>NW_027507790.1:38199359-38852137 GCF_037356315.1 Lithobates pipiens | reverse complement strand
ATAAACTTTACAAAATTTGGCCGCTAATAAATTATTTTTCTCAGATTTTCCCCCAGTTGTTTACCCCAGACCAACACATATGTGTGGATGAGTCCCTGATCAAATTTTCTGGCAGGTTGGGCCTAAAGCAATTTATTCCCTCCAAAAGGGCCCGCTATGGGGTGAAAATGTAAAAATTGTGTGATCGAGCCACAGGGTATACATATTCCTTCATGGTATACGAAGGGAAGGACACCCAGCTACATCCCCCTAATTGCCCCGAATACATCGGATCGACTGGGAAAGTTGTTTGGGAACTCATAAACCCACTCCTGGAGAAAGGCTACCATCTGTATGTGGACAATTTTTATACCAGTTTACCCCTGTTCCGCAACCTCCATAGAAAGCAAACTCCAGCATGTGGCACCGTAAGAACGAACCGGAAGGGCTTTCCTCAAAGGCTCGTCAACAAAAGGCTAAGAAAAGGCGAAGCGGCGAGTTTACGGAACGAGGAAATTTTGGCTGTGAAGTGGAGGGACGGAAGGGATGTCTACATGCTTTCTTCGATCCACAACAACACTTTTGTTGAGATCACCAGGAGGGATGGCCCAATACAAAAACCCACTTGTATCCATGAGTACAACATGTTCATGGGGGGTGTCGACTTGAACGACCAGATGCTCGAACCCTATCTTGCCACGAGAAGAACATACAAGTGGTATAAAATGTATTTCTTTAATTTGGCCATATACAACACATATGTAATTTATCGTAAATCCACAGAAAGACCCATACCCTTCCTTGGCTACCAGGAGGAAATTACCACTGCCCTTATATACCCCAACGGCCCACCACAAAACATTCGATCCGATGTAATTAGCAGACTCTCTGAACGCCACTTTCCTGATAAAATCCCTCCCAGACCAACAGGCCGAAGACATCAGAAAAAATGTCGGGTGTGCAGCAAACGAGGAGTGAGAAGAGACACCACTTATCATTGTGCCCAATGCCCTTCCCAACCAGGCCTCTGCATAGGTGACTGTTTCCGCCGTTACCATACTTCAGTGAATTATTAGTGAAGTATGGTAACCATAACCCTCACTTCCTGCCATTTACCTTCAAACCCCTTATGCCTCTGCTTGCTCTGTAACTGACCCTGGCTTGTTATTCGACCACGCTTCTGCCTACTGATTCTGTTTATGCTTCTGCCTGATCTGGAACTGACCCTGGACTGTTATTCGACCACGCTTCTGCCTACTGATTCTGTACATACCTCTGCCTGATCTGGAACTGACCCTGGACTGTTTGACCATGCCTTTTGCCTGCCTCTTGGACTGATCTTGTACCCTCTGTGGACTAGTGGGATTCATAACAGGGGTCTCACATATGTGAGGGGCTCCAGAATAGTTTTTTTGGATGAAGACAATTTCCTTTGTTTTCTCATTCCTAGATTAGGGTCTGGAGACCCGGAGGCTTCAAAGAGATTTGGGTGGGAGAAGCCTCTACCCCTATCCCCATTCTGTCCTGAACAAGGCCCTACTTCTGCCTGCTGCCTGTAGGACCTATACCATCATGCCTCTGCCTGTCGCATGAACTGACCACACCACATGGATGGACCATGTTCCTGCCTACTACCAGGACCAATATTTTGGCAATGCTGACGATCTCTGCCTGCACTGACCTTGGACTGTATATGGACAGTATCCCTGCCTGCTGCCAATATTGACTATGGACAGTATACCTGCCTGTTGCCTGGAAAATTGTGTTCACTTTTGCTGACCAAGTCCCTGCCTGCTGCCTGGACCAGTGCTATCATCCTGTGGACAACTGCGCTGCTAAAACCACAGGTAATCTTTTGTTTACTCTTTTCTCAGCAGAATGTATTTTGGGGTGTAATTCTTGGTATGTGCATGCTATGTGTCCCTGGAACACCTGATGGTGTTCCTTGCATGTTGGGCCTCTGTATGTGGCCAAGCTGTGTAAAAGTCTCACATATTTGGTATTGCCATACTCAGGAGGAGTAGCAGAACGTATTTTGGGGTGTCATTTTTGCTATGTACATGCTATGTGTTGGAAATATCTTATAAATGGACAACTTTGCGTAAAAAAATGCGTTTTCATTTTTTTCCACATTTTCCCAAAACTTCTGGAAAAAAAATGAACCATTCAAACGACTCAATATGCCTCATAGATTATACGTTGGGGTGTTAGCTTTCTAAAATGGGGTCACTTTGTGGGCATTTCCATTGTCCTGGTGCTCCAGGGCCTTCAAAACTGTAATAGGTGGTTGAGAAATAAGATGTGTAATTTATGCTCCTAGAACGCCTGATGGTGCTATTTCAATATTGGGCCTCTGTATGTGGCCAGGCTGTGTAAAAGTCTCACACATTTGGTATCGTTATACTCAGGAGGAGTAGGAGAACATATTTTGGGGTGTCATTTTTGCTATGTACATGCTATGTGTTGGAAATATCTTATAAATGGACAACTTTGCGTAAAAAAAAATGCGTTTTCATTTTTTTTCCACATTTTCCCAAAACTTCTGGAAAAAAAAAAAAACATTCAAAAGACTCAATATGCCTCATAGATTATACATTGGGGTGTTAGCTTTCCAAAATGGGGTCACTTTGTGGGCATTTCTATTGTCCTGGTGCTCCAGGGCCTTCAAAACTGTAATAGGTGGTTGAGAAATAAGATGTGTAATTTATGCTCCTAGAACACCTGATGGTGCTATTTCAATATTGGGCCTCTGTGTGTGGCCAGGCTGTGTAAAAGTCTCACACATTTGGTATCGTAATACTCAGAAGGAGTAGCAGAACATATTTTGGGGTGTCATTTGTGGTATACACATGCCATGTGAGAGAAATAACCTATTACATTGAAAATTTTGTGAGAAAAAAAAAAATCTTCATTTTGCAAAGAATTGTGGGAAAAAGATGACAACATCAAAAACCTCACCATGCATCTTAGTAAATACCTTGGAATGTCTACTTTCAAAAAAGGGGTCATTTGGGGGGTATTTGTACTTTGCTGACTTGTTCGGGTCGCAAGAAATGAGATAGGCCACCAGTACATCAGGTGTGATCAATTTTTTATGATTCGCACCACAGCTTGTAGACTCTCTAACTTTCACAAAGACCAAATAATATCCACTAATTTGGGTTATTTTTTACCAAAGATATGTAGCAGTATAAATTGTGGCCAAAATGTATGAAAATTTTTTTTATAATTTGCAAAATTTTATCACAGAAACAAAGAAATATGCGTTTTTTTTCAAAATTTTCGGTCTTTTTTCATTTATAGCGCAAAAAATAAAAACCCCAGAGGTGATCAAATACCACCAAAAGAAAGCTCTATTTGTGGGAAAAAAAGGACACAAAATTCATTTGGGTACAGTGTTGCATGACTGAGTAATTGTCATTCAAAGTGTGAGAGCACCGAAAGCTGAAAATTGGTCTGGTCAGGAAGGGTGTTTAAGTGCCCAGTAAGCAAGTGGTTAAGATGTGGCTGCTTTTTACAGAAAACAAACTGTAAAATTTTGCACAAGTTTTGTTGTGATGCATCTGGCATGTATTTAGCAGTTTCAATGTGCCCATAGATGGATCGAATTTCGATAAATCTTTGGCTGTTCCCTCTGGACAGTAGTTGAACTGTAGGGAAACCTTTGTTGATCAACGGCTTGCAGACAATCAGCCTACTGTCTTAGTACAATTGTACAGCAGGCAGGATTTCTCCATCCACCTTCCATGTGTGGATGGGGGGATCTGTTGATTTTTTTTTTTTTTTTTTTCTTTTACTGGCTGAATGCAAAAGAAAAAAAATGGCCAGCCTAAAACTGGAACTTTGGCTGAGCTTTAATTTACCAAGTAAAACCCCACCTCAGAGTCTTTTTCCTTTTTAATCTTGATTTTGAGAGATAAGAACGTGCTGTTTTCAAAGATACATTTTACAGGAAACACCATGGTCACATGACATGTGAAGGACCTAACCCACAGTCACTTCCTCCACCCGTTAACCATAATATCTAACCCTCTCCAAATCCCTTCACAAATGACATGACAAGATTTTGGCTTAAATGGCCTTGATGGCCTTTTATTAACAATTACTTTGAGATTAAATAAACAACATTTAAAATAACTCATAACCAACTTTTTGTACTTTTGGGGTCTTTGAGGGGAACCCCACCCCACTGGTCACTGCGACAAACTTCCTTTTACTTTAGGCCTCCAGTCGCAAATCCCCGGACCCGGAGACGGTACTCAACTTTCGCAGTGACCCACCTTTTACCCCTTCCAGGTTAACCCCTTGTTAACCAGAAGGTACCTGATAACCCCATCCACAGATGGGTACCAACCATGTTATCCCCATACCACAGATGGGTACCAACCATGTTATCCCCATACCACAGATGGGTACCAACCATGTTATCCCCATACCACAGATGGGTACCAACCATGTTATCCCCATACCACAGATGGGTACCAACCATGTTATCCCCATACCACAGATGGGTACCAACCATGTTAACCCCATACCACAGATGGGTACCAACATGTTAAACCCCCATGCCACAGATGGGTACCAACCATGTTAACCCCGTACCACAGATGGGTACCAAGCATGTTAACCCCGTACCACAGATGGGTACCGACCATGCTAACCCCATCCCACAGATGGGTACCAACCATGTTAACCCCCATCCCACGGATGGGTACCAACCATGTTATATATGCATATAACATCCATATTCTCCTCCTTCAAAGATCCAACCACTGCCATGGGCTGTCCGTACAGCCCCTATTATAATCAACGATACTCGGGAGGGTGGGTGGGAATCTTTTCCTCCGCCGCTCACTACTGACGTCACTCTCCTTCCTGCCTAATAGTTTTCTAGCCCGAGCGCCTCCCCTGCTCCGGCCACTCCCCTTTTCTTAAAGGAGACAAATTATTCTTTCCTTACTAGCATGACTGTGCTGTCCACACCTGTCATGCCGTCCCTACGCTTATCCTTTTCTCTCCTTCTGCTCCGGGACTCTCTTTACACAGTCAGAAGATCTGTTACAGTTTATTGCTTCTTGTACTGTATTTATCTTAAAGAGCTTTTATACACAAAATATCACCCACTGGAAAAGTAGCTTCTTTATTGTACAAAGTGTAGGTGAGGAAATGTACAAAATAAACTACTTAAAATATTTACGTAAATAAGTACAGTAAAACCTCGGATTGCGAGTAACGCGGATTACGAGTGTTTCGCAATACGAGCTGTTTTTAAAAAAAAATCCTGACTCGATTTGCGAGAGTTGTCTCGCAAGACTAGCAGGATTCAAGCCTCTGGGTGCAGTACCGCATGTGGCCAGTGGTACGGGGGTGCCGGTGACCCTCAGAGACACTCAGAGCCGCTCGGAGACACTTAGACACTCAGATACACACGTTCCCAAGTGTTTCCAAGTGTCTCTGAATGTCACTTAGTGGTCCCCGAGCATCTCCGAGTGTCTCCAGCGCCCCCCCCCCCCGTGACACTGCAATGAATTATCTGAGTTTCTATTGATTCCTATGGGGAAACTCACTTTGATATTATACAAGTGCTTTGGATTACAAGCATTCTTCTGGAACGGATTATGCTCGTAATCCAAGGTACTATTGTATTTTCAGACATTTATAACTACCGACTATACCCACTCCTCCATCTTTTTTTTTAAAGTAATTATTTTTCATGAATGCTTTAATGCAAAATAAGTCAATAATGAGAGGAATCTAATTAAAGACAATTCCAGAAATACATTCCTTTACTAACATTGGAAAAGTTATTAAAATGTTACTTACTGGCTGCACAACTAGCCCAATTATGCCAACTGCACAGTCTGCACTATCAGCCTGACTGGGTCCCATTGGATGGAAGCCCAGGCTTGCTTGCCACTTTCGTTGCTATAATGAATAAACCAGTGAATAATGTACCCCAACATACCCAGACACTGATTAATTTTATGTTCCTTGCGGCAAAAATTGCCATTGCCACAGCATGGAAAAGTCCTGTTATAGATAATGGCAATAAAAAAAAACACAAGCTTACGTGGATAATGTTGAACAAAAAAATAGTGAGTGTTCTACGCAACAAACAATCCTTCTACTTGCCGACAGTCAAGATTCCCTCCTACTACATTGCGCAATCCTAATCTCCACCCTGCAAAAATTCGGGTGGCTGATAAACTGGGGGAAGAGCAGCCCCAGTCCCACGGAGAGAATGATCTTTTAGGGCGCAGAACTGGATACCCGACTCTATACGGTAGAGCTTCCGGAAGAGAAAATTCCCATCCTGATCCGGAAAGCAAAGAGGCTACTCACGGCCACTACCATTTCCACCAGGGAATGTCTCAGTATTCTAGGGTCGTTCTCAGCAACTATTCTGATGTCCCAATGGGCTCAGTGGAACACCAGGCCTCTTCAAATATCATTTCTGAAGCAATGGAATGGTATGTCAATGACCCAGCCAATAGTGACTCGGAAGGAGGTGAAGCAATCACTCTGGTGGTGGACCAGATCACATAATCTAAAGAGGTGCAAACGCATAGTCCTTCCCTCTCAAGAGGTAATCACCTCGGATGCCAGCATGGAGGGATGGGGAGCACACTACTGTCACCACGCAGTCCAAGGTCATTGGCCATTCAAAACACACAATGTGGTTTCCAACATATTAGAGATGAAAGCAGCGTTCCAGGCACTACTAGCTTTCAGCCCATTCCTGGAGGGGAAAGAAGTTCTACTGAGAATGGACAATCGAGTGGCAGTGGCCTATATCAACAGGCAAGGAGGCACCAGGAGTCATTCCATGTTGCAGGAAGTCTGACCAGTCTTCGAATGAGCACAGCTGAATTTAGCCAGTCTGAGGGCAACATATGTGCCAGGTGTCCAGAATCAAATAGCAGACACCTTGAGCCGACAGTTCGTATCCAACCACGAATGGGCCCTAAGCCACCAAGCTTTTTCTCTGATAACAAAAACTTGGGGGTTCCAGATATCGATCTGGCAGTGACACCGAACAACACGAAGTGTCAGAGGTACCTGGCAAGAATTCCCTTTCCTTCGGCTGAAGGCACGGATTGTTTACAACACAACTGGAACTTCCACCTAGGTTATGTTTTTCCACCAACACCAATCATACCGAGGCTTCTATTCAGACTCAAGAACTCAAGTTCCACAGTAATAGCAGTCCTGCCTTTTTGGCCGAGGAGGCCATGGTTCACAACCCTGCTTCAGATGAATACAGCAGAACCATTGCCGCTTCCCATGACAGCGGACCTACTCTCTCAGGGTCAACTCCTCCATCCATACCTGGAGAAATTACACCTGACAGCCTGGAAACTGAAAGGGCTAGGTTCATAGCTCACAACTGTTCCCACAAAGTGATAAACACTCTTCTTCAAGCCAGAAGAATTTAGCTATGACTAAGCACCGTGTTCGGTGTGAAACATGTCAGCGGCTGTGCAGTTAGTCTGTTTACCAGCCTAGATTCTATGATTTTAATTACATTTTTGAAATAAAGTTGAATAATTCGGAGTGCGGCTATCCAGCTACATCTTCTACTTCAAGCCAGAAGAGTTACCACTAATAACACCTACAAGAGAATCTGGGGTAAGTTCCTCTCGATCGCACAACAACAAGCCTGGGACCCTTCATCCCCAACAGTTGCTCAGATCCTAGAGTTCCTGCAGCTAGGTCTCGACAAAGGTCTTGGATCAAATACCCTGAAGGTGCACGAATCAGCTCGATCAGCCATAACGGGGGTGAAATGGGCACAGGAGCCTCTTATTTCTCGATTCCAGAAGGCCTGTCTAAGATTAAGACCTCCCAAAAAACCCTCCTTTCCAACTTGGGATCTTTCGGTAGTGCTGGATTTCCTATCCCGTGAACCATTCTTTCCAGTTAAGAGAGCTTCTCTTTGGGATCTAACCCTCAAAATCACCTTCTTGATAGCGATTACATTAGCCAAAAGGGTGTCGGAAATGCATGCACTAATGGTAAAAGAACCATCCCTAACCATCTACCCAGACAAGGTAGTTCTGAAACCTTCAGATCGCTTCATCCCGAAAGTGGCTTCCTCCTTTCATTTTAATCAGGAAATATGCCTTCCCACTCTTTCCACAGAACAGGGGAACCCACTTCCGCTTGATGTAAAATCCAACATACTGGCCTACCTCTCAAGAACCAGTGATCTCAGGAAAGCGGAAAATCTCCTAGTCATCCCTCACGGGTCTAGAAGAGGACAGGCGGCAACTTCCCGCACTATCGCAGCATGGCTGGTAAAAGTCATAAAGAAGGCTTACTCATCTAATCAAGCTCAAGTACCTGAGGGCTTAAGGGCTCATTCTACAAGGGCAATGGCGACTTCCTGGGCAGGCTACTGCAGAGTCTCCTCAGAAACCAAGGCAGCCACATGGTCTTCAAAAAGCACTTTTATATCTCACTACAAAGTGGACTCCGCTAGGCTGTCCACGGTGGAATTCGGGAGAGCAATTATTCAGTCCAATTCCTCCATTCCTTGTAAATAAACTTCTTCTGCTCATACCCACCCAGTTTTGCGAGTTATTCCCCATAGGTGTATGCTGCCATGATTGCGACAGGAAAACGGAAAATTGTATACTCACCTTCCGTAATTTTCCTTTCCTGTTGCATCTCATGGCATCATACAGATGCCCACCCGTCTGAGGTGAGGTATCTATATATTGAGAATACTGAGGCAGGGGCCCTCTCAAGATTTAATAGTCACACAGTCCTATCAGGTTGCGCGGGCGGAGCCACAACCCATAGGTGTATGCTGCCATGAGATGCAACAGGAAAGGAAAATTACGGAAGGTGAGTATACAATTTTCCATTTTATCAGGATTAAATTATAGCAATGCTGGGCTCCAAGTCCATGATCTTTTCGTATGTGTATCTGCTTCATCGAGGGGTTAACCAGATGGTGTACCTCCTGCTTTTATATTACTAGAACGCTCTAGTAGTATTATATAAAAGGTTGATGTCTTCCTTAAACTCCAGTTTACCCACGTTAGAGGTCCCCACATCAGTTCTTATCAAGATGCTGTGGTCCTCATAAGTTTCTACCTAGCCTTGTATTTGTATGTTTCCCCGTTACATGCTTGGAGCAGACGAGGATTGTTTGCTGCTCCATTTTATGACCTCTTTGTTTTTTTTATCTTACTTGTTTTCTAAAAAAAAAACGATTGAAACAAAAAAATTTCACTTACTGTTAATATGTAACAAAAATCGAATTCGGCATTACTGTGCAATGGTGTTGTGCCACATCCTATATCGACAATAAGAAAGGGAAAAAAAACCCTATTGTTTGGACTTTAAAGGCACGTACAATAGTTAAATAAGATAAAATAATTTTTTATTTTAATAAAGTGTAAAAATATAACAATCAAAAAAGAGGGTAGGTATCACAAAGCAATTAAAATACATGCAGCAATATCCATAATGTGGTATAGATAGTAGATGGGCAGATCACCCATATAGAGTAAGGTAGAGTACCTCGGCTCACCTTACTCTACATGGGTGATCTGTCCATCTACTATCTATACCACATTATGGATATTGCTGCAGATATTTTAATTGCTTTGTGATACCTACCCTCTTTTTTGATTGTTATATTTTTACACTTTATTAAAATAAAAAAATATTTTATCTTATTTGACTATTGTACGTGCCTTTAAAGTCCAAACAATAGGCGTTTTTTTCCTTCTCTTCTTACTGTTAATATAGACACCTTCAAGTGCCGGAAGATGTTGCTGATCCCTGGTGAACTGCCACAAACCCTAAAAAGTTGTGGCAGTTTGTAATACAAATACTGACCACAAGCCCTTTTAGGCCTGGATAACACCTATGCATTTTTTAGTGCGTTTCAGTTTTGCAGAATCACAGTCCATTTAACATGGTTTCTTATGAGTCACGTTCACATCAGTGCATTTTTATGGAAAGGGCCAGGGACTTATTTCTGTTTTTTGGTTCCATAAACTTCAATGGATCAAAAAGGTGTATTGAAAAATGCAAAATGCACCTGGAATATGCAAACTACAATGTGCAGTTTGGTGTGAACCAGGCCTTATTGGTTAGTGAGCCTGCCCATCACAGTGATGGTCCAGTAGTAAAAAGCATGAAAAAGGCATACCATCACTGGTGGTGTGCAAGCTCATCAAGGCACCTGTTATTCAGAGTAGAGGGATATTTTACCATTTTTTTTTCACAGGTACACTATAGCAAGTATTTTTTATTTTTTTGGATGGAGTAGAGAAGGGTTAAAACTGCTATTCGATTATTGTTTGCCATCTGTGTCCTGCTGGAAAGATTTTGCTTCACAGTTGCCCCCTCAAGATGTGGCCAATTGAAAAATTCCCTCACTCCTTGCTTTAATTGCTTCCAGTCTGGCCTATTGTAAAATGACAGCCGAGAGGGAGCCCTGTTATCCTGTGAGGACATTCCATTTAGAGACACTGTAGAGCACCAAGCTTGTACAGGCAGTGGCACAGACACAAGAAGAAAAAGGTTATGTACGTACCAGGACTGATAATTGAGCTGGGCCATTGGCTGAAAGGAAGTAAGGAGACAGCAGAGGTGAGTATGCAGCTGAAGAGGGATGTAAATGTACAGAGGTAAGCTGTGGAAGCAAGGTGCAGAGGTGGTTAGTGAATGAGGGATGCAGAGGTGGGTTTCAGACAAGGGGCACAAATGTGAGTGGTAGATTAGGGCCACAGTGGTGATCGATTGAGGGACAAAGAAGTGACAAGGTGGGTGCTACCAAGGGGTGCAGAGGGGAGAGATGCAGAGGTAAGCAGTGGACAAGGGATGAGCAGTAGAAGAGGAGTCCAAAGGTGAATGTTGGACAGGGGGCACAGAGGTGAGTGGTGGAAAAAAAGGTGAATGGTGGATGAGAGGTATAAACTGTGGATGAGGTGTGCAGAGGCAAACAGTGAAAAAGAGGTACACAGATGAGCTGTAAACAAAGTGTGCAGAAGTAAGCTGTGGGTGAAGGGTGCAGAGGTAAGCTGTGAATGAGGGGTTCACAGGCAAGCAATGGATGATAGGTGCAGAGATGAGCAGTGAAGGAGAGGTGCATAGGTGAACAGTGCACAAGGATGTAGAGGGAATATGGGGATCAGCAGTGCAGAAGCAAACAATGGACAAAGGGTGTAGAGATGACTTGTGGGCGAGGGGTACAAATGTGAACTGTGGGTGAGGGATGTACAAAGGGGAACAGTGAAAGAAAAGCACAGAAGTCAGCTGTAGATGAGGGGTGCAGAGATGAGTGGTAGAGGAGAGGGTAAAAAATGAGTGAGGGAGCTCTGGACAAGGGGTGAAAAGATGAGCTGTGCACAGAGATAAGTGGTGAAAGAGGAACACAGAGTTGAGCTGTAGATGTGCTGTGTAGAGATGAGCTGTTGACGGTGGGTCTAGCACTGGGCTGTGTACAAGGCGCTCAGAGGTGAACTGTAGATGAGGAGTGTAGAGGGGAGCTGTGGAGGAGGGATGAAAGGATGAGTGGCGGTGGTGGGCTATGGGGTGAGCTGTAGGTGAGGGGTGCAAAGGTGCTTGGGGGGAGGTGGAATATTTGCTTTAGGCAAGTTTTAATCGAGGGGTTTGCTTGAGGGAAGTGGGGTTGCTTTTTTTATGGGGAATTATTACCAGGGAGGATATTTGCCATAATGCCAGTCTGTGCTGTTTGTTAAACACTCCTGACCTCTGCACTTGTTACTGTATGTTAAGAGTACAGTAGTTAGAAGTGTGCATCCTACAGCACAGCATACAGAGTTTGACAGTATATGCTGTACTATCTGTTACACATCCGTAGTTTTGTACTGCATGTTACATTATTATGACCACTGGACTGCATGTTAGATTGGCTTATTGGCTTAGTGGTTAGCACTTCTGCCTTGCAGCATTAGGGTCCTTAGTTTGAATACCAGTCAGCACACTACCTGCATAGAGTTTGCATGCCAGATAGCAAGCTATTGAGCTGTGAGTTTGAAAGCGACTTGCTAAGCTATTGCTAGACTTGTCAGGCTTCCCACGTTTGTTGCAAAATGGCAGCAAGTCCGCATTGCATGACTCCAGATCAACTTTGTTTTTTGCAAACATTCTGCAAGTCTGCTGCAAGTTCTGGTTCAGTTATGTTGTGCAATAGTCATCCCACCACATAGGGTCACTGTGACTTACAGAGCTCTAGGGAGCCCCGTAATGATCCGCCTGAAGGGGAGGGGTAATGGAGGGGCGGGCATGACCGGGTGCCTAGGGAACCACAGGGAGTAGTGGGATAGGTGGAGATAAAAGTTCTGAAGGGGTGGGAGGAGCCATATAAAAAGGGGGCGGAGGCGGAGTGGGGACCAGTCACGAGAGTCGGGCATTGGAGGAGGCAGTTTTTACCACTGCTCCTCCGTTACAACATGGGGGCGATCGTTGCGGTTCTGGAGCGGCTGCGGGAGCAAGCGGTGGTGCGAGGGACGGCATGGCTGACGCGGCAGGTGGACAGCTTGATGGGTGAGGACGGAGCGGGGATTGCCAGCGGGGAACCTGTGCTGCGGGCCCGGAGGTCTCGACCAGGCCCCGCCCCCCGGCCACCTCGTGAACAGCGGAGCCCGGGGGAGGACAGGTCGGTTCCACCGGCGAAAAGGAGAACACGGGATTCTCGGGCCCAGGGCGGTCGACATGCCGCTGGCCCACCCCGGGGGGGGCGGGGCCACGGGCCGCGATGGCGCCGGCTCCCCGCTGTCCAGCCCGGCATCCCGTCGCGTGGGGGATCCATCTGGGGGACCCAGCACAAGCAGGGGGACGGCGTGCAGCTCGAGCATGGCGGACAGGGGCGCTGATTCGGCATCCCGGCGGCCTCGGCCGGGGGCGGGGGAACACAGAGCGGACGAGGGCCTGGCGGAAGACAGCAGCAGACGGCAGACGCTCAAGGGTGGTGCGGGGGGGCGCCCCAGGTCTGGTTCACACCGCCAGTCGGGGGGGCAAGCCCCAGTGGGGAACACACTTCCCAGCCGCCCGATCGATGCAGCCCCTGGGGGGGGGGTCGCCCAGGGGGCTACAAGCCATGGCGGAACAGAATGCTGGAGACCGGTCGGAGGTGGAGCTGTCCACGGACGAAGAGGAGGCGACTCCGGCGGTGGAGAGTGGCAGTGCGGCTGTGGGACGAGTTCCTGGTTGGCCCGGTAAGTCAGTATCTCATGTTTTCACTGATGCTTTGCAGGGGTTGCTGGGGGCGGTGCACGGGGTGTCTGGGAATGTGGCGCCGGTGGTGCCTCTGGGGGGTGACAAACGGCCGGGGTCAGGCCAGGCGGACCTGGGGCCCGCAGCTCCAATGCAGGGTCTGTTGGAGGGTTTATGGGCGTTGGTGGATAGATTTGGGGGGGGTCAGGGCACTCCAGCCCTAGCGGCGCCGTGGGTGGCGGGTGCGGTCGACGGGGCGGCTGTGGTTACGCCGGCAGTGGATGTGGAACCCCCGGTTCCCGCGGCCGCGGGGCCGGTGGCGAGTGAGGGGCCTAGTGGCGACAAGGGGGCGGAGGTTCCGGCCACGCGGACTGATGTGGTGAGGATTGGGGATGCGGCCAGGTGTGAAGTGTACGTCTGCTTCGAGGGCCCGCTCGGAGCGCACTTGAAGCCGGAGAAGATCGCCAAGGGTGAGTATGTGGACATATTCTCGCTGTTCTCGTTAGAAAAGTTTAACTTGGATCGGGTCAAGCCCTACGACACAAAGAAAGATGATGAAGAAAAAAGGCGCTATCGGTTGATCCCGCGGACGTTTGCAAATTGGTTGCAGGCGTTTGCGACTTTTGGCAAGCGTCATTGGTGAAAAGAACCCCGAGCACTGCTCGGCGTTGTTTTGCTATATGGACGCCATAGGGGAAGCCCACCGGGTTTACGGGGGGGTGGCTTGGCTCCGGTACGACGAACAGTTCCGGCAGAGGAAGGCGGTACGTCCAGAGTTGCGATGGGATCACAAGGACATCAGCCTCTGGATGAGGCTCATGTCCTCGGCCCGGGCCCCGCCCAAGTTTTTTCAGGGCGGGGCCGGGGGTACACCCTCCTCAGGACTGTCGGCCGGAAAGAAGTGGGGAGTGTGCTGGCAATTCAACGAGGGCGCCTGCAAGTTCGGGGGGGGCGTGCAGATTCAAGCACGAATGTTCCGGCTGCGGGGGGGCCACGCGTTGTCTCGGTGCTTTAGGAGGGAAAGACGCCGGTGAGAGTGGAAAGGATGCTTCCTTTCCTAAGTAAGTAACCAGACAGTGTGGTGGCTAGGCTGTTGGCGGAGGGGTTCAGGGAGGGTTTCCAGATACCTTGCGACCTGCGGGTGGTTCCACCTGTAGCAAAAAAACCTACGGTCAGCCTTGCTGCACCCTGCAGTGGTGGATGAAAAATTGGGAAAGGAGGTGGTCCTGGGTCGCATGGGGGGGCCGTTTGTGGGGAAGCCGTGGGAGGATCTGGTGGTGTCTCCGCTGGGGGTTGTCCCCAAAAAGGAGCCGGGGAAATTTCGGCTCATACACCACTTGTCTTTTCCCAAGGGTGGTTCGGTCAATGATTTCATTGACCCAGACATCTGCACGGTGTCCTATACGTCCTTCGACGCGGCTGTCCGGTGGGTTCGCTGGTATGGCCGGGGGGCGCTCATGGCCAAGGCGGATATCGAGTCGGCGTTTAGGTTGCTACCAGTGCACCCGGACAGCTTTCGCTTGTTGGGTTGTCACTGGAGGGATCAGTTCTACGTGGACAAGTGTTTGCCTATGGACTGCTCCATTTCGTGCTCCGTTTTCGAGCAGTTTAGCTAGTTTCTGGAGTGGGTGGGGAGGGACGTCTCGGGCATTGAATCAATCATTCACTATTTAGACGATTTTCTCTGCATTGGTCCCCGGGCCTCCGCTGTGTGTGCGATTCTCTTGTCCACGTTGCAGCACATCGTGAGCATTTTCGGGGTGCCCTTTGCGGCAGAAAAAACCGAGGGCCCAGTGGGGGTGTTGAGTTTTTTGGGCATAGTGATTGATTCAGAGGCCATGGAGTGCAGGTTGCCGGAGGAAAAACTGGTGGACTTGCAAAAGGACATTCGGGAGATTTAGGGCCGTCGGAAGGTTCAGTTGAAGACCTTGCAGTCCTTGCTGGGTAAGCTGAACTTTGTGTGCCGCATCATTCCAATGGGGCGGGTTTTCTGCCGGCGGCTGTCGGCAGCGACGGCTGGGGTGAAGGCGCTGACGCACTTCATTCAAGTTAAAGTGGGTCACCATCAGAGATCACCAGACTGGGGTTTCTAAAGTTGTTCAAAATGTTTGTTTACGGTTGTATATATGTATTTATATATTTATATACATATCTTTGGAGGGAGTAAAATATATTTTGGTTATGTTAATAAAAGGCTGTTGTGGCCAGTTTACTCCAAAGATCAGGTGTGGTCTCATTATTATAGATTATAAGAGGGCTGGTAAGAGGTACGGGATTGGAAAAAGGGGGACAATTGGGCTACGCAGGTCAAGGGAGCCCCGTAATGATCCGCCCGAAGGGCAGGGGTAATGGAGGGGCGGGCATGACCGAGTGCCTAGGGAACCACAGGGAGTAGTGGGATAGGTGGAGATAAAAGTTCTGAAGGGGTAGGAGGAGCCATATAAAAAGGGGGCAGAGGCGGAGTGGGGACCAGTCACGAGAGTCGGGCATTGGAGGAGGCAGTTTTTCCCACCCTCCCTCCCTACTGTTGGGGTTGTTTTTTGGTGGGTAAGGGTGTTTGTTGCTTGCTGCTGTCGTCTGTTTGTTTTTTCTTTCAGGGGAAGATGGATGATCGTCACAACAGTGAAGTCGGTCCTTTTGGGGGCTGCAGCGTGATATTTTCTGGTGGTCTTTGACGGTGGCGGTAAAACAGAGGTGATCTAAAGGTGTGGGGGGCTCATTGGTAATAGGGGCCCCTCCGGTGTATTCCTGAACGGTGGACGGAATACTGGGAGGTTTTTTCACTGCAGGAATTTGGTTGTCTCTGAGCGGTCACAGCTAGAGGCCTGGGATGTAAAATGGTAAAGCAGTGAGGTTGGTGTTGGAGTGAAAGTGGGTCACTGTCAGAGATCACCAGACTGGAGTTTCTAAAGTTGTTCAAAATGTTTGTTTACGGTTGTATATATGTATTTATATATTTATATATTTATATACATATCTTTGGAGGGAGTAAAATATATTTTGGTTATGTTAATAAAAGGCTGTTGTGGCCAGTTTACTCCAAAGATCAGGTGTGGTCTCATTATTATAGATTATAAGAGGGCTGGTAAGAGGTACGGGATTGGAAAAAGGGAGACAATTGGGCTACGCAGGTCATGCTCTAGACTCACCACTGCAACGTTGCTCTTGCTATGAATTGGAAAAGTGTCAACTAGAAATTGTGCTTCAAGTGCTCTGCAAGTGTACAACTTGTCAGTGAAAATGTGCAGCAAGTTAACAACTTACAATTTAACACTGTCACAAATGTGTGGCAAGTTATCCCTTCTATCTGGGGACTGATGGTGTACTATCCAAGCCTTTTGATAGTACAAATGGCACTGGGCAGGGAAGCCCCTTATCCCTCATCATCTTTGCACTCCTCATTAAGCCTTTAACTAAAATTAGAGAAGAGTCCTTAACCACTTGCTTACTGGGCACTTAAACACCCTTCCTGCCCAGACCAATTTTCAGCTTTCGGTGCTCTCACATTTTGAATGACAATTACTCAGTCATGCAACACTGTACCCAAATGAATTTTTTGTCCTTTTTTTCCCACAAATAGAGCTTTCTTTTGATGGTATTTGATCACCTCTGGGGTTTTTATTTTTTGCGCTATAAATGAAAAAAGACCGAAAATTTTGAAAAAAACGCATATTTCTTTGTTTCTGTGACAGAATTATGCAAATTATGAATTTTTCTTCATACATTTTGGCCACAATTTATACTGCTACATATCTTTGGTAAAAATAACCCAAATTAGTGGATATTATTTGGTCTTTGTGAAAGTTAGAGAGTCTACAAGCTGTGGTGCGAATCGCACAAAATTGATCACATCTGATGTACTGGTGGCCTATCTCGCTTCTTGTGACCCGAACAAGCCAGGAAAGTACAAATACCCCCCAAATGACCCCTTTTTGGAAAGTAGACATTCCAAGGTATTTAGTAAGAGGCATAGTGAGCTTTTTGATGTTGTAATTTTTTCCCACAATTCTTTGCAAAATTAAGATTTTTATTTTTTTTATTTTTCTCCACAAAATTGTCATTGTAATAGGTTATTTCTCTCACATGGCATGTGTATACCACAAATGACACCCCCAAAAAAATTCTGCTACTCCTCCTGAGTATTACAATACCACGTGTGTGGGACTTTTTCACAGCCTGGCCACAGAGAGGCCCAACATGCAGGGAGTGCCATCATGTGTTCTAGGAACATAAATTACACATCTAACTTGTTGACTACTTATTACACTTTTGAAGCACCAGGACAATGACACTGATGACAGATGGCACTGATACGTGGCAATGATGACACTTATATGTGGCACTGATGACACGTGGCACTGATGACAGATGGCACTAATATGTGGCACTGATGACGGATGGCACTAATATGTGGCACTGATGACACGTGGCACTTATACGTGGCACTGATGACACGTGGCACTAATACTTGGCACTGAAGACACGTGGCACTAATACGTGGCACTGATGACAGATATAATATGAGGCACTAATACGAGGCACTAATACGTGCCACCGATGACAGATGGCACCAATGACGTGTGACACTGTTGACAGGTGGCACTGATAAGCGGCATTGATGACACGTGACACTGACAACAGATGGCACGTGACACTGACAGGTGGCACTGATGACAAATGGCACTGATACGTGGCACTGATGACAGATGGCACTAATACGTGGCACTGATGACAGATGGCACTATGGCACTGATGACACGTGGCACTGATGACAGATGGCACTTATACGTGGCACTGGGGACAGATGGCACTGGGGACAAATGGCACTGGGGGCAGGTGGCACTGGGGACAGATAGCACTAACAGGTGGCACTGGGGGCAGGTGGCACTGGGGGCGGATGGCACTGGGGCAGGATGGCACTGGGGCACGATGGCACTGGGGGAGGATGGCACTTTTTTTTACTTTTTTTTTTTTTTTTTTTACACTGACGGCCACTGCAGCCGTTCATCTCTCCCCTCTCACACGCTGTCTGTGTGAGGAGGGAGAGCGGCGCTGAGAGATGATCTCATATGTTTACATATGAGATCATCCCCCATTGGACACGCCGATCGCGCTGTAAACGGTCGCTGTGATTGGCCGTTTACAGCGATCTGTGTTTGCCTGGGGACACGGCAAACACAGAACTTCCCCCGATGCGCGCCCGCGGCGGCGCGCATTGCGGAAGTAAACATTAGGACGTCCAGGGACGGCCACCCGGACGAAAGCGCCTGCTCTACGGCCGTCATTCGGCTATAGGGCGGGCGCAAGGAGGTTAATCTCTGGCATTCCATACTATGGGATTGAGCACAAAATGATTCTGTTTGCTGACGATATCATCTTGATGGTTACCAACCCACCCAAATGCTTCCTACAAATAGTGCTATTCTCAGTCAATATGCAGAAGTCTCCTAGTACAAGTTGAATGAGACCAAATCTGATTTTGAATTTATACACACCTCCAAGAACTCAACAATCTGTTACCAAGACCTTTCAATCTGTTTGGGACACACACTCAATCTTATGTTTAGGGATTCATTTGACCCCTTCAAATGCCCAGCTTTTTTAATTTAACCACGAGCTACTCCTACAATCACTGCCAATAGAACTATTTCATTTCAGTCCTTTGGCCTGTCGAGACTAGGCCAGATTGCTGCCCTAAAAAGTTTCTATTAACCAAACTGCTGTATATGTTTAGGACCCTCCCTATATTATTACCACCTAATCTTTTTCATAATATACAAAGAGAATTAGTCCAATATATTTGGGACTCCAAATGACCAAGATGTGCCACCCATTTACTGTTTCTCCCATCCAATAGAGGTGGCACGGCCTCTCTCACATTTACGTTTACTACCAGGTCAGGCTCCTGGACCAACTATATTACTGGTGGCATCCATGATGGAATCCCTACTGTCTCACCCACTCTTACCACAAAATGTCCTTCTCCTAAGCTCTTTAGAACAGAAGTACCCTAAATTAAACCACCCATGCTTTATGGCTTCCTTTGAGGCTTGGTCCATATTGCTGTCCTATAAAACCCCAGAGTTAAGATCAATACCACTCTCCATTGACATTCTACACTATATTATACCCTATTTAAACCTAACCTCATGAAAGAGACATGGACTACACACTTTACAATATCTCCAAGTGGATAATAAACTAACTTCTTTTCAATACCTGAAAAACATTTTTTTTCGACTCACCTCAGACCTTTTTTCCTTATATGAGGATTAGCATTGTTTGCAATCTAACAAAGTCCCCCTAATGCCACCCTCCCATCTCCTATTTTTCCATTTTTTGACAACCCTAAATATCTGGGTAAGAGGATTTCCCATTTTTACTCCTACCACACCAACCTAAAATTCACCCTCAAAACAAATGGAAAGTGGTCCTCAGTCATCCTGGATCAAGCTTGTAAGAAGACCTTTCTGTATACAACCAGAGCCTCCCATTGTGCTAAACACTAGGAGTCATATTTGAAACTCCTCCATCAGTGGTATCTAGCAACTGTAATGCCTTGTACACACGGTCGGAAATTCCAACGGAAAAGGTCCGATCGGATTATATTGACGGAAAATCTGATCGTGTGTAGGCTCTATCTGACTTTTTCCATTGGAAATTCCTATGGAAAAAAATTTGAGAGCAGGATCTCAAATTTTCCGACAAAAAAATCAGAAAAAAAAGAAATATTTCTGATCGTTTGTAGAGAATTCCGATCGGACAAAGTGCCACGCATGCGCAGATCAAATTACGAGACCAAAGCTATTGGCTAGTAGCCTCAACGTAGTCCCGTTGTACCAAACGAACATCATCACGTTCCGAACGATCGGATTTTCCGACAGCTTTGTCCGACCCTGTGTATGCAACACCAGTAAAGGACAAAATCCTTCTGAAAAAATCAGACAGATTTTGTTGTTGGAATGTCCGACCATGTGTACAAGGCATAAGACTCTCGAAAATCTTCCCTACCCATCCATCACTTTGTTGGCGCCAATGTGGTGACCCTGGATCCCAACTACACATTATGTGGTCTTACAAATCAATTAGATCTTTTTGGAACAATATATTGTATTTACCTTGATTTCTGTGATAGTTGGAAGGCCAATCAGCCCTAACTCCAATATAGCATTACTTTATGTCAGTCTAGAAAACTTCCCTCCCAAATCTAGAAGTATTATAATCTACCTACTATATGCAGCAAAACTCGACATCACCAGGCTGTGGAAATCTTCGGTGGCACCATCACTTTTGACGATGGTCAGGGATCTAAACAATCAATGCAATATGGAAAAGAGGTTTGCTCTTAGGAACATCTCTAATACTAAATTTGTTTTTACACAGTCTTTATGTTTTCAGAATCCTAAATTTACAGTTTCTTTCTGATAGCTCAAACGGTAATACAGTATGTAATAATATTATTTGAACTGGTACCTTGGTTACCCCAGTTTGTATAGTTATATGCTTATCCCCGCCCTTTTCCCCTACTTCCCCTACTACCCCATTCCCAACCCCCTCACCCTGCCAGTTCACGTTATTGAAAGAAGATCAATACAATCTATGAGTACTCCTCTGGGACCACTAGAAGATTATACTTCTGTATTGCATCAGATTCGCTAGACTCAACATATTTTATACTGTGTAACTGTGAACTTGTAACTTCACCTTGGTTATTGTACTTGTTTAAACTTTAATAAAAAATGATTTAAAATAAAAAAGTGATTGTGCTAAGGTCTATATGTGTCTGTGAGGCTCTCTCTTGTGGCACATAATTAAGGCATACATTGTGACTATAAAGACTGTGGCATATGTGTGCTGTGTATACAGTGAGTAGATTCTATTTACCTATGCCCTTTAAGCTCCCTCCCACTGTCAGGACAGTATAACACTGTTTACCAACTTACACTATTTGCGAGGCATCAACGTTCTTCTTGGAGTGCCTCAGGTCTTAGCAATGCCCCAGCTGACAGGGATTTATATTCTATCCTCCTCTATCCAAAACTGAAAAAAATGTTTTGGTTATACTATAACTTTAGCAGGGAAACAAGAGATAAGTCAAGTTTGTAATTAGTATGTGAAATGTTAAAATGAGATGTGCTTATGATATGGACAGTGTGGAGGACTGTAATGTACATACTGATAATCAGAAAATGTCTATTTGCTTATGTGTATACATGTTTCTATGCAACTCCTTACTCATTATATAGTATACAGATTAGTTTTACTTGGGGACTAAAATGGCGGCTACTCCCTGCTTCCCACACATTGGAAGAATGTGGAAGTGAAGACAGAATCAACTTCAACCAAGCTTCAAGCATCAAGTTTCTTTATTTTGTCTTGTATTTCAACCAATGAGATGTACCTATTAGACTAACATAGCAATTACATATCTTTGTGTATAAAACATTAGCACCGCCCTGGAATAAACCAGAAGTGTAGAGGTAATCGAGCTGAACATGTGTCAGAGTGTTTACTTCTGCATGCACATTAACACTTTTTAATTAGAAACAGCAGCAGAAAACCTTGAGCTCGATTAAAGTTCTTAACCTTATCAGACAGTTGATTTTATGAGTCTAAATTGTGAAATTGAACTGTATGCATAGACACAAAATGTAATATCCCTATGGAGCCCAACCTGCAGCCCTTTGGCACTTTTTGTGTGGCCCTGTGCAGACACTGATCAGTGTTTCCCCACTGTCCAGTTCTAGCAGTGATTTCTAGCAGTCTTATGTAATATGTCTCCAGTCTATGACTGCCTCCTAAAGCATGTTCCCATTCTCCAACAACTCCTAAAGCATGTTCACAGTCTGATATTCACTTGAAGCATGTCCCTCTTGTATCATGTCTGCAGTCACTGATCATCTCCTGTATTATATCCACGGTCTCTGACCATCTCTTGTATCCTGCCCAAAGTCTTTGAATATATCCTGTTGTGTGTCTGTTGTCTCTGACACTTAAAGGCTAATTCCACCTTTAGAAACATGTTACACCCATATTTAGGCTGTAACATGTAACATGTTGCTAAGCAACCCTTCCCTCACCCGCTACAGGAAAAAACGTGCATTTATTGTTTTTTCCACAGGAGTCAGCAAAACATTGCATCTGCAATCAGTGGATCTGCCTTTAATACTCCTGCCTTTAAAATCACCTTTTGTGTGTACCTTTGGGGATGTAGAGGGCTGCACTTGAGGCTGCAGCAAAAAGTGAGTGTGGTCAAACATGATAGTGGGAGGGGCTTAAGGGACATTCTTCCCAACCAACCGCCGCAGCCATCGGTTGGTGCGGCGTTGCTGCGCAAACCTTCATAGCTATATGTCGGCTCGTGGGGTCAGGATAGAGGTCACGCGTGTGCACCGCTACACAGCGAGGGTGCCGGTGCTCATGGCCAACGGTCACGATGACTGCCGGCCACGAGCAATCGAGACAGAACAGGGACGAGTGTGTGTTACCACACACTTCCCTGTTCTGTTCTGACAGGAGTGACAGATCGTGTGTTCCTATTAGCTAGTCACTTCCTGCAGTCAGTCCCCTCCCCCTTCAGTTAGAATCACCTCCCAAGAACACAGTTAACCCCTCGAGCACCCCTAGTAACCCCTTCATGGCCAGTGCCATTTTTACAGTAATCAATGCAATTTTATAGCAATGATCGCTGTATTAATGCCAGTGGTCCCAAAAATGTGTCAACATTGTCCGATCTGTCCGCTATAATGTTACAGTCACAATAAAAATCGCAGATCGCTGCCATTACTAGTAAAAAAATAATAATAATAAAAATGCTATAAATCTATCCCCTATTTTGTAGTTATAACTTTTGCGCAAACCAATCAATATACGCTTATTTCAATTTTTTTTACCAAAAATATGTAGAAGAATACATATCGGCCTAAACTGAGGAAAAAAATGTTTTTTTTTGTTATATATTTTTGGGGGATATTTATTATAGCAAATGGTAAAAAAATAATGTGTTTTTTTTCAAAATTGTCACTCTGTTTTTGTTTATAGAGCAAAAAATAAAAACCACAGAGGCGATCAAATACCACCAAACGAAAGCTCTATTTGTGGGAAAAAAAGGACGTCAATTTTGTTTGGGTACAATATCGCATGATTTTCTTTAAAGCGTTGCAGTGCCGAATTGCCAAAAAGTGCTCTGGTCAGGAAGGGGGTAAATTCTTCCAGAGCTGAAGTGGCTAAACAAAACCTGGGCTTCCTTGTACCTATAAAATATGCTTTCATTGCTGTTCCACAAGCTGGAGTCTCAGGGATACATATAAACCTCAAAGGGATCACTAAGGCACATGGAAAGCAGGAAGGAAAGATTACTATGGCACATGGAAGGCAGGAAGGAAGGATCAATATAGCACATAGAAAACAAGAAGCATCATTATGGCACATGGAAGGCAGAAAGGATCACTATGGCATATGAGAGGCAGGTAGGATCACAGTGGCACATGGAAAGGCAGGAAAGATCACTATGGTACACGGCGGACAGGAAGGATCACAATAGTACATGGGAGGCAGGAAGAATCACTATGGCATATGGAAGACAGGAAGGATCATTATAGCACATGGAAGGCAGGAAGGAAGGTTCACTATTGGACATGAAAGGAAGGATCACTATGGCACATGGAGGAAAGGATCACTATGACACATGAAAGGAAGGATCACTGTGGCACATGGAGGAAAGGATCACTGTGGCACATGGAAGGCAGGAAGGATCACTATGGCATATGGAAGGCAGGTAGGATCACTGTGGCACATGGAAGGCAGGAAGGATCACTATGGTACACGGCAGACAGGAAGGATCACAATAGTACATGGAAGGCAGGAAGAATCACTATGGCATATGGAAGACAGGAAGGATCATTATAGCACATGAAAGGCAGGAAGGAAGGTTCACTATTGGACATGAAAGGAAGGATCACTATGGCACATGGAGGAAAGGATCACTATGGCACATGAAAGGAAGGATCACTGTGGCACATGGAGGAAAGGATCACTACGGCACATGAAAGGAAGGATCACTACGGCACATGAAAGGAAGGTCCACTGTGGCACATGGAAGGCAGGAAGGATCACTATGGCATATGAAAGGCAGGAAGGATTGCTGTGGCACATGGAAGGCAGGAAGGATCACTATGGCACATGGAAGGCAGGGAGGAAGGATCTCTATGGCACATGGAAGGAAGGATCACTACAGCACATGAAAGGAAGGATCACTGTGGCACATGGAGGAAAGGATCACTACAGCACATGAAAGGAAGGATCACTGTGGCACATGGAAGGCAGGAAGGATCACTATGGCATATGGAAGGCAGGAAGGATCGCTGTGGCACATGGAAGGCAGGAAGGATCACTATGGCACATGGAAGGCAGGGAGGAAGGATCACTATGGCACATGGAATGCAGGAAGGAAGGATCACTATGGCACATGGTAGGCAGAAAGGATCACTATGGTACATGGAGGACAGATAGGATCACTATGGTTCATGAAAAGCAGGAAGGATCACTATGACAAATGAAAGAAATGAATGTATAGCATATGGAAGAAAGCATCACTATGGTACATGGAAGGCCGGAAGGAAGGATCACTATGGCACATGGAAGGCAGGAAGGAAGGATCACTATGGCACATGGAAGGCAGGAATAAGGGATCAATACGTCACATGGAAGGCAGGAAGTAAGGTTCACTATGGCACATGGAAGGCAGGAAAGATCATTATGGCACATGGAAGGCAGGAAGGATCACTATGGCACATGGAAGGCAGGAAGGATCACTGTTGTACATGGAGGACAGAAAGGATCCCTATGGCACATGGAAGGTGGGAAGGAAGGATCACTATGGCACATTGAAGGCAGGAAGGAAGGATCACCATGGCACATGAAAGGCAGAAAGTATCACTATGGCACATGAAAGGCAGAAAGGATCACTATGGTAAATGGAAGGCAGGAAGCATCATTATGGCACATGGGAGGCAGGAATGATCATTATGGCACATGGAAGGGAGAAAGGATCACTATGGTACACAGAGGACAGGAAGGATCACTATGGTACATGTAAAGCAGGAAGAATCACTATGGCATATGGAAGGCAGGAAGGATCACTGTGGCACATGAAAGGCAAGAAGGATCACCATGGTGCATGGAAAGCAGGAAGGAAGGATCACTATGGTGCATGGAAGGCAGGAAGGAAAGATCACTATGGCACATGGAAGGCAGGAAGGATTACTGTGACATATGAAAGAAAGGAAGGATCCCTATGGCACATGGAAGCCGGGAAGGAAGGATCTCTATGGCACATAGAAGGCAGGAAGGTTGTGGGTGTGCATAGAGGGACATAGGGAGGAGGTGGAGCTGACCTAGCCTCCCTCCTCTCCCATTCGTATGAGTTGTAGAGCGGGCGGATAAGCCGGTGGGTGAATGGGAGGGGGAGGTGGGGGAGCTGTGCTGGCGAGTCTTAGCCTTGACAGCTGCAGCACAGCACAGCACAGCATGCACCTGACAAAGACACAGACAAACTTGTTCCAGTACTGGGCTCCACTGCGGGATTCAGCCCAGATTCGCAGGACACCAGGTTTTTTTCAAATTCTGGGACAGGCCTAGCAAATTCTGTGACAGTCCCAGAGAATCCGGAAAGGTTGGGGGGGTATGCATTTCTTATAACTTTCCTACCACCCCCAAAAGACTGCTACATAGGCATGCCAACAGAACTACACACAGTGTGTGGATGGGCTCTTGGGATTTTGGGCAGAAGGGTTGTTTTGCTGAGAATAAAATCAGTCAATGGGACAGCGAGGAATGGCAGATAGGCGGAATTCTGTGGTCCAGTAGAAAAGCTATGTTAATAGTTCAATCAGGAAGTTAGGAGCGCTTAGGATTTCTGGTAGATCCGGGTATTTTTCTGTGCTTGCAATATTTTTTAAAGGGATACAATAATGGCATTCAATATGGGGAAATGTGCATGCAAACATACGGAGCAGTTTTTTATTTTATTTGTTTTGACATACAATTCAGTGCGCTACCACTTCTTCATTGTCCACTCAGTGCCCTGGGTAAAAGAAGTGACTAAAGAAGCAGAACTAAAGCTATAGTTACCCATTACATGAATGAGTACCATTACCAAGATTTCAGACAGAGAAGGTTGTTGAACTGTGCAAAGGAGCATGCAGCTATTGAGTAAAGTAGGACATTTATGTAGGACATATCATTGAGACCCTGAGATGATGGTCTTTGCCCGGCTTTCTGCTCAAAATAGTTAAGCTGTAATTAATTATTGTTTTCTGCTCCGTCTCACCATGTCTTCCATCTCTTACTTAAACATGATTTATTGTGTCTTCTGCTTCAGATATTTTTAGTATGTTTGTATCTTTTCTCCTCACACATGATGGTGTATTTAATGTAACTTCTATATGTGAAATTATTAACCTTTTTTTTTTCTGCTTTTGCATATAAATAGGTGGTGGAGCTTTACATGATTATCCTTCTTTTTGAAATCCTTCTTATGGATTTAGTTTATTTTAAACATATGTTTTATTAAAGCATACATTGTGATATTTTGTATACTTTTTCGTATGTATGTAAATAAAATCTGGTTTTCATAAAATGTGTTTAATTAAACATCTGATGCCACTTTTTAATGTAAACTCTTACATATACTAATGAACAGATGCATTGGGTTACAAACAAACCATGCAAATGCATAGGTTGGCATTTTAAGGGATATGTGATTGCTTCATGTCATCCCTTGTCTTTTGCATGTTCACATTTTATTATTTTTATTTAAATACACAATAGTCATAGCATCCATACAATGGATATGTTATCATAACAAAATGTGTACAATGAGAATACAGAGCTGTGACTATATTTTCATACCACAATGCCGCAAACGATATAATTTAGACATAATGCAGGACGCAGGGGCGCTGCTCCCCCCCCCCCCCCCCACACACCCACTTGTGTTGCAATAACGAATGAATATACAAAATTATCACACTGATTCTCCTCCCGGCCAATAAGGAAGTAGCTCCTGAGACCCGATTGGCCAGGGAGTCTTAGGACTCCCAATCATGTCTCAGGACACACTGGCCAATCGGGTATCAGGACACTTTTTGCCCAGAGGAGAACGGAAAGGAGAATTGGCTGGCTCTTCATTCCCCCTGCCTCCTTAGGTTAGCCTCTGCTGCCGCCCGGGAAGGGGTCCTGTGCCTGCAGTGATCGACACCTTGCCTGTCTGCCGTTCATCTGCATTTTTGCAGCGATAATCTACTGTTCGACACCCACGAGAGGGGGAGTTTGCTTGCGGCAATAGTCCACCCAGGAAGGGGGCTGGTGTTAGTTTGCTTCGAAATATTTAGCACCAGCTGCCACTGTAGATAGGTCACCCTCTTTACACAGGGTGTGAGGGAGCAAGCAGGGCCCTCTTTAATATTGATTGGATCCTGGGCAAAATTTTTCTTGGGCCCCCCCCCCCCCCCCGACATGCAATTTCGCTCTCCACCTGCTCTGACACATACAATAAATAGCTACTGGACTCAAAATTTGTTTACTGTATCAGATCAGGGAGCAATTGTGATTGGTTGCCAGAGGTTACAGTATATCATTACCACTTACTGACTGGTTGCTAGAGGTTACAGTACACATATGGCTTACTGATTAGTTGCTAGAGGTTACAACACATGATTTCTGCTTGTTGATTGGTTGCTAGAGATTACTGTACAGTAATACTGCTCACTGATTGGTTGCTAGAGGTTAAAGCACACCATCTCCTCACTGCCTGCACACCATGGACTGGGGTGGTGAATGGACCCATCAATAGACAGAAAACTCCAAGGGATCCTAGAACTCAGTGGATCAGTGGCAGTACTGGGGGAAGGGGAGGGGAGTGTATGACCAATGACAATGCTGATTTTTTTTTTACTGACTACCAATATAAAGAGGAGTTTCAACACTGGCCACCAATGTAATAGGGGTGTACACTGACCACTAATGTAATAGAAGCATTCACAGTAACCACCAATGTAAGGAGGGATTTACACTGACCACTAATGTAAGGGGAGCATTCACACTGGCCAAGAGTGTGAATGAAAGGATTCTACACCAAGCCCCAATGTAACGAGAAGATTTACACTGACCACCAATGTAACTGAGACATGTAGCCTGCGTTCACATGTGTGTGTTGGAAACACATGCAAAATCGCTTTCCTGACACCACAGAAATGTGCTGCCCTTTAGCAGATATATAGCAGTGCCTCTGCACCCCCCAAACCTCCCCATCCTCTCAACTCTAACCCTCCCCCCTTTAACTCTACCTGCCTCCTCTGCTCATCTTTGCACCCACCTTCCTTACCTCCATAAATCCCCTCCTTGCTCACCTGTGCACCCCAAGCTGTAATTCCTTCTCTGCCTACCTCTGCACACCCCACACTACCCCCCCCCCCCCACCACCACCACCACCAATTTGCTTATCTTTGCAGAACAGGCTGATGGTAGGCTTAATGACCACAGTTGCAGGCAGGACTTTCAAGCATGCCCCTCCCCAGTGGGCAACATTCAGTATAGGTGATGGATATGACCTCAGGGGAGCATGATATGCATAAGAAAGCCATCTTTATTTACATATCAATGCTGTAGGATGCTGCTATTTACATATAAATGCTGGTTATTTACATGTAAACACAGGGTCTGCAGGTGAGTCATCTGTACACAACAATAGGGCAGAGCTGGGCAGCATTAGTAGCAGCACTTGGCCCGGAGATATCAGGACACAGCACAGGACTAAAACTTCAAGGGGCAAGGGAATTTCAACCAGTATAGTTAGCAAGTATGAGGCAGCTGCTTTGGGCCCCCCAACAATGCAGGGCCCAGGGCAGCTGCCCCTTTTGCCCTGCCTTAAAGATGGCCCTGGGAGCAAGCATATATACAAGACTAGTAGTGACACTTTGCATAGTTTCTTCTCTCTTAATCCCTCCCCATATGACCACTGTACGAAAGATAATCATGATACACGATTTATATAGTGCCTTACAAAATAAAGAAAACAGTTCAGTTACAGTACAATTCAATACATGAGAGTTTAGGGATCCCAGCTCGTAAGAGATTACAAGGGAGGGCAAGTGATACAAAAGGTAATCATTGTGTGGGCTGAGCTGATGGAGAAAGTACAGTTTATTAGGTGGAGATGGGATATGCCTCCCTGAAGAGATGAGTTTTCAAGGATCACTTAAAGGTGGACGGAGTAAGAAATACCTTGGCAAATTGGGTTTTTGAGTTCCAGAGGATGAGACTCTGGAGAAATCCTGGAGGCGAACATGGGAAGAGGTGATGAGGGAGCTTAAAAGCAGTTTGAGTTAGTAGCAGTGTGAGTTAGTAGCTTTGGGGTGTCACTGGTTAAGAAGGGGCACATTTTGGAAGTGTAGACATGCGTCTAAATCTCCCTTGCCTCTGAAGCCTGGATCGCACTCCAGAGGCTACTGACAGTCGGTTAGGAAGTGATGCAACACCTCCTCACCTCTTGTTTTTTTTTTTTTTTTTATTCTTTATTTAGTTCCTTTTTCTTTTCCTTTACAGAATAGAGTATACAAAAGAAAACGATACAATCGGTCACAAGCTCAATCTTTTCTTAATATCTTTTACAACCAAACATGCTTAACATTTCTTATCCCTCCTCCCACCCCCCCCCCCTCCCTTCCTTGCAGTAGGTTCAGAGTTGTATCCACCATCACCAACCCTGTGTATGTCTTTCCCGGCTTTATTTTATGATTTCCTCTACATACCTCCATGAATTTTTAAATTCTGTCCAAGATACCCATTTGCCCATATACCCCTCTCCGGATACAATTTCTTCCCCCTCTTCCACTGGGCACTCCATGTTCTGTATTTCATTTACCCGGAGTATCCAGTCCCGTATTTTAGGGCTATCCGGCTCCCGCCATTTTTTTGGAATTAGACTTTTAGCGGCACTGAGCAGTATGGGGATTATAGAGGACTTATATTGCCTCACCGAACCTTCGGTCCCGTGAAACAAAACAGTCCAAGGATCCTCAGCTATTTGTTTATTCGTTACAACCTTTATTAAATCCAACACCTCCTTCCAATATTTTTTAATAATCGGACAATCCCACCAGATGTGAGCCATAGTTCCTATTATCTTACACCCCCTCCAACACTCTGGGGATTGCGCAACTACAAATCTACCCACTTTGTCTGGGGTCGCATACCACCTTGCAAGGCACTTATAATTCAACTCTATCATCTTATTATCTACCATCGCACTATGAGTTAATTTCATTATTTTCTCCATGGTCTGAGTACTACAACGAGTCCCCAACTCTCTTTCCCATTTTTTAATATAGGGCGGGCCCTCCAGTCCTTCCCCCCCTAATAGAATTTTGTAAATTCGAGCTATATTATTTTTTGACTTGTCTCTCAGACAAAGCCGCTCAAAAGGCCTATATTCTTCCTCACTCCTAATTGGATGGGGCAGTTTTGTAATAAAGTGGCTTAACTGAAGATACCTCCAGGCATCAATCCGCATAAGTTCCCTGTCCATCCTTAGTGCTTCAAGCGTGTTAATTTTACCTCTGTAAATAATATCTTTTACCTGTGCATTACTTTTTATTATCCAATTACCCCCCACCTCCTGTTTCCCAGGTATAAAATAATCGTTATCTTTTAAATAAATCAAAGGTGGGTTGTAACTCCATTTATTATGTGCGTGAATTCGATCCCATAACTTAAGTGCATTACGTGTTATTTCATGTGTGTTTACTCCTACAGACCTATACTGAGGGGGATTCCAAAGTATCCGTCCTAACTGTGCTTGGCTCATTGCCTTTTCTACACTTACCCACCTTTTATTATTAGCCTCTTTCCCCCATTCCACCACTCGTGTAAGTACCACCGCGTTGTAATATTTTTTAAAATCCGGGACTGCAAGGCCCCCCTTTTTTTTTTCCCTGCTCAGAACCGCAAAAGCAATTCTTGGTTTTTTATGTTGCCAGATATACCTTGAGATTAGCCCTTTTAGTGTCCTGAAGAAAGCTAGGGGGAGAGAAATGGGCAACATTTGAAACTTATATAGAATCTTTGGGGCCAGAACCATTTTGACCGCGTTGATTCGCCCTAACCAGGAGAGGTGGCATGTTGAAAAATTTTTTATTTCTCTCTTAATTTCCTCTAGTAATGGAATATAGTTGTTAACATAGATTTTCTTAATAGTATCGGAAAGGAGAACTCCTAAATATTTAATCTCCTTTCGCCAAGGAAACCGGAATTCCTCGATGAGTCTTACCTTTTCCTGTCCCTTGGTATTAATATTTAGAACTTCGCACTTGTTGAGGTTTATTTTTAAATTCGAGATTTCCCCATATTTTTCCAATAACCTCAGCAAGTTCGGAATCGTGATCCTTGGGTTGGAGATGTAGAACAGCACATCGTCCGCATATGCTGCGAGTTTGTGCTCTTCCTCACCCACCTTAATCCCTTTTATGTCTGGGTTATCACGGATGGAGGCCAATAACGGTTCCAAGGACAATACAAAAAGAAGGGGTGACAAAGGGCACCCCTGTCTTGTTCCATTCTCCATTTGAAATTGGGAGGATGACATCCCATTCACTTTTACAGATGCCTGAGGGTGATTGTATAACACCTTGATCCATTGGATCATTCTTGGTCCAAGGCCCAGCACTTCCAGCGTTTCAAACATGAGTTCCCAGTCTACCCTGTCGAATGCCTTCTCCGCATCTATCGACAGGAATAGTCATGGGGACCAATTCATTTTTAAGGCCTGTAGCAGGAGCAACGAATGCACTCCGTTGTCCCTACCTTCTCTCTCAGGGATGAATCCGACCTGGTCCGGATGAACCAGTTCGGTCATCCTTTCCTTCAGCCTAGATGCTAAGACCTTGGCGAATAGTTTGGTATCAGCGTTTAATAAGGCGATCGGTCTGTAACTAGAACAAAGCGTGCTATCCTTCCCCTCCTTTAGCAACACCGTGATTGAGGCCTGCAAGGCCTCTCCTTCCATCCCCAATTCTCTGCCCAGGCCGTTCATGTACTTACAGAGCTTGGGGACTAAGATCTCTTTATATTTTTTCAGATACGAGATCGTAAATCCGTCTGGTCCCGGACTTTTGCTGGAGGCGGTTTCTTTCAAAGCCTTAAAGATCTCTTCTTCTGTAATTGGTCTGTCTAAGTCACATCTATCACTCTCTGCTAAACTCGGTAGTTTCACTTTATTCAGGAATTCTTTAATTTTATCTTTTTTCCTAAAATCTTTTGCCCCTTTTTGTCCTAAATTATACAGTGCTTCATAATATTGCTTAAACACCTCGGCTATCTCCCTGGTAGTATGGGTCATCTTCCCGTTCTTATCTTGTATTTTATCGATAAAGTTAATCCCTCTCTTCCTTTTCAGCTGTCTTGCTAGGTGACTACTTATTTTATTTCCCAGATAGTATCTCTCTCTAGTTCTCCTGTCCAATGTCCTCTTTGATTCCTGTTCCATCATATCTTTAAGTTCATCCCTCTTAATCACCAATAAGTGGAGATATTCCTGTTGTTGCCCCCTTAATTTTTTATGGGCCTGTTCTAATTTATATACCTCTTCTCTTAAACTTTCTATTTTCTCAAGTCTTTCTTTTTTTTTCCTTGTGCCCATGGAGATGAGGATGCCCCTAATATATACTTTATGTGCCTCCCAAAGAGAGGCCCCGGAAATTTCAGCTGTATCATTGACGGAGAAATAAAATTCAATTTCCTTTAGTACTGCCTCCGCAATTTTCTCGTCCTGCAAAAGGTTCTCGTTCAATCGCCACGTGAACGATTGCCTCTGCGTTCCGAGTATCCTCATCTTCATTGACACCGGGGCATGGTCTGATAATGTAATTATTCCTATCTTGGTTTCCATCACTAGGTCCAACAGCCTGTGATCAACCAATATATGATCCAACCTGGAGTACGTCCCGTGCACGGGGGAAAAAAAGGTGTAATCTTCTATTTTATCATGCTGCAGCCTCCAGACATCCATCATCTGGTGTTGTTTCAACCATAGTTTAATCATTTTCAATGATTTCGTATTTAGCCCCCTAGCCTGGGACGTACTATCCCTAGATGGGTCCATACAAAAGTTGAAATCTCCTGCGAGGACAACATCCCCTTCCTTAAAATCTTCTAACTTCCCCAGAACTAATTTCAAATAACTTATGGAATTTTTGTTGGGGCAATACACATTTGCTAGGGTGAGAATCTTATCCCCTAATTTTCCCTTTACAAACAGGTATCGGCCTTCAGGGTCTGTCATCCTATCAAGCAATGTGAACTTTATACATTTCTCGAACCCTATTGCGACTCCCTTAGCTCTCTTTATAGGCGAATCCCCATATAACCAGTTTGGATAATTATCTAAATATAATTTGATATTTGTGTCTTGAGACAAGTGGGTCTCTTGCAGGAATACTACCTCTGCTCTGTACTGCTGTAATTCCTTCAACAATTTATGCCTCTTAACCAGAGAATTCAGACCCTTAACATTATATGACAGGAAGTTTACTTCTATCATCTATAGTTTTCCAATAAGATGTAATACTTCCGTCTTCTTTTCTGCCTCGTCTCAATACATATTACCTTAGTTGGTGCTGCAAGGAACCTCATCCCCCTCCCCAACCTCCCCTCCCCCCCTGGCCAAATCCTGACCTCTACTCTGCAGCTAAGGACCCCCTCCATTCTGCAGACTTTTACCCACTAGGGTGCGACTCCGATCGCGGCCACCCATGTCAGGGTCCCCCCCCTACCGCCCTCCCCTAGGAGAAGGGGGATCCCCCCTCAGATACGGTATGATGTCCCGGGGCCCCACCTGATCCCTCCGCCGCCCTCTTTCCACCGTTCCCCCACCCCACTCTCCCCCCACCCCCTCCTCCACAAAGAGAAAGGAAAAAAAAAAAAAAGAGAGAAGGAGATCAGCGACCATATAAACCTTCCCCCAGTCCAACTCCCAATATCAATGTCCATTGTATAAGTCCATTAGGGATCTTTAGAGATCTTTGGTACTGGGATCCCCAGATTATTACAGAAGACCTCCAACTCGTCTAGAAATTTTAATCTGAATGTTCTTCCATCCTGCTGGACCAATAGGGCCGCTGGAAACCCCCAACTATATCGGATATTCGCCAATCTCATTTGTTCTAATAACGGTTTTAAACGTCTCCTCCGAGCCAGTGTTCCTGCCGATAAGTCCGAGAAAACCTGTAAGGATACTCCCTCATATTGTAACGGGGGCAGCCCTCTGAGCCTGCTCCATATCTTGGCTTTATCTTCAAAGAGGCAAAATTTTATAATTACGTCTCTCGGAACCTCTTCCCTCAGACCTGGGGGTTTCCTCACCCTATAAACCCGATCGATCTTTAAATCCTCTCCTACCCCTCTTCCTAATATAGGGTTAAATATTTTTCCCATCTTAACCCCCAAATCTTCTCCTTGTTGTTCAGGCAATGCTCTGATCCTTAAGTTTTGGCGTCTGTTTTGGTTTTCTTGTTCTTCCAGCTTATATAGAATGTCCCGCTGGTCCGTTTGCAATTTCCCAACTTGCGTTTTCAGTTCTATTTCATGGGCCTGTTTACCAGTTAGTTCCTCTGCTTCTTCCACTCTCCTCAATAAGTGGCCCATATCCGTCCTGACGTTTGAAATTTCTACTTTGATGGTATTCTCTAGTTTGGCGAACATTTCCAGCATTTCACCTTTTGTGGGGATTTGAGCGATATCCCTCTGCCCCCTCATTTTGCCTTCCAAATCTGAGTCCAACTCCTCCCCTGAGTTATCTCCCGGGGCCCCTGCTGACTTGGTTACTTCTCTCTTCTTCTCCTTTACCCCCTGCTGCTTTTTTTCTAATCCGGGGCTTTTTACACTTATTTCCTTCATGTACTTCTGAATCGTGCTTGTGTTAAGACTCTCTTTTGATTCATTCACCTTTTGATTTCTTCCCCTCATGTTCCCACCTTTTGTCCTTTGCCTCCCCAGGGTTAAGAGAGAAGAAAAAAAAAAAAAAAAAATTTCTTTGTTCAGTCTCTTTGATTATGCCACCTGCGCTGCGCTGAAAGCCCGGCTCCCAGGTCCACGCCCGCTTTCTCTGTGTTTTTAAGTGGAAACTATTACTGCGATCTCATCTAAGAAGAAGTTTACAGTACTCCAAAAAGAGGGCAACACATTATCACACATAACATTCCGGCGATCATCCCATATACTTTATATGCAAATCATATACATCGTTTTGTGGATATATGTCGTTTTATAAGTCATTTATGTTTAAGCTCCACTTATTCCTGTTACATCCTGGTCTGCCCTCTCATAAATGTGTGGGATCAATTTCCTGAGCCCCCACTATTTTACTCTGTTCCACTCCTCCTCCTTACACAGAGTCTTTCCATCTAGGGCCTCCCAGAGCGTTCAGCAGGTAATATTCAAATAAGATTCAAATGAGATTTAACATGTATTCAGCATAAATGATTCAAAAAGTACCTGGGGAGGAGGTGGTTACTTATAAATATTCTTATAATGTCCTCAATCCTCAGTCCATGGTCTGCGTATCGTTCCTCTGTCCATACAGCCTCCAGGGGATCATCAAGGAAGTATCAGTCAGTGCTTCCACTGTGTTCAGATCGTTTGCCAGTGCTCCAGGAATCTCTTCAAATGCTGTTTTTGTCACTCCACCTGGTCCTGGGTCCTGGCTATCCACTAGCCCTCTTTAGGTCTCATACAAGGGCAGCAGAGACAATACGAGGATGGGGGGAGGGGGGGGGGGTCGACGGACTCTGAACCGACCGGTTAGAGCCCCTGCACTTTCGCCCGTTTAACACCCCGAGGGTGTACTCCCCCGTTTATACAGTCCGTCTGTTTAGTGGTGGGATAGGACGGTCCGGGCGGCTTCATTCATGGAGCTCAGCGTCCTTTCCCCTCACGCTGCTCCAGCTGATCAGCGGGACCGCCCCCATCTGCTCACACGGGCGCCGTCATCGGGTCCCTCCCCTCTCTCACAGGCAGCTCATGTTACCCCCGTATGCTGCCGAGAGAAGCTGTTCAGTACAACGAAGAGTCTGCTCACCTCTTGTTTTAAACCCATTTTTGCTGAGAAATGCACCACAACTATGTGCACAGTTATGGGGCATTTGCAGCAATTTTCCATTGACTTGAAAGTGTAGCTTGCCCTCACCATGTTGGGTCAATTTTGCCTTGGGCGCAAAGCACCATCACATGTTAACTTCCTTGTCTACTGCTGTTGCCAGGTGGCAAAAATGCAGGGTTGAGCCAACCACAAGTCTAAACTAGGCTGTGACGGGAGGGCCCATGGAACCCAGAATACTTTGGAAAGGTTGGGAAACCCTTGTTTCAGTCTCCATACACCTCTTATGTCTAAGTCCCCCTGTGCCATTGGCACATTGCCCTCTGTACAATGTAGGAGACAGGCCAACTCCTGCTGCAGCTCTTGCTATTGTGTGAAGGTGTCCTGTGTTTATACTTATGATAATGTATAAACTACTGTGTGAAGCTTGGTGACAACAAGTCTGACCTGTAGTGAAATCCTGATTAATCATAGCAATGTTCAGGAGGACACGGAGTCACATCGGCTGCTTTAAGGGATTCGTTAATTAACTCATGTTAATTTATGCTTCTGGTTACAGTTGTATTGTTAGAGTAATATGAGCAGGAGGGGGGACCTCCTATTCTACTGTATATAAGACTTGTATTTTGGTTCTAATAAACAGTCTATCAGGGAAGTAATTTGTATCAAACTCACCATCTCCCTGCACAAAGACGCACACAAATTTGCCATGGATTGGCGCTCCGGCGCATGCACATTCGCGGCCCTACTGAGAAGCGTGTGTGAGTGTGCACAAGCACACGCATAACATGAATTCCCTGACCATCCTATAAAAGGATCCTTAGCACACAGACAAGTTGCTGGTTTGTCTCAGCTCACCTGTGTTCCTCTGCTTCCTGTTCCTGTTTGCCACTTCTTGTTGTGACCCAGATTGCCTGAAGACTATGCTAATTCTCTCCTGACCTGACCCCTGGCTTATTTAACGGACTTCCTGCTCTTAGCCTTGCTGCCCACCGGACTGATACCTGTGTTTGACCCTCGGCCTGTCTCTGGATTAACCTTTGTCTGCTGCACTTAGCCTTGCTGGCTCTTGGACTGATACCTGTGTTTGACCCTTGGGCTGCCTCTGGATTATCCTCTGCACTCAGCCTTGCTGGATCCAGGACTGATTACTTGTGTTTGACCCTCGGCCTGTTTCTGCACTTTCTTTACCTGTTTTACAGACCTGCTGGCTACTTACCTTCTGGTCCGGTCCATCCTGCACAAGCCCTCTTCCAGACCTTCACACAAGTCAGGTTTCCCGCTGGAGGCTTGTGCCTCTTGGTGCAACCCACTCCCTGTATCACCTCCAGGGGTGGTGTGCGCTACAGCCACCGCTCTCTGCATCTTGGCCTCGGTGAGTACCTCTTTGCTGATACAGTCCATGTTCAGCAACTAAACAAGCATTGTCTTGTTTTGTGCTTTGCCTTGATGCTCACTGTTGTTTACGTGGTGCATTATCCATTTGCACCATGTACTTTCATCCATTATGTGATATGTATTTTTACATTTTTATATTTTTTGCTCTATTTTTGCACTATGAATTGTTATCAGTAAAATATATTTTTATATTCTATCTGTCGTCAAAGTGCCTTTAAAGTTCGACCTTGAGGCAGTCTGTGCCCCTTTTCTCTACTCTTTCTAAGTACTTATGAAGAAATCATCTAATTAACATACACATCATCCCAAGTCTCATTGCCTAAAGCACAGATATCTTCCCTCCTCTTCTGACCAGCGTAAGCTTTTAAAAGTGGAACTAAACCCCCAAAGGTACTCACCTAAATCTCCCATTAATGTGGTGGTTACATCCCTCACTGGGCATTGTTATCTTTTCCCTAGGTGCTGGGTTCTCCACGTCTTGATTGGCCAGCGAGGGACATTCTGAGAAAGTGCATGGGAGTCAGTCATTCCGGTACAGCCAAAGTCTGCTGAGTATGCACCGTGAGCTGCACATGTGCATTTGGGGGAAAGCTGTGAACAGACATGTACGTTTGCATTATTGCAGAAGAGACCTAGCATTTCTCTTCTTCAACAAAATGCTGTCTACCTAAAGTTTGGTTTCACTTTAGGTATGACCATTGCCTGTTTTAGAAGGATTGGGAAGATGGCAAAAGAAAGCTGAGGGGGATTGAATATGTGAATTAGGAGGATAGACTAGAGGGTGAGCAAATTAGTTTTGAGGGAACTGGATCTAGGGAGCAGGTGGTTAGGTGGGCATCAGAAAAAGGGTTTAGCAACCTCCTCCATGATAACATGGTCAAAAAGGGAAAAGATTAATGTATGTGTAGCACACTACTCCCTTGGGAGCTGCTGGGTGTTTTCATACCTTTCTGTTAACTGCATCCATTCTTCCACCCCTGCATGAATGTCACAAACAGAAGACAGTCCATTTAAACTTTGAAACTTTTATTTCTTGCTTGGTGAACATTACATTGCAGGTAGAGCACATGAGTTGCCTCTAATTTTGGTTCCCATTTCTGCTCTGCTATGACTTTTTTCTATAGTGAACTGACTAATGCCCCTCTAAAAGACATTGTGGTAAATGGATGCTGGAAGCCCCAGGCCTCACCTGCCTATCTTGACTCCTGCAATCCTCCCGGTGTCAGTTCAGGAAAAGGTTCTGGATGATTAAGCACTGTTGGGTTGCACTCCCCTTGCTCTCTCCCATTGACAGTCCATGATTGCCACCGAAAGTTGATACCAGTTTACTGCGTCCTCTTAGTAGGTACTTCCCGCTCCACATGGTCGGATACATCCTAAGCATGGATGCCCAGTCCACTCCTGCAGATTACATGATGGAGGTTATTCTGACTATCCGGCACTGAGGTCTCTGAACCATCAGGCCTTCCAGTCCTGTTCCTGCTATCCAGTGCTGGGGTATCTGAACCCCCAGGCCTTCAAGCCTGCTCCTTGCTGGTTAAATTTCTGCTGTTCCTCTGGATCCAACTCCTCCCATCCCCTCCCAGGAGCGTATGACCCCCAGTTTATATATGAGTCCTGCCCCTGCCAGTACAATTTAATGATTGGTCCAGGGCTCTCCATACAAACTGCCTGGACCCCAGTCCCCCTTCCTTCCAGAACATTTCAATGGGAGGTAAGGGAGGTCTTTCAGGGCAGAATGCAGGTGGCCACACCTTCCCCTCTCTACTCTGTCACTCCTCCCATTCAAAGCAAACAACCAGGCCTAAAGAAATGTAAGGCCCTGGCAAATTTACCTAACACTTACCTAACTAAACCTGATTAGCACCCACCTAAAGGTGGTGGGTGCTACATATGTAATGGTAGACATGGTATGTTGGCAGGAGATATCTAGGCATTAAAAAGCTCATCACAAATTGATTCAATCATGTTTTTCAATGATTGCAACTGTCATGGGTAATGAATGAAGTAATGGGTGAAGGTGGTGGATAAAATAGAGAGTTAAAGGTAGAAAAGAATTGGTGAGGACTGGATGAGAGGGTGCTAATGAGGGTGATGAAATAGGTTTGCTTCGCAGGGCAGAAATTGTATTTTGGGAGGGCATATTCATACAGGGTGATGTCAGGGTCTGGATCTGTACCTGGGACCTCCGTTGTGCCTGGCTGTAGCTCTTGCTGTACCACCAGAGATGCTGGACAGCTCCCTGTCTGATCCCTTGACAGTTTTGCCTTGTATTTTGTTTCTGGTGAAGCTTGAACTCTTTGCTCCTCCCATGAGCTTCCTGATTTAAGCCATATTTCTGCACTTCCTTTTTGTCACATTATTGCACTTTCTCCAGACTATATCTTACTCCTTGCAAACCTGCAGCTGTCCTTATCTTCACTATCATTTGTTACCGACCTTTTGCTTCTTCTTCAGCTATGCTTCTGATTGATCCCCAACCTGCAACCACTTGTTACTGACCTTCAGCTTGTTTACTGACTATGCTTCTGCTTCATCCCTCCCTGCTACGTGTGTTACTGGACCCTGGCTTGCTCACCTTCTAGTGGGGCGATTCTAATGACCACAACCTAGCACTAGAAAGCAGTGAAACTACAGAGAGTATGCAAGTTAATGTGTATACCAATGGATTTACAGATAGCTGAAGCATTGTGTGGTTTCTACACAGTCATACATCTCTGAAGATCAATTGGTAAGTCTCTGAAAGTTATTTCTGTCAGTTGTCATTGACTGTCACAGAGAAGTGTCTAGGACTGGTGAAGAATTTTTTAGGAGAGGCTGATAGGATGGTATAGTAAAGGATTATGGAAGGGAGAAAATCTTGGTAGAATGGGGCACATAATCCAAGTTTATCTCCCACCCAGAAGGCAGTTGCTTGATTAGTATTCTATAATATGCGGCCACCTCTGTGTCTGTCTATTCTTCATGCATTGCTCCAGATGACACAACAATATATATTACAGAACCCATAGACTGGTAATGATCTCACTGACATCTCCTGCCTTTATGCACATTGCTGGACTGCCAGTACCATTCCCAATCTTTGTGATGGTTACATTGTCAGATCTCACCTCGGACACCAGAATGTGCAATTTCCCAGCTTGTGAGATAACATTCTAAGCACTAGCAAACTAACAGTGATCACCATAGGAGCAGGTTAACTGAGCAGTTAACCCTTCACACACACACTATCCACCACAATGTGTTCAAACATGCACCATTCACAGCATCCGCTGTTGCAATTGTAACCTAAAATAAATGTCTGTATCACTCACTGCCACATCTACACAAAAATGTAATACATTTTACTCCACAGTACCTTTTCACAGAGGTAAAGTTCTTTAATTTTCAGTTAGAGCATTCAAAGATTAAGCTTATCAATTTTTAAATATTGTTTTAATGAAAAAGAAAAGAAAAACAGTGCAAAAATGTTTACAGAAAAGATATTACAAAAGAGACATAAGCAACAGTAAAATTAAAGGGTTTTCTAAAGTGAAAAATACTTAAGTGGAGTCCATCTGGTCTTTGGTTCAGTGCAGAGTTTAGGTAACTGGCAGAGTAAATCCAATCTAATGACCAAGAGTCACTGGACCTCTTAATGCGACAGTATCTGATGGTAAAAATGAGAGCCCAGAGCTGCCAAATAGATAGCTTTTTCTTGACCCTGGAGATGGTGTCACAGACCTAACTCTACCCAATGAAAGGGTCTAAGGGGTGTGTTGAAGGTGTATTTTATTATGTTCGTCAGACACACCCTTGATGCTAAATATCCTAAATACATCTATAGTGCCATTTGACAAGTTTTCACAAATAGACAACTAGCATATTACATTTAGCAGAATGAAATTACGATTTGTTAGATACCAAATATGATATAGATCTTATGTATATTTTGTCTTAGGAAATCTAATGTGTCCTTTTAGTCTTCTGGACCTTGTAAATTAAGTATGTTTGGTGTCTATCTGAATGGCATCTTCTTATGCATTAGTAAAAACAACTTTTTATAAAGGTAAGTCTATTACAACAGATATTATGGAGCGTGTTTACATGAGAGATTGAGATGTATGAAAATTGAGTTGAGTTTTAGGTAAAAAAAACAGACCCGCAGGTGTGTTTAGCTTTCTGTGTATGACAGAGCCATTTATATTTGTGTCTCATTGGAAGCTATTTGAGGACTCTGACATGTGGAGGCTTATGACATCTCTGCATTTTTTTTTGTCTGGCCTATGTCACCCTCTATGGCCACTCAGCACAGACATAATGTTTAAATCTGATTGTTTCTTTTCAGCACCACTTCCCCATTCTCTCCACACAGTTTGGATTACTTCCAACTCAATCTCCTCTTCTATTCAGCTAATATTTGGAGGTAATGCACAAATAGTCAGTTTTCATCCTAGGAAAAGGCAACCGACAATATCCAGTCGCATTTTGTAACTTATTGAAAAACAACACTGTGTGCATGCCATTTTTTTATGCATTAGACAAAATGGGAAGAAAATGTTCCCCAGCTGCAATGGAGTTGTTTAAGGACATGCAAAGTTTCAATGTCTGCAACTCTTGTTAGACATCTACTATGTATGTATAGACTATTTCATTATAGAACTTTTCTTTTTCTAATGACTGATTATTCAGTATTTTTCAGACCTCCATTTGTAGTAGTAATATAGAAACCCCTGTTATCTTTAGAATCTTCATGTTATGGTTTGCAGTGACTCCGTAGACTAAATACAAACATAGCAACAGAAGATCATCAATGTGAATTTATATTGTCATTGACATGTCTTGGCACCGTTTTCACCTAAAGGAAAGATTATTGCAGGTCTCTTGAGCAGCAAATTGGATGGATGGATACAAAGCTGAAATTTTACGCATGCATTCGAGACCTATATAAGGTTATGAAATATAAAGGCCAGGAGCACTTTCAAGTCTGTCACCATGCATCCAGGACTTATATATAAATCCTAGTCTCCGTGAATAGGTCATGCTAATGCTCAGGTGTAACAGCTGACTGCACATGAGGACAGTGACGTGGATGAGGCCCCTGCTGTTCTGTTTAGTGGAGTGAGAAATACTTTTACACTGCCATTGCTGACCTCCTTTTTAGAATGTTGGTTGGTGGGCCTTCTCTGGTTTCGGTGCTTTTTATTCCAATGACCAAAACCAAGTATACAACAAGTATAATAAAAACTTGAGCTCAAGACTAGTTCAAGGTCAAAGTACTACAGTCAAAGAATCAGCATGAGAGCCAGGCAACTAGCATTTTTTTCAGAATATGGTCAGCAAAGGCAACATAAATATTAATTTCATTACAGATTTAATTTAGTTCACATATATAATGTGAAATCTACTTACCTTATGCAGCGTCTCTATTTTCAATTTTAGTTTGAAGCAATTAAAGTGTTGGTTGAAGTGACTAGTCAAATCCTCGCTCTTTCTTCTTATTTGCTCCTTAACCACTTCCCGCCCAGCTGTCATTTTGCTATAGGTGGTTCAGTTATCCTGACTGGAAGTCATGTGACATCTTTCAGGATAACATCCGGCGCACACCCACGGGGGCACGTGATTTGGCATGTCAGTCTGACACACCGATCTCGGTAAAGAGTCTCTGATGGATACTCTTTACCCCGTGATCAGCTGTGTCCAATCACAGAGCCATGTATCGGCTTTTCCTCACTCGCGTGTGACAGTTGCGAGTAGAGGAGAGCTGATCGGCTGCTCTCCTGACAGGGGGGAGGGGCTGCATTGATTGATTATCGGCGCAGCCCCCCCCCCCCCCCCCGAAGATGCCCATCCAGGACCACCAGGGATGCCACCAGGGATGACCACCACTGAAGACCACCAGGTATGCCACCCATATCCACAAGGGATGCCAATCTGTGCCCAAAAATGATGCCTGCCAGTGCCTCCTTTACAGTGATGCCCATCAGTGCCACCTATCAGAGCCCATCAGTGCCACCCATAAGTACCTATAAGTGCAGCCTTTTAGTGCTCACCAGTGTCGCCTATCAGTGCCCATCAGTACCCCCTATGAATGCCCATCAGTGCCTCATATCAATGCCCATCAGTACCGCATATCAGTGCCACCAATCAGTGCCCATCAGTGCCACCTATCAGTGCCCATCAATGTCGCCTATCAGTGCCCATCAGTGCTGCATATTAGTGACAATTATCAGTGTCACCTCATCGGTGCCACCTCATTGGTGCCACCTCATCAGTGCCGCCTTATCAGTGCCCATCAGTGAAGGAAAAAACTTACTTGTTTACATAATTTTATAACAGAAACGAAGAAAAACATATTTGTTTTCCAAATTATTTGTTTAGCAAAAAATAAAAACCCCAGAGGTGATCAAATACTACCAAAAGAAATCTCTATTTGTGGGAACAAAATGTTAAAAATTTAGTTTGGGTACAGTGTTGCCTGACCGCGCAACTGTCATTTAAAAAGCGACAATGCTGAAAGCTGAAAATTGGCTTGGGCAAGAAGGGGAGAAAGTGCCTGGTATTGAAGTGGTTAAAAAAATCAAGTATTTGGTTGACTGCTGTGGTCAACAGTGCTACTGTTTTTTTTTTTTTTTTTTTTTTACCAGGGTTTACAAATAGGCACTATAGTTGTCTTAGACAGTCTACAAACGAATTACAAACAAGTACCGGTAACCATGTCTTTCCACGGTTTTCCATTTTCTGTGTTTTGGGGTCAAATTGAAGGTTTTTTTTGCTTTAATGATACATTAATTAATTTTATGTTACTCAATTTTGTTACATGTTTGACATGTGTTTCTGAAAAAAAATATTTTTTGTTGTATTTCAAATTGTGGTAATCCAGGTTTTAATAAAATGTGTTTCCTTTGAATGTGAGTCATCCGCATAACCAGAAATTCATTTTTTTTATTTTCAGCTTTAATAAAAATATCAACACAGCTTGTTTCTATGTTCAATCTTGTTTATTTATGTCCTTGCAGTACCCCGCGTAATGACCTGAATAAAGCGGGTCTGTATGAACTGTGTGATGCCAGCCGAGACTCCGCTGCTCATGCATTCTGTGTTGTTAGACAGTGTAATCTCGATGTGGATGGCTTCTTTCCTAGAGCGGCTCACAGATAAACACATTGAGATTAGCAGACCAATTGGATAATGATGTCAAAGGGAAATGCTGACCTTCTGCAAACAGAGATGAGGGGCAGGCTGCCCATAGTCTATGTTATTGTTAATAAACCAAATGTGCTTTTCTGTATAATTGTTACTGTTCTAGATATATTTCCAGATTACTAAGCTGCACGTGCGCAGCTGTGTGATCTTTTAGTGTGTAATCATGTAATATCTGCATGTCCCTTATACTTGCATGTGGTTATCATAATGTTTTTTTCTACATAGCAAGCCCTTTTGCCTCTGTTTCAAAATGCCCAACATAATGTTATCGATATTCCTTTTTAGTGAAGCACATACTTAAATGAGAATGATTTCCCTCAAAAATTGTTGTCATAACACCCAGTTCCTTAATTTTACATCCAATTTTATAAACAGAAAACCTGGTCATGGCAGATATACAGGAAATATCCCATTTCTTACAAAACCAATTTTCATGGAGTCAACTGTAGTATAGAAAGTCTATCCTTAATAGAGGGGATTCTGAAGGAGCCAGGGGTAATATAGACAGTCCATCCCTGAAACAAGACAATCCAAAGGGAACCAAATGTAATAAAGAATGCTCACCTCTGACACTGTGAATTCCCAAGGACTGAAGTATAATATAGAAACACTTTCCTAACAGAGAGGGTTCTAAAGCAGCCGAAGAAAGCCCATCTCTGACACCAAATGTAATATAGAACGACCATCTCCAACACAGAGCATCCCAATGGAACCAATGTAATATAGAAAGCCTTTCCCTGACACAGAGAATTGCCGATGAACCATGTGTCATATAGAAAGCCTGTATCCAACAGTGGATTCCCAAAGAGCCAAATGTCTTATAGAAAGCCTATCCCTGACAAAGAAGGTTCCCAAAGGAACCATGCATCATATAGAAGCCTGTCTCTGACACAGAGGATTCCTAAATAGCCAGGTGTCTTATAGAAAGCCTATTTCTGACACTGAGGATTCCCAAAGAGCCAAGTGTCTTATAGAAAGCCAATCCCCGACACAGAGTATTCCTAAGGAGTCAATTACCATATAGAAAGTCCGTCCCTGAAACAGGTTTCCCAAGGAGCCAACTGTAATATAAAAAGCCCATCCCTGATACAGCTGATTTCCAAAAAGACCAAGTATAATATAGAAAGCCCACCAGTGTTGCAGGCCATTTGCAAGTATCTAGGTCAGGGATATGCAATTAGCGGACCTCCAGCTGTTGTAGAACTACAAGTCCCATGAGGCATAGCAAGACTCTGACAGCCACAAGCATGACACCCAGAGGCATGATGGTACTTGTAGTTTTGCAACAGCTGGAGGTCCGCTAATTGCAGATCCCTGATCTAGGTGAAATAAAGAAAGCCCATTCCTGACACAGATGATTTCCAAGAGGCCAAGTATAATATAGATGTGTTACTACCCTCTAGGCCATTTTAATATGCATATCCAAAGTACTTGTGGCCAGCATAACAGCCCCAGTTCTTATTTTTGTGGTCAAAGCAAGTGGGCAGTACATAAATACAAACAGCCATCGAAAGGAGACCAGGTCATTTGACAGAGCAAAACAATTTGTAGGGCAGCTACATTAAATATGACTTTTTAGGTTAATGGTATCAACTTTAGTTTTGCTAAAAAATGCACAAATGCTTATAAAGGGGGTCCCATTTTGACTTACATCTACTTGATAAAATAAAGGTGTTTAGGCAGTAGGGTCCACTCTAAATAAAACACTGGAAATGCAGTTTTGTGCAATAGCTGACCTGGCACATCATACGTTCATTGAATAATGCTAAAACTATCATCCCATACATCAGTGTTCCAGTCCTCAAGGCCCCCAACAGGTCATATTTTAAGTATTTCACTCAGATCAAACAGTTGTGGTAATTACTAAGGCAGTAAAACTGATCAAATCATCTGTGCAAAATAATGGAGAGACTGAAAACATGACCCGTTGGAGCACCTTGAGGACTGGAGTTAAGAAACACTGCTCTTCACGAACCACCGAGCATTTATCAAGTAAATACTCTCAGCATAAGAAGTCTAGACAGTGTTGATCCCTAGAGATTCCATTCTTAACCATATGGGATGCACTGTATTTGTCCTTGTCATGATTGATGAAAGCCGTGGAATATTTAGTTATAGTGAATCATTGCACACAATCCTTTGGGAAGAAATTCTTGTTCTGTGATTCTTCATTGTCGTGTGCATATTTTTTCATGTTGTAGCAATGTAATCACAACATTCATCTGAGTACAAAGTTAAATATTTATAAAGACGCAATACACATAAAATGATAATGCTGTATTGATGCAGTTGGCACTGTTTGATTCTATGAAAAAGAGACCATTCGAATATTCAGTTAATAATTCTGCATCGTTAAACTATTGTATAAGAATGAAACACATAAATCCATGCACACAGTATCCAAAGTACTAGGATTGTATGAGGGAAATATCAAGGAGCATCCAGGAAATCTAGTTATAGGTGCTCACTATGACATATATAATATGTAACATGCACATTCTATCACTTAACATAGAAATATGTTGAGAAGTGGCTTGAAGACACAAGGATAAAATGTTTGCATGCTTCCTAGTCTCACTCTAGCTGGAGGGATCCAATCTGTCCTGAGGACCATGGTGGATTTGCTGGTAACTTGAATGGCCAGTTCAAGCCTCAAGGTAAGTTTCCTGTGCTGTCCAATTTTATGAGACAAGATACACTTATAATGTTGTAGGCTACTGATAGACATGAAGCTGATTTGATTTGTCAGGGTCATGGGGACCTAGAGGGGTAATGGTATTAAAAGAACTCACATTGTGATATTAGAAGATGTTCATGGAAATACTATTTCAGTTTCATGCTCACTAAAAAGAAAACACCTTCACTTTTGCTCATGGCTACCCGCTGCCTAGTTTCAGGTAATCAGCCAGGAACCACAGTGCAATAAAGATCATACATGAAAGTAAATGCACAACAATCAACATATTTTTTGTTACTTAAAAAAATAATTTACATAAACAAAAAAAGTTTTCTTGCTTTGCCGACTCTGTCAAACAATACAAAATTAGCCTATTTTTAATAAACTTGTAAATATTAAATATTTAATTTCCTGTTGCCGATTAGAAGGTGAATATTTATCTGGTACCTACAGTTTCTCAGGAATACTCATAATTCTCAGGTAAATGCCCAAATTACCTGTTGGTACCTGTTACAGTTATATCGTGCTTGCCAAGATTTGCTGAAGATCATTTTTCTGACCCAACATGTAGGTATGTTAAAAAAGTGTTGAATAAACGTCACAAGCATTTGCCTAGCCATCACAAATTCTGACATTTTTCTTAAAGTGTCACTAAATCCACAACAGTAAGATCAGTCTGTATATGCAGTAAAGCAGCGGTCATGAACCCTGTCCTCAGGGCCCACTAACAGGCCAGGTTTTATGTATTACCTTGGGGAGATGCAGACTGCAATCACTGAGCAGCAAATGATATCACCTGTGATGTATTTCAGTTATCTTGTAAACCTGGCCTGTTAGTGGGCCCTGAGGACAGTTTTGATGACCACTGCAGTAAAGCATGCTTGTTATACTCACTGTGGAAACTAAGGGGTTAATCCTCTGCATCGTGTACAACTACTGCTTGATCTTATATGCTCAGGTCCTCCTCTTCTTCCACTGACTCCAGAACATGTCTGGATTATACAGAGCCTTTGGAGCTCTGTATTACATGCTCAGTTTGGTGTGAATGGCTAGAGACTTTTTTTATTTTCTTGTGAGAGTGCGAACAGTACAGGGCCAATCAGCACTGTCCACACAGAGGGTCAGGGGTCCTGGATCCTGATAGGCCAGCTCAGTGCAGTATAAAAACTCCTCCTACAAGCTTTAACCAGGGACTAATAGAAGTCACAAGATCGCTATATACTGCTAATGAGAAAAGATATTTAGCAGTTTATATTTACTAAAATAATTGCCTTTCCATGTTCTGTTTACTGTGGGAGACAAGATGTAGTGCATGCAGGGTCCTGGATTTAGTAACACTTTAATACCTTGATTTCCTAGGACAGGGATATGCAATTAGCGGACCTCCAGCTGTTGCAGAACTACAATTCCCATGAGGCCTAGCAAGACTCTGACAGCCACAAGAATGACACCCAGAGGCAGAGGCATGATGGGACTTGTAGTGGAGGTCCGCTAATTGCATATCCCTGTCCTAGGATCATCAGCTCCATCTAGTGGCCATAATGCAGTATTTTTCATAAAATACTTAAATCAGGGAAAAACTGTAATATGATCAATAGATGGAGCCGAGGATCATATTAAGCAAAATAAAGTCAGAGTTTGTGATGGGTAGGAGAATGCAAGTGACATTTGTCCATCTCTTTTTTTCAAATTTTTTTTTTTAAATAGTTCAGCCAAAACTTTTTAAATTTAGGACTGAGAAGAAAGGTTAAAACCCCTGTCAGTTTATTTGTTGCTGTCTGTGGCCTGTTGGGGAGATTTCCCTTTACTTCCTGTCCTGGAGACACACCAGGAAATTAGAAGAAATTTCTACAAAGTATAAGTTCCCCTCTTAGACAGTTTCCCAAATGGCAGAATTATCTTGTGGGTAATGTCTTGTTTTAAATGTCTTAAAATTTTGGATCTCCCATCACTTTCTGTTGATGGTGGTCACCAGGACAAATAGGAGAAAATAAATGTGACTCTACTGAACCAGGACAAAGACAGCAATAAAAACTTACTCTACCTACTGTATCCAAAACGAAAAATGTTTGGCTACACATACGTTTTAAAAGAGTAGGTTTTGGCCCTTCAAACAGAGGTTCCATTGTCTTTCTTGGGCACCAGTCAGTCACATACAAACTTTTACCCTAGGCTAGCCAGAACAGGGGGTCACAATTTTTTTTTAAGTATTAACATTTTTTAATTGAAAATGGATTGATGAGCCATTTGTGAATCTTAACTCTCAATTTAGTATGCCATAATGCACATTCCTTTTGAAATTCCTTTTCAAGTTATAAAAGCTGTGTAATCTTGAAAGTGTCTTTCTCTCACCTCCTCTGTGCTTTTCCACTGCTCCACTCCATTTGCCTGCAGGAGTGCTGAGTCTAAACCATGTGATAGCTTGGTTCGTGTCAGAGCTTACACAGGTTAATGACCTTCTCTTTTCCTTGTGGTGCACTGCATCCTGGTAGGAAGAGGAGGTCAATTGTTCCCCATCTCCGGAAATACCGGATGTTTCTCAGCACTCCTGCATTGGGGAGAAGAAAAAAATGTACGTGGGATTCCCTTCAATTCTTAAAGCAGTGTTATTTATAACAGTCCTTATGGTTAAAGAATTATGGCTTGATTTACTAAAACTGGAGGGTGCAAAATCTGGTGCAGCTGTGCATGGCAGCCAATCAGCTTTTAACTTCAGCTTGTTCAATTAAACTTTGAAAAAACAACCTGAGAACTGATTGGTTACTATGCAGAGCTGCAACAGACTTTGCACTCTTCAGTTTTAGTAATTCAACCCCTTAATGTCAAGTGTCTATAAAGCATTACATAGAAAAAATGTAAAAATAGAACCAGGTAATACTACTACTCTGTCTCTAAGAGTATATTACATTTGGTCCTTGCCCCTAAAATGTTTCCTGTCTGCGGCTCTATGCCCAGACTATTCTCCTTGATACTGTGTATTGTTGCTAACAGATGTTTTATTTTATTTTTTATTTTTATTACATCCTAGTAAGATACTACTAAGTCATTAAATGCTTGAGTACACACCAGTAAAGCCATATCTGTATGTAATAGCTGTGTACATACCTGTATTCTACACTGTTCTTGCATTGCAAGATCACGATTATAGATATTTAAGACTATTTATTTAATATAGCTGAAAATCCAGGAAGCAGATTCTATTCTATTATTGCACAAATCCTCTAGGAGTTAAAATCACATGATGGGAGCTGTCTCATGCACACACAGGTTTGTTCTTCTCAGCATCCTGAAGGCTTCTTCAAGCTGTGTGACAGTTAGAAGCAAGCCCCTTATGGTTGTCCCATACATTGATTATCACATTTCTGGGAGTGGAATGGCACACTATGAGTCAGAGCAGCGGGATCAGCAGGAAGAATGACCTGTGCTGTATTCCACAACAAGAATACTGACATGGCATTAACATGGTGCCTCCAAGATAGGGACATTATGGCTGATGTGGGCACTGCCCTTTCAAGTCCAAATATTAGTGGAGTGTTTGAGGCACAGCTTCGCCAAAGTGGCGCAGTCAAGTGGGTAAGATGGGCATTATTTCACAAGTCAGCGAGACATCATACGAACAAACTCTGTCAATGGGAAAAAAAAAAAGAAATGATTAAAGAAGTAAATACATACAGTACACCATTATTCTTCTTTATTGACAAAATTTGTGACTGTAAAGAAAAACTGATGGCAACTAGACACCACCTTACTACAGCATGTTAGAGATTGGAGCGATAAACATTTGTTACATTGCTTTTGCTTATTTTTACAGCCTCACACATCGAAGTGGAGAAAATGATTCTTTATTGTTGCACTACTATGCATGTTCACATTTACATTCCTCATGTTTGTACTTTCTTTTTTTTAATTAATAAAGGGATTGAACTTTAAATTATTCATTATCATTTTGGCGTTAATTCGATTTTTGTTTATTCCCAGGCCTAAATTAGGTTCTTTCAGGTATAGACTGCTGGTTGTAAGCTAAACAGTGGGGACCTTGAGTGGAGAGTATGAATAAGTTTTGCTTTTGACTGTTGGTGATTGCTGTGTTGCATTTTTTAGGTTCTTTTTTGGGGCTTTTCATTGCAGCTTTTTTAAAGCGGAGTTCCACCCATATAAAAGTCAGCAGCTACAAAAAGTATAGCTGCTGACTTTTAATAATCGGACACTCACCTGTCCCATGGTCCAGCGATGCGGGCATACAAAGCCCCGCTTCTCTCCCCCTCCTCTCCTTGGTGCTGGTATTGTGACTGTGGGTGCCCGTCTGTGGCTTCAAAGCTAGGCATGGTGCGAGGGAGGAGAGGTGAACTTCCTTCTGGCTCCGTGGAAGTGAAAGCTGGATGCCCCTAAAAAGAGGTTATCCACACCCCCCGCCCCCCCCCCCCCCAAAAAATGCCATGTCAAATGTGACATGTCAGGGGGTCACCTTCACTTAAAGCGGAAGTTCTATTTTTGGGTGGAACTCCGCTTTAACGCCTTTTTCTGTCACTTTTTAAAAAGCCTTTTTTTTCTTTCCTTCCTTCAGCCTACTAATTAAGGGGAGTGGTTAATTGGTCATAGGTGCTTGAGGCCATATAACTTTCCGTAGAACTCATGTTGAGCCTGCTCATCTTTGAGTTTGCTTTAACTTAGACCAAGTGGAACTGGACTAAGTGGTGAGTTAAAAACCAGAGTTGAAAACAGGAGGTTATAGCAGGGGTCAAAGTACCTGTGTAATGTGAATGTGTACCTGTGTATTGTAAGAACATGAGTGCTGCGAGTTTACGTGGGCTGTATTGAGTATTAGTGTCAGGTAGTACCTGTGTATTGTGAGTACCTGCGTGTTGTCTGAGTAGTGTGTGTGGATCGTTAATACTTGTGTATTGTGTATGCTTGTGTATTGTGTGTGAACGTGGGTCTGCGAGTACCTGTGTATTGTCTTGTTTAGTATTAGTGGTAGGAAGCTAGTTCTTAGGTAATTTGAACAGGGCATAGTCCCCAATCCTGATTAAATTAGTAGGTACGATACCCGCAGGGTGTGGAGATGCGACTCGGTGTATGTCTTGCAGCATGTATGCGTTCCTTGATCATCCAAACGAGGGCAAATACCACTGTGCAAAATATAAGCACATTGTTTCCCTGGAAGCCCAGGTTCTGAATCTTGGGAAGCAATTTTCAGCACTGAGAAGACCCCTCATACTAAAGGAGAGCCGGGAATGTACCCGGCAGGGGCCAGCACAGAGGTGGGTAGAGACAAATAGGTGCAGGCACTAGAAAAGAGTAGATGGGTGACAGTCAGGAAGGGTAGAGGGGGAAGTGCCAGGGAGGCTGATCCAGGATTGGAGCATCCCAATAAGTACACTCCATTGAGTGACATCGGTGAAACCAGTCAGGGACCAGCACTGCTGGGGCTGAGGGACTCTCCTAGCTGTTGGGGGAAGAATTCCTCCAGTGAGAGTGGAGGGAAAGGAAAGACAGATTCTGGTGGTAGGGGACTCAGTTGTTAGAAGGACAGAGAGGACAATCTGTAACAAAGACCTGAAGAGCCAAACTGTGTGTTGTCTACCAGGCGCTTGGGTTCGGCACATCATGGAGCTGGTGGACAGAATACTGGGAGGGGCTGGGGAAGACCTGGGTGTCATGGTGCATGTTGGCACCAATGGCAAAGTCAGAGGCAGATGGTGTGTCCTAAAGAACGATTTTAGGGACTTGGGAGCTAAACTGAGGAAAAAGACCTACAAGGTAGTACCGGCACCTTGAGCCACACCAGAAAGACAGAGGGAGATTAGGGAAGTAAACAAGTGGCTGAGGAGCTGGTGTAGTAAGGAGGGGTTTGGGTCCCTGGAGGACTGGGACAACTTCTCAGTTGATCACCAGTACTATAGAAGGGACAGAGTGCACCTAAATGAGGAAGGTGCAAATCAGCTGGGAGTAAAGATGGCCAAAAAGTTAGAGCGGTTTTTAAACTAGGCAACGGGAGGGGGGGGGGCCCAGAGGTAGAGATTGTCAGCGCGGAAAATATTCCATAGGGTAGTATTGGAGGCATTAGTGTAACAAGTCCTAGTTGCAATCTCGGAACACCCAATAAAAGGCTAGTATGCGACCGGTCTAAACTACATGGCATGTTCACCAATGCTAGGAGCCTGGCGGACAAGATGGGTGAACTAGAGATACTGTTTTACCAGGAGGATTTGGATTTTGTAGGAATTTCAGAGATCTGCTTCAACAGCTCTCATGATTGGCTGGCAACCATTCAAGGGTATACCCTTTATCGCAGGGATAGAGAGGGTAAAAAAAGGGGGGGGGGGTATGCCTATATATCAAGAATAATGTACAAGTGAATGTGAGAGATGACATCGCTAATGGAGCTAGGGAAGAGGTGGAATCCTTATGGGTAGAGCTTCTAAGGGATGAAGCTAAGGGGAAAATAATACTGGGAGTATGCTATATGCCCCCAAACCTGAGGGAGGAAGGGGATACAGATCTCCTATCACAATTTAGATTAGCAGCAAGGATGGGAAGTGTTATCATAATGGGGGATTTTAATTATTTAGACATAGACTGGACGGAGGAAACCACGCATTCGTCTAAGGCTCGCCAATTCCTAAATGTCTTGCAGGACAATTTCATGGTTCAGATGGTAGATGCACCAACTAGAAATAAAGCATTACTGGATCTACTGATTACCACCAATACAGACCTGATCACGTATGTGGAAATACAGGGCAATTTAGGAAACAGCAATCACAGGTCAATTGGCTTCAGTATAAATCACACAAATAGGAAACATAAGGAGAATACAAAGACACAGAGTTTCAAAAGAGCCAACTTCCCTAAACTACGAACCTTGCTAGAAGGCATAAATTGGGATAAAATCTTAGAAACAAAGAACACAGAGGAGAGATGGGTTTGCTTTAAGAACATATTAAATAAGGGCATTAGCCAATGCATCCCATTGGGTAATAAATTTAAAAGAGCAAACAAAAGTCCTGGATGGCTTAACTCCGATGTAAAAATGCATATAAAAGCAAAGGAGAAGGCCTTAAAAAAATACATGGTCGAGGGATCATCATCAGCATTCAGACTTTATAAAGAATGCAACAAGAAATGTAAGGGTGCAATTAGGGTGGCTAAGATAGAACACGAAAGACACATAGTGTAGGAAAGCAAAAACAAATCCCAAGAAATTCTTTAAGTATGTAAACAGTAAAAAAGGGAGAACAAACCATTTTGGCCCCATAAAGAATGAGGAAGGACATTTGGTTACAAAGGATGGGGAGATGGCGAAGGTATTGAATTTATTCTTCTCCTCAGTCTTCACGAGGGAATTGGGGGCTTAAGTAACCAAACCTGCAGTGTTTATCCTCATGGCACATCACAGGAAGCACCTCCATGGTTAAAAGAGGACAAAATTTAAATTAGACTTGGGAAACTTAACATTAATAATTCACCGGCACCAGATGGCTTGCACCCGAGGGTACTTAGGGAACTCAGTCAAGTAATTGCCAGACCATTGTTCCTAATTTTTACTGACAGTCTACTGACTGGAATGGTACCAGCAGATTGGAGAAAAGCCAATGTAGCACTGATATTTAAAAAGGGCCCAAAATACATCCCTGGGAATTACAGACCAGTTAGCCTAACATCAATAGTATGCTTGGAGGAGATGATAACGGTATTAATCAGTAATCAGCATGGATTCATGAAGAATCATTCTTGGCAAACCAATCTATTAATCTTCTATGAGGAGGTGAGTTGCCATCTAGATAAACAAAGGCCCGTAGACGTGGGGTATCTGCGTTTTGCAAAAGCATTTGACACAGTTCCCCATAAATGTTTACTGTACAAAATAAGGTCCATTGGCATGGACCATAGGGAGAGTACATGGTTTGAAAACTGGCTATAAGGACGAGAGGTTGGTTATAAATGGGGAGTACTCGGAATGGTCAGGGGTGGGTAGTGGGGTCCCCCAGGGTTCTGTGCTGGGACCAATCATATTACACAAAATTATACAAAATTAATTTGTTCATAAATGACCTGGAGGATGGGGTAAACAGTTCAATCTCTGTATTTGTTGACGATACTATGCTAACCAGGCCAATAACTTCTCCGCAGGATGTGGAAACCTTCCAAAAAGATCCGAACAAATTAATGTAGTGGGCAACTACATGGCAAATGAGGTTTAATGTAGAAAAATGTAAAATAATGCATTTGGGTGGCAAAAATGTGAATGTAATCTATACACTGGGGGGAGAACCTCTGACGGAATCTAGGATGGAAAAGGACCTGGGGGTCCTAGAAAGTGATAGGCTCAGCAATGGCATGCAATGCCAAGCTGCTGCTAACAAAGCAAACTGAATATTGGCATGCATTAAAAAGGGGAGCAACTTCAGAGATAAAACGATAATTCTTTCTCTCTACAAGACTTCAGTCACACCTAGAGTATGCTGTCCAGTTCTGGGCACCAGTCCTCAGGAAGGATGTACTGGAAATGGAGCGAATACAAAGAAGGGCAACAAAGCTTATAAAGGGTCTGGAGGATATTAGTTATGAAGAAAGGTTGCAAGCACTGAACTTATTCTCTCTAGAGAAAAGACGCTTGAGAGGGGATATGATTTAAATTTACAAATACCGTACTGTTGACCACACAATAGGGAAAAAACTTTTTTTTTGCGGAAGGTAGTTTTTCACAAGACACATGGCCACTCGTTAAAATTAGAAGAAAAGAGGTTTAACCGTAAAGTACGTAGAGGGTTCTTTACTGTAAGAGCGGCAAGGATGTGGAATTCCCTTCCACAGGCGGTCGTATCAGCGGGGAGCAATCAATAGTTGTAAAAAACTATTATATAAGCACCTGAACGACCACAACATACAGGGATATACAATGTAATACTGACATATAATCACACACATAGGTTGGACTTGATAGACTTGTGTCTTTTTTCAACCTCACCTACAATGTGACTATGTAACTATGATATACTAACCTTCAAAATCCACTTGTCCATCCCCATTTAAATCAACATCACGTATGATATCCTCAATGTCTCTGTGACCAACTTGTTGTCCCAGAAGCTTTTTCATTGCCTCCCGTAGTTCACTTGTACTGATCTCTCCATCTCCATTGGTATCAAACTAAAAAGATGAACAAGATATTAAAACAACTGATAATAATAATAATTATAAATAAGGAGGATAGGTTTATACAATAGGGCATTCAAGCATTTCCTCACCTCTTTGAAGGCATCTCGAAGTTCCTTTACTCCAATCATATCAGCTGTCTCTGCTAGAAGCTTAGGACCCATTAACTCTACAAAGTCATCAAAGTCAACATGTCCTCCAACTATAAATATTTAGAAGGATAGGAAAAAAAGGGTATATAAGTTACTGTCTTGCAAACACTGATTTGTTGAATTCATAATTCAGTTCCGAAGCCCCTAGCTTAAGTTTCTAATATTTGATGAACCTTTTGCATATTCCAAGTCATGATAAATATGTGGGGTCAGTTTGCTATGAGTGAAAAATAAGAAATCCTTACTATAAATTAGGAAGTTTACAATGAGAGAGGGACATGACTCACGGTTCATATTGATTTGCTGAGACAGTTCTATTAACTCCATCTCGGTTGGCATGTATCCCATGGTTCTCATGCAATCCCCTAGGTCCTTACAGCTGATATATCCATCTTTGTCTTTGTCAAACTCTTTGAAGGCTTCTCTGAGCTCTGTGGACAAAAATATATGGTTTAAAGTTACATAGACTTTTATAAAAATGAACAAAAATGTGATGCCAAATTGTTATTTTTATTTCATAATGAAAATTGCCATGAGTGTTATGCAAGGAGTTAGTTGGAACATGTTACAGTATGTATTCATGACCTGGATAGATATATAAACTTGGACTCTCTGGCCCCGTCAATTGGATTGTACCATTTGTGTCCATGGTCGCTGTCCATTCTGTATAATTTAGAACTCCAACACCAATATATGGCTGCAAATCCTGATTTATTGTAATATATAAGTAGATATTTTTCTTTACAGTCTTCACAATAATACAGTATCTCACAAAAGTGAGTACACCCCTCACAAGTATTTTATTCTATCTTTTTCTGTGACAACACTGAAGAAATTACACTTTGCTACAATGTAAAGTAGTGAGTGTATAGCTTATGTAAATTTGCTGTGCCCTCAAAATACCTCAATACACAGCCATTAATGTCTAAACCACTGGCATCAAAAGTGAATACAAGTAAAAGTGTACAAATTGCCATTTTCCCTCCCCAGTGTCATGTAACTTGTTAGTGTTACAAGGTATCAGGTGTGAATGGGAAGCAGGTGTGTTAAATTTGGTGTTATCGCTCTCACTCTCACATACTGGTCAATGGAAGTTCAGCATGGCCCCTCATGGCAAAGAACTCTAAGGATCCAAAAAAAAAATTGTTGCTCTGTATAAAGATGGCTTAGACTATAAGAAGATTGCCAAGACCCTGAAACTCAGCTGTAGCGCAGTGGCCAAGACCATACAGCGGATTAAGAGGACAGGTTCCACTCAGAACAGGAAAGACAAAAACAGAACATTCCATAAGTCAACTCACCAACCAGTCGGCCAGCTGCCCAAATGAACCTGTCCAACAGTCTGCGTTAAAAACAGGTAAGCTGCAATGCCTCTTCATGGCACCCTGTGTATTGCCTGCAGTCCTAACTCTACTAACACCTTCGCTGCCACTGTGCTATTGCTGGGTGCCCAGTGTGCTCCTGCTCCTTTAAGGGAGATTGGGCTGCCTCCAGGCCCATCTGCCCCTCATCTATTCATTTAATGCATATGCTTCCATTGTGGAGATGCTTATAAATTCAGTAGCGTTAGGACTGCAAGCAATACACAGGTTGTCGTGAAGAGGCCTAGCAGCTTACGCATGCATTTGCAAATGCAAGCTAACTAAACCCCTGTTTTTAACGCAGACTGTTGGACAGGTTAATTTGGTCGGTTGGCAGACTGGTTGGTGAGTTGAGCTATGGAATGTTCTGTTTTTGTCTTTTATGCGTTTGCCCTTTCATGTGCTCCTGGCTGTGAAGGCCAGTTATAGGTGGGGGCAGGGGCCATTTGTTTGTCCACTTAAGACAGGCCTCGCCATGGTTGACCAAAGAAGCGTCATATCCAGAGGTTATCTTTGGGAAATAGATGTATGAGTGCTTCCAGGTATTGCTGCAGAGGTTGAAGGAGTGGGGGGTCACCCTGTCAGTTCTCAGACCATACACCTCACACTGCATTAAATTACTCTGCATGGCTGTTGTCCCAGAAAGAAGCCTCTTCTAAAGATGATGCACAAGAAAGCACGCAGTTTGCTGAAGACAAGCAAACTAAGGACATGGATTACTGGAACCATGTTCTGTGGTCTGATGTGACCAAGATAAACTTATTTGGCTCAGATGGTGTCAAGCGTGTGTGGCAGCAACCAGGTGAGGAGTACAAAGAAAAGTGTGTCTTGCCTTCAGTCAAGCATGGTGGTGGGAGTGTCATGGTCTGGGGCTACATAAGTGCTTCCGGCACTAGGGAGCTACAGTTCATTCAGGGAACCATGAATGCCAACATGTACTGTGACATACTGAAGCAGAGTATGAGCCCCACCCTTCAGAGACTGGGCTCCAGATCAGTATTCCAACATGATAACAACCCTAAACACATCTCCAAGGCAACCACTGCCTTGCTAAAGAAGCTGAGGGTAAAGGTGATGGACTGCTTAAGCTTGTCTCCAGACCTAACCCCTATTGAGCATCTGTGGGGCATTCTCAAACAGAAGGTGGAGGAGCTCAAGGTCTCTAACATTCACCAGCTCTGTGATGTCATCATGGAGGAGTGGAAGAGGACTCCAGTGGCAGCCTTTGAAGCTCTGGTGAACTCCATGCCCAAGAAAAAAAATAGGGGCACTTTGGGCCCAATTTGGACATTTTCACTTAGGGGTGTACACACTTTTATTTTCAGCGGTTTAGACATTAATGGCTGTGTGGTGAGTTTTTTTGAGGGGATAGAAAATTTACACTGGTATACAAGCTGTAAACTCATTACTTTACATTGTAGCAAAGTGTCATTTCTTCAGTGTTGTCACATGAAAAGATAGAATAAAATATTTACAAAAATGTGAGGGGTCTACTCACTTTTGTGAGATACTGTACATGTTTTTACATTTAGTATGTTCATATCCGATTTATCCAAAGTGTATTCCATACCATTCAAGCTCTTTACAAATCAGAGCTTCCAGAACACTGACAACTGTGCTTTTCTTTGTCGTTGAATATAAATGAAAAATGAATTGCTGAAAAATGAATATATTAATTTTGTACTCTGAAACACTGTGTGAATAGAGAGGAAGATGACTCACTGAGAATAGGTGATGTATCCTCTTCACCTCTAAATGACTATTGCATTATCAGGACCTGCCACAAGTTTCTTTTCAATTAGATAAATGGATGTAGTGCACATAAGGTAATATCATATTGTTTTCGAGTTTAGCGAAAGTGCATTGTAAGATTCTCCTGCACAACTGGCAATATGTATGCACTGAAGACACATACACAAACAAAATGAAAGGCAAGTTTATTGAAGTGTTACTAAACCCAGGCCCCCACAGTACACAGAACATGGAAATGCAATCTGTCTGGCTGAGCACTGGTTAAAGCTTGCAGGAGGAGTTTCCATTCTCCTCTGACTGTCCTATGAGGCTGCATAACCTCTGACCCTCTATTTGGACAGTGCAGATTGGACCTGTTCTGATCGCATGCACCTGCCCCCAAAAAAAACCTCTATAGCAATGCTGGTCCTGAAGCCAAAATTCTGAGGGATGAGGGCTCTATGTCCCTGAAGGTGGAAATGGAACATGAAATTCCTGCAATCAAGAATTGTCTGTACCTCAAATTCAGTCTCCTCACCCACTGTAACAGGTGGTGGTGGTGGGTCTTCACTTCCTGGAAAACGGTCTGAAGTGGCAGGTTTCAGAAAAGACACATGAAAGACAGAGTGGATTTTGTAAGAATGTGGAAGTCTCAATTCAAAGGCCACTGGATTTATCACTCTCCTTATCTCAAATAGCCCAATGAATCTTAGACACAGCTTCCACAAAGGGCAAGGGAGTTTCTAATTAGCTGTAGATAGCCAGACCCTGTCTCCAACTTTCAAAACTGGATTTCCCTCCTCTTTTTATTATAGTGCTTTTTATAATCCTCCTGAGCTTTTGAAATGGTCTCTTGAAGAACCTGATAGTTGGTTAGGATGGAGGTTAATCTGTCTTGAACTGTGGGCACAGGAATTTCTGGAAGCACGTCAGGTAGAAAGGATGGATGGTACCCATCTGGTTGGTGAAATTTTATGGTTATGCCAGAATAATCCATCTTGCTTCCTTAGAGAAGAAACTCCAGTTTCCAGGCACTGGGCAGATGCTTGCTGTATGGCTGATTTTAGATCAGGTAGTAATAGTAAAAAATGTTGTGAGGACAGGGTGGTGTAGGGAGATGCTACTTCAGGAGTTTCCAGGAACATTCGAGAAAGAGCGTCAGATTTGCTATTCTTGGACCCCGGCTGGTAAGAAATGTGAAAGTTAAATCAGGAGCAAAACAGGGCCCACCGTGCTTGCCGGAGTCTAAGCCCTTGTACACACGGTCGGAGAATCCGTCGGAATGTGTCCTATCGGACCGTGTCGTCGGATAATCCGACTGTGTGTGGTATGCATCAGATTGATTCCGTCAGAATATCCGTCGGACCCAATTTTCCAACATGTTGGAAATATTTCCCGACCAACTGGGCCGATCGGACATACTCCGATCATGTGTAGAGAATTTTGATCGGACCAAGTGCCACGCATGCTCAGATCAAATTCCTACATCAAAGCTATTGGCTACTAGCCTGAATGTAGTCCCATCGTAACAAAATTACGTCATCACGTTCTGAAAGATGGGATTTTTCGCCAACTTTGTCCGACCGTGTGTATGCAACAGTTTTGGACAAGATCCGACGGACAAAATCTGACGGGCAAAATCCGATGGATTTGGTTGTGGAAATCTCCGACTGTGTGTGCAGGGGCTTAGCCCTTGTACACACGGTCGGAGAATCCGTCGGAATGTGTCCTATCGGACCGTGTTGTCGGATAATCCGACTGTGTGTGTTATGCATCGGACTGATTCCGTCGGAATATCCGTCGGACCCAATTTTCCAACATGTTGGAAATATTTCCCGACCAACTGGTTCGATCGGACATACTCCGATCATGTGTAGAGAATTTTGATCGGACCAAGTGCCACGCATGCTCAGATCAAATTCCTACATCAAAGCTATTGGCTACTAGCCTGAACGTAGTCCCATCGTAACGAAATTACGTCATCACGTTCTGAAAGATCGGATTTATTCGACAACTTAGTCCGACCGTGTGTATGCAACAGTTTCGGACAAGATCCGACGGACAAAATCTGATGGACAAAATCCGACGGATTTGGTTGTGGAAATCTCTGACCGTGTGTACAGGGGCTAAGCCCTTGTACACACGGTCGAAGAATCCGTCGGAATGTGTCCTATCGGACCGTGTTGTCGGATAATCCGACTGTGTGTGTATGCATCGGACTGATTCCGTCGGAATATCCGTCGGACCCAATTTTCCAACATGTTGGAAATATTTCCCGACCAACTGGGCCGATCGGACATACTCCGATCATGTGTAGAGAATTTTGATCGGACCAAGTGCCATGCATGCTCAGATCAAATTCCTACATCAAAGCTATTGGATACTAGCCTGAACGTAGTCCCATCGTAACGAAATTGCGTCATCACGTTCTGAAAGATCGGATTTATTCGACAACTTAGTCCGACTGTGTGTATGCAACAGTTTCGGACAAGATCCGACGGACAAAATCCGACGGGCAAAATCCGACTGATTTGGTTGTGGACTTTGCTCAACTGACTGCCTCCCACGCTTTGCCCGGTTGGATGTACTTCAGGTATGCCCAGCTGCACCATGCAGCCAGAGCGCAATTCCCTGCCCCCCCCCCGACCCTACAGGCCACTCCGTTGGAAGAACTGTTTGCGGGAGGTAGCCTTAAAAAGCCACTCTCCGATGTGTATCGTGTCATGTCCCCTGCTGCTCTTTCTAAATTGAACTCTCTATGGGACAAATGGAAAGCGGATATTCCGGCGTTGGAAAGGGATGATTGGGAGGAGTGTCTGGATAGGGGCAGTAAATTGGTAATATCCGCAGGAGATAAGCTTGTTCATACCAAATTTATACACCGGGTATATCATACCCCCATGCGTCTATCCCGAATTTATCCCGCTAGAGACCCGCATTGTCCCCGGTGTAAAACGGAGCTGGGGACATATCTCCATATGTTCTGGGATTGTGTGAAACTGGTTGATTTCTGGACTGGGATATTTGATCATTTAAATTCCAGGCTAGAGCTGGGTGTCCCCAGGCTTCCTGAACTAGCTCTGTTGGATATACAGGCTGATGAGCAAACACCCTACCATACTAAACTCTTGATTTCATATCTCCTTTTTTACGCCAAAAAAGAAATTATCTGTCATTGGTTTTCACCCTCTCCTCCTAGTGTGGCCTTGTGGGAGAAGAAAATAAATAGTGTTCTGCCACTTTACAAACTCACGTATCACAATCGAGGCTGCCCGTGGAAGTTCGATAAGGTCTGGCTCCCATGGACCTCTGGATAGTATAGGAGCACTTACTTAAGCCAGGTGGTGTTGTTTTTTCTCTATGCTTGTTAACGGGATGGAACCTCTGTTAGGATTGTATGTATTCCTAATTGGCTACCTGTATTATATGTAGGAAATGTCACCTTTTCTTTTTCTGTATCCGACTGTAATGTGGGCTACTCCCCTGTCTTTTGTTTTATTATTCTGTACACTTGTCTTTGACAATAAAGCACTCCAGTTGTTTAAAAAAGATTTGGTTGTGGAAATCTCTGACCGTGTGTACAGGTGCTAAGCCCTTGTACACACGGCTGGAGAATCCGTCGGAACGTGTCCTATCGTACCGTGTTGTCGGATAATTCGACTGTGTGTGGTATGCATCGGACTGATTCCGTCGGAATATCCGTCGGACCCAATTTTCCAACATGTTGGAAATATTTCCCGACCATCTGGTTCGAACGGACATACTCCGATCATGTGTAGAGAATTTTGATCGGACCAAGTGCCACGCATGCTCAGATCAAATTCCTACATCAAAGCTATTGGCTATTAGCCTGAACGTAGTCCCATTGTAACGAAATTACGTCATCACGTTCTGAAAGATCGGATTTATTCGACAACTTAGTCCGACCGTTTGTATGCAACAGTTTCGGACAAGATCCGACGGACAAAATCCGACGGCAAAATCCGACGGATTTGGTTGTGGAAATCTCTGACCGTGTGTACAGGGGCTTAGATGTTTGGCGGTCCTGAGGTATTCCAAATTTTTGTGATCGGTAAAGGTCATCACAGGGTGGGCTGCACACTCCAGCAGGTATCGCCATTCCTCTAAAGCCATCTTTATGGCTAACAGCTCCCAGTCACCGACATCATAATTCTATTCTGCTTGAGGTAATTTTTTTGAAAAGAAGGCTACTGGGTGGAGCAAAGCTTTGGGCCCTTGGCGCTGTGATAAGATCGCTCCTTTTGTAGAAATTAGCAAATCCTACAAATCTTTGGATACCTTTTTTATCCACTGGGGCAGGCCACTCAAGAATAGAAGACACCTTATGGGAGTCCAAGGTGATTCCATTGGTGAATAGTATCAACCCCAGGAATTTGATGATTTGTTTCTCAAACTTACGTTTCTCTGCTTTTGCATAGAGTCCATGTTTTCTAAGGGTAGTTAAGACTTTCTTCATATATACATGGTGTAGTTCGAGTGATGCAGAGAAAATAAGAATATTGTCAAGATAGACAATCAGGAAGTGGTCCAGATATTCTCTAAATATATAATTTATGAAATGCTGGAAAGTTGCCAGGGCATTACATAATCCAAAGACAAGATATTCAAAATGTCCAAAACGGGTTCGGAAAGCTGTCTTCCACTCATCCCCCTCTCTAATCCGGACTAAATTGTAAGCACCCCGGAGATCTAGTTTTGTGAAAACTTGGGCATATCGAAATCTTTGAAAGAGTTCTGTTACTAGGGGAAGCAAATATCGATTTTTAATGGTTATTTTATTTAATTTCCTGTAGTCCACACAGGGCCCAAGTGTGTGGTCCTTCTTCTGAACAAAGAAGATCCCTGTGCCTGCTGGGGAAGAGGAGGGATGAATAAATCCTTTCTCTAGATTTTTGTCAATGTAGCGATGTAGAACTTCCAATGCCATCTCGGATAGCGGGAAGATCCGGCCAAAGGGAATTTCTGCACCCGGAAGCAATTCTATGGAACAATCATAGGGGTGATACGGTGGCAAGATATCGGCTTTCTTCTTATCAAACACATCTAGAAAATTATGGTAAATGGACAGGACAAGTTGGCTGCTGTCAGATACTGGTTGAATAGTCATACAACTGGAAGAGTTCAGTGACTCTTGGAACAAAACAATGTTGGGGGTAGTAGGCAGAGGAAAACATGATCCCCTTAGACCAGTCAATCCTGGAGATATGGGCTCACAGCCAAGTGATGCCCAATATCACAGGAAACATGGGGGAGCAAAGGACATCAAAGCACAGGAATTCCTGATGTTCAGAGTCAGTTATAGTCATGATGGGTTCAGTCTCTTGAGTGATGGGCCCTGACTTTGGGATGGTGCCATATGCCAGGTAAACAGTAAGGCTCAGTGTTTTAGGACTAAGCGGGATCTTAAATTTCTTGGCCAGAGCGAGGTCTAGGAAGCGAATGCAGGCACAAAATTTGATTTCCCCATCCACCACCTGTAATGAGATGGGTAGAGCCAGATGAATCCGGGAGACTGGGTGGTAAACAGGGCAAGGAGGCAGGGACTTACTGGGTCTCACAGGGCAATTACGAAAAAAATATCCAGGCCCACCGCAGTAGAGGCATAGGTTGGCATGCTAACAGCGTGTCCTTTCTTCAGGAGCTAGGGCAGAATGCATCAGTCCAATCTACATTGGTTCTACCATCAGAGGTGTTGAAGAAGAAGAGGTAACAGGCACAGAGTGGATTGCTGGGATAACTCTGGGTAGCATCCAGGTAGGTCTGGAGGATTGAATTTGTTCAGATCGTCACTCCCGCAGTCGGCGATCAAGCTGGATGGCCAGTTTGATGAGGTTTTCCAGAGTGGCATGAGAATCGACTCAAGACAGCTCATCTTTAAGTGTTTCAGATAGGCCATGCCGAAACTGATATTTTAATGCAGCCTCATTCCAGCTGGTGTCTGCTGGCCATTTGCGGAATTCAACTATATAGTCCTCTAAAGGCCAGCGCCCCTGTTGGAGTGTGTGTAGGGCTGCCTCAGCTGTGGCCATCCGCTGGGGGTCGTCATAAAGTTGTGACATGATTTCGAAGAAAGCTAAGATTGACTTGAGGACTGGGTTCTTTTGCTCCATAATATGTTTGGCCCAGGATTGCAGTCCATCTGTGAGCAGAGAAAAGATAAAGCCAACTTTAACGGTTTCAGGAGATAAAGTCCTCGGTTGCAGAGCTAGGTATAACTGGCAAGAGTTTTTAAAAGCCCTGAACTTTCTTTGGTAACCAGAGAAACGTTCAGGTATGGGAACCCTTGGTTCAAGTGGAGGCACGACTACAGTGGGTGTGACCCCTATGTGTTCGGAGGCAGCAGAAGCTGAGGCAAGGACCGTATTTTCTGGATTCTAGTGAGCAGGATTACAGCAGTAGTGGCTAAATTCTGCTGATGACCTGCCAGTTGAAAATAGCCTTCTTGCAAATTTGTTACGGCTTGCGTGAGGGCTGCAACTTGTTGGTACAGAGCCTCCAACAGAGACGCACCTCTGATGGCTTCAGACCTCTTTTGGCTGACTGATACTGTTACGTACCTGGTCCTGAAGCCGAAATGCTGAGAGGGCTCTCCTTGCGGCTGAGTGCTTGGTGTCTGTGAAGGTGGAAAGAAGGAACACGAAGCCCAGAGAAGCAGGGATTGCCGGCTGGGCCACAGATGAGAGATGCAGGTGTGCAGATCTCTCTGTAGGTGGATACCAGATAAGGTGAGCAGTAGGACACAGGTTGCAGTGAAAAGTGCAGCAAGCATACAGCAAGCATGGATTGCAGGCTGGGTACTGCAGGTAGGCACCAGGGCGGATCATAGCAGACAGGGTGAAACAGGAAGCGTAGTCAGGGATGGATGCCAAGGTCGGTAAGCCAGTGGTCAGCAGACAGAATAATAGAGAGGACAGGAGACAAGAGCAGATCTGTGGGAAATCCAAGGTCAGATGCGTGAGATCGAAATGAGGTATCCAAGGGCAGGCTGGGTCATTAACAGGAGATCAGAAGCATAAGCACACACACAGGAACAGGAAGCAGGAAGCCGAAGACCAGTCAGCAATGTCCATGTGCTGCAATCACTCTTTTAAGGGCCAAAGGGTGCCAGGACCTGCCAAGCTTTGAGTGCGCCAGCATGCACACCTCTTTGCCATGGCAAACATTCATTTGCAATACGTGTGCAGGCCATATTGGATATTGGCCACTGTGCCAGGCTTACAAGCAACACTCCTCCGGCTAGTCTCCTGACAAATACACACCAAACTGAGCATGTGCAGAGTGCCCCCAAGGCTCTGTACTATCAGGAGATGGATTAGGGACTATGGAAAAGGGGGAGGATCAGAGAAGACAGCATCAAACAGCCTATTTACACAAGTTGTAGGATTAAGCCCTTAGGTCCCACAGTGAGTATAACACGTATGCTTTGCTGCATTTACTGTTGTGTGTTTAGTAACACTTTAAGGTACATTTAAAAAAACAGATTCACCCAAAAATTTAAATGACGCAGCAATAGTTGGAAAATGAGTAAAAATGATATAAAGCACACAGACATGAAGTACATAGACAAGATACAATTAAATCAGAAAAACTAACTGGACAGCAAAGAACAAACTAACTATAGTAGACAATTATTAAAGGATATTTAAAAGGCAAAGCTGGGTTACTGGACTGGGGAACATGACACAGGTGTGACAGACAACTAGGACAGTGGACTGCAGAATACAGGGATTTAAGGTACAAGAAGCAGGAGACCAGAGTACAAACTGAAATATGTAACAAACAATCTGGTGGAATGCTGAGACTGCTGACTGGGAGAGAAGTAAACATATAAATCCATGATCAATGGCGTAAGAGCCAGGGGAGACCGATTAACAGGTAATATGACCGATTCCGATTTCCTCTCTCAACTAAAACGAGACCCACTAGATCCTTATAGACTTGAGGAGATTTTCCAAGGTGTTTTTATTTGATAATGATTCTTCATATAGTTTGCACTGATTAGATGATTAGATTAGATGATTAGCCCAGCATTAGTTCACCAACAAACCACCACTATCTATTGATCAGTTTGCCTTGAGACATTTTATTTTCTGTTAGTTTACTATTGTTTTTAGGCTGCCCTGGGATAGCAGCAGCAATACAAACCCTGAGGGGCTGGGTGCACTGGTCAGTGGCAAGAATACAGCTTGTGTTGCTGTATCAGGATCCAGAAAAACAAGATGTACTCATCTTGACGGTATCAGGGAGCTCAGCTGATCAGAAGGTAGGAGAACCTTTCTTTTCATTACTGATTATAAGCTCCCCATTGTGCCATTCACTCAACTGGATCCAGCAATGGTGGTAAAATGACAGGAAGTGGTGCTAATGGTGCTGACAATGAAACAGTGGATGATGTGGTGGCAGGAAACCATACTGTACTCGCCCTACGGAGGTCAGACAAACAAAGACGGGTTAGCAAAGAGGTATGAACATATATGTGAAGAGACAATAATATGCCTCAAGCTGTGCGTGAGGGGTCTGTATTTTTATACAGTGATCATCGATAGTCAAAATCTCCCACTGGGAAAACATGCCTAGGAAGTAATAATGAGGAAAATATCACTTTAGATTCAGGAATGTATCAGTATTACTGTGGTGTACACATATGATCAAAGGTTTGTGTAAAAATACATTATTACATTCCTTCTTCTGCATCATAGACCATAAAACATATATTATTTACTATATTGTTTTATTTTTGCGTACAAATGTTTTTTACCTTCTATTTCCTCTGGACGCAGCTCTCTGTCCTATAACAGAACATATTGAAACACAGATTAGAGAAAGAAGAGAGCATTGCAGTTGGTGAATGAACAGGATTAAATGGCTGAACTACAATAATCTGTACAATAATCATGCACAAAAGTCTGTGGGGTACAAGGGAAAGGTCTGTGATTGCTGAGCCTTGAATGTTTTCTGTGATTTTAATCAGATGAAGGTTGTACTTTGTTCTAACTTGTCACCTCATTAAGTTTGCCATAAGGAAAGTGTAATTATCTATGTATGCATAGCCTTCTGACATAAAAGCATGCAAAAGCAATCACACTCAATGTAAGTATGACGTCGACAACTGTATTGTTTAAAAATTATTCATATTATACATGGAATAATGTAAGCCCTACAGTAAATTATAAGGATGCTATGATTCACACAGAAGTTCACAACGTGAATGCACAAAGCCTCTGGCTGAATCCTGTTTTTCCTATGATACGACAAAACTCAGATGTTGACCGCTTGCACACACTTTCACATGGCAGTTGGACTGAGGCTTACTATATAACTAATACTTGCATAAAGTGCCTTTGGCACATAAAGAGGACCAGTCACAATTGGGCTCATGGAAAAATCTGAACATTCCATCCTACATTATCACAAAAGTGTCTTTATGCCAACTGCCTGATCTTACGCTACTAACATATGCTGTCTGCTGAGTGTACAAAACATCTTCACATAACAGTAGTTGATGAATGCAAACAATTATAAGGCTCTGTGTTTAATACTGCTATGGATACTTAGGAGCTGGGAGAGAGTGTGTACTATCGAGTTCAAGCTTTTGACATGCAGCAAATGTCAGACCACAGGTGACATCTCCCCTCCCCATTGTCCTGGCCATGAGGAAGAGAAAGATGAAAGCCACTAGTCTTTGTCATTGCCATTGCTGTTGCTGGGGGTAGTGCCAGAAATGTTTTCTACAGAATCACACCATGCTCTGTAGTCCAGCGCATACAGTGAAGAGGGTTGGGGTCATGTTTTAGGCCTCGTGCACACTGCAGTTTAACCACTTAAGCCCTGGACCAATTTGCAACCAAAGGTCCAGGCCTCTTTTTGCGATTCGGCACTGCGTCGGTTTAACTGACAATTGCACGGTCATGTGACGTGGCTCCCAAACAAAATTGGTGTCCTTTTTTTCCCCACAAATACAGCTTTCTTTTGGGGGTATTTGATCACCTCTGCGGTTTTTATTTTTTGCGCTATAAACAAAAATAGAGCGACAATTTTGAAAAAAATTCAATATTTTTTACTTTTTGCTATAATAAATATCCCCAAAAAATCTATAAAAAAAATTTTTTCTGAGGTTAAGGCCGATATGTATTCTTCGACATATTTTTGGTAAAAAAAAATCGCAATTAGCGATTACTGATTGGTTTGCGCAAAAGTTATAGTGTCAACAAAATAGGGAATAGTTTTATAGCATTTTTCTTAATATTTTTTTTCACTAGTAATGGCGGTGATCAGCGATTTTTATTGTGACTGCGACATTATGGCAGACACATCGGACATTTTTGGGACCATTGTCATTTATACAGCAATCATTGCTATTTAAATGCACTGATTCCTGTGTAAATGACACTGGCAGTAAAGGAGTTAACCACTAGGGGGCGGGGGGGGGTTAAGTGTGTGTGTGTGTGTGTGTGTGTGTGTGTGGTTTTTTTAACTGTAGGGGGCGTGGCTGACGTCACTGATCGTCTTTTCCTATAACAAGGAACAGATGATCAGTGACAGGCTCAGTAGGAAGCACGAGGAGAGGTTTGTTTACACAGACCTCTCCTCGTTCTTCAGCTCTGTGACCCGATAGCTTCAGCTCTGGGACACCAGCGGCGATCGGGTCCGCTGGTCCTGCAGGCACGGTCACGGAGCTCAGGACCATGGCTGGGCACTTAAAAAGCAATGTACAGGTACATGCTTGTGCCCAGCCGTGCCATTCTGCCGACGTATATATGTGCAGGAGGCAGTCCTTAAGCGGTTAAAGAAGCTTTGAGCATTTTTTTTCTCTGCCTGTTAACCCCCTGCATGTTAGCTTATGTGCACATGCACACTATAGGGGGTTTCATTAGTTTAGTGGCAGGGAAGGCTAATGGCTGAAAAAAAAATCACTTGTGCGTTTTGGAGAGGAGCTTTTGAGCTTAAAAAAATGCTCAAAAGCTCCTTTACGCGTATTCCTGTGCTAATGAATTCTAATGGCCAGAATTATAGCCAATAGAATATATTATTGCCAGATGCAGGCACACGCGCAAATGCGCATTAGCTTGCAATAATGCCCATGCAAAACATGGGTTTTTACCGTGTTTTTACTTCTGATAAACTCCTGTAGGAGAAAAAAAGCATCAAGAGCATATAGTGTGTATGAGGCCTTACAATGCCAAGGTGTAAATTGAGTGCTCCGGTTTCCCACTGGGAAAAAAATTAGCTGTCAGAAAAAAGAGATCCTAAATCTGCCAGGAAATCTACTTGCAATCTGTATCAGATTTAATGTGCATGGAGGTCAGGTTTAATATAGAAGGCCTAATATAGAAGGCCTATTAAATATAAATGTAAACAACATAAAACTGCTACACTTGTACACTGTACTGTGGAAAAATCTTAAAGAGCTCTGCATATGTTAAAACTCAGAAAAAAGTCTAAAAACCCACTGACAAAGTCATTGCCAGCTTTTAGGTATGGGGAGCCAAATAGCAGGGGTACACACCTTGGATAAGAATACTCAGGAGGAGAATCCAGCACAGTTTCCAAAAACGTTGTACAAAAAGGGAAAGTCCAATAATAAAAGTCAAACGTAGCATAAGGTAAGGGCAGCAATTTGACATGGCAAGCAACAGGTACACACTGTGGACAGCTCTGAAACAACTGGGCACTCTCTCTCTGGAACCTTTCAGCTTTATAGTGATTAAACAAGAAATTGCCTCAGGAGGGTGTGGTGGAAGTGATGCAATTGCTGTCTATAACAGGAAGCAGCACTTCAGTGCTGCCATTTTGATATGAGAATGCCCTAAGACATGTCCTAGAGGCCTCACTATACTCACACATGGGTGCCACAGGATGAACACCGGCCAGAAACAAGAGTGCCAAGGACTGACATGCTGCAAGTATGAGGACCCCCTGCGGTTGGTACAGGTAGGTTGTGGGTTGTGACAGTCATACTGATGAAATGCATTGGCATACATCCCAAGTCTCCTGCGAGGTGCTGAAGCCTCCCGCATTTCGGGGGCTGCTCCCGGACACCTGCAAATGCTGACCGATATCCCGGCTGCGGGGCTGATCCTGGATGGTCCCCTGGTTCACAGTCGAGGATGATCGATGCAGCAGGAGGGACAGCTGAGAACATCGATCTCCCTGTATAGCTGACATCTGGTTCTCCTTCTCTCCCACCCATGGCTGTTGGCTAAAAAGCTATACAGGGAGATCGGTAATCACAGCTGTCTCTCCTGCTGCACCGATCATCCCCAACTGTTCCCTGTATCCTCCTCCTACATCCTCCCTCCATGTCCTTCTACCCTCCTGTTCTTCTCCCCCCATTCTTCTACAGCTCCCCTCCGTGTCCTTCACCCCCCTGTTCTTCTCCGGCTCCCTGTCCTCCTCCTCCGCCCTCCCTCGCCCGCCACAGCCGGATTCCCTCCTCTCCTCTCTCACTGGCTGTGGGGACCTGTCAGGATGGAGATCAGAGGAAGGGGCCGGTCATTTACCGGCCCCTTCCTTTTCTGAATTAGACACAGTGAGCGAGATTGCTCCTATGTCCTGTGAAAACTGAGCAGAGTAACCTGTGTGTTACTTTTTTTATTATTATTAATTTTCATTATATCAAAATACCAGCATACAAAATTTTCCTTCAGAATTCAACCTTAAATATAATATTAAATGCAATTACAAACCCTCCCACCCCCTCCCTGAACTCTTCCTCCCTCTACCTCCCATCCCTTTCCCCTTTCTCTTCCTCTCACTTTTTAACTTTATCTTTTTTATTCCGTTTCACCCGGTGCCCCTTCACCTCTCTTTGTTTTCTTAAGCATATTCCAATCTTTCCATTTATTTGCCAATCCTTTCATATCTTCCTTCTATCTCAGGTATTCCATGTTATATGTCTCTTCTACTCTACTAATCCAGTCCCTTATTTTGGGACTTTCCATTTCTTGCTACTTTTTGGGTATCAAGCTCTTAGCAGCGTTCATCATATGAGGTATCACTGATTCTCTATATTGCTTTGTTGGACTTTCCACCCCATGAAACAAACACGTCCATGGTTTTTCAGGTACAGTCAGGTCCATAAATATTGGGACATCAACACAATTCTAATCTTTTCGTCTATATACACCACCACAAGGGATTTGAAATGAAACAAACAAGATGTGCTTTAACTGCAGACTTTCAGATTTAATTTGAGGGTATTTACATCCACATCAGGTGAACGGTGTAGGAATTACAACAGTTTGTATATGTGCCTCACACTTTTTAAGGGACCAAAAGTAATGGGACAATTGGCTGTTCAGCTGTTCCATGGCCAGGTGTGTGTTAATCCCTCATTATCCCATTTACAAGGAGCAGATAAAAGATCCAGAGTTCATTTCAAGTGTGCTATTTGCATTTGGAATCTGTTGCTGTCAACTCTCAATATGAGATTCAAAGAGCTGTCACTATCAGTGAAGCAAGCCATCATTAGGCTGAAAAAAACAAAACAAACCCATCAGAGAGATAGCAAAAACATTAGGTGTGGCCAAATCAACTGTTTGGAACATCCTTAAAAAGAAAGAACACACCGGTGAGTTCAGCAACAACAAAATACCCAGAAGACCATGGAAAACAACTGTGGTGGATGACCTAAGAATTCTTTCCCTGGTAAAGAAAACACCCTTCACAACAGTTGGCCAGATCAAGAACACTCTCCAGGAGGTAGGTGTATGTGTGTCAAAGTCAACAATCAAGGGAAGACTTCACCAGAGTGAATACAGAGGGTTCACCACAAGATGTAAACCATTGGTGAGCCTCAAAAACAGAAAGTCCAGATTAGAGTTTGCCAAACAACATCTAAAAAAGCCTTCACAGTTCTGGAACAACATCCTATGGACAGATGAGACCAAGATCAACTTGTACCAGGGTGATGGGAAGAGAAGAGTATGGAGAAGGAAAGGAACTGCTCATGATCCAAAGCATACCACCTCATCAGTGAAGCATGGTGGTGGTAATGTCATGGCGTGGGCATGTATGGCTGCCAATGGAACTGGTTCTCTTGTATTTATTGATGATGTGACTGCTGACAAGAGCAGCAGGATGAATTCTGAAGTGTTTCGGGCAATATTATCTGCTCATATTCAGCAAAATGCTTGAGAACTCATTGGACTGCGCTTCACAGTGCAGATGGACAATGACCCGAAGCATACTGCGAAAGCAACCAAAGAGTTTTTTAAGGGAAAGAAGTGGAATGTTATGCAATGGCCAAGTCAATCACCTGACCTGAATCCGATTGAGCATGCATTTCACTTGTTGAAGACAAAACTGAAGGCAGAATGCCCCAAGATCAAGCAGGAACTGAAGACAGTTGCAGTAGAGGCCTTGCAGAGCATCATCAGGGATGAAACCCAGTGCCTGGTGATGTCTATGCGTTCCAGACTTCAGGCTGTAATTGACTGCAAAGGATTTTCAACCAAGTATTAAAAAGTGAAAGTTTGATGGATGATTGTTAATCTGTCCCATTACTTTTGGTCCCTTAAAAAGTGTGAGGCACATATACAAACTGTTGTAATTCCTACACCGTTCACCTTATTTGGATGTAAATACCCTCAAATTAAAGCTGAAAGTCTGCAGTTAAGGCGCATCTTGTTAGTTTCATTTCAAATCCATTGTGGTGGTGTATATTAGAATTGTGTCGATGTCCCAATATTTATGGACCTGACTGTATTACTATGTTAGTAATCTCTTTTATGAGTTGTAAACTCTCCTTCCAATATTTTATTTTATTTTTGGACAGTCCCACCTGATATGGGCCATAGTTCCTAGTACCTTGCAACCTTGCCAACACTCCGGGGATTTCCCTGGTTGGTATTTACATGCTTTATCTGGTGTTATATACAACCTTGTCAGGTATTTGTAATTCATTTTGGCTGTGTTTGTGTCTACCTTGGAACTATGTACCAGTTTCAAAATCTTTCCTATATTTTGCTTGTTCCCTCGTGTCCCCAATTATTTTTTCCCATTTTTTAATACATGGCGGAACCTCCAGCCCCTCTGCTGCCATTAGGATTTTATAGATCCAGGATATGCTGTTTCTTGTATTTTCTGCTGTGCGTAACTGCTCCAGCGGGGTTAAATCATCCCCTGATCTTATTAGTTGGGGCAAAGTCACTACAAAATGCTTCAGCTGGAGATACTGCCATTTACTAATCACCATCAAATCTCATATTTCCCCTTTTTTATTATAAAAGTTGTGCATTTAGTTTAGTTTAGTTTAGTGCAAATAGTTGTGCATTTTTTTTTATCCCTTTCCCACCTACTATCCCCTTTCCCTGGTGTAAAATAATTATTTTCCTTCAGTGGAATTCATGGTGAATTATATTTCCATTTACCTTGTTTGTGTATTAAATCCCAAGTTCTAAGTGCATTTCGTGTCATTATATGTGTGTTCTCTTCTAGTACCCTACATTGTGGTGGGATCCATATTATCTTCCCTAACCGTGTGTTACTCATTGTATTCTCCAATTTTACCCACCTTTTTTCATTTTTTTCTTTTGCCCAGTCCACTACTCATGATAGCAACACTGCATTATAAGATTTTTTAAAAATCTGGTACTGCTAATCCTCCTTTCTTTTTATCTTTCCTTAAAGCGGGAGTCCGCCGGGACTCCGCGTTTTTTTTTTTTTTAAAGCCAGCAGCTACAAATACTGCAGCTGCTGACTTTTAAAATAGTGACACTTACCTGTCCAGCGCGCCCGCGATGTCGGCACCCGAAGCCGATCTCTAGATCGTCTGTAAGGTGCTGCCGCCGCCATCTTGGGTATAGGAATCAGGAAATGGAGCCTTTCGGCTTCATTTCCCGGTTCCCTACTGCGCATGCGCGAATCGCGCTGCGCAATAAGGACGGTCCCCGCTGCCTCTGGGATCTGTGTGTTTCCCAGCAGGCAGCGGGGCACTTGCGGAAAGGGGCGGGCACTTGCGGAAAGGGGCGTAATCTACGCCCCTTTCCGCAGAGAGCTATCCCGGAAGTGGGTGCAGAATACCTGTACTGTACAGGTATCTGCACCCCCCTCCCCCCTGAAAGGTGGCAATTGTGGCGCCGGAGGGGGGGAGGGTTCCGATGAGCGGAGGTCCACTTTAGGGTGGACCTCTGCTTTAATACTGAAAATGAAATTGTTGATTTCTTATTCTGCCAAATAAACATAGTTATTATAGTTTTTAACACTTTAAAATATGTCTGAGGTAAAGCAATAGGTAGCATTTGAAAGTTATACATGATTTTAGGTAATATTACCATCTTTAGGGTATTTATTCGTCCTATCCATGAGAGGGGTCTTGGGATATAACTTGCTTGATATATTTTCCCTAAGGATGCTGTTAGCCTTATCCCTAAATATCTGAATTCCTTCTTCCTCCATGGGAATAGAAATTCCTGCTGTAAGCTCTGTTCTTCCTGTTTGCTTATATTTATATTTAGGATCTCTGATATAGTGGGGTTTATTAAAAAATTTCATAACTCTCCATAATATTTTAATGTCTTCAGTAATTTAGGCATTGTAATGTTAGGGTTTGAGATATAAAACAGCACATCGTCGGCAAATGTCGCTAACTTATGCTCCTCCTCCCCTATCTTAATGACTCCTATGTCTGGGTTATTTTGGATCGTTGCTAGGAGGGGTTCCAGTGACAGCAAAAATAGGAGTGGTGAGAGGGGGCACCCCTGTCTCTACCCGTTATACAATTCAAAGGAGGAGAATGTAACTCCACTGATATTTAAAGTTGCCATATGATGTTTATATAGTACTTTGATCCATTAGATCATCCGTGGGCCTATTCTCATAATTTCCAATGTATTCATCGTGAATCCCCCAGTCCACCCTGTCAAATGCCTTTTCCGTATCTATCAACAGGAGTAGGCCTGGGGTAGCTCCCTTTCTAGTTTTCTGAAGTAAGAGCAACGTTCTTACTCTGTTGTCTCTCCCTTATCTTCCTGGGGTGAAACCCACCTGGTCTAAATGTACCAGGTCGGTCATTAGGTCTTTCTTCCTTGTAATTAAGACTTTCGCAAATAATTTTGTGTCTGTGTTCAACAGAGATATTGGTCTGTAACTTGAACATAAAGTGCTATCTTTCCCCTCCTTCTGAATGATTGTTATCGAGGCCAGTTATGCCCCATATAAACTATCAGATTTTCTTCTTATTTTTTCCTTCAGGTTTACCAAAACCATGTAGTGCAAGGGCCTGCCTGACTGCATACAAATTGAAACTCCTAAGGTTTGACCTCATATATGGTTTTGGTAAATCTGAAAGAAAAACTCAGCAGAAAAACTGATAGTGTGTATGGGGCTTAAGGCTTCCCTACTCATTTCGTATCTTGTTCCCAGTCCGTTCATATATGAACATAATTTTGGTACTAAAATTTCTTTAAACTTTTTAAATAATAAATTGTAAACTCTGGTCCTGGACTTTTTCCCGAAGGTGAATCTTTTAACGCTATATTAATCTCCTCACCTGTTATTGGTTTTTCTAAGGTAGGTAGCTTATTCTCTATCACTTGGGGTAACCTAGCTTTTTTTTAGAAATTCTTTTATCTTTTCTGTTCTTTCTTTACAGAGTATAACGCCCCATAATAGTTCTGGAACGCTTTCGCTATTTCTCTTGTTGAATATACCATTTCCCCTTTGTTATTTTGTATTTTTTCTATGTAGTTTACTGGTTTTTTTTCTTGAGCAGTCTTGCTAAATATTTGCCCACTTTATTTCCCCACTGATATCTTTCTTTTGAGATTCAATTAAATACTCTTCTCGTCTCCTGTTACATTAGATCCCTTAATTCATTTATTTTTGTTACTAATGCCTGGTACAGCTCCAGATCACACCCTTTGTATTTTTTATCTCCTTGTTCTAATGCATATATTTCTTTTATTAAAATGTCAGTGTTTTTTATTCTTTCTGTTTTTTCCTTGCTCCTATAGCAATCAGGATGCCCCTAATGTAGTTTTTATTTGCCTCCCATAAGATGGCATCCAATATCTCCTTCGTGTCTTTTATTGTAAAATATTGTTCTATTTCTTTTATTTATTATGTAGACATCTTTCTTATCTTGTATTAATTCTTCATTTAAGCTCCATGAATTGGGCCGTCTTTGATCACCTGGTACCTTCATTTTCATCGTCACTGGGGAGTGGTGTGAGAGTGTTGTTATTTCTATATTTGTTTCAATTACCAGATCTAATAGCCTGTGTTCTACCTTTATGTAATCAATCCTAGAGTATGACCCGTGTACAGGGGAGTAAAATGTATAGTCTTGTGTCCTAGGGTGTTGCACTTTACATACGTCCAACATTCGACAATAATGTATTTTCTGCTTTATCATTTTCAACTGGACATTTCTAGTCCCTTGTACACGAGACGTACTATCGATTCTAGGCTCCATACAAAAATTCGAGTCTCCGGTCATAATCACATTTCCCTTTTTGAAATCCATTAACTTTCCCATGACCTCCTTCAGGTAACTTGTTGGGTCCTTATTGGGGCAATAGATGTTTTCCAGTGTGCATTCCATTTCACACAATCTACCCTTTAGGAAGAGATATCGTCCTTCTGTGTCCGTCATCCTTTCCTCCAATATGAACTGAACTCCCCTGGCTACTCCAATTGCTACTCCCTTTGCCCTCCTTGTTGTCGAATCCCTGTAGTACCATGTTGGGAAATCTTTTGAGTATAGCTTTACATTTGTTTCCTGGGAGCTATGTGTCTCCTGCAGGAAGACTCCCCTGCTTTATACTGTTTAACCTCCATTAAAATGTTATGTCTCTTTGTCGGCATATTTAACCCTCGAATATTATATGTAAAAAAGTTTAATACTGTCATCTTTTATTCTCCAAGTTCCCTGCCCCTCTTTCTGACCACGTCATTGCCTTAATTCGCGATCTGGAAATACCCTGACTAAGGTAGGTGTTGTCTAGTAGGGACTGATAGTACCTGTAGGGGGTCACGGTTTTGCCACGGATTACTTCTATTCTCTCCTTAGAGGTACCTCTCCCCCCCCCCACGGCCCCATTCTGGCCCCAGAACTATCAGTGGAACCAATTTCCGCTTCCACCCACAATTCTCTTATCTTGGGGTGAGGCTCTGACCATGCCCCCACTCTGACCCCCCAAAACCAAAGGAGGGGTTTTGCCAGGAGCACACAGGTGGCCCGAGTATCCGATTCCCCAGCCTCCTCTATAGCCCTCTCGACCAGGTCATTTTTATTTACTCCCTCTACCCACCCCCCCCCCCTTCCCAACCATTTCTCCCTCCCCTCCCATCTCTGATCTGCACGGCTTTAGCCCACTTTATTTTAAGTCACTCTCCTATGACCTATTACTAAATGTTCTCTTCGTTGTCTTTTCTTTTAACTCCTTCTTATATCTCTTTGCTTGTTTTGCCACTGTTCTTCATTCTGCATAGGCCTTCCTTCTTCTGACCACCCTGGGATGGCCTGGACTTGAATATCCAATCAATTACCAAACCCCTGTAGGTCCTCTGGAAACATTAATCTCGCTGATCTACCTTCCCTCTGACCTATTAGGGATGCCGGGATCCCCCAACTGTATTTTATATTCTTCATTCGCATATGTGTTCCAGTAAAGGTTTTAGAAGTCTTCTTCTAGCCAGGGTTTCTTGGGATAGATCTGCAAAAAACTTGAAGTTCCACTCCCTCATAGTTTAGAGAAGGTAGCCATCTCAGTTTCCCCCAGATTTTCGCTTTCTCTTCATATAGTTGGTATCTCACAATAACACCTCGGGGTAGTTGTCTATCTGCTGATAAGTTTGGAGGTTTTCTAATTCTGTGGACTTGTTCAATCTCTAAATCATCCTCTTCCGTTTTATCTAACCTGTGTGTTACTATGCTCAGTTTATAAAAGGACAGGAGCCTCTGTCTCCTGTCCATTCATCTTCAATTCTGAGAAAGGGACTGGGGAATCTCTGTCCTCAGCCTCTTTCTCTGTCTCAAAGAGGAGATGTTAGGGTTCTGTTTAGACCCCTTATATCTTACCAAAGCCCCCCCCCCCCCAATGTAATTGCAAAAATAAATATGTAAAAATACTGACACTATCCACTGCCCTACTGACACCATCACTGCCACATACTGCCCACCCCTTCCCCAGAAGCAATGTAAAACAAAATTACTACTCCACCCCTAATCATTGTGAAAAACAAAAAATTGAATTGTAAAAAATAATTTAAAAAATAAAATTGTAAAAAAATTATAATAAAAATAAAGAACTGCTGTCACAGTCCACTGCCCTACTGACACCATCCTGCAAAAACTACTTACAGCTGTACACTCCACACTCCTCACATGCACATTATAACCACCTACATACACTCCACACTACTCTCCTGCACATACTACCCACCGCCATACACTCTGCACTGTACATTACCTATTTAACATTACTACATTCTGCACTATGTAAGTCATCTCAGATTATAAAACCACATCCCATTTAAGTCACGCGCAATGTAGCACAGTTTAAACCCCACCCATCTCCCTGAAATGAGTTTTTACAGGTTGGGATGTTTGCATTGGGAGGAGTGGCTGGGTAAATACACCTTGAGTTTCTGGGTCAGAGTGGTGGAGGACATAGGTTTAGATCGATGTTTGTTCATCCGATGTCTGTTTGTGTGTGTTTTCTTCTATATACTACACTACGGTACATTCCTGTTTGGTTTTTACCTGAGATTATTACATTAAAGACTGTGAAGGAGTCACTGTCGCTGACAGAGTTTCCATAACACAGGCGCTATTAAATAATTTTTTATTATTTTGTTTTTCTCAAAGGTCAATTATTTTTTTTGGTGAGTAATTTTGTGCTCACCGGGTGGATCTGAGCAGGGTTCATGGCAAATATATTTGCAAAGCTCCTAACTGTCCCTGATTTGGAGGGACTGTATCTCTTTTGGAACAAAGTCCATCTGACCCTGTATATATATATATATGATTAGTGGCAAAAGATCACCTGTAACTTTAAGCAATCATTTTTTATGTATTGCTTCTCCGTTTAATTGGGGGGGGGTGACAGGGTTGGGTCCTTTGCCTACATACTTTTTGCTATTAGGTATCCCTCCTCTTTCCCATTTCAGAAAGTTGGCAGCTATGTACTGTATATGGCAGAATTAATGCATGGGTTGAGGAAGCACAGACTTTAATAATAAGAAAATAAAACTATTAATTTATTTTTTTAATGTTTTTTTTTGTTTTTTGGTTGTTTAACTTTGATACATTTTATAGATTATGTGATTCTATCACACTCACTTTTGTTTATTGGATGGTATATGTTTAATAACATCACTGTATATACTAACTAGAGTGAATAATATATATTTTTTTACAATATAGGAGTGCACATAATCAAAGCAGTTTTGGCTATCTGAGGTTTCATTATAGTATATTTTAAGTGGTATACACATTTTTTTCTCGGTGCAGCACAGTCACATTATATTCACTTTTAAAAGACAAACGCAGCAGTTTTTTTCATTACAACTTCCTATACATGCTCTGGTTAACTGGCCAAAGGATCCTTGGGGTCGTGTATCTTCACCCATTTCAAGCACTTTATTAAACGATTCATAAAAACCGTGTATCCACTATCTGTGTAGGGTTAGTGTTGGTGAACATCTTCACTACAGAACCATGTCTGTGTTGTATTTTTTTTTTTTTTAACAACTCACAGGCAGTTAATTTGTAAATAATACCTTCCTCCATTTAATTTCTGTAATACATTTGTGGGGGACTAATAGTACTTGGCTATGTGGCTATAATGTAAAGAAACAGCATTAAGTTTCATTGTCTATTTTTTACTACTGTTTTTTTTATATTTTCCTGTTGTACATGTATGTTGGCCTCGGCTGACTTCCGTAAACAGTGGCAACAGCAAAAAGAGGAACTGGACAGAGCGGAACTTTAAAGCAGGGAGCCGTAGGTGACAATTTATTTAAACACTAGGGGGTTATTTACGAAAAGCAAATCCAACTTTGCACTGCAAGTGCACTTGAAAGTGCACTGAAAATGCATTTGGAACCCCTACATCTAAGGGGTAGATCTGAAATGAGGGGAAGTACTGCTGATTTTATCATGCAATCATGTGCAAGCTAAAATGCTGTTTTTTATTATCCTTGCATGCCCCCCTCGGATCTACAGCGACTTTACTTCCAAGTGCACTTTAGTGCAAAGTGGATTTTCCTTTAGTAAATTATCCCACTTAAAGGGCGTGAATAAGGTTTTTGCATATATTTTATTTGTAAATGGATTATGTTCAAGACTGAAAAATAAATTTTTTAAAAATTCCAGGAAAAAAAAATATTGCATAATATTTCATATTTAATTCTTGCAGCCAGCTAATGTTGAGCGCAGTGCTAGTTTTAGGAAAGTTTCAAAAAGAGTTTACAGCTATGCTGCAAAAAACTTGTGTTTTGACCTGTATGGCAGAGTACAAAATTGCAAACATGCATACAGCAGAATCACTGAAAGACATGCATTCCTCCTTATGTCAGAGGCCAGATGATGCTCATATGGATATTCTATAAGCAACAAAGTCAACACGTTCAGAGATAGAACTGGACTTTTTTATTAGAAAGTCCAGTAAACTCTGTAAACAGAGAAATAGGTTTGGTAAATCATTTTACAAATAATTGTAAATACAATTGACCAAAAATGTATAGTTTCCGTTTAATAAATCACCATTCATAATTAAATAATGTCTGCATTTAAATATTATGTGTTAGGTGTTATGTAATTATGTGATATGAGATTTTATATGTTGAGTTTTTTGAATGTTGTGTAGTTTTTTTGTTTATTTTGTCCTCTTTAAATAAATAAATAATTTTTAAATATTATTTCTGTTTTAATTATTCGGTGAATTGTGATGACGGTGTGTTACAATTGTTAGGCACAGTGGTTCAGCAGCATAATTCCCTAAAGGTAACATCCAGATGACAACCACATTTAGCTAAGAACATTAAATGGCAATGATTCAAGCCAGCAGTTTAGCTGTAGATGCAATCATAGGGTACAACTGGTGTAGCACATCTTATGTCTATATTATTCTTTAATTATCCATAAAAAGGACGTCTATGTTTATTTATAGGATTTTAAAGAAAGAGAAGCCAAGTTTTTTTCTTTCACGTGGTGAGAAATCTAAAGATATTGTTGTACACCCCAAAATAACTTTCTATCCAGAGTCTATGACTAATTGATAAGCTTGATATATTCTATAAAACAATGCAGTAGTTAAATCCTTAATAAGCTAAAAAGCAGTCTATTGACCATTTTTTAATACATATTTATTAAAATCACTGGAGACGTGTAAAGCAGATGTAAACTGTCTTTTGCACATTCTTCATTTCTCTGCAACATAACTAATTAATATGAGCTTCCAAATAAATTATAAAGGGAATTACATAAATATGCATGTCATTTTCCTCTGTTCCTGTTAAGTGAAAAATCACCAAAACTTTGTAGTTTGAAAATGCAGGTCCCTCCAGGACTTTTAAACACAGATCAATGCCAACAGAGTGTTATAAAGGCTGCTGTTTATTAATGCAGGTACCTGCATTTAGTCAAACAGTTGCCTAGTGAAATTCTGTAAGGCATAATTGATTATTAGTTTTTTTTTTAAAACCCTTACACCAGAACACTATACACAGAATGCATTCAGCAATAAGAAACTTTTTCTACAACCTGCCATAAGGGACATGATAAAAATGGGTGATGGGTCACATGGTTTACGATAACAATAAAATGTACAGGTGGGGTCCGGTCACACAATAATGGGGGAGACGGAAAGGGGGACAGAACTCACGTACAGGCTGTCGATTCTCAGCGAATCCTTTTCGGAGAAATATACAGGCCGGGCCCAGCAGGTTGTGCATCACTGCGCAGTTTTGAGCCAAAAGCATTAGAGGCCCCTGAGCACCCTCTTCCCCAGACTGCGCCGATCTGAGACAGCTTCCCTCCTCCTGGTGCATCTTACAACATACAGAGTGTTACCAAAGGATACTGTAGGATCAGTATTGAAAAAGGACTTTCACCTGTATTGTTACTCCTACATACGTGACCTATGAGTCACTAAGAGGCTTGCAACTTCCCAGATCTTTTTTATTTTTAGTTGTTACCCCCAAATCTTCCCAAAGATCTACCCCCAAAAGATTAGACCTTTCCTTATCACTTTTCTAGCTTCACAAAAACACATCTCTCTATTTATCCTATCTATCTCTGCGTACCTTGTAATTGGTAAAGGAACATTTTCCAGATTCTCTTTCTCTTGCCATCTCGTTTCCCTCCTCCCTGTATCTCCTCTCTATATAAGGAACTGTTTTAGTCTAGTACTGTCGGACCTTTTATTCCCACGCCTTTATAAGACGTTATTCTCCTTACTGTTTGTGTGCCTCCTTTGGGAATGCACAACTAGGTTCATGGGTCATATAACAAATTTAGGATATCATTGCAGGTTTAAAAATAAATGGGAATAAAAGCAAGCAGTTTAACAGACCATCCAAATAATATCCAGACACAGAGTGAAATCTATGGCTATATGTACGCTATGGCTGAGAGAAGAGTCAAGAGAAATTCTGCAAGTGTAAAATAGACTCAGCAGAGAGACCAACACTTGTCATCGGTCATTTGGGGAATTAAATAAGACTCATTCAGATTTACATAGGTAAGGGTCTTTAAACATAAAATCTAAGCAAAATCACCCTCCCAGACAGGATTTATGGTATAGCTACCTTCTCCTTCTGTTTCTATTCAAGCCATCAACCCCATCTCATCGCTCACTATAGGTGCTACGCTATGGGGACACGTACCTTCTGTGAGAGGTTTCGAAGCGGAGGCTTGACACAATTTCCCATACCACCCCGACTAGAGGATGAGCTTTCCCGAGGGAAGAGAGATAGAGAGGGCAGCAGCCAGCGAGGCATCCCGCACAGTGAGCGCCTCTGAGCCTGGGGGGCAGTCAGCGGCGTCCCACAGATTAGACCCTTTGAGCCGCAGATTGTTTCTCTGATAGAGCCTCTGATTACAGCAGATAAACTGCAGCAGAAACTATTCCCTGATGAGCTCAGAGAATCCGGCTAATTTGGAGCTGGTTCCCTTCCCCCATGAGCCTTACAGCTTTTCAATGACATGATGTGGGACAGATCAGCTGGAGGCGTACACAGCATTCATGACACTGACGTCGACTCAAAACAGCGCCAGGAATATTCCAATTTTGGGATTTAGTTGGAATCTTTGTGTTTTTTTTTTTTTTTAAATCCACTACATGGTTGTCAATGGGCAGTTATGCCATGAAATGGTTAATGAGCTTTGGCTTCCCTTTGGCTGATTGTTCAAGGATGCATGCTCGCCAACAGCCACAATGTAGACCAAAGAGGCATGTCAAAGGAAGGACAATGTAGCAGTATGTCTGGCATAAAAGAATCAGACTGAACATGTCCCGCTCATGACTATAAAAGCACTACATATCCAAGTCGAACATATGCGAGGACTTGCTGCATAGTGTCTGCAATCACAACTCCTGGAAAAAAAGAGGGTGCAATACAAGATAAGGCTGCCTGCTGGATCACATGTAGTTCTATATAAAAAAGCAATTATAGGTCTGTCTGTGCTGGGAAAGATGAGAAAAGGATGTCAGCGCTGGAGATTGAATAGAAAACAACCTCTCACTCAAAACAGAGGTACACAATGATTGTGTTTTCTAGGTCAGTGACCAATATAGTATACATGAATGGGTAAGCATTGATCCAAGATGCCATTAATAGCTGGCTCTGGTCTATTTAGCTCAAATTTACTATTATTTATATTTCTTCTAATAGTGGTGAATTTCTACAATTCACTGCATCACAATGTTAGATTTCTACAAAAGAACAACCCAAAGTCTACCAGTAGGCCAAGTATACAGTGACATGACGGGGTTGCTGCTTGATAAGCTATGAACTCATATTTTTTCCTGCATCCCAGCATAATAATAATAATTGCCTAGATGATCAAAGAGACAAGAGAGTTGAGAACAGGTTTCAATTTAAGATATCGTCCAAATGCAATGGAAGATCCACAGTGAGTATTTGCTGATATTATATAAGTCAAACATATAGAACTGAAATTGCTATGATGGTGAGGGAGGTAAATTACACATTCTGCAATGATTATCAAAGTAAATAAACCTTGTCTCCAAACAACACTACATAAAAAAACAACATTGGTCTTAAATCAGGATACCTTCCATCTACATCCTTCAAAAGAAAATTAATATGATTGTTAGCTGTATTGAAGGCGCAAGATAAAAGTTTTTTCTTTTGTTTTTGAAATTGGGGGAAAGGTTCAAAATCAATTTAAAGATTATTTTTGCAAACCTTCCTCTATCCTTAATAGGCCGCATTAACTTAATTAAAATGAAAATCATACCTAAATTTACCTACCTATTCCATAATTCCCCACAATGGATACCTTCCTCATTTTTTACAAAACTGAATCGCATGTTCTCCTCCTTCCTCTGGTGCTCCAATCCCCCTAAATTTAAACTGTCCACGCTGATGCGTCCGGTGTCACGGGGGGTTTGGCGTTTCCGGACTGCCAGAAATACTTTCTGGCAGCTCAGCTGGTCACGGCAGTTTGGTGGCTAGTGCCGGACGCGTCCAACCCTCCGGCAGTTCTGGAGGCTGCAGTGGTCCGTTCTGTTGAGGCCCTAACACATTTACCCCTTCGGGGTCCCAAAGCTCCATACGACTTGACCACCTCCATGCACACGACTCTGAGGGCCTGGAGGGTGGGACTGGGACTTGAGAAGTTACCACAGAATGCAATCTCCCCACACGCCCCCCCTATGGAACAACCCTACCTTACCCCATCTCTACTCACTACCAGACCCCAAAATATGGGCCAAATGTGGTATTAAACTCATATCTGACCTCACCACCGGCATGGCTATACACCCCTTCAATCACCTGGTATCCCACAATAATGTACCCCCCTCGCATGTATTCATGTATTCCACTGGCACAAGGGGCATGTAACAATGTAACAATGGAAGAAAAAAGAGAAAAAATACTGTATAGTGGGGAAAGGGTCCTTTTTTTTTGTGCAACTTTGATGATGACAAGGAAAAACACAAATCTTGTAAACTACATGCTTGGGAGATGCCTTTAAGTTGATGTGGTGAAGAATGTGGTGTTATGGAACAGTATGAATCTCAAGGACTACATTAGCAACACCATATTCTGGCATCACATATTTTGCATGGGTAATAGATTCTTTACGAATTGCAGTCTCTTGTTCCCTAAACTTCTTCCAAACTTCTTTCCATCCCTGTATAACCAATTATTCCCCCAAAAATTAAAGGGGTGCATACAGATTTCCCTTGCTGCCTATATTTCCCATCACCGTCCCCATCCCTCCACCCTCTCCCCCCCCCCCCCACCCTGCCAGCTGCAGTAGGGGATGTGATCAGTACCAATCACTCACTGTGTTTATTCATAACTGAAGCATAATAAACTGTGTTTACTATGCTTTAGTTCACTCATTGTCCGGTGCAGCTGGGGCTGTAGAAAAAGGGACTGGGGAATCTCTGTCCCCAGCCCCCTTCTCTGTGTTAAAAATTAGATACCGGGGGTCTATTTAGATATTTCACCAAAGCCTTCCAATGGGACTCCTAAAGAATTTGTAAAAAATAAAAATAATATTGTGAAAAATAATAATAATAAAAAAAATACAATAATAAAAATAAAAACTACTGACACCAACCTCTGCCCTACTGACACCATCCTATCTATGCCCTACTGACACCATCCATGTTTTAATTGTAAAAAGCTTGTTTACATTTATTTATAAGAATATATAGAGAGAGAGAGAGAGAGAGAGGAAACAAGAAAGGAATTGCTGCACAAAAAATATTTTCATGAAAAATATGATCAAAACATCCAAAGTATATAGGCCATCATTGTAACAGTTTCGGGCGATAATGCCCTTCTTCAAAACATGGTGCCTATAAGTAATGACATACATGGTACATGTATGTCATTTGACTTGAATAGGGACAAAAAGATAGCACATAGCAGTCATTTTTGTTGCACTTGCTAATGCACCCTTTCCTTCCTCCTCCTACTAAAGGGTGCATTGCATAAAAATAGCATAAAATCCCTGGGTACATTTATGCTCCTCCTCCTCATGTGGCATACCAGCTATTTATTTTGGGCCTGCTAATGCCCCCTTTCCTCTTCCTTAAGGTGTTGGGGGTGCTGGTGGTAATGAGGCTTGAGATATAGGTGTTGAGAAGTAGCAATGGCAGTGCTGGTTTTATTAAGAGGACATTCTGAGGAGGCTGTGCAGAGAAACTTTTTGACAAATTTCCTGGTGGTGGCTGGATCCCCTACACTGGATGCATAGCTGCAGGAGGGAAGCCAATGGCCATAGGCTACCTACTCTGTCACAACATAAGGGTAGAGCTGGTAGCAGCAAATGAAGCAGGGAAATTGTGCTTGCAGTTCGGGTGTATTCAGTGAGGAGGAGGACATTTTTATGGAGGCTTCAACGGGGACATTTTACCCCTTCCTGATAGGAGGAAAATAAAGGAGGCCTACTGCCACCACCCAAGACTGTGCCCAAATTGACTTAATCTGAGGATTTATTTTTTAATTAAACTTTTTTACCACGTTTCCGGATAGTGGCTGAATCCCATGTAAGCATAATTGCAGGAAGAAAGACTGACCATTCTTCCACAAGATGGCTTTGGTTTGACACATACAGAATGTCACCACATACTTGTGCGGTATAGTTGTGTACCGTTGTGTGCACCGTTGTGTGCACCAAACTGTAACACTACCCCCGGCAGCCCATTTCCCCCAATCACAGCATGTACAGCCAAGTACATAGTTACATAGTTAGTCAGGTTGAAAAAAGACACAAGTCCATCCAGTTCAACCACAAAATATATATATATATAATATCATACCAGCCCATATACCCAATTCTATACCCACAGTTGATCCAGAGGAAGGCAAAAAACCCCAGCAGAGCATGATCCAATTTGCTAAAACAGGGGAAAAAATTCCTTCCTGATCCCCCGAGAGGCAATCTGAAATTTTCCCTGGATCAACTTTCCCTATAAATGTCAGTACCCAGTTATATTCTGTACACTTAGGAAATAATCCAGACCTTTCTTAAAGTAATCCACTGAGCTGGCCATAACCACCTCTGCAGGGAGTATATTCCACATTTTCACAGCTCTTACTGTAAAGAAACCTTTCCGTATTTGGAGATGAAATCTCTTTTCCTCTAGATGTAAAGAGTGCCCCCTTGTCCTCTTTGTTGACTGTAAAGTGAATAACTCGACACCAAGTTCACTATATGGACCCCTTATATATTTGTACATGTTGATCATATCCCCCCTTAATCTCCTCTTATCAAGAGTGAATAAATTCAGTTCCTCTAATCTTTCCTCATAGCTGAGCTCCTCCATGCCTCTTATCAGTTTGGTTGCCCTTCTCTGCACTTTCTCCAGTTCCCTGATATCCTTTTTGAGAACTGGTGCCCAAAACTGAACTGCATATTCCAGATGAGGTCTTACTAATGATTTGAACAGGGGCAAAATGATATCTCTCTCTCTGGAGTACATACCTCTCTTAATACAGGAAAGGACTTTGCTCGCTTTGGAAACCGCAGCTTGGCATTGCATGCTATTATTTAGCTTATGATCTACCAAAACCCCCAGATCCTTCTTCACTATGGCTTCCCCCAGTTGTACTCCCCCTAGCATGTATGATGCATGCATATTCTTAGCCCCCAAGTGCATAACTTTACATTTCTCAACATTAAACCCCATCTGCCACATAGTCGCCCAATTAGACAGAGCATTGAGGTCGGCTTGTAAATTGGAGACATCGTGTAAGGACGTTATTCCACTGCGTAGCTTGGTGTCATCTGCAAAGACGGAAATGTTACTTTTGATCCCAGACCCAATATAATTTATAAAGATATTAAAAAGTAAGGGTCCCAGCACTGAACCTTGGGGTACACCACTGATAACCATAGACCATTCAGAGTAAGAATCATTAACCACTACTATCTGAATTCTGTCTTTTAGCCAGTTTTCTATCCATTTACAAACCGCCATCCCTCTGTCCAAGGTTTTACTTACCACCTCATAAAAAGAAATCAGGTTTGTCTGACAACTTCTGTCTTTCATGAATCCATGCTGTCTGTTGCTTAAAATATTTTTTTCCTGCAAGAACTCGTCTATGTGGTCTTTTATTAATCCCTCCAGTATCTTCCCAACTATAGAAGTTAAACTAACGGGTCTATAGTTACTTGGTAAAGACTTTGTTGCCTTTTTAAATATAGGCACCACATTGGCCCTGCGCCAATCCAGTGGTACTATTCCTGTCATTAATGAGTCCCTAAAAATTAGATACAATGGCTTTGAAATTACAGAGCTCAATTCTTTTAGGATCCATGGGTGGATGCCATCAGGTCCAGGTGCTTTATCCACCTTTATTCTGTCCAAATATTTCTGGACCATATCACTTTTGAGCCATTGTGGATTTGGGGCTGCGTCACTACCACCCCCATTATGGACATGAGCACCCACCATGTTCCTTTGTATACACAGAGCTGAAGAAAGTATTTAATAAGTTAGCCTTCTCTTTGTCCCCAGTCACCCACTCCAGATTATTTTGCAAAGGGCCTACATGCTCAGACTTAACCTTTTTACTATTAATATATTTGAAGAATTTTTGGGGGTTTGTCCTACTATCTTTTGCAATCTGTCTTTCATTTTGAATTTTTGCATCCTTGATTTCCTTTTTACATATTCTGTTATATTCCTTGTAACATAACATTTGTACATAGCATTTTTTCCATTCTTCCACTGGCTCAGGAATCAGTCTAGAGTTTTCTTTTTAGGGTTTTTATTGAACAGGAACTTGGATGGTGATGGGAGTGTGGTACCCTGAACCTTTAAACTGTAGAATTTGAGGACTGCTAGGGTTCTGGCTACGTTGTACAAATTGCAGTCTGTATCGCACAACTTTAGGCTGCACTGTACTCTCTCCTGTTTTTTTTAGCACAACCGATGCCTGTCTTGCACAGATCCTGGTTGCACTAAGCACTTTAACAATATGGCACGCTCTTGGATGTCATGCACAACTCCTGGCTGCAGCAAGCACTGGCTTGCAAGATCACTCTACAGTCACATCTCCACTGTGTAGCAGAATCAAGTACTCACTCTGTCCTATAAAAATGGAGCTTACTTACTCTTGTCCTCCTGAATCTTATCCAGACTCTAACCTAGACTCTTTCCCTCTCTCTCTGGTAGAGACCCCCAGCTACGCCTAGATGGGACCATGATGTCTTCCCGAAAGTAAGGATTCATGAGGCTTCTCCTCTGCCTCTCTGCCCCAGGGGCAGAGCCCCCAGCCCTTGGGTCTCCTTCAGAAGGCTGGGCCCCTGGAATTGTGCACCCTTGTTGATTTATTAGTTCTGCAACCACCTACTGGATGTACCTCTTATGGGATTAATCAGAGACCCATAAATATTCAGGCTGCCTGTTCTGCTCTCCCTCCCAGTATACTTTCAGAACTCTCCAGAAGACAGGGGGAAGTGGCAGAACAGCAACCTATGAGACCCCAAATAGCCCAAAGAAATCAACCCCTGCTCCATTGATTACAGAGGTTATAACTAAATTTACCTAGCAGCCTACTCTAAACTAGCAGGGCGCTACGCTATCATATCATTATCTTTCTGTCTGTTATAGTTGCCATTAACTACAGGAAATACACTTTATTAAAAAACAAGGTCAGGCAAGCCTAAAGTGAGAGGCATAGGTTCTACATGCAGATGTAAAATAACTTTCAAATAAAACAAGTAGCTCAAATGTTGACAATTGAATAGCTAGCTATCAAGTCATTGCAGACAGATAAAAAATTATTTTCTGGCTGTGCAGATCTCTGAACAGACGGCCCATAAATGAATGTACCAGAACACTGAAATTAAAAGAACTCAATAGTCTCTTCAAGTAGATGTAAACCTCACCACTAAAATCTCATATAACTGTAACATCTGGTGATACTGATATAAAGGTCCTTTTGGGTACTTTGTGTTATGCTCAACCCCTGCCTCCCATTATCCCCTGCCTGCAAACCACCCTGTCCAATGCCTTCCCAAATGAAAAAATAAACTTTGTTGATGTACATTGCCCAGGAATATTACACTGTTCTTATAAAAAAAAAATGATTTCAGCTACCAGCAATTTGGAAAAGTGGACCTGTGAAAACAGACATGCAACCGATTAGCAACAAAATGTTTGTGGTATTAGACAGGCTATGAAAAAAATGCTTGTATCCACTTAAGCCCCAGACCATTTTGCTGGCCAAAGACCAGAGCACTTTTTGCGATTGGGCACTGCGTCGCTTTGACTGACAATTGCTCGGTCGTGCGGGGAGGCTCCCAAGCAAAATTGAAGTCCTTTTTTCCCCACAAATAGAGCTTTCTTTTGGTGGTATTTGATCACCTCTGCATTTTTTTTTGCGCTATAAACAAAAAAAAAGCGCCAATTTTGAAAAAAACACATTATTTTTTACTTTTTTCTATAATAAATATCCCCCAAGAATATATAAAAAACATTTTTTCCTCAGTTTAGGCCGATACGTATTCTTGGTTAAAAAAATCCCAATAAGCGTTTATTGATTGGTTTGCGCAAAAGTTATAGCGTCTACAAAATGGGGAATAGATTTATGGCATTTTTATTTATTTTACTAGTAATGGTGGAGATCAGCAATTTTTATCATAACTGCGACATTATGGTGGACACATCAGACAATTTTTACACATTTTTGGGACCATTGGCATTAATACTGCGATCAATGCTATAAAATTGCATTGATTACTGTAAAAATGTCACTGGCAGTGGAGGAGTTAACCACTAGGGGGTGGGGGAGGAGTTAAGTGTGTCCTGGGGAGTGAGTCTAACTGTGGGGGGCGATGGGCTAGCAGTGACCCTACACTGATCACTGCTCCTGATGACAGGAAGCAGACGATCAGTGTCCTGTCACTAGGCCGAATGGGGAGATGCTGTGTTTACATCGGCATCTCCCCATTCTTCAGCTCCGTGATACGATCGTGGGCACCAGACAGACATCGAGTCCGCGGATCCCACGGGCACAATCCCTGATGACAGGGAGCAGACGATCAGTGTCCTGTCACTAGGCCATATGGGGAGATGCTGTGTTTACATTGGCATCTCTGCGTTCTTCAGCTCCGTGACACGATCGTGGGCACCCGTTGGACATCGAGTCCGTGGGTCCCGCGGGCACAGTCACAGCACTCGCGACAGGCGCACGGTGGGAAATTTAAAGTAACTTAAAAAGCATTGCAACCGTGATTAGTGCATCGCAGGTGCAATGCACAGGCTCTTGCAGACTATTCCTCCAACCCCAGGTCTGTGAGGATGCCACTGAACTTGTGCTCTATTGAGATCTATGAGTGCCACTGCTGTGGTACCACATTGGACATATAGTCTGCCATTAACAGATCTGTGTATGATGTGTATGGATGATGCGACTGTAAAGGTGGAGCCATGAGCAGCGACATAAAGTTAAAAAAAAATACAGGATGCTGCAGGGTGAAGATCCCCATGATTTAGGTAAGGAGGGGGAGGGGGGACAGTTTGAGGTTGGGAGCTGCAGATAGATACTTAGTTTCACATTTTATCCTAAATATTGGTGCAACATGAAAAATGGCCAGAAATTGAAATAAACCTTTAAGATTTGAAAATATTCCCTCCCCCCTCCCCAAGATACACAGCATTTTTCTCCCTTAAAGACATTCAATGAAGGTTTTATATTTACCTTAACACACCACTGCCTGCCTACAAGCCCTACACAATTTTTTCTCTGACTATCAGCAGCACTCCCTATCACAGCTAAGCACATGTTCAATATTGCAAATCCAACGTTGAAGTTCATTCTTACAGTGGGGAAAATAACTATTTGATCCCCTGCAAATTTTGTAAGTTGGCCCACTTACAATGAAATGAAGGGTCTATAATTGTATTTTAAATTATAGTGATAGAATATCAACTAAAAATCCATAAAAAACACATGATACAAATGTTATAAACTAAGTTGCAGTTCAGTGAGTAAAATAAATATTTGATCCCAAAGAAAAACATGGACTTGGTGGAGAAACCCTTGTTGGCAAGCACAGAGGTAAGACGTTTCTTGTGGTTGGTTACCAGGTTTGCACACATCTCAGGGGGGGATTTTGGTCCACTCTTCTTTACAGATATTCTCTAAATCCTTAAGGTTTCTTGGCTGTCGCTTGGAAACTCGAAGTTTCAGCTCCCTCCATACCTTTTTATAGGATTAAGGTCTGGAGACTGGCTAGGCCACTCCATGACCCAAATGTACTTCTTCTTGAGCCACTCCTTTGTTGCCTGGGTGGTATGTTTTGAGTCATTGTTGTGCTGGAAGACCCATCCACGACCCGTCTTTAGTGTTCTGGGTGAGAGAGGAAGGTTCTCATTCAAGGTTTTACAATACATGGCCTTGTCCATTGGCCCCTCAATGAGACAAAGTCGGCCTGTACCTTTAGCAGAGAAACAACCTCAAAGCATAATGTTTCCCCCTCCATACTTAACTGTAGGGATGGTGTTCTCAGGGTCATAGTCAGCAATTTTCTTCCTCCAAACACGACGAGTTGAGTTATTGCCAAAGAGCTTAATTTTGGTCTTATCTGATCTCAGCACTTGCTCTCAATTCTTCTCTGAATCATTTAGATGTTCATCTGCAAATTTCAGAGGGGCCTGTACATGTGCCTTCTTAAAAAGGGGGACCTTGCGGGTGCTGCAGGATTTTAATCCATGGCGGCATATTGTGTTACCAATGGTTTGCTTAGAGACTATGGTCCCAACTGCCTTGAGATCATTCACAAGCTCCTCCCATGTGGTTCTGGGCTGATCCCTCACTTTTCTCATGATCGTCCTTACTCCATGAGGCAAAATCTTGCATGGAGCTCCAAACCGAAGGTGATTGATGGTTATTTTGTATTTCTTACATTTGCAAATAATCGCTCCAACAGTTATCTCCTTCTCCCCAAGCTTCTTGCTGATGGTCTTGTAGCCCATTTCAGTCTTGTGCAGGTCTACAATCTTGTTCCTGACGTCCTTTGACAGCTCTTTGGTTTTGCCCATGATGGTTTGAATGGAAGAAAGATTTTGTGGGCAGGTGTTTTTTATACACATAACGAGTTATCCTTAGGAGCACCTTCTTAAATTGACAGGACTAATCTCTTTACCACATGAGCACATACTGGAGCTAGAATTATTGTTGGTTGGTAGCGAATCAAATACTTATTTTACTCACTGAACTGCAACTCAATTTATATCATTTGTATCATGTGTTTTTTTCTGGATTTTTGGTTGATATTCTGTCACTACCATTTAAAATACACCTATGATAACAATTATAGACCCTTAATTTCTTTGTAAGCGGGCAAACGTATAAAATCTGCAGGAGATCAAATAATTATTTTTTGCCACGTTATCTATAGAGGAGCAGCATTCTCACCTTAGGTCAGGTAAATGAGTTAGGACTACAGAACCCCCCCCCCTCTATTCCTTGCTATAATACAGTGGGAGGTGGTCTGTAGTTCACATAGGAAACTATGAACCATGCTAACTGTTAACAATCAGCAGAGGCAAAAGGCACAAGATATAATTTCATGAAATATTTGGCAGGATCAACAGATATAAAAATGCTTTGAGAATTATATTTAACTGACTAAAAGAGAGCACATACGAGAAGTTCATTGTTAGTGTTTACGTACACTTTAACCAAACTTCTATTCAGTTACACTGAGTTCTTAGTTGTATTTCCACAGGTCATTTCACAAAAATAGAAAAGATGGATTATAATTAGCATGAAAGCTGGATGGACCCTGCATTTTCCATCTGCTCCCCACTGGCTACTATGTACAAAGACAGACGCCAGCAGGAACAGAGCTGCCACGCTGTGTATTTTTAAAGCAGGAGAGAAAACATAATGGAAATAAGACCTGCTGTGAGCTGAGCTTCCAGCTTCTAGAAAGCTCAGCAATGTTAACAATGGATAAAAGCCTGAAGTAAAAGATGTCTGTGTGCACACAGCCTAAAAGCATATAAAACAGGACTGTAGGCACCATTGGCGGCAGGCCTTTTGGACTGCAGGTATGTAATCTGGCTCTAACCAGAAGCTGGAATCTGTTTGAGTCAGAAAACATTTGAGTCCGAACAATTCACAACTCAGATATACAAATGTCCTTTAAAGTCAGCAAAATTGTCTTTGGCAACTGAGATTTGCTCATTAGGATGCAGAATTAAAAAAACAAAACAAATTGGTTAAAAGGAGCAAACACACAGCATTTCCTTTGCACTACTTGAGTCCTTTAAAGTGGTTGTAAACCTCAAACATAAAATATGAAGAAAAGCATATCCCTCTATAGTGCGTACTTGTCTCAATCCAGAGCACTAAGTGTCCTTTCTGTCGGCTGCTTCATTCCTCTGCTATCAGCATGAATCACTTATGACAAGTTTTCCTGACACCAAGAGAAAAAAGGTGATAGGGCAGGGACCTCCAGAAGATTGACAGCCTCAGCTCTGTTTCTGTGTGCTGTGTGAAGGGGTGTGCGTCCCTTCCCAACCAATCAGCTCTCCTCACTGAGCCCTGCAGTGTGCATTTTCAGCTCTTCTCCCTAATTTTTCTGACAGCTCAGAAAAGCTTGATAAATTCTGGACTTTAAACAGATATAGAAAAGAGAATCCTGTAGATAAACAGGTGCAACTTTTGTAGGAGGATTTGTTTCATCTATGTGTATCACCTGAGCCTAGCCCCTTCATTGGGTACATGGAAGGGTTTACAGCCACTTTAATGTGCAGGAAGGGTGGGTTAAAACCTCTATCAAGTTTTTATTGCTTTCTGTGTCCTGGTAACACACATTCCCCTAATCTATTGTGGCATGTTGCAAGAACAGGAATTGAGTGGAATTCTTCTTGAAGGGGTCAGGATAAAAACTTGACAGAAGTTCTAACCTTTCCCTATTACTTTTAAAGCTGAAAACTTTTTTTAAACTTACCAGCAATGAAGTGTGTCCTATGTGCTGATGGGTGCTACTTACCAGCAATGAAGTGTGTCCTATGTGCTGATGGGTGCTACTTACCAGCAATGAAGTGTGTCCTATGTGCTGGTGGGTGCTACTTACCAGCAATGAAGTGTGTCCTATGTGCTGGTGGGTGCTACTTACCAGCAATGAAGTGTGTCCTCTGTGCTGGTGGGTACTACTTACCAGCAATGAAGTGTGTTCCCTGTGTTGGTGGGTACTACTTACCAGAAATGAAGTGTGTCCTCTGTGCTGGTGGGTACTACTTACCAGCAATGAAGTGTGTCCTCTGTGTTGGTGGGTACTACTTACCAGAAATGAAGTGTGTCCTCTGTGCTGGTGGGTACTACTTACCAGCAATGAAGTGTGTCCTCTGTGTTGGTGGGTACTACTTACCAGAAATGAAGTGTGTCCTCTGTGCTGGTGGGTACTACTTACCAGCAATGAAGTGTGTTCTCTGTGCTGGAGGGTACTACTTACTAGCATTGAAGTGTGTCCTATGTGCTGGTGGCTGCTACTTACCAGCAACAAAGTGCGTTCTGCTGTCTTCAATAGATATCCTTGGTTATCTGCCTGCAAATACCTCAGCAGTGGTGATATTCAAATGATGTAGGTGGTAATATCAGTTGCTGTGCATGTGACAGGCACTCATCAAAAAAGCACAGACTACGTCGGCCCTTTCCACCCCTGTGCTACTTTCATAGCATTTGCACTATAGGTTCCCACAATGCAAAGCATTCTGTGATTGGTGGATAAACCACGGAACCGTTCCAGCCATGGAATGTTGTGCACTGTGGGAACCCTATAGTACAGGTGCTATGAATGGAGAAGGTGGGCAGATTAAGGGTCGATTCTCACTGTGGCGATGAATCCGTGTGAATCCAGCACAGGTTCCCGCATTGCCACCCGACTAGCAGGCAGTTCACATTGCTATATGCGAACCGCTGCGGGTGTCAATACAAAGTGCGAACTGTCAGTTCGGTCACGAATAGGATCGCATGGGTGTGAACACTCATACGATCTGATTCTGGTGCAGACCAAAAAAAGGGTCCTGTACTACTTTGGTCCAAATGCAATGCAAATTCAGCCATACAATCTTTATGGCTAAATTTGCATCGCACAGACATCGCATTTGATCTGCACTGCATATGAGGTCGCACAGTGCACTGGTGTGAATCCAGACATAGCCGTGACTATTAACAACTGCATGTCACAGGTGCAGCCGCTGATATCAACCACCAGAGCATTGGGGCTAGATCATTTCTGCAAGGCTATCCAGAGATAGAGGACTAAGGATTTCTACTTAAAATATCAGCTGCCAGCACACAGAAATCAAGTCATTGCTGGTAAGTACACTCCATGGGGCTGTTATTAAAAAAAACGAAAATTTCAGCTTTAAAAAGAAAACAATTGTGGAATGATGCTTACCTGCACTCCCTAAAAAATTGCTGTTCCCCATCTGACAGTACACTGGGAGACCACTGAAGTGGGCAAGACACACCAGCCAACTGTGGAGGTGGCAGTGTTACAGAAAAGTACCAGCTAATCCTTTTGGCGTAGCTCTTGACTGTCCCTGATTTCAAGGAACCGTCCTTGATTTGGAGCAAAGTTCCTCTGTCCCTCCTTCCTCCTTCTGTCCCTCATTTTGGTCTTACAGTATCTATATATTTGTATATAAACTATTTATCTTTAAAAAAAGTTTTTCCACGGTGCTAAACCTTTCAATAAATTTTTACATTTTTTACATTTCTAAACTGGTAAATTTCATAAACCAGTATAAAGCAGTAGTAGTGGTAAAAAAAAAAAAAAATGTGGGTTTAACTCTCCTTAAGAGGACGTGGCATCAGATGTGTCCTATGCCTATGCTTTGGATTGTTTTTCCCTGAAAAAAAAGTTCTGTAAATGTGATTATTATTTCAATTATTTTCTTCTTTTGTTAACCTCAACTGAAAATAAAAACGGAAGGTAGAAGTAAATTAGGAGCTTATTTCTAAAAGAAATGTATTGTGTGAATGCACATAACCCCCCACAATGTTCATAATACAGTATGTGTACTTCCTATGATCATCAGCTCCACCTAGTGGTCATAATGCAATATTTTTCTAATTGTGGCATTTCAGGAAAACGACTGTATTATGGCCACTAGACGGAGTGGACATTCATCGGAAATGACAGGGATTATTTGTGCCAACCATATGAATGCCAAAGCATTCTCACAGCAAATTATTTGTTAATAGACCCCAAAAAATGTATGCCAAACCAAAATCAATTTTTCAGTATGTTTGGCATCCTATCTCACTGCATACTGTTTTCTTCAGCAAATACTTTTTTTGCAAATCTTTTGTAAAATTTTTATTCCAAGATCCTTCCAGTAACAGTATTTTCTGTTGCAGGCTAACTATGCAAAGTCCCTGCTTTGCAACTGACAGCAGCATTGTTAACCTGCCCTGTGTGCTTCTTCAGTTGGCTTCTGTGCTGTCTATTAGTTCTGCATATCCCTTGTAGTAATAGGTAGACCTAAAACCTAAAAGTCTAAGAAGCTTGGATGGCAGGTTGACAATACTGCTACTAATTGCAAGGCAGAAGCTTGTTTTTTTTACAGTCTGCAACAGGAAGTGCTGTTACCGGCAGGAGACTTTGAAAAAAAGATTCACAAAAAAAAAAAATATATATATATATATATATATATATATATATATATATATATATATATATACATATGTGTGTGTGTGTGTGTGTATATATTATTCTATATGTTATATATTATATATGGTATTATATATGTATATATATTATGTATATATACAGTATATATTTATACTGTATATATATATATATATATATATATATATAATGTATATATACAGTATATATTTATACTGTATATATATATATATATATATATATATATATATATATATATGTATATATGTATATATAGTATAGATCTTGAAAAAGCTAATTGTGCTTTGCTGGAAACAGCTGTTCCTGCTTAGAACAGTAGAGGGCATGCCTATGACATATCACACTCTGCAGTCTTGTCTAAGGGTGACACTACAAAGCTCTGCTAAGCTGACAGATGAAAATTCACAGAGACTGACTGTACAATAAAAAAAAAAATTGAGGACACTCAGGATTTCTCAGGAGATCGTACATCAAAGTGTATTTCATACATCACTTAGACATTGCCTGGCAGTTTCTACCGTCTCTTACTGAAGTCACCTGTAATCTCTGGCAAGGGCACAGAATGCATTAACACATTCTCTCACAAGGAGAGCAAATCCTTTCCAAAGAACAAAGTCATAGAAAATGTTGTATCTGACCCTCATGATCTCACATTAATATGGCATATCTACATGTATGCTTCAAGTCCCCCTGCTTTCCTATTTCTCAGTGTGCCCATTTTTCTAGTCATGCTGGGAACACAGCCTGCCTGTCCTCCAATGGCCAAGACTTGTGCTGACACGCCCCTCACACAGGTCTAAACTAGGAGGATCAGTGTCCTGCTGTTTCTCTGCCTCCTGCAGACACGCCCCACTCCTGCAGTCACCACTCCAACCTTCCTAGGCCTCTTATGCGGCTCATAACAAAGGTTATATGACCACTTTTAAAAAGAAAAATAAACTATATATATATATATATATATATATATATACAGTATCTCACAAAAGTGAGCACTACACCCCTCACATTTTTGTAAATATTTTATTATATCTTTTGCATGTGACAGCACTGAAGAAATGACGTTGTGCTACAGCGTAAAAGTAGTGATCGCATAGCTTGTATAACAGTGTAAATTTGCTGCCCCCTAAAAATAACTCAACACACAGCCATTAATGTCTAAACTGCTGGCAACAAAATTGAGTACACCCCTAAGTGAAAATGTCAAAATTGGCCCCAAATTGTCAATTCTTTCTGTGGCCACCATTATTTTCCAGCACTGCCTTAACCCTCTTGGGCATGGAGTTCACCAGAGCTTCACAGGTTGCCACTGGAGTCCTCTTCCACTCCTCCATGACAACATCACGGACCTGGTGGATGTTATAGACCTTGCATTCCTCCACTTTCCTTTTGAGGATGCCCCACAGATGATCAATAGGGTTTAGGTCTGGATACATGCTTGGCCAGTCCATCACCTTTACCCTCAGCTTCTTTAGCAAGGCAGTGGTCTTCTCTGAGGTGTGTTTGGGGTCATTATCATGCTGGAATACTGCCCTGTGGACCAGTCTCCGAAGGGAGGGGATCATGCTCTGCTTGAGTATGTCACAGTACGTGTTGGCATTTAGGGTTCCCTCAATGGATTGTAGCTCCCCAGTGTAGGCAGCACTCATGCAGCCCTAGACCATGACAATTGCAGCAAAGGTGTAGCGCTACTCAAAAAGTGGTAATAAACAAAAGTTCATATAACATATAATCAATAATGAGGAAAGTTACAGGTTCAATTGATTCAGACTCTTGTCAATGGTGAATTTTTGATGAGATAAAAAAAAGGAAAGGACCCGACACCAACATCCTATAAAACTGACCCTTGCTGTCAGGTTACATCCACGTTTCCTCACATTCAACAGAGAATCCCCTTGTTGCCTAGAGATCCTCACTCCACTGACCAACCAGGAAATGTACAAGCTTATTCACAAAATAGCTTTGGCGTCAAAGTATATTCCAGAGGCATAGCACGATAGTCAAATCAGGGGAATGAAAAGAACAACCTCATTATGCAGCCATCCCAAGCAAAAAACGACTTTAATCTTTAAAAACTCACAAGTAAAAACTCACATGCAGTAAATGTAATTCAGGCAAAAAAGGAAAGCGACCAGAGCTTCCTACCAATAAGATGGCCGCCACTCCTCTGTCCTCTTCTATACGTCACTCGTCCCTTGCTCCACCCAATCCCACCACTTTACATGACTGTAGGCAAGACACACTTTTCTTTGTACTCCTAACCTGGTTGCCACCGCATACGCTTGACAGCATTTGAACCAAATAAGTTTATCTTATTCTCATCAGACCACAGGACATGGTTCCAGTAATCCATGTCCTTAGTCTGCTTGTGTTCAACAAACTGTTTGTGAGCTTTCTTGTGCATCATCTTTAGAAGAGACTTCTTTCTGGGCAGCGTATGGTCTGAGCACTGACAGACTGACCCCCTATCCCTTCAACCTCTGCAGCAATCCGGCAGCACTGATACGTCTATTTCCCAAAGACAACCTCTTGATATGACACTGAGCACATGCACTAAACTTCTTTGGTCAATCATGGTGAGGTCTGTTCTGAGTGGAACCTGTCCTGGTAAAACCTCTGTATGGTCTTGGCCACCATGCTGCAGCTCAGTTTCAGGGTCTTGGTAATCTTCTTACAGGATAGGCCATCTTTATGTACAGCAACACTTATTTTTTTCAGATCCTCAGAGAGTTCTTTGCCATGAGATGCCATGTTGAACTTCCAGTGACCAGTATGAGAGAGTGAGAGCGACAACATCAAATTTACCACACCTGCTCCCCGATCCCTCCTGAGACCTTGTAACACTAATGAGTCACTTTACATTGTAGCAAAGTTTAATTTATTCAGGGTTGTCACATGAAAAGATACAATAAAATATTTACAAAAATGGGAGGGGTGTACTCACTTTTGTGAGATACTGTATATAGATATATTCATACGCCTTGAAATTTTCCTCATTTTGCCATGTTACAACCAAAAACATAAGTGTATTTTGTTGGGATTTTATGTGATAGACCAATGCAAAGTGGCACATAATTGTGAAATTGAAGGAAAATGATAAATGGTTTTAACATTTTTTTACAAATAAATATCTGAAAAGTGTGGCATGAATTTGTATTCAGCCCCCCTGAGTCAATACTTTGTAGAACCACCTTTCATTGCAATTATAGCTGCAAGTCTTTTTGGGTATATCTCTACCAGCTTTGCACATCTAGAGAGTGACATTTTTGCCCACTCTTCTTTTCAAAATAGCTCAAGCTCTGTCAGATTGGATGGAGAGCGTCTGTGAACAGCAATTTTCAAGTCTTGCTACAGATTCTCAATTGGATTTAGGTCTGGACTTTAACTGGGCCATTCTAACACATGAATATGCTTTGATCTGGACCATTTCATTGCCGCTCTGGTTGAAAGTTTAGGGCCGTTGAACCTTCGCCCCAGTCTCAAGTCTTTTGCAGACTTTAACAGGTTTTCTTCTAAGATTGCCCTGTATTTGACTCCATCCATCTTCCCATCAACTCTGACCAGCTTCCCTGTCCCAGCTGAAGAAAAGTGCATTTCTATTTTAAATTGAAAGGGTTGCTTTGCGAGGTGAGGGTTTACATGTGCTTTAAGAATTCTTTCACAAGGGCTTTGCCACTCCGTTCAGCAAGGGATTTGTGAGCAGATCCTCAACTGAAACAACTAAACTGAACAGATGTCAGTTTTGTGATATTTCTGCCGCTTACTTTTTCGTCCGCATTTTGACCCGTGATGGCTCAAAAGGGGTAAAAAAGGGCAGCTGGATGCAAACAGACTTATGTCTACTTACATCAGGCTACTTCAGATACGTCACACTTTGCTGTGGAAAAATGGACAGGGACTCAGGGAGTCATTTTCCGGACCTGGATCAACTTAGAAATAGGCAGACTCAATAAGTGGTAGGTGGATTTGGAGGAAGCCAGATGTAAAAATAGAGGGGAAAAAAGCTAGCTCATCTAAGTACTGTAGTGCACCAGGTTAGGGTAGTAGTAGCCAGGCACACTGCAACAGTCACTCTTCTGGCTCAATGAACAGTCTAGGCATGGCCATTTTGTAATTTATTGCTGAATAACTTGGATGGGGCATTGGGAGCTTTGGGATACTCCATGAATGTTGAGCAATAAACTGAGGATACTCTTCACTTAATACTACTTCTCAGTACAGTTCCTCCAGCAAATGCCCAAAAAATAGACAACATAGGGGTGGCTACAGTAATTTCCCAGATCAGGCGAACACTAGTATTGATATGCTAGGGATATCAGCAGTAACAGTCACTAGGATCCTTTACTCAGGTCTGTAATCACAATATCCCTGGATATTTGGATTGTTTCCCTCCAATATCAGTCAGACAATTCCTCAGTGAATCTTTCAGACTGGATCCTCAGTGAAATCCCTCGCTTAGCTTCAAAGTTTTTGTTTTTAGCAGAACAGGCCCCCCGGCTCTGCCACAGATGGGACCTCGATGAGCACAGGTATAATCTTTAGCCGGCATGTCCAGAAGGGTACTAGCCCTTAAAGAGGAAGTAAACCCTGATGGGTTTACTTCCTCTTTGATTCCCTGCAAAGGTAAAGCATAATGGACTACTATGCATCGCATAGTAGTCCATTATGTGTCACTTACCTGACACAGGAGCCAGCGAAGTCACCGCTGTCCCCTGTAGTCCGGAGCCTCCATCTTCTTGGTGGGTCTCGCTGCTCCGGCGCTGTCATTCGTCGGAGCCGCGGTGACATCACTCCCGCGCATGTGCACGGGAGCCGCCACTCGCGACATATCGCCGTTAACTGCGGCGCGCTCAGCGCATGCGCCGTAGACTGCAGTGCCTTTCTTTCGTTAAATATCTCATAAACCGTGTAGGTTTAATCTAGGCTTACCTGTAGGTCAAAGTGGTTTGTAAGGGTTTACAACCACTTTATGGCAAGGAACTTCTTCTCCTGGGCAAGAACAAGACTGCTCCAGACCACAGACTATTTATGTGTTCTGCAGCCACCTACTAGGCACACCTCCCCAGGGATTAGCTGAGACCCATAAATATGCAGGCTACTCATTTGACCTGCTCCACTCATATGTTCTGGAGCCTGTGAGACACCGATCAGGTCAAACAAGCTGCTCCACTGATTACAGAAAAGCAAAAAGATTACATTTACATAGCAGCCTATCTAGGAGGGTGCTATGCAAAGTTTTGTTTTTGGGTTTAGATACGCTTTAACAAACTTCACTGCAGGTTTTTAGCAAATTTGGATCTATTGACTAGCCATTTTAGTAACTCCCTCAAATTGCGTGTTAGACACTTTGGTCAACAAATTAAATGTACATAACTGTAATATATATTTATAGTTCTTACAAAGTGTGTTAGATGCCTGCATCTCGCCTCTGCAAGCTGTAGCTCCCCTTCCCCGGCCGCTATATTGGGGTGGGGAGGGGGTGTTTCAGCAATATCTCATTAGAGATAAACGGCTTGTGGTTTTAATTTGCAAAGCTCTGGGGACATCTAAAAATATTACTTCCACATCTGTACAGACCTCGGGGAAATACAATGAGCTGACTATAGAGAAGGGAAATTCGATTTCTAGAATAAAGTGAGTACTGTTGCCATGGCTGCAAGGAAACAGTTACATTTTGTGACTCGTTTTTTAGGAGCTTCTATAGCAATAATATATCATCTTTATTTACCAAAAATAGTTTTTTTCTCCTTTGAAAACAATAATAATATGAGAGAATACACACTTTGTTTAAAGCTAAGATCTGGGCAAAAATAAAAAATAAAGTTCCTTGCAGTGGGGCTGTGCCCGCACTGCAAGGGTTATTTGATCGTCTAGGGGAGAGATAAAGGGTGATACACTTACCCGATCCTCCAATCCTCCCTGCACAAGACCAGCCCATGCAGCTACGGCACCCCCACACTCTAGCAGTCTTGAGCGGTGGCTTGTTCCTGACATCATCAAAGCAGGCTCCATAGACCTCCTCTGGATGTGAGAACACCAGGAATAGTCCACCTCTAGATGGTGGGGTAGCGCAATTTGCTGGGGAAGTGGAGTTTTTCCTTCAGATTTATCAAAACCATGTAATATGAGATCAAACCTTAGGAGTTTCAATTTGTATGCAACCAGACAGAACCTTGCACTACATGGTTTTGGTAAATCTGAAGGAAAAACTCAGCAGAAAATATGAGTGTGTATGGGGCATAAGGCTTTCTACTCTCCCTGGTCCTGGACAAAATTAGCACTTAACCCCTACAGGCGCATCACCCTTGCATAGGGAAACATTTTGCTATTGGGCTTTAAAGATAAAAATTATTTTGGAGCATATGCATGTAGATTACCAGTTACAGCCTAATAAGTAAAATGGCGAGTTGTGTCCACAGTCTATATATAAAACCATAAGCTCACTAGAGGCTACTGGAGCAGCAAAAGCGGAGCATTGACAAGACACTAAACTCTGGTTTAAAAATATATATATTCAAGTATATATTCTTAACTCAAAAAAGTACTTTCTATTGCTTGCAGCCTCCTTCAAAGCTCCAAAATCCTTTTTTTTTTATTCTGCTATAATCTATAATCTGACTTCCTACTAAAGGGTGGCAACATTTGTTCTTCATCCTCCCACTGTATGTAAGAATGTAGTCACCTTCCTGAGATGGACTAGGGCAGTGATGGCAAACCTTGGCACCCCAGATGTTTTGGAACTACATTTCCTATAATGCTCAACTACACTGCAGAGCGCAGGAGCATCATGGAAAATGGAGTTCCAAAACATCTGGGGTGCCAAGGTTTCGCCATCACTGGGCTAGGGACTATGGAGTGTGTAATGTGCATAGAGCAGTGCACATGACCGCAACTAACGTGCACTGCTCACTCCAAACAAAAAGATGTTAGAAGGTAATAGGAGAGGTTCAGGAGCTCATTGAGGACATTACAAGGAGGCAGAAAAACACAGCAAGAAATTATTTAATGAAAATTAGTTTACAAGGCCATTAACTGCTAGCCAACCATCCGCTGCAGTTATACTGCGGCAGGTTGGCACGGCTGCGCAAATCGGCGTAGCTGTACGTCGCTTCTTTTTTTTAAACACACAAATCCCGGTTCTCTCAGGGGAGAGGAGAGAGATTGTGTGTGCATACTAAGTATGAACACCGATCTCTCTCCTCCCCTAGTCAGTCCCATCTTCCCTACAGTTAAAACACTTAACCCCTTGAGCGCCCCCTAGTGCTAACCCCTTCCCTGCCAGTGACATTTATACAGTAATCAGGGGCTATTTTTAGCTCTGATCGCTGTATAATTGTCAATGGTCCCAAAATAGTAATAATAAAAAAATAATAATGATAAAAATTACATAAACTATATCCCCTTTTTATAGACGTTATAACTTTTGCGCAAACCAATCAATATACGTTTATTGCAATTTCTTTTTAACCAAAACTATGTAGAAGAATACATATCGGCCTAAACTGAGGGAAAAAAAATTTTCTTTTTTTTTTAATTTTGGCATATTTATTATAGCAATAACAAAATATTTTTTTTTTTTTTTTGTTTATAGCACACAAAAAAAAACCGCAGAGGTGATCTAATATCAAAATAAAGCTCTATTTGTGGGAAAAAGACATACATTTTGTTTGGGTACAACGTCGCACGACCGCGCAATTGTCAGTTAAAGCTACGCAGTGCCGTATTGCAAAAAAAGGCCTGGTCAGGAAGGGGGCAAATCCTTCCGGGGCTGAAGTGGTTAAGTAGTGGATGCATATGGAGTATTTGTTGAGAATAAGGATATCGTTTAGTACTCCATTCGATTTTCACTGCCCAAAGGTACAGTCAAAATAAAGAAGTATAAACAGGAGAAAAGCTGTTCACATATATTTAATTTTGGATTTTTTCTTACGTCTGTAGATCTCTACAAAGTTTTTTTTGACTTTTAGAATGAATATTTTTAGTGCATTAGTCATAGTAAATAAAATCTGGAGATGCAGCATTCGTTCACTAATTAGATAAAGTAGGATGTCTTCTCTTCTGTTGTCCACGATCGTGCTATGTAATACTAAATTCACTTTTGTTATACATGAGATTGATTTCTACCACTACACACTAGTTATAATTTTCTACATAATGAGATTCAGGGTCCAATTATTTTAGGGCCAGTTCACGCCAGGCCCGCACATGAATTGCACAGGAACGTGTGATTTTTAAGCAATTCGCATGTGGTTCTGTCTGGTGCAATTTATGATTCATTTTGAATGGGCTAAAATCACACTGCACCGCACCAAAGAAGGGTTTTCCACTACGTTTTAAAACACACAGTAACAGAATTGCATGGTACGAAAGTACCATGCGATCCAGTGTGGGCAAACGCACTACATTTGCGACCTGTGTTTGGGGTGGTGGTAGTCTCTTAAATGTAACATTAGCATGAGGGTATCACTTATTGATTGTATTTATAAACATTTACCTTTGTTAGTGTGGTGTCTTATCATCTCATGAGTGATTTAACCCTTTCTGACTGTTGCCTGTCAGATGAAAGCGATCAGGGCAGGCAACAGTTGCCCCCAACCCTATAAACACACATGCACATGAAAAAGTCGATTGTGTGAAACATGTTACACTAAGCATGCTGCGTGAGTAAGAGCAATAATTCTAGGCCTATTGTTCACAGTTAACGCTAAACTAATTACTGTACATGTAGCAGCTTTTAAATGACATCACCTATGGCTAATTTAGGGTACCGAGGTTTGTCGCCATTTCACGGTTGCACACAGTTTTAAGGCTTGACATGTTGGGTATCAACTTGGCGCAACATCATTTTTTTAGCCTAATTTGGTGGATTTTTCCATTGATATTTTGATAAACCATTGTGCAAATATTGTGTGACATAAAAAATTTAATTTACCGCTTTGTTATTCTTTAGAGAATCTGCTTTCAAAAATAAATATACTGTTTGAGGGTTTTAAAGCGGGAGTAAACCTGCACCTTTTTTTTTTTTTTTAAACAAAAAAACCTGCAAGGCAAAGACATAATGAGCTAGTATGCAGCGCATACTATCTCATTATGAAATACTCACCTTAGAACGAGCCGCCGGTATCTCGCCCGATCCACGCTGAGGAAGCTGACATGTTGCCTCGGCGTGTCTTACAGGTATCGCGGCTCTGGCGCTGTGAGTGGCCGAAGCCGCAATACATCACTCTCGTGCATGTGGGCGGGATTATTTTTCCTGGAAACGTCTGGCAATTCTGCCGGACCTTCAGCGGCTGCATTAAACGTAACTATCTCCTAAACCTTCATTTTACCTACGGGTAAGCCTTATTATAGACTTACCTGTAGGTAAAAGTAAAAAAAAAATACTATACAACCGCTTTAAGTAATCTTCAGGCCTATGTGTGCCAAAAGAAAAAAAAACAGCTCTGGCAGCAAAAGGGTTAATTGAAATGATGGTGGTAGTCAGTGGATGTGTTGGAACATTACAAGAAAGAACCACAGTCTCACTCGAAGTGCTGCACTTGTTATGCATTGATCTAAAGGACTGCAAAAATCAATTGTTGCATGCTGCTACTATATACAGTATATTGCATTATGTAGACTTTGGGGATTTTTGAGTTGGGTTTTAAATGTCTAGATTTTTTGAAAAGAGGAGAAAAAAGGTTTTGGATCCTATGTCAGGTTTTTATTGCTGTGTCTTGGTGACCGCTATCAAGAAGGGGAAATTCTACATTGTAGGGCCTTTTCGCACTGCTCAGTTGAAAGAAAACGTGGTAAAAATGCATATGATTTTTTATTTTTATTTTTTTTGCTGCATTTTCTGGACTCCTGACTTCAATCATGTACCTCTGAAACCTGGACATGTGATTAAAAGAACACACCAAAAACGTACCACAAATGCATTTTTGCTGCATCCTCTAAAGAAATCAGTAGTGGATGCAGCATGCAGGACTTTATAAAAATGCACACATAGCGCACTGGTGTGAAGAGTTCCATAGGGTTTAATGGGGTACATTTTTCAGCTCCATGCACACTAGCTTAAAAAAAACACCAGTGCCCCTGGCAGAAAAAAATGCAAATTTTGAGCTTTTTTTTACTAGAGTTTTGGAGCGTTTAGTGTTTTTTCTGCCAGAAAAATGCTCTCAAAAGCGCAAAACAAAATGTTTTTTTCTGCCTCTAAATTCTGAACTTAAAGAAATGCTGAACTTAAAAAACGCCTCTAGACTACCTAATGTGGCATGGACACATAGGACATTTAGTTCTACAGGAAAAATGCTAAACTCCTCTAGGAGCAATGTTTTTTTAAGCTAGTGTGCATGGAGCCTTTATGCATTTTTCTTCCGCTTTTTTTACGCCAAAAATGTATCAAGGTGAAAGGGCCCTTAACCACTTGGCGACCAGCCGATGCAGTTAGACTGTGCAAACTGGCCTAGTTGTATGTCGGGCTCATACAAGGCGATCTGTGGGCACCCGTTGGCCAGCGGGGGAGCTAATGAGCAGGTCTGGCAGACTCGATGTCCGCTGGCCACCCACAATCTTTCCCCGCAGTGACAGAATGAGGATCTGCCAGTGTAAACAAGGCAGATCCCCGTTTTGACAGGGAAAATCACACAGATCCTGTCTTTCTGCTATGCAGGATGACTGATCTGTGTGTTGTCCCAGTGAGCCCTTCCCCCATACAGTTATAACACACAGTGAGGGAACACAGTTAACCCCTTGATCGCCCCTGAGGTTAACCCCTTCCCTGCCAGTGTCATTAGTACAATAACAGTGCATATTTTTTAGCACTGATTACTGTACTAATGTCACTGGTTCCCAAAAATGTGTCAAAAATGTCCATTAGGTGTCCGATCTGTCCACCGCAATGTCACAGTCTCGCTAAAAATCTCAGATCGCCGCCATCACCAGTGAAAAATAAATAAATAATAAAAATGCCATACCTCTATCTCCTATTTTGTAGATGCAGTAACTTTTGAGCAAACCAATCATTTTTTTTGGAAATGTTTTATAGCAGAAAGTAAAAAATATTGTTTTTTTTCAAAACTGTCACTCTTTTTTTGTTCATAGCGTAAAAAAAATAAAAACTGTAGAGGTGATCAAATACCACCAAAATAAAGTTCTCTTTGTGGGAAAAAAAGTACATCAATTTTGTTTGGGTACAGTGTCGCACGACCGCACAATTGTCAGTTAAAGCGACGCAGTGCCGTGTCGCAAAAAATGGCTTGGTCTTTAAGAGGGTAGTAAATCCTTCCGGGGCTGAAGTGGTAAAAGTTGTTCTTGTGAGTTGAGTTGTAACTTGTGCAGTTATGCAAAACAGCTACAGTATGTCACAAAAGTGAGTACACCCCTCACATTTTTGTAAATAGTATATCTTTTCATGTGACAACATTGAAGAAATGACACTTTGCTACAATGTAATGTAGTGAGTGTGCAGCTTGTATAACAGTGTATATGTGCTGTCCTCTCAAAATAACTCAAAACACAGCTATTAATGTCTAAACTGCTGGCAACAAAAGTGAGTACACCCCTAAGTGAAAATGTCCAAATTGGGCCCAAAGTGTCAATATTTTGTGTGGCCACCATTATTTTTCTTTGCTGCCTTAAAGCGGGGTTCCACCCTAAAGTGGAACTTCCGCTGATCGGAACCCTCCCCCCCTCCAGTGTCACAATTGGCACCTTTCAGGGGGGAGGGGGGTGCAGATCCCTGTCAAAGACAGGTATTTACACCCACTTCCGGGCATAGACTCCCGTCGGAGTCTACGCCATTTCCTGTCCTGCCGCGCTGTCTGCTGGGACACACACGGGTCTCAGAGACAGAGCGGACAATTCCTATTGCGCTGCGCGACTCACGCATGCGCAGTAGGGAACTGGGAAGTGAAGCCGATTCGCTTCACTTCCTGATTCCCTCACTTAGAATGGTGGCGGCAGCAGCCGAGAGCCGAGCGATCGATCGGCCTCGGCTGCCGGCATTGCTGGACCCCGGGACAGGTGAGTGTCCATTTATTAAAAGTCAGCAGCTGTAGTATTTGTAGCTGCTGGCTTTTAATATTTTTTTCCGCAGTACAGTCCCTCTTTAATCCTCTTGGGCATGGAGTTCACCAGAGCTTCACAGGTTGCCACTGGATTTCTCTTCCACTCCTCCATGATGACATCACGAAGCTGGTGGATGTTGGAGACCTTGAGCTCCTCCACCTTCCATTTAAGGATGCCCCACAGATGCTCAATAGGGTTTAGGTCTGGAGACATGCTTGGCCAGTCCATCGCCTTTACCCTCAGCTTCTTTAGCAAGGCAGTGGTCGTCTTGGCGGTGTGTTTGGGGTTGTTATCATGTTAGAATACTGCACTGTGGCCCAGTCTCTGAAAGGAGGGCATCATGCACTGCTTCAGGATGTCACATGTTGGCATTGATGGCATACATGTGGTGCATATATGTGGCCTTATGCAAACAGTTTTCTGTGCTGAGAGTTCGCGCCCTGCGTACTCCCAGCACACTCACCAGTGGGGACTGGAAAGCTTCCGATGCATACTTGCATTCATGAGCTTTCCTATCATATGACCTAACCTGGATGCCCATTTCCGCCTCTTGGCCTTTAAAAGGGCTGGTAGGCAGCAGCAGGAAGGGGTTAATATGTAAAATATCCAATAATAATAATTATGGCAAAAATGTGTGCATTTTACTGTATCTCTGTGTGTGAAAAATATTGCTAGCCTTACGTTTATACTGTATGTGTTTTATGGGGGATAATGTTCATGGAAAATAAATAATAAATGATTATTTTTCATAAAGATTGGAAGTTGAGTACCATCAATGTCCCCCCCCCCTTTTTTTTTTTATATAAATAGCCAATGAAAGTAGCAGGAATGGTGGTACAAGGAGGGAATAAGCCTTTGGAAGGCATTTGGGCATGAACGCCATTTGTTATAGTTAGGTAGCTATGTGCGCATTTACTTTACAAAGTGAACAGTTCTTCAGTAAATCAACTCTTAAGGGATATACACTATATTGCCAAAAGTATTGGGACACCTGCCTTTACACACACACACACAAACTTTAATGGCATCCCAGCCTTAGTCTACAGGGTTCAATATTGAGTTGGCCCACCCTTTGCACCTATAAAAGCTTCAGCTCTTCTGGGAAAGCTGTCCACAAGGCTTAGGAATGTGTCTATGGGAATGTTTGACCATTCTTCCAGAAGCTCATTTGTGAGGTCAGGCACTGATGTTGGACGATAAGTCCTAGGTCGCAGTCTCTGCTCTAATTGATCCCAAAGGTGTTTTATCGGGTTGAGGTCAGGACTCTGCGCAGGCCAGTCACATTCCTCCACCCCAAACTCGCTCATCCATGTCTTTATGGACCTTGCTTTGTGCACTAATCTAAATCATTTGGTGGAAGGGAAATTATGGTGTGGGGTTGTTTTTCTGGGGTTGGGCTTGGCAATTAGTTCCAGTGAAGGGAACTCTTAAGACGTCAGCATACCAAGACATTTTGGACAATTTCATGCTCCCAAATTTGTGGGAACAGTTTGGGGATGGTCCCAACATGTCTACACATCCAACGGACTAAGACTGGGATGCCATTAAAGTTTATGTGCGTTTAAAGGCAGACATCCCATTACTTTTGTCAATATAGTGTATTTTTTATTTTTTTTAATGGATAGTGTGCTAAGAAAAGTGCTTCAGTCCTTAATTGTCCATAGCTGTGGATTCCGGGCACCATTCATCCAGGGCCTTTGTCTGCATTGGGTGAATGGTGGGGGAAAGAGAGGTAGGCGGTAGGGCCACAGTATTGAACAGTGTTTGCTGACTCCGTTAAATCAGGAACAATTACTTCTTTTAAAAATGAAATAATGGCAAAGAATGAAAAAAGAAGATAATGCAGGAAAATATAGGTAGGAAGCGGTAGAGAGCATAATATCTATAATACAGAGAAAAAGTACTATGAAACAACATAAAAAAAATGACATCTGGGTATTCACTCCAAAACAGGGACAAGGAAATAAAACACGCCAGCCGCATTGGTCCTTTCTCTTTGGGCAATGACATTTCTAGGGTAAGAAGTACCTGTAGGCTTAGGTTATGCATTGGATCTGGGACATGATTTTTGTTTGAAAAACTACAAAAAAAAAAATCTTTCCTACTGCTCGGACTGTATGATGTAGCTGACAAGGTTACTCTAAGCAGCGTTGATTAGAGCAGTGAAAAGAGCAACAAAACGCAGAGCAGATCATCTGTCTGCTCTCACTGTGTCTATCCTGCCCCCTCCTCCCAGCTCCAGCTATTGCTCACTCCTGTATCTTAGGCTTTAAGCTCCCGTCTGTCATAATGATGCACTAGTGGGTGCATGCACACAAACAGCATGATTCCTACTGACTCTAATTGATCCTCAAGGGAATCTGTCAACAACAAAAGAGCAACTGAACACGCAGCAGGTCACTAACTATAGAAATGACCTGTATCCAGTATCTGCATTAACCACTTAAGGTCCGGAAGGATTTGTCCCCTTCCTGACCAGGCCATTTTTTGCGATACGGCACTACGTCTCTTTAACTGACAATTGCACAGTCGTGCAAGACTGTACCCAAACAAAATTGATGTCCTTTTTTTCCCACAAATAGAACTTTCTTTTGGTGATATTTGATCACCTCTGCAGTTTTTATTTTTTGCCCCATAAACAAAAAAAGAGCGACAATTGTTTTGTTTTTTTTAAACTATATTTTTAACTTTTTGGTAAAATAAATATTCCCCAAAAATTTTAAAAAAACGAATTTCTTCCTCAGTTTAGGCCAATATGCATTCTGCTACATATTTTTGGTAAAAAAAATCGCAATAAGCGTATATTGATTGGTATAGATTTAAGGCATTTTTATTATTATTTTTTTGTTTACTAGTAATGGCGGTGATCAGTGATTTTTAGCAGGACTGTGACATTGCGGCGGACAGATCGGACACTTTTTTGGGACCACTGACATTTAAACATTGATCTGAGCTAAAATTAGCCACTGATTACTGTATAAATGTCACTGGCAGGGAAGGGGTTAACATTGGGGGCGATCAAGGGGTTAAGAGTGTTCCCTGTGAGGTGCTGCTAACTGTATGGGGGATGGGCTGACTGAAGGAGGAGAGAGATCACTGTTCCTAATCACTAGCGTAGCCCCCTGTTCCTAAAAATAGGGGCTATAGTGTAAATTTAGTTTTTGGCTGAGCTGTAAACAGCTCAGATTGATTGTACATAGTTTATTGTTTCTGTTCTAAACTTGACTGTGTTGTGCATTTCCCACTGTTGCCAGTAGGTGTCACTGGTACCACAGGACAGTGTGAGAATTACAACTAGGTTCAGCTGTAATGAATATTATTTTTCTGGAAACAGCCCAGCAGGAGGTTCCTGGCCACTGTGCATTCTGGTGTAAGGATTAAGGGGTGTCAAAACAAAATGGTTGACAATATGTCTTTCTAAATACTTGTCTTTCTCTATCCTTCTCTGTAAAATAAGGACTCGTCATCTTTAGTCACGTACGCATAAGGAGAGGCCGCATCAGCCCTAAAAAGCAGTCTACGCCCAGAAGATTGTCTTATCAGCTGATAACACCCGGAGAATTGTCTTTCCTTTGCAAAAATGTTGTTTTTTTACATTTGCTGATGTTTGCTCTTTTCTGTCTATAAAAGAGAAGTAATAAAGAGCTCAGAGCCAGAGTCAGTCAGAGAAAGTCAGAGTTACGACGGACTTCTGAGCAGAAATACTGAATACCTCCGTGTCTCTTTGCTTAGATAAGAACTCTAACTAACAATTGGGAAACAGTAACATAACCTGACAAATAGGTGACTTGTTGAGGTCACACCTAACATTTCTGGCGCCGCGAACAAGGGACCTGCAGAAAGAAACTACAAGAGGCGAACGAACATAAGGACGGAACAAAGAGGCTGGGCACATCAAGAACCACAGACAAATCCTGCGCAGGTAAGAAAAGCTTTATTTTCTTATAAACTCTGTGCTTCTTAGATTTGTGCCCACCTGATCTGTCTGAATTGTTCTTCAGGTAAACACCAACCTCTGTAGTAAGCGGGTCTTGAACTTAATATTTTGGCTTATGTTACCGTTGTTTCTTGTCTGTCTACTTGTCATCTGTCTGTTGTGAATGAAATAAGCCCTGTTTGTATGGTGTGAATTGAAACATATATCATCCCAATGGGTAACGGAATGCGCCCTTAACTCGTAAGAGTACTTTGGGGGTCCGACACTTAAGTTTGATATACGCTTTTTGATTCATGAGCCTAAAAACGGGTTGAAAGTATAAGTCCTGACTGCCTCAATAAAGCAGGAATAAGAAACGAATGCTGAGAGATTCCATGGTAATGGGAAGGGAATAAAGGTCTCCACAAAGTCCCGGAGACCTAGTCATATGTGTTTGGCCACCAAAAGGGAATGCTTGTATATGTTGTAGCCGTCAGTCTGGTCATAATATTTGTCAATTGGCTAGCATATAAGGTAATTCGATTTCAGAAATCTCATCTAGGAGAGGTTTTTAATATTTTGGCACCCTAGGAGGAGAAGGCAACGAGACACTTAGTAAGTGATCCAAACGCCACCTAGGCAGGACTGTCAAAATGGGCCAGACACATGGTAAACCCCAGGAGGAATCTCAGAAATGTTATGCTGTTAAAGACATAATTACAATGTTGTATGGGAAGGATAAGGCACAGGGCACAAATAGGATTCTCAAGAAATTGGGGATGGATGGAGAAAATGGATTAAGTGTAGAAGGTTGGGAAGAAATAAAGAAAGACAGACAGGGAGAGATATTGCAGAACAGATGGGTATCACAAATACAATGTTTAATTAAGGTTTCCAACAGGGCTGAAGAGGAGGGATGGGAGTATTGTCAGGAAAAGGGTGGATGGGATATGAAGGTCCGACACAAAAGTCTTCCTTCTGCTCCCGGCGATAGGGTTAATACGGGAGATACTCCACCTCCTTATAACACCACCACACCAGGTAATGAAAGACCAAAACTTTATCCTTCCTTAAGAGGAAGAGGATGGGTATGCCGAGTATGCGGTACCCAGAACCCAGACTGGGCACAGGAATGTGTGCATTGCGGCGCTCAAAGACCAGAGCCCGTAGCTCCAGTCCATAGTCGGACTAGGGTAATACAAGTAAATAATCCAAATGCGGGTCAAGCAGGACAGCCACCTACAGTGACCCGACAAGTCGTTCTGAGGACATGGACACCTTGGTCGGCTGACACTCTTATGGCATTAATACAGAATGCTCCTGATCCCGTAGCAAAACCTGCCGCATTCTGTAGATTCGTGACACAATTACTAGACACACATGAAGCGACTTGGCAAGATGGGGAAGATTTGTGTAGACATAAAATGACACTAACGATGTTTAATCAATTTATGAATGAAATTGCTCCACATAGACCACAAGGGGATCCTACCACAGATCCACCAGGAATACACCCTCGTCATATAGACTCTAGACCCCTGTTTATTGCTCAGTTACGAGAATTTTGCCAAGGGAAACAGCAGGAAAGGGGTTCGACAGCGCCCATAAAACAGGCCCCAGGTCAGACTGTTACAGAATTTTACCTCAACATGGAAAGCATGATGGCTGACGAAGGTCTAGATTTAGCCTTACCCGTCACCATTAGGGCTTTCAATCGACAGTTTATGGAAGGACTAGTACCCCAAATAGGTGACAAACTGAAGGCATGTAGTCCCGAATGGAGAGCCATACGGGACAGAGGAACATTGTTGCAGAAAGCACAAGGCATAGAGGCTGATTTAGCAGAAACTAAACCCAGAAGGACACCGGGAGTTAACACTGTTGCCCGGGTCAATGAAGGAGGGAATTCCTCCCGTAAACCTCTTACCTGTTATTACTGCAACAAGGTGGGACATATAAAAAGAGACTGTAGGAAAAGGATAAAAGACGAACAGGAAGGAAACACGGACAGAGACACGAGGGACTACAGACAGAGGCGTACCAATGATAGGGACGATCCGACCGCATGACTTGCCCCAGTCCTAGCTGAATCAGAGAACAAAATGCTCCACATGTTGATGAAGGTGGAAGGTAAACATATTCCTTGTTTGGTTGACACAGGAGCGTCACGCAGTCTGTTGTCTGATTCAGTAGTCCCTCCACACATGACGTCCCGTGACACCATACCCATAAGTGGTTATGACGGTCTTTTGTCCGATGCCCCACTGACTAAACCTTTAAAAGTAAAAATAGGGAATGGCTACCGCCTGACACTTGTGTATTGTTGCAATATGTAGATGACCTATTGTTATGTTGTCCGGATAACGATACTTGTTTAAAAGCCACTCTCTCATTGTTACAATTCCTGGCTGAAAAAGGGTGCAAGGTGAATAGAACTAAGTTACAGGTATGTCAGAAAAAGGTTGTCTTTTTGGGCCACTGTATATTCCAGGGTACTCGACACCTCACTGAAGACCGAGTCCAGGCCATAAGACAAATGAATGTCCCACGCAATTTTAAGCAACTTCGTATGTTTCTGGGAATGGTGTCATATTGTAGACAATGGATACCACATGCCAGTTCTCTGATGCAGCCATTATATGATTGCTTGAAAATAGTACCCTATGTACTCACAGAAGCAGGTCATGAATCTTTTAGCACCTTAAAAAGGTTACTAATTTCGGCACCTGCGATCGGGATCCCTGATTATACCAAAACATTTCATTTGTACATTGCTGAAATCACGGGACACGCAACAGGGGTGTTGACACAACAACACATCAAACAAAGGCCGGTAGCATACTTCTCGGCGGCTCTCGATCCTGTCTCTAGAGGATCACCGTCCTGTGTACGAGCAGTTGCAGCAGTGTCAATTATCATTGAAAAATCCTCAGAAATTGTCTTAGACAATCCTGTAGTGGTACATACCACACATGACATACACGCCATCTTGTCACAGGTCCAGCCAAAACACATATCAATGGCAAGGCAGCTGCGTCTACAATGCACCTTGCTCCTACCCCCCAATGTTACCTTTCAGCGATGCACTTCTTTTAACTTAGCACAGCTTTTACCATTACAGACAGATTTGACAGGGGGGAGTAATGATGATAATGGTGTAGACACAGCACAAGATACTCAGGATTCTGACACACTTTCGTTTCAGGACATAACATCTGATGAACACGATTGTTTCCAACTTATGGAACAAGAAACCACGGGGTTCCCACATGTCACAGACATACCCATTACAAATGCAGAACACACACTGTACATAGATGGTAGTAGATTTGCCGATGACAAAGGTAAATATCACACAGGTTATGCTGTGGTAACGGACACACAGGTAATTGAGGCAAAGTCACTACCAGCACACATGTCGGCACAAGAAGCGGAACTAACCGCTCTAGAGAAAGCCCTAGAACACTTAGAGGGACAAGAAGGGAACATTTACACTGATTCCGCATACGCCTACGGTGTGGCACATGATTATGGCCACATATGGAAAGCTAGAGGTTACCTTACAGCAGCAGGCACACCTGTTAAACATGGTGAAGGAATCAAAAGAGTCCTGAACAATCTTCAAAAGGTTATAAGAGTAGCCATCATGAAGATAGCGGCACACACGAGCGCAAAAACAACTGAGGCAAAAGGAAACGCATTTGCAGATTTAACTGCAAAGAAGGCAGCTCTAGGGGAAGTAAGCCCTGAGACCTTAGCCACGGTACAGGTGAGTATGCCCGAAACCACATGGCAGCAGCTAATCGAACTACAGGAACAAGCAGGGGCTATTGAGAAGGACCGTTGGGTTAAGGAGGGAGCTGCACCAGGCCTTGACAATGTATGGAGAGAAGGAGACAAAATATGTCTACCCGCTTCTCTATACCCCGCAATGGCAGCGGCTGTCCACTTACCCACTCATGTCAGCTCCAATTCTATGTATAGGATTGTAAGCCAAGGATGGCTAGCCCCTGGATTCAGTAGTACTGCAAGGAACTACTGTGCTGCATGCCAAATCTGTCTGATTAATAACCCAGGACAGAGAGTGAAAACCCCACGTAAACATCAGGTCCGGGCCCAATATCCCTTTCAGAGACTGCAGATTGACTACATACAAATGCCTAAGAGCGGCCCCTTTGAATTTGTTCTCGTGTGCATCTGCCTATTTTCAGGCTGGCCCGAAAGTTATCCTGTGAAATCAGCTACGGCAAAAGCCACCGCCAAGAAACTGATTACTGAGCTGATACCTAGGTTTGGTCTCCCAGAAACAATAGAATCAGATAGGGGGACACATTTCACGGGAGAAATAATGCAAAATGTGATGGCAATGTTAGGGGTTCAACAAAGTTTTCATACTCCTTACCACCCACAGAGTTCAGGATCAGTAGAAAGAGTAAATGGTACAATCAAGCTGAAAATACAAAAAGCTATGCAGGAGTTGAACAAACCATGGCCTGAGTGCCTACCCTTAGCTTTGTTCTCTATTAGGTACACCCCAACAGGAAAAACAGGGTTATCCCCATATGAAATACTGTTTGGAAGTGCACCTAGATTAGGTTTATATTTTCCTCAAAGTATGCAATTACAATGTGATAGTTTAACTACGTATGTAATACAGTTGCAACAGCGTCTGACTAAAATCCACAAGAGTGTGTATTCTTCTCTTCCAGACCCTAATTCTGTCACAGGTACTCACGATCTACAACCAGGAGACTATGTGTATGTAAAGAAACATACCAGAAAGACACTGGAACCAAGGTTTGAAGGTCCTTTCCAGGTGCTATTGATTACAGCAACCTCAGTGAAATTGGAAGGGAAACCTACCTGGATCCACGCTTCTCATTGTAAAAAGGAGCCAGTTGGCAAATGACAACATGCATCTTTTTATTGTTTCAGTAATTCTGGCTAATAGTTTGGTTACCTCACAGAATAAAATACACAAGGATGAAGGATTTTCTAAAAAAATGTTATTACTGAAGTTTAAATATGCTTATGCCCAGAAGTCAGGATATGAGAAATGTTGGATTTGTAGCAAATTACACCCCAGCACAGCAAGTATACCACTGATGGCAGTTCCTATAAACTATACTGATCTTGCTAACAGTAGCATTAACATAATTAGAACAAATACCAGCGAGACAGTAATGTTTAAGTCAAATGGTCTCGCCTTTTCCCCTGATTGGTGTTTCAACTTAGGGAACACAACGGGAGGAAATGGAGAATGCCAAGACAGCAAGTTTAATTTGTCCATTGTCGTATTAAATGGAAGCTTCTATCCCAGTAATTCCAGCACACACCAGACATTATCTGACTTCCTCACTAACATTGTGGATAATAATGTTAGGTGGTTAGTATCCAACTTATCCCTCTATGGATACACCTCTCGTTATAGAAATGATATCAGTTCAAGATCAGTAGCTCTAGGAAACAATATATACATCTGTTGTGAGGATAAATGTTATACTTGGATACCTAGAAGAGCTCAGGGATGGTGCTACCTCGCAAGTTTAGTACCAGTAATGGGAGTAGTAGGTGATGAACGAGGTGATCACCTATTAGAAGCTAGCATGCACCCTAGATATCCCCTCAGGTATCGTAGTAAAAGAGAAATATTCCTGAAGAAGGACATGGCATGGGTTTGGTTCCCGTCCTGGACAGGATGGGGTATAGACTTAATGAAAAGACTAAATAACTATACAGGAATTATTAATGATGTTTTGGAGAAAAACTCTGATGACATTACTAAGTTAAATCTGGAGACCAGAGCCATCAGACAACAATTAGAATTACATGAATTAGCAATTGAAAGTATGAGTGCAGCACTGACAGGACTCTGTGAAACTACTGAGGACTATGAGTGCTGTACTTGGATACATAACACCAGCATTGAGGTACCTGACTATTATGACATCATTGCACAACACCGTACGGAAGTAAAGAATTTACAAGAGAAGGCCCGAAATATTGGTCGCGACTGGGATCCGTTTGGTGGAACTTTTAGTTTCTCAGGGTTATTCTCTTGGGTTAAGAAGGCAGCAATGACGATTATAGTGGTGCTCTTATTCGTATTTTTCTTTTATGCATGCTTTAAGTTGCTCATGTGCTTTTGCAAGAAAGCCAAGGTAAATGATGCGGAAAAGATGGAACTTTTGTGAAGATAGGTAGATTTAGATCCTTGACATCACCCATCTGTCAGAAAAGCCACTCTTCCTGAATTTTAGATGTTGGTACTGTCCAGGGGGATGGGTGTATACCCCTCTGACAACTCGCGGTCAGGGAGAGTACTCTGGATATAGGCCGACTAGAACTTGTTCAGGTGGACCCAGGGCAAGAGGGAGGGGTGATGTCAAAGGGGGAAATGTAAGGATTAAGGGGTGTCAAAACAAAATGGTTGACAATATGTCTTTCTAAATACTTGTCTTTCTCTATCCTTCTCTGTAAAATAAGGACTCGTCATCTTTAGTCACGTACGCATAAGGAGAGGCCGCATCAGCCCTAAAAAGCAGTCTACGCCCAGAAGATTGTCTTATCAGCTGATAACACCCGGAGAATTGTCTTTCCTTTGCAAAAATGTTGTTTTTTTACATTTGCTGATGTTTGCTCTTTTCTGTCTATAAAAGAGAAGTAATAAAGAGCTCAGAGCCAGAGTCAGTCAGAGAAAGTCAGAGTTACGACGGACTTCTGAGCAGAAATACTGAATACCTCCGTGTCTCTTTGCTTAGATAAGAACTCTAACTAACAATTGGGAAACGGTAACATAACCTGACAAATAGGTGACTTGTTGAGGTCACACCTAACACTGGGAAGGGGTATTTATTGTACAGATGCCATGTGCTCTAGTCAGTTCTTACCTCGGGCCCCTCTGGGCTGAGACTGTATCGCTGCATCTTCTGCAGTAGGCCTGGGGCCTACTACTCCTGAGGTGGTCCTTAGGCTGTCTTGCCTGAATGGAAGAAGCAGAGTCAATCTGAGTAGATCCAGGGGAGCACACTTGCTGGAGAGAGCCAGGATGAAGGCTCTCAGAAGGGCTCACTTGGAGGAGGCACCTGTATGTAACTACCCTTACAGTACCGCTGGGTTGGCTTAAAGGTTCTGATACTGTCAAGTTGCTCTACAATCTAATCAAGGTAATACGCTCCTGGCTGCTAAGTTTGCGAGAGACACTTATCCAGGCATCTACTGGCTGCTAAGTCTGTGAGAGAGGCTTATCCAGACATCTTACTGGTTGCTAGGTCTGTGTGAGAGACCTACCCAGGTATTCAAGATCTGCTGAAAGAAAGTTGTTTGTCCTTTGATTCAAGGAGTCTGTAAGTAATCTGCTAAAAAGGATATCTGAAACCTCCCCTCAACCTCTTTTCTACAACCTTTCTCAAGTTCTAATTAAAGCATTGAAAAATACATAAAGTGACTGGCGCCCACATTTTTTCTAACTTCCCATTATAGCCATGGACTCGGCCCTGGGGTGAATGTAAGCTTGCTCCCTGTATCTGGAGGTACTTTCCTGCTCCCAGTAGACCGAGGGGGGTGCTACACTAGGAACAGACAATCTCTCTCTCCTCCCCTGACAGAACGGGAATCGGTTTGACAGATCCCTGTTCTGCCTGTCTCTGGAGCGATCGTGGGTGGCATTGAGTCTGCAGGACCCACTGGTTGGCTCCCCTGCTCGCGAATGGGTGCGCAAATTCTTTATTCATCCATCAGAGTTACAGCATATAGCTGCAGACTAAAATCAATTGTAAAATCTTCTGTGCTAATCCACAAAATTGTGGACACCTGAAAAACATATGTCTAACAGCAATTTTAAATGAATTAATACTAGGTATAACAGCCAGCAAGTAGTGTATTATTTGAGTTTTCTTTTTTCCCCCATTATTTTCAACTTTTGATCCGGCCAGTAATTTATTTTTTAAAAAACAATTGCTTCAATATAGAGATATCTTCTATTCTTTCACCACTGGTGCTCAAGTAATGGATGGCCTTAATGGAAGTAATGGAAGTGTTACTAAATCCACAACAGTAAAATCAGTCGGTATATACAGTAAAGCATGCTTGTTATACTCACTGTGGAAATTAAGGGGTTAATCCTGCGCATTGTGTAAAAAGTCTGTTTGATCCTGTCTTCTCTGATCCTCCCCTTCTTCCACAGTCCCCGATCCATCTACTGATAGTACAGAGCCTTGAGGGCACTCTGCACATTCATGCAGCCTCATAGGACAATTAGAGGAGAATGAAATGTCCTCCTACAAGCTATAACCTGTGCTCGGCCTGATAGAAGTCACAAAACTGCTATATACTGCTGATGAGAAAAGTTATTTAGCAGTTTATATTTACTAAAATAACTGCATTTCCATGTTCTGTGTACTGTGGGAGACCAGATATTGTGAATGCAGGGTCCTGGGTTTAGTACAAAGTTGGAATGTATGTATAAAAATGACCCACATGCTGAAATGTATGGTGGTAATACTACTTTATCAAATAAGTGGACTGCAGTATGAAAACACTTTTTTTTCAGAACACCGTGGGGGTTATTTAAGAAAGGTAAATCCACTTTGCACTGCAAGTGCACTTGAAAGTGCAGTCACTCTCAATCTAAGGGGTAGATCTGAAATGAGGGGAAGCTCTGCTGATTTTATCATCCATTCATGTGCAGGCTAAAATGCTGTTTTTTATTTCCCTTGCATGTCCCCCTCAGATCTACAGCGACTTTACTTCCAAGTGCACTTGCAGTGCAAAGTGGAGTTTCCTTTAGTAAATAACCCCCCGTGTCTCAAATTTTTTGCTAATGTAATTTATTCAGTATGTTACATAAAATTTTCCACGATGCAAAGCACTGCAACGGTGGCATGAACAGCCTCCTCTGTCTTTATTTTTACACTTTTGGTGGGCGGCTGGGGGCTAGTAAAACCTGTTTTTAACATCCTGTGGATGTCTGTATAAGAGGCCTAAGACAGGAAGTGTGGCACTGGCCAGATCAGCAGGTGAAATTAAAGGAAAAGAAAAAAACTAATGCAGCTACCACAATTAATGATTGGTAGGTTGCAATATATTAAATTTTTTAGGGGGTTTAAGTGCATTCTGGGTGCAGCCATGCTGGATTTACCACAGATGGGATGTCCAGATATCTGATGCTATACAGCTTTCCACAAAGCTGTAAAAATAACCAAACAAGGCACCAAAACTACAAATTTTAAACGAAAGGTGGGTACCGGGGGTGGTTATTCTCCACAAAGTCATTTCTGCTGTCTCATCCTGCTTTTAACACTGTAACCGTGTGACAAACATGTGACAGCGTAGCCACAGACTCCAAATAATTCCTTAGCAAATCAGCTAATATGCATATTATGAACCCTCCCAATGACAAATCCTGAGACAAAGAGCTGAATTACAAGCAAACAGCTAAATACACAAGTTAAATGCAATGGGGGTTATTTCCGAAAGGCAAATCCACTTTGCACTAAAAGTGCACTTGGAAGTGCAGTCGTTGTAAACCTAAGGGGTAGATCTGAAATGAGGGGAAGCTCTGCTGATTTTATTATACAATCATATGCAAGTTAAAATGCTGTTTTTTATTTTCCTTCCATGTCCCCCTCAGATCGACAGTGACTTTACTTCCAAGTGCACTTTCAGTGCAATTTCAAGTGCACTTTGCACTTGTAGTGCAAAGTGGATTTGCCTTTCGTAAATAACCCCCAATATGTAAATATTTCACCGTCCAAATGTCTTGTAGTTCTCTCCAGCCAATCTTGTAATCTAGACACTCTTCACAGACAGTTAGGTCCTGGCAATCTCTACAGACTACTTTGCAGTTAAAGGGGTTGTAAACCCTTACGTTTTTTCTATGCATTGAGGTGAAAAACCTCTTGTAGTGCACCAGCCCTCCAGATCCCCCATTTTACTTACCTGTGCCAGATTGTTCCTGCGCCAGGGACGGGCACACCCGCTCCAGTCAGTGTCTCGGGCCCTGATTAGATAGATTGATAGCAGCACAGCCGTTGGCTCCCGCTGCTGTCAATCAAATTCAATGATGTGCAAGCCGTGGGGGGGGGGGGGGGGGTGGGTCAAAGCCGAGTCCTGCTGTCTTTGTCAATGGGCGCCTCAGCAGGACACGGGAGTGCCCCCACACGGATGCCCTGAGGGAGAGAGCTTCTCCAACGGGGCACTCAAGAAGAGGAGGAGCCAGGTGCAATCGGGGCCACTTTATGCAAAACCAACTGCACAGAGGAAGTATGACATGTTTGTTTTTTAAATAAAAAAAAAAGGAACCTTTAGTTATCCTTTAAGCAATTTAGACCAGGATGTAACTCGGCCTGTGATTGGACAATGAAGAAGCAGCAGCTTATTAGCCATCTCTGTACTCTAATGCTGCATACACACGACCAGACTTTTCGACGGACTAGGTCCGATGGTCTTCCCGACAGACTTTCGGCAGAGTTCCGATGGACTTTCCGAACAAACGGACAAGCACGCCAAAGTCTGATGGAATCGAACGTGATGACGTACGACCGGACTAGAATAAGGAAGTTCATAGCCAGTAGCCAATAGCTGCCTTAACATCGGTTTTCGTCCGTCGGACTAGCATACAGACGAACTGATTTTTCAACCGGACTCGAGTCCTTTGGAAAGATTTGAAACATGTTTTATTTCTAGGTCCGTCGGACTTTTGGGAAAAAAAAAGTCAGCTGGAGCCCATACACGATCGTAATATCCGACGGATTCATTCCATCGGACCTAGTCCGTCGAAAAGTCCAGTCGCATGTACGCGGAATTAGCTTCTGTAAGCATGCAAGGTTTCCAACCATCAGTAAATTTACTGAGAGTTTGTAAAAATCAGTGATGTGTACAACTGTCTGTAAATATCAGGGGCTGATAATTTGCCATGCTGTGTTGACTTTTTAGGTGTAAATCAGGCAAAATTACTTTTCATGGGTATCGCCAGTGTTTCCATGTTGTGTGTGTATACTGTTTAAATATCTTAGTTTTTAAGAGAAGTTCTGTCTTTTTTTAATTTGTCAGTAAAAAAAAAAAGTGTTCCACCAGTAAATTTTCCATGTCCTGTCAGTAAAAAATGCTGCAGGAGGCTGACAACACTGCAAGCATGTGTTATACTGACAGCACTGCACAAAGCAAGAGAGAACTAGATCAGTTTTACAGGAGGTGGGTATCAAGTCAAGCTCAGATGCTTATTGTATATATATATATATATATATATATATATATATATATATATATATATATATATATATATATGATTTATATATATATATATATATATATATATATATTTTTTTTTTTTTAACAAATGCTTAACTATATATAATTTTTCACTGGAATTTAACTTTTCAGTGAGCCCGTTATGTGCCCATCCAGGGACAAGTTCCACTCATGCCCCCACTAACCCGTTCTACAGCAGCCCACAAAAACGTTTTAAATTCTGATTGGGTGTAAGTTGGAGCTTAAACAGGAATAAAAACTTGCTCACGTGTGACAACATTCAGGGCTGGTAACTGGCTGCTCTGGTAGTAAATAAGATCACTTATTCCCCCAATTCTCATTATCATTAAAAAATGTAAAAATTTAAATTAAAAAAAAATTTTAATTTAGGTCAAACACCTAAACTGGGGGAAACCCATATACGTCCTAGTTACTACTAGAAATGTAACTGACCCAAGCGTCCTTCATGAATACAACTGTTGACACATGTAAAACTATATATCTAAGCCTTGTACACACGGTCGGACATTCCGACAACCAAATCCGTCGGATTTTGTCCAAAACCTTTGCATACACACGGTCGGACAAAGTTGTCGGAAAATCTGATCTGATCAGAATGTAATGACATTATTTCGTTATGACGGGCCTACGTTCACGCTAGTAGCCAATAGCTTTGGTGTAGGAATTTGATCTGAGCATGCGTGGCACTTTGTCCAATCGGAATTCTCTACACATGATCGGACAAGGTCCGATCGGATCATGTTGTCGGAAAATTTTACCGACAAGTTGGAAAGCTTGGTCTGTCGGATACTCCGACGGAAACAGTCCGATGGAGACCACACACAGTCAGATTATCCGACAAAACGGTCCGATCGGACTCATTCTGTCGGAATCTCCGACCGTGTGTACAAGGGCTAAGTGTGAAACCGGATAGGTGAAAAAAGATGCCACATTGCATATGGATAAATGCAGGTTATGTATGAATGCTATCAGACTGTATTACTATGAAATTTTCATAAAACCTGGGGCGCGATCTTTTAAGATGTGCATGATCGCCATTTTTGAAAAGGTCTCTTCCAGTTGTTCAAGTTTCATCCCAGAACCTGAAAATATACCTGTAGTTTAAAGTTCACTATACACTTTACAATCTGACCATAAAATGTCCATACAATCCAATTTAGTTTCACTAAAACAGTAATAGGAGGTCTTATCTAGTCTATCCAACAAATCTGTATCCACCCAAAGAGGCCTTTCCACTACTTGCCAACAGATCTAAAGGAGATTGTACAATCAGATTGTACTATGTATGGCGAGCCTGTTTTCCACCTAAAGTGGCCTTAGTTTGTGTATGTTTTTGTGTATTATGTGTGATACATCATTGCCTTCTTTTAACAGAAGATATTTACATATCCTCACTTCCAGCACAAAACCCCAAAACAAGGGATTCAGTTTCTGCTTATAGGTAAGTGGGCAGTCGTGCTACACATTCCTTTTTGTCCCTTTTAACCACCTGTGCATCCAGAAGCACCTATGTATAGTACAGGAATAGCTACAATTTTACAGAGCCAATATTACCAAATTGCATACAGCAGGCTTCTTAGCCCCTATCAGTGCAAGATATGGCTTTACTGGTATCACTGTATGATAGAGAAAAAAATATTAGACTATACCCTTCAGGTTTAAAGACAGAAATGACTGTAACTATGTCAGGATGTGAAATATGCTCCTGCTATGTAAATGAAAAAAATAAATAAACACAAAACTTATGGAGATGATTAAAGACGTATACCTATATTAACAAATAAATTCATTATAGTAATAACAAAAAATCAATAAATAAAAAAAAAAATAAAAAAAAAAAATATATATATATATATATATATATATATATATATATATATATATATATATATATATATATATATATACTGTATGAGAAAATGTTTGCAATGGTCCTAATCAGCAAGTGTGTATTAAAATAGATGAAGAAAACTATTGATTGATCTGTTGGTGGGTTAATGTGGAAAAAACGATTACATTTTCGTTAAGTGTGCCATGCTTTAGTCACAGCCCCAATGGCCCTAGGGTGAAAGTGGAGCAATATTATTGATTAATGCAAATATTAAATGTAATGGGACTAAGCATAGTTGCAGATTAATTTTTATCTGTATCGATTGTCACTGAGTACATAGGAAAATTATTTTTATCTTCTGCTATATCTTATGCTATGCCACCCAAGTTTTGTTGCATGTCTGTCAAGGTTAAGGACGGTTAGATGTATTGATATCAGTGCAGTATATCAGCTTTGTATGGTATCCTCCCAGTCATTTTCAGCCACAGCTTCTACTTCTTATTCAAGAGATAAATACCATCACTCTACAACAAATAACTCTTTGCATTCTTACAGCAAAGTCATTGAAGGGTTTCACAATCCAGAAGAGGAGACTCTAGGTTTTACATACAGTTGTGGTTACATTAATATAATGCCATTATAAGATGTCTATGCCTTATTTCATTAGTACTCATAAAAGCCTGTAAAGTTGCTAATAACAGATTGAAAAATTGCAAAGTTTTCGGATGGTGTGTCACCTTATGTCACCAATGCCCTTGACAAGACAATGCAAGGTAGTTAAGCCAGTTTTCTTATAGGCTGTGCATTTTAAGACTTCAAGAGCGACATACATGTTAGTATAAACACAACCTAAGTGGAAATGTACTAATATTCGAATGATGTGATTACACAAGGACTGCAAAACTACAAATCTGCTTGGAACATAGACTCTGAACCTGCACGATGATAAAATATAGATTACATACTAGAAACAGAGGGTGACTGTAAAGCATGCAAACAGGGTGGTGAGGGCAGAGGAGGGCATTGAGGTTTTGGGGATGCTAAGGCAAGGACAAAAAGTTGATGAGCCTAGAACTCTCACCTGACCAAACACAGAACTCAGAATTGGGTGCAGCTCCACAAACAGGGGCTCCGAGTCTGGATCGGGGTCACTGTCACTGCTCTTGGCCGGTGGAAGGTCACTGACTTTGGTTGGCTGGGTGGAAGCTCCTTCTGAAACCTTTTCAGCCTCTTTCTTCTTTGTTCTGTGTTCATTTCTAGTCTCTGGCTGCTCCTTGGGATTGGGAGACACCAGCCTGGGACTAGGTGTGTGTTCCCTAGGACTGGGTGGGTAGTCCCTGGGACTGGAAGGTTGCTGCCTGGGACTGTGTGAATGGTGCCTTGGACTGGGAGACTGCTGCTTGGGACTGGGAGTCTGCCTATGTGGAGTCATGTGCTGGTGACTAGGATGAGGGTGGTGAGTGGGAGTCTGTGGATGATGACTTTGATAATTAGGATGGTGCTGAATATGACTATGGTGCTCAGCAGCAGGTGGGCTGCTGGAGTGATAGTACCTTGAAGGGTACTGGGAATAAATGGAAGGGGACTGATGCGGATTAGCGGGGTACTGGACATATTGAGGGCTGGTGGGGTGTCTAGGCTTTCGTGCCCCCTCTTGCGGAGGGAGTCTTCTCATTATCGGGGGGCTTTCGGTTGTCCGTGGCGATAGCCGTCTCCGTCCCCCAGAAAGTCCACTCTCCCTGGGGTGGCATAGAGGCCTCCTGAAGCTTGGATCAGTCTCATGGGGCAGCTGGTATCTGTGATGAACTCTCCTGTTCTCCCCAGTGCTCAGCACAGAGCTGCCGCTGTCGTTCATGTCTCTGGAGCCTGCTCAGTCCTGCCATAGGATGCTCAGCACACGGACAGCCGAGGCACAGGCATGTTCTACCGGCCACGTCTGTTCAGCACCACCGCGCCAGTGACAGCTCCAGCACACAGCTTGAATGGGAGGGAGGAGGGAGCTGAAATGGAAAGGGAGGAGCGGATCAGAAGGTGGATGACACAGGAGAGAGAGAGAGATGAGGAGAGGACTCACATCATTTCTTCCCATCATTTCCAATAAAAGTCCAGACATCTCACAATGCCCTGCTTGTGTCACATACACATTCATCCATGCATGTATGCACATGTTCATGCACCTAGATCTCTAATGTGTTTTTATATTTAATGCAGGTATTTATCATTTACACATCAATTCCTGCCTTCAAGGAGCTTACAATCAAATAATGAGTGTACACATTTCATAAATTATTCATTTATTTTCTGATAGGAATAATCTACAATCGACAACCTATTCAATCGATACGACACACACTGGGAAGTGGATTTTGATCGATAGTTGAAAGATGTGATCATAGGTTATTGATTGCATTTCGATTTCCACACTTAAAATCCGATTAATCAAAATACTACAAACAGTATAAACAAAGCATCTTGGTGCTGGCGATCAACGCAACAAGATCAATCATTTTCTGCCTTTTTTTGTCCGATTTGATGTGCGATTTAATGAAAATGATCAAATCCACAAACGATTAAACAGCCATATCTTCCCCTTCCCCCTGTTCTTCCCAAGATATGGTATAGATTTATGTGGACAGTTTTCTTCGTTATTACATAGTCTTCTTTATTTGCTTACTATTTACCTTGCGTTCAATGTAAAATATGTCTCTACATTAAGATGCACTTTCAGATATGACCTTTTTGGGGGGGTTTTTGTTGGTTAACATATGTTTTTTTTTATTTGGTACATCGACTATAACATCCTGGCTATTTACCTTGTTGCTGTTATTTGATGATGTGATATTCTTTGAACTCCTGTCTTACCTTGATTGTCTGTAATGCCGCGTTCACACGGCTGAAATTTTCGACAGCAAAGGTCTGACGGAACAAATCCGTCAGACAATTCGACCATGTGTGGGCTTTAGCGGACCTTTGCTGTCGAAAAATCACACGGATTTTAGATTTAGAACATGTTTCAAACCTATCCGATGGACACGAGTCCAGTTGAAAAATCCGTTCACCTGTATGCTAGTCCGATGGACGAAAACCGACGCTAGGGCAGCTGTTGGCTACTGGCTATGAACTTCCTTATTCTAGTCTGGTCGTATGTCATCACGGTCGAATCCGTCGGACTTTGGTGTGATTATGTGTGGCCAAGTCTGTTCGTTCGGAAAGTCCATTGGAAGTCCGCCAAAAGTCAGTCGGGAAGACCGTCGGACCTAGTCTGCCGGAAAGTCCGGTTGTGTGTACGTGGCATTACTGTTAAACCTCAATAAAACAGCCATAACTTCCTTTCCAATCGATTGAGCTTGGGTTTCCCACTAGAGAATTAGCTGTCGGTTCAGCACCGCATCTACATATCAACCCATCCATGCGGAGTGTATGTTAAGTTAATGACACCCTGCAATCAGTTTGCAAAATGCAGTACGATTTGCAGAACATCCTTGCGAACATTGCGATCATTGTGAACATCCTTGCGATCCAATTCTGGTGCAGACAAAAAAAAAGAGTCCTGCAACAGTTTGGTGCGAATGCAGTGTGATTTCAGGCATACAAATCCATGGCTCAAATCGAACCCCAAAGACACCGCATGTAAGTCGCACAGGAATGTGCTGTGATTCCAGTGCGAATTAACATGCAATGTCTCCACCGCAGCAGTGTGAAACCAGGCTTAGACTCGGTTTTGATTGAATTCCTTAATACTGTGTCAACTAGACAGGCAAAAATATTATCAATTGTTTTGCATCAATTGGCAGCACTGGGATACTTTGTACATTAATCTGATCCTGTGTCAATCGGATTATGATATTGCATAGTTGAAACAGAGATGTGGTAAATAATTGATGATTCTAAAGCCCCGTACGCACGATCGGAAATCCCACCAGCAAAAGTCCGATGAGAGCTTTTGGTCGGATATTCCGACCGTGTGTATGCTCCATCGGACTTTTGCTGGCAGAATTTCCGCCAGCAAAAGATTGAGAGCAGGTTCTCTATTTTTCCGATGGAAAAAGTTCAGATCGGAAATTTCGATCGTCTGTAGCAATTCCGACGTGCAAAATTCCTACACATGCTCGGAAACAATTCGACGCATGCTCGGAAGCATCGAACTTAATTTTCTCGGCTTGTCATAGTGTTGTATGTCATCGTGTTCTTAATGGTCGAAAGTTCAGAGAACTTTTGTGTGAGGGTGTGTATGCAAGCCAAAGTTGAGCGGAATTCTCTGATCATGTGTACGCAGCATTAGTTGCGATCGCATCCTAACTATCAATCAAAATCCACTTCTATGTGTGGGGTATTTATCAAATGGCTTGTCGACTATAGATTGATTCTTCCCATCAGAAGAGATGGACCTAAAAAGAAATCAAACATTTATCATAGTGTGTATGGCCACCATAAATTGATCGGAAGGGAAGTTATGCCTTAGGGTCTCTTAGGTCTCTATCTTACATGCATACATATACATGCTAGGGCCAATTTATACAGGAGCCAATTAACATACCAGCATGTACTTGGAGTGTGTGAGGAAACCAGAGTACCAGGAAGAAAACCAACACAGGCACAGGGTGAACATGCTAACTCCATGCAGATAGTGTCTTGGTTGGGGTGTTAACCAGGGACCTAGGCCAGGAGTGCTAATCACTAAGCCATTGTGTTGCCCCATTATGCATGGATAGAATGGATAGTAGGTACTGGGTAAAGGTGACCTATTTTGTAGGTATATTAGATGTACAGAGTGAAATACGCTTGTTGTGGTCTGCATGATACAATGCATAAGCAAGCGCTGTCACTCATGTTTACGTGTGCACACTGTTAAATTTGACATATAAAAAAAAAAATCCTGTACAGATGTAAACGTGCATTATGGCGTTTTCCTGTGCATAGCTGTGTACATTTTTTTATTTTGTAATGCATGCCAATGGGCAAACTAATGCTACAGCTGTGTTCTAGAGCCCTGAATCTGCAACAAAAACTCCTGAAATTTATATAGCAACAGCAAGTGTAGCTCTTGTTATTAAAACGCAGCCCATGTGTTTCAAACAAGTGGCTTTGTCTAGGCTGAGATGATGTCATCTGCTGCAGGTAGGCATTTCCTCAGTTCCCCTTCCCCAGTGATCACTAGGCTGTGCACCATCATTGTATAGCAAGGCAAAAGAACTTACATGGGTGTGTTATGTTTGAGCTAATGTCTTGGTACAGGAAAAAGATGCTGACTATGGATGATGCTCCTTCTGGAAGGAAAAGCAGGAAAAGCTATTGTCACAGGAGTATTGTGATCTTTGTGAGAGTCAACAGACATCTGTAAGTGTTACAATTAGGCACTATTTTGCAAATGCAATGTTTCAGAACCAAGTGGCGGCTGGTGCTCAAGCAAACTGAAAAATTAAACTGTTAGTAATGCAGGGCTGTAAATAGCCATTGCACCCAATATGGGCGAGCCACCACTGTTCAGAACTATGCTGGACTATTTTAACAAGACATCTCTCCTGCCTTGATAAAGACGTTTATACATGTCTCCAAAACCTGGTAACCCTGCATGATTTCTAAAGTCTAAGCCCTTGTACACACGGTCGGACATTCCAATGGACAATGTCCGATAGGACCGTGTTGTCGGATAATCCGACAGTGTGTGGGCTCCATCGGACTGTTTCCGTCTGAGTATCCGACGGACCAAGTTTTCCAGCTGGGCTATAAAATTTTCAAACAACATGTCCAATCATGTGTAGAGAATTCCGATCGGACAAAGTGCCACACAAGCTCAGATCAAATTCCTAGACTAAAGCTATTGGCTACTAGCTTGAACGTAGTCCCATCCTAACGAAATAACGTCATCACATTAAGTACAATCGGATTTTATGACAACTTTGTCCGACTGTGTGTATGCAACAGTTTTGGACAAAATCCGTTGGGCAAAATCCGTTGGTTGCCGTGTGTACAAGGGCTCATACATATACAGCTGTATTCAAGAGCCCTAGGGCCGGCCATACATGGTTTGAATCTTCCTGTTGAACCGGCTAGGATTCAAACCATTAATGGGCAGGCTGAATGTACCAAATTGGTCGATCAATCAACTTGGGTACAACCAACCTGCCAGATTCTCTTGCTATAGCTGCTAGCAATAATCACTGTCTTTTCCTGGTGGGGACTGCTTCTCCTGTCTTTCCCTGCTCCCCTGCTGGGAGAAGACATAAGCTGACTCCTCTGTCAACACTGTCTGTGTGGATTTGAAAGAAATTCACACTGTGTATGGTCACCCTTAAGCCCGCACGCACAGGAGACATTTGCTTTGCCAGTACAAAAAATACAGGCCGACATTCTGTACGTGTCTATGTTGGACGCAGAAGTTTATCTAGTGAAAATGGCGCCTATGGCAAGCACTGAAACTGCACCCCTGTTAAAACATTTGAAACCCATCTTTCAGATAACCTTAACAAAAAAAAACAGCTAACAAAACTACAAGTCAAGATATTTAATCTTTCAATGAACAAATTATGGATTGGCAGTAATGAGCTGCACAAATGGGCACTGAGAGACATCGCTGATGAGCGGCACTGATAGGCAGACCTGATGGGCACTGATTTGCGGTATTTATGGGCACTGATGGACACTGATTTGCGGCATTTATGGGCACTGATAAGGCAGCATTGATGAGGCAGCACTAACACTGATAAGCGGGACCGATGAGCTGCACTGGTACAGAGGCCATGCAGCGCAGCATTCTCTGCAAGGCAACATATGTAGCGGCCGCCACGGGCCGGATCACTGTCTTGGGCCTATAATTCAGCTGTCTGGTGAGACTGCAAGGCAATGTAGCGGCTGGCAGCCAGCTGGTAATTGTGTGTAGAATCTCTGTATTGGGCCGATATTATGGTAGGGGTCTGGAGCTGCAGCTCAAATAACCTCTACATTAATCTGGCCCTGGGAAGAAGAGATTCAAAACAATAAGGAAAAGAAATGGGAAAGGGATAAGTGGTTGAATGGAGGACCAAACCATGGTGTTCATATGGCAAATAAACTTTATTAGTACAAAAAATCTAAAGATAGAAAAATTACCCTCTGAGCACCATAAAATAGTGTTTAAAAATAGATTAAAGAGGCAACGTCGTCACTCTAAAATATTGGTCAACCAAGACATGGCTGTAAGCATGTAGAATAACCTCATAATACACGTGTAGCGGCCATAACTCTTGGCAGGGCAGCCTTAACTTTTGGGCTTACCGGTTACCTCCGCTTGGCTGGTTCTTCCACGTCTAGGGGTTCCCAGTGTTAGTACCCAACAACTTTGGACGCTGACACCATAAAAGTCCTTTGGAAAAGGTTTTTATTTGCAGGGGTAACATCCAACAACACAGTCTCGTATGGGAACAGAGGGCAAGGGTGAAGAAACTCAGGCACCTTGAACTGCTAATATGAGAAAGTCTCTAATATCACCCAGAGAGTAGCCACTTGCAGCTGGGCGCTTCAAGGCTGAACAAATCTCTTGCCAGAGATTATGGCAGTCAGCACTTTGATCCAGAACTAGTGAAATCTTTGACCTTAAGTAACTGATAACAGAAGTGAACAGGAACCTCTTTCCTCAGTACCTGGAACGTTCTCTGTCTCCTTGGCAGTACTGGAAAAAGCGTGAATTTGTCAGTGTCCTTCACAACTCAGCAACCAGGCACTTCTCAGGATGCCAGCTTGTTGGCCCTCCTCCGAAGTCCTCCGGAGTCCTCCCCCGGTCACCTACACGACCTGCGGTGCCCCTCCAAGCCGAGAGCACACCTGGACGCCTTAGATCCTCCCTCAGTTACTGTGCCTCGGACCAGCCAGGTCCAAGACTCGGGAGCAGACGGATCCTTACCCCAGACCAGGCAGGTCTATTGGGGTTAGCCAACCGAAGCATGTTGTAGAGAAACGAAAGTTCCCATGACCGGGACCCTTCGCGGGGCTACCCCGGTCCAGAATCAGGAACAGACCGCTAGGGCCTCACGAACGAAACTGGAACACATGACTTCAACATCTTAAGTACCCTTCCCCAGACTCCTTAGCGGGGCCCAGCGCGCCCACTGATTGGCTCCAGGAAACCTGATACCTAAAACATCCAACAGAGCCTGGTTCTGAGCCTGTCATGTGCACATAACTGTACACATTACCAGGCAGAACTCTAACACAACCCAGCCAAACTGATGTCAAAGTTAAACCTACAAAATTAACCCTCAGAACCCCTTTACTGTTCTGAGGCAAAAATTACATTTGTACATGACAAATACTTTGTCCAAAGCGTCATCGCTACACATGAATCTCATATATTTCCATATATTGGAGCCACAATGGTCTATAAGTGGATTTTATCCTGAACACCCAGCCATACTTGTCCCTTTCGGGCTGGTCGTATGCTAAATGTGTCAAAGATTTCCACAGATGGCGACCAATTAAGGACTAATTGTCCAGGGCTTCCTGATATCTGAGGAAATAGTGGACCGCTGATTTTAAACAGTAGCATAAACTAAAGCTAATTGTCAATTGGTTATATATGAATTATTGCAAGGAAATGTATCCATCCAATCCGGGTCACTGGGACTAATCAAATCTATGTATGTGCGATTTTACAGCCATGACACTTTACTCAACTGGATTTTTTCTAAATGGGATCCCCATTTCATGGAATGCAGTTGCTGAGCTATTTGCACTTACACCCAAGGACTTCCTTGCAATCATTTATGTATAACCAATTGACAATTAGTTATAGTTTATGCTACTGTTTAAAATCAGCAATGCACTATTTCCTCAGATATCAGGAAGCCCTGGACAATTATTTCTTAATAGATCGCCATCTGTGGAAATCTTTGACACATGTAGCATACAACCAGCCCATAAGGGACAAGTATGGCTTGGTATTCAGGATAAAATCCACTTATAGACTATTGTGGCTCAGATATATGGAAATATATGAGATTCATGAATTATGCGGTTATTCTACATGCTTACAGCCATGTCTTGGTTGTCCAATATTTTAGAGTGACAACGTTATCTCTTATTCTTTATTTCTGAACACTATTTTATGGTGCTCAGAGGGTAATTTTTCTATCTTTATAATTTTTATTCTAATAAAGTTTATTTTGCATATGAATACCATGGTTTGGTCCATTTAACCACTTGTCCCTTTGCCGTTTCTTTTCCTATTTTTTTTAACTAATTACCTAAGTTATTTTTCATTGCTCCCAAAAATATTTAACAGTAGTCTGAGATCCATCTTTTAAAATTGTTTTCTGGGAAGAAGAGACCCTGGTAAGTCAGCCACTCACAAGTGCCCCCTTCATATGGCACCCATGCCACTTTCCATATGTGCCATACCCTGGATACGGCACTGGTTGGACGTGCATACTGGAAAACCAGCAGCCAACCGACTCCCGATCAGCGCTCTCAGCCATTGGCAGAGAGCATGATCAGAGTATTATGGTGGGGGGCCGTCCCCTTGTCAGAAAACAACAACTCAGCAGGGGAGATCACTGAACTAACCTTGCATGGTTAGTACAGAGGCTTCCAAAAGGAACTGTCAGTTTTTAGGGTTGCATAAAAAAAAACGTAGTGTGTACCCAGCTTAAGTCTGTTTTGCAAGAAGTCTGGTGTGCTGGCGAGATAGTCTACTGAATTTGCATACAATGGCAGTTAGTGAAGGTTTAGACCTCTGTATTACAGGAATATGCATAAAATCACGTACAGAAAAGCGCAGAAAAATGTAATGCCATTTAGCAGATACGTTGTAGTGCTATTGTTTCTAGCACCCCCACACATCTTTTTTGAAAAAATCTTTTTATTGGTTATCAGAACATCAAATACAGAACAACAAATATTGGTTATGAAGGGTATCAGATGTGGCCCTTACAAGAGACATTTCATTTGGTAATCAGTTACATGAAACAGAACAGGTATCATAGGTCACCATAATGATCACAGGCTGGCTCCTGCGGTAGTAAGACAGTATAGGTCTTGAATGTGCACAATAAGACATCGTTTTACAGCAGTATACGGCTAGCATTTGGCAAGGGGTATCCTGGGTACCTGGTTAAATGTACTATGCTTCTGAAGCTTATTAGCATAACTGTCTTTGTAGAGGGGTAAGCTGTTGTTAACTAGTTGTTTCCACAGGGAAAGGGGGGGGTTGAGTTTGCGCCAACTGAGGGCTATGGCTTTGCGGGCATAGAATAGAAGTAACCCAACTAGAGTGTGTCCTGCTACCATGGTAATCAGTTGCTCTATCAGGCCCAGCATGCAGATTAACATAGTGGGTTGTAGTGGTATGGTGGCGACCTGGGTTATTAAATTTAATATCGCTTTCCAATACCCGACAATAGCCGGGCAAGTCCAAAACATATGGGCAAAGTCCCCTGGGACACCAGCACCCGGGGGGGATCGGGATTTATTTTGTGCAGTCTATGTGGGGTAATGTATACACGATGGACCATCTTGAACTGTATCAGCCCTAGTGAGACAAGGGATCTGAAAGGGAAGTCCCATATGTCATCCCAATTGTCATTGTCAAAGTCTGGGATGTCATGTAGCCATTAATTCCTAAGTTTCCCCAGAGTAGGAAGGGAGGTCATTAGCTGTGAGGTGGGCTTTTTCGCACATTCTGATCTGAGGAGGTCCTCCAGTGTAGACTGAACCACCTAGGGAGGAAGAGTGGGAGAATTGGCGGCTGAAGGCATGAGAAAGCTGGAGGTAGCAAAAAAAGTAGGACTGTGGGACGTTAAAATCGGAAATCAATTTAGAGAGCGGAGCCAGGGATTGATTGGAGATTACCTGGGCCAATTTTTTTATGTTAAATCTAGTCCAGGCGTGGGGTTAGGGCAATTTGTAGATATGTTCCAGGGTGGGATTCAACCATAGGGTTGGCACTGGGAGAAATTGCATTTTTTAGAGTATCTTTGTAATTTTGAGACCAGCCCCCCACTCACGCAGAGTGGTGCGCATGGAGGATGTCGATGAGTAAAGGGCCCGGGGGCTGCGGAACAGCAAGAATTTCAGTGCTTCCGGTGATTTTACCACTGCCGCCTCAACCAAGGTAGCGGGGTTGTTTGTGTCAGGATTGAGACACCAAGCAGCGGTGACTAGCTGGGTGGCCAAGAAATACTTATACAGATTGGGGCATGCTAGGCCTCCCTGGGAGGTCAGGCCCACTAGTGTAGACCATCCGTATCTTGGAGACTGGGGTCCCCATATAAAGGAGGTGAGGAGACGATGCAACCGGGTGAAAAAGGATTTAGGAATCCATTGCAGGGAGTGGCAAAATAAGTAGGTGAATTTGGATAGGATTTTCATTTTTATCAAATTCATATGGCCCAATGATAGAGGTAGTGACTCCCATGCCTTCAGCTTCAGCCGAGCCTCCTGGAACACCGGGGATAGATTCAAGGATATAAAATCCAAAGCCTGTCTAGAGACCACCACCCCAAGGTATCTGAAACTCTCAACCAATTGCAGGGAAACATCAGGAGGGGCAGTAGTGCGGGCTGCAGGATCTATATGGAACAGAAGGGACTTTGTCCAGTTGACTTTGAGGCTTGTGATAGAGGAGAATAAATTAAGGACCCATAATGCGCCTTTGATAGATGAATCTGCATCGTTAAGGAAAAGGAGGAGGTCGGTGTACAGGGCGGCTCTCCCCTCTAGCCATCCAATACGCAGTCTCTTGATGTGTAGGGAGGTGCGAAGGGCCTCTGCAATTGGTTCCATCGTGATGGAAAATAGGGCTGGAGAGAGAAGGTAACCCTCCCGCCTAATGGCTGACGTGGGGTGCCTGTAGAGTACCTGCAGCCATGTAATGAATATCAAGGGAAACCCCATTCTTCAAAGGACCTCCCTGAGAAAAGGCCACTCCACTGTGTCAAAGTCCTTTTCTATGTCCAAAGAGGCGATCACCCTGGAGCCCTCATTCAGGTGTTGTGCGTGTTTGTCATCTCAAATTTACATCAGTTGTCCTATTGGTCATAAAATCAGTTTGGCCCCCACACGTCTTTAAATGTACTGTGTGATTCAGTTTGGCACAATTTTGGAAAAGAGTCTGGGACTTCTCTTTTTGTATTTAGGTGTCGGTGTGAACTGAGTCTTATTGGGCATTACAGTGACCATATGATGGTTGATTCCAGTATGGTTTATGATGGTAACATGTTTTTCGATTCACGATTACAAGCTGACACACTCCATGATCACCAAAAAGGAGTGATCTGGATTGGTGCAGTACAACTACGTCTGGATGAAAAATGTACCTTCAGAGAAGGAAAGCTATGCTCCCTGTAGGCATCTCAAGTGGGAATGTACCGTTAAATCAAAATTACAGTGTACGCGGCCCATCATTTCTCTAGAGACTTGTGACATCAGTGTGGCATAAAACATAGAGTGACTCATCCCACAGAGAGAAAAACTGTAAGTGAATTGATACATTCTGCTAACTAATGATTCAGCTCTCACAGAGCTACCTGTGGATAATATTTACACCTTTTTAATATAAGACAAAGCAAAGTGCAAAGAGCAACTATGTACAGTATTCTGATCAACTAATTGGGGTTTACCTTTCCAAGATTTCAAGCCTCATAAATTAAAGATGATTGTTATGTGGTTTGTACAGATTATTATACTTTGCAAATTTGCAAATTGCTGTCTGTTTTATTTAAGGAAACATTTGTAATTTTGAGGCTGCATTATTCTACAGCATTTTGTGAACATGCGCACAATCACACAATTTTTGAAACATACAAAATATACTTCGCACATGTTTCATTGGAAGCAGCACCCCAAACGTGGCAGGCAGTAGTATGTTATTAATTTTAAAGAAAAAATGTGACAAACACATCAAAGGCCTCTAGCACATGGTACTGATGTTTGAGCATCTGCTTTTTTAGATGTAATGCATGTTTTCATGCATATCTTAGTTCGCACATCGATGTGCACAATACATTCCTAGGGAAAATTCATGAATGCTCATATGCAAATATTTGTGTGTACTGTCGCAAAATAGTGACCGGAAACACAGATTTTTATTTTTTACTCAAGAATATGTAGTGCTTGTTTACACGCCTGTGTATACAGGCACATTGTAAACAATGGGTTGTATTTTAGATCAGTAAAAAACATTACTGTACTGATCTTTTTTAAGCTGCAGTTTCTAAGAGACAAAGTGCCGAGCTCGAAGCTCAAAAAGATGCATGAGCTACTTTGCCACGTTTGTCTCGTGTAGGGCAGCCCGTTTGAATGAGTGGACCGTCCTATGCAACGTGCAAAGTGCAACAATGCACAAATGGACTTTGTACTAGTAGTAAATGGACTTTAAAACAAGTCCTCATTCACCTCTGTAGCTGTACGCATTGTGGAGAAATGTGTATGTATTGAAAAATCACAACAGAGGTAATTAAATTACAGCTTCTTTCCCCTTTAGCAGGCATTCCCACCTGATCAGAACATATTCCTGGTGATTTTGATGTGGTTTTTTATTTTCTACAGTATGCACAGCAGAATCTTGGCAGCCTACCAGTCCTGTAATGTAAACACACAGCAGGTGATTGTAAGCTGCTAAAAAGTGACTGAAACCTAACTTGAGTCTTTACTGTGATCTTAGAGGAAGGAGTACATGCAGCTACGAGGTAGGGCTTGTTTTATAGCTCTTTTAATGCTTGTTGAGAATAAATAAAAGCTTTAAAGTGAACGCTAGGAATGATATTGTTTACATACTTAAATTCTAGCTTGGCTTAATGTAAATATCCATATCTGTTATCCGGAGGACTGCTGAGGAAGCTGAAAATCACTGCAGAGATACATATTTTGAAAACTGCAATCATTTGGGTTCTATGTGAGCACTCCCCCTTTTTCACACTGAGCACACCTTTACAATTCATAGAAATTTTATTTTTTTCAATGAATACAAGGCATGCCCAGATTGGATAAGGAGGATATTGTGATGAATGAATGAATGAATGAAATACTTGTATAGCGCACAATGCGAACTGAATCGCCTCTAGGCGCTGTGGCGAGCTTTGATCATCTGCTAAAAGAGGAAGGTCTTGAGTTTTTTCCTAAAAGCCAGGTGATTTTCTTCCAGGCGGATGTTGATTGGTAGTGATGTCACTACCCTTCTCTCCAGCTCATCCAATCAGAGAATACCTTGTATTCATTAATGAAAATACAAGGCGTTGTGTTCTGGATGTTATGGATCCACTGTTCCTGTGCCTACAACTAAGTAGATAACACTAACAACTATGTAAATAAGATCACACACTCTGATACACCTGGCTGGGTGGGGAATTTTTAGTGCAGATGTATATGCAGCACCCTGGTAGCAAAAGAGATATGAAACAATAGCAATGATAAAGCAAACAGTTAAACTATAGCAAAGGTATATATTGCAAATAGATTAACAGTAGAAATAAATATACTGTTTAAAACAAGCAATGGGTGTAGTGAGCAACTTCGTCTAATCTTTATACTTGGGCAATTCTAACTAAAGAGCATTGTGTTGCTCTAACAGTTCAGCAGTCTGTAATATACTTCTTCTGGCCAGCTCATCAGGGCCCAACTGTTTGTCGGAGCTCTCAGGTTAATGTCCTTTTAAGCACTAAAGGTGGCACTGGCTCTGGTCCCTTAAAGCTCTGATGATGGTACTGGCTCAAGTCCCTTTAAGTACTGATAATGGCACTGGCTCTGGTCCCTTTAAGAACTGATGTAGGCACTGACAAATGTTCCTCTATGGTCTAAGTGCAATGTAGTTTTGGCCAGTGGCCTCTCACCAACTCCTGTGTCAGCAGGTAATCTCCCTCTGTTCAATCTGTGAAGTGAAGCCAGTCAGTGACTGCAGCATCCTTCCCCCTTGATCAGGCAGTGGGCTCTATCGGAATCTGTGGCACTCTATGATGTCCCTGAATGCCTGTTGCTGTAATTCTCTCCCTCACAAGTGCAAGGGTGAGTGGTCTGTTAGCACTCAGTTCTCTCAGAGCAGCCTCGACACTTCTTTTACAGCCCAGGAAACCACCTCTCCTCTATGCCCTATTGTCTTGTGGGATCTGTGGCTTACTCCTTCGAGCTCACCAAGCCAGATCAGTCTATCAGAACTACACCTCCCACAATCCTTGAAGTCCGCATCCTGTTTGCCTTCCTATTGGGGAGGGAGGGCTCAGCACTGGCTGTACACATCAAGGCAACAGGAGTCCCCCTGTGCCTGTCTGTCTCAGCTGCCAGACACAGAATCATTTCCCTGTCAGTACTGCAGACTGCGCTACAATAGTATATAAAAAAAAAATGAATTCTTGGAGTTCAGCTTTAATGTCTATCTTTTTTAGTGAAAGAGGCATTTGTATTATGTTATTATGGAGATTTGTGCCATACTGATTTTTTTTTATCGTTGTAAACTTTGATGACAGGTCCACTTTAATTTTTTATTATTGTTTTTAGTGTGAAAAAGTAAAACTCTTCTGTATAAAAAGTGTTAATTAAAGAAGAAAAGAGATGAACATACACAGAGAGATATTTTTAATTTGTGACAGCTTTTTTCCTGGAAGAATAATGAGGTCATATAAATGACTGACAATAGTGAAGGGTGATATGGAATGCATATTGCATGACAACTGAGTGATGAAAGCTGAAACAACACTGATTAAAAATTACATGTACAGTAAAACTTTGGATTGCGAGTTGAATTCATTCCAGAAACATGCTTGTAACCCAAAGCACTTGTATATCAAAGCGAATTTCCCCATAAGAAATAATGGAAACTCAGATGATTCGTTCCAGATAAAAAGATTCTAGCAATGTGATAGGTTGTGTAACCATAAAATGTCCATCCACAAATGGCAACCTCCACAAGGGGATTAGAAGCAAGATCCAGCAGGAGCTACAGTGTATACAAGAGAAGAGAGGTGCCTCTAAGTGTAGCAATATAGTTACATTTAATGAAGGCAGGGCCGTCTTTAATATTGATTGGACCCTGGGCAAAATTTTTCTTGGGCCCCCCCCCGCCATGCAATTTCGCTCTCCACCTGCTCTGACACATGCAATAAATAGCTACTGGACTCAAAATTAGTTTACTGTATCAGATCAGGGAGCAATTGCGATTGGTTGCCAGAGGTTACAGTATATCATTACCGCTTACTGACTGGTTGCTAGAGGTTACAGCACACATATGGCTTACTGATTAATTGCTAGAGGTTCCAACACATGATTTCTGCTTGTTGATTGGTTGCTAGAGATTACTGTACAGTAATACTGCTCACTGATTGGTTGCTAGAGGTTAAAGCACACCATCTCCTCACTGCCTGCACACCATGGACTGGGGTGGTGAATGGACCCATGAATAGACAGAAAACTCCAAGGGATCCTAGAATTCAGTGGATCAGTGGCAGTACTGGGGGAAGGGGAGGGGAGTGTATGACCAATGACAATGCTGATTTTTTTTTTACTGACTACCAATATAAAGAGGAGATTCAACACTGGCCACCAATGTAATAGGGGTGTACACTGACCACTAATGTCATAGAAGCATTCACAGTAACCACCAATGTAAGGAGGGATTTACACTGACCACTAATGTAAGGGGAGCATTCACACTGGCCAAGAGTGTGAATGAAAGGATTCTACACCAAGCCCCAATGTAACGAGAAGATTTACACTGACCACCAATGTAACTGAGACATGTAGCCTGCGTTCACATGTGTGTGTTGGGAACACATGCAAAATCGCTTTCCTGACACCACAGAAATGTGCTGCCCTTTAGCAGATACATAGCAGTGCCTCTGCACCCTCCAAACCTCCCCATCCTCTCAACTCCAACCCTCCCTCCTTTAACTCTACCTGCCTCCTCTGCTCATCTTTGCACCCACCTTCCTTACCTCCATAAATCCCCTCCTTGCTCACCTGTGCACCCCAAGCTGTAATTCCTTCTCTGCCTACCTCTGCACACCACACACTACCCCCTCCCCCCCCCACCACCACCACCACCAATTTGATTACCTTTGCAGAACAGGCTGATGGTAGGCTTAATGACCACAGTTGACGGCAGAACTTTCAAGCATGCCCCTCCCCAGTGGGCAGCATTCAGTATAGATGATGAATATGACCTCAGGGGAGCATGATATGCATAAGAATGTCACCTTTATTTACATATCAATGCTGCAGGATGCTGCTATTTACATATAAATGCTGGTTATAACACAGGGTCTGCAGGTGAGTCATCTGTACACAACAATAGGGCAGAGCTGGGCAGCATTAGGAGCAGCACTTGGCCCTGAGATATCAGGACACAGCACAGGACTAAAACTTCAAGGGACAAGGGAATTTCAACCAGTATAGTTAGCAAGTATGAGGCAGCTGCTTTGGGCCCCCCAACAATGCAGGGCCCAGGGCAGCTTCCCCTTTTTCCCTGCCTTAAAGACGGCCCTGAATGAAAGTACAACATTTAGCAACTCAAACGTTTGATGATTAAAAGAGGTACATCTAAGAATGCAAGCATCCGGGGTAAAGCTGTTCACATCCTCCACACCGCTAGCTCTCACCATTGTGAGTCTGCAATCGTGACTAGGAAGACTACCCTGCAGTACAGCGATCTGAAAGCGAGGCTTGAAGTGCTCGTGGAAGGAATGATGTCAATGGTGGTGTGGAGGATGGTCTATGTGGACAGCTTTCCCCGGATGCCTGCCTACTTAGATGTGCCTGTTTAAATCATGTGACTTGCTAAATGTTGTACCTTCATTAAATGTAACCATTTTGCTACACTTAGAGGTGCCTCTGTTCTGTTTTATACTCAGTTGTGACATGACACTACTTGTATATCAAGACATTGCTTGTATATCGAGTCAAAATGTATTTAAAAATGTAGCTTTTCTTGCAAAACGCTCTCAAACCAAGGTTTTACTGTAAAAAAACTGTATCTGTAATAAGCAGAATAAACAAGATAACCTGATGACACATAGTCAGAGAAAGTGTCCAGAATCAGATGTCTAAGGCTGGATTCACACCTATGCATTTTTAGTGCTTTTTGCATTCTGCAGATTTGCACTACAGTCCATTTAACATGGTTTCCTATGGAACACATTCTGTAGTGCAAATCTGCAAAATGCAAAAAGCACTAAAAATGTATAGGTATGAATCCAGCCTAAGTTGTAAAATGGTAAAAAAAAAAAAGGTAAAATGCCAAAGTTGTAAAATGGTAAAAAAAAAAATGTAAATATTTAGTTTTTTTTTTTTAAATCAGCACAAAGGTTTGTACTTACAGTTAATTAGAATATCCCTTGTGCTGCTGGCTGCTCTCTTAGTTAAAGTGGTAGTACATGGAAGATAAAAAAATTCCCCTGCAAGGCAATGTTATAATATGCTAGTATACATCACACTGCTGACAGGGCTTCCATCTTCATCCGGTCCTCCTTTCTGGTTCGTGGGCTCTGGTTCTTTGAATGGCTGAGCCGCAATGATGTCACTGTTTACGGCACAGAGTTCTAAAGGAATGGCACAGGTATACAGTTCTTTCAGAGTGCACCTGTAGGTAAAACATTAACAATAGGACTTTACTACCACTTTAAAGCTGGACTGAACTAAACTTACCTTTGCCTCAGAGGTCCTGTCCCTTGCTAGTGTTGGTATCTTCTGTTTTGTGCTGGTCTTCAGCCATCTTCATTGGACGACGTGGGATGACGATGTGGGTTGATGTCTCTCCTGCACATGTACAACTCAGTTTACATGCCAGAGAAGCAGGCAGGTAGATTTATATAGAGCCTGCCTACTCACTGTTTGTAATAACAGAACTTTAGTCCCACTTTAAAATATGAAGTCCTCTGCCAGGGCCGGTGCTACCACTAGGTAAACTAGGCAGCCGCCTAGGCAGGGGCAGATCCAGGGGGAGCAACAGGGCAATTGCCCCCTCCGAGAATGCGGATGGCTCCGCGGGTGATCGGGCGGTCATTCTGGGCAGGCAGCTCCGTGTCTGACAGCCCGCCAGCAGTTCCGCGGGTGTTGTTCTGGGCGGGCCGGTCCGTGTCTGACAGCCCGCGAGCAGTTCCGCAGGTGTTATTCCGGGCGGGCAGCTCAGCGGGTGACAGCACGGGTGGGTGAGGTTGGGACAGCCGGGCAGGTCAGTGTTCGAGCAGGGGAGCAGGGAGATGACATCATCTCTCACTTCCCTGCATCTCTGAAGTTCCTCCCTCACTGTGCGGGAAGCAGTGGGTAGCAGAGAGATTACATTACCTTTCTGTTGCCTAATTTCACTCTGGGAGCAATCCGCAACATGTGGCAGGCGACATGGCAAGTGACAATCTGCAATGTGTGGCAGGCTTAGTGGCAAGTGGCAATCCGCAATGTGTGGCAGGCTATGTGGCAAGTGACAATCTGCAATATTTGGCAGGCTACGTGGCAAGTGACAATCCGCAATATGTGGCAGGCTACATGGCAAGTGACAATCCGCAATGTGTGGCAGGTGACGTGGCAAGTGACAATCCGCAATGTGTGGCAGGCTATGTGGCAAGTGACAATCCGCAATGTGTGGCAGGCTACGTGGCAAGTGACAATCCACAACGTGTGGCAGGCTATGTGGCAAGTGACAATCTGCAATGTGTGGCAGGCTACATGGCAAGTGACAATCCTCAATGTGTGGCAGGCTATGTGGCAAGTGACAATCCGCAATGTGTGGCAGGCTACGTGGCAAGTGACAATCCGCAACGTGTGGCAGGCTACGTGGCAAGTGACAATCCGAAATGTGTGGCAGGCTACGTGGCAAGTGACAATCCGCAATGTGTGGCAGGCAACGTGGCAACTGACAATCCACAATGTGTGGCAGGCTACATGGCAAGTGACAATCCGCAATGTGTGGCAGGCAACGTGGCAAATGACAATCCACAATGTTTGGCAGGCGACGTGGCAATTGACAATCTACAACATGTGGCAAGTGACAATCCGTAATGTGTGGCAGGTGACGTGGCAAGTGACGATCCGCAATGTGTGGCAGGTGACGTGGCAAGTGACAATACGCATTTGGTGACAAGTGACAATGTGCAGTGTGTGGCAAGTGACGTGGAAAGTGACACCCTCAGGGCTCCTACTGATTGTGCATTATGGTGAGTTGAGCCATTTATTTTTATATTACAATGTAATAATAGAAATAATATGCTTCAATCATCCTGACACCATAACAACCATGGTGCCGTGATGATTGAAGCGACAATACCAGCCATTTCCCCGATAAATTGCCCCCAAAAAAACATATATTTTCTAGCAGTGTCCCTCCCGAGACTAGGCTCTGGATCCGCCCCTGCGCCTAGGGTGCACTGCTGCCTAGGGCACCCGGCCACCGGTGTTCCTAGTTTCTTCTCTCTGCAGCAAGCAACTAAGTCTCAGCATCAGCAGGCAGCCGCCGCTCCATTTGCACATAGTTTTAGGGGCGCAGCGGAGGAATGGAAGCAAGCAAATCTTCATTGATGGGCGCTGGTGAGGCTGCATTTGATGGGTGCTTCATAAAAAAAGTGGGGTATACATGGGCAGGGAAAAGGGGGTGTTAAAAATCCTTGCACCAGCCCTGTCCTCTGCTGCTCCCTCACCTCATCAAGCCCCTTGCAGTTGTAAACCTTCGGTGCTGTGGTGCTGTCCCAGGCACTTCTTCAAGAGTGACCTCCTCTTCTGCCCCCTTCATCTCTTCATAGAAGCTGTACTATAGCTTCCATGAATTAAAATGTTCTCCTTGAATGTAGGAGGCAGACCTTTCATTCATCTGTCTGGCCTCCATTGATAGAGAGCTTTTCATTTCTGGAAACTACAGTACAGCTTTTATGAATGGAGGAGGGGGTAGACATAACACTGTTGACAAGTGTCTCTGACTGGTCCAGCTCATCATATTAACCCTCGCAGCACTGGAAGATTACAGTTGCAGTGGTAGAGGCAGAGGACTTCGGATTTCAACTAAGACAGCAGCCAGCAAGGAACACTTCACACTGAATGTAAGTACCGTCCCTTATGCTTATGATTAAAAAAAACGAAACTTAGGCTTTAGGTTGTCTTCTCTAAGGTTAACATGCATGCATAGCATGTTCCTGGATTGGGACCCCTTCTGTCCCCATTGTAGACTCCACATAGGGTCCTATTTACATATGTTTTGGGAGTGTCCCTTTATTGTGACACATTGGGCTGCTATCTTTGAGGAAATAAACCTTAGATTACAATTGACCCTCTCGTCCTCTCCGTCCCCAGCATTACTGGGGATTCAGGATGACGAGCAATGGTCTCACCATACTAGGCTATTAATATCATATCTCCTTTACTATGCCAAGAAAGAGATTCTGATGAAATGGTTGTCCTTGACGCATCCTGGAGTGTCCTTGTGGGAGACAATGTAGAATGCAGTCCTCCCTATGTATAAGTTAACATATTGTATATTAATAGAGGATTCCCCATGAAATTTGAAAAAGTATGGTCCCCTTGGACCTTGACCTGAGGTGGCCCACTTGTAATATCCTCATTTGGGTAAAAATGCTGAGCTTGGAGTGTTCTTCCTACTGGCTTCTCCCCTCCCTTTCCTGATTGCTCCTTTTGTCTGTCTGTTGCCTCTTTCGTTTCCTGTCCCTTCTCCCCTTCCTCTTCTCACTCTTCCCTCTGTCTCGTCCACCACACCATGCCCCTGGATACATGACAGCTCTCCTTCCTATGAAGGAGGTCCTCTTTCCTGTTACATAGTTACATACACAAGTCCAACCTATGTGTGTGATTATATGTCAGTATTACATTGTATATCCCTTTATGTTATGATCATTCAGGTGCTTATCTAATAGTTTTTTGAAACTATCGATGCTCCCCGCTGAGACCACCACCTGTGGAAGGGAATTCGACATCCTTGCTGCTCTTACCATAAAGAATTCTCTACGTAGTTTATGGTTAAACCTCCTTTCTTCTCATTTTAATGAGTGGCCACGTGTCTTGTTAAACTCCCTTCCGCGAAAAAGTTTTATCCCTGGGGTCACCAGTATGGCATTTGTAAATTGAAATCATATCCCCTCTCAAGCGTCTTTTCTCCAGAGAGTATACATTCAGTGCTCACAACCATTCTTCATAACTAATATCCTCCAGATGCTTTATTCGCTTTGTTGCTCTTCTTTGTACTCGCTCCATTTCCAGTGCATCCTTCCTGAGGAATGGTGCCCAGAACTGGACATCATACTCTAGGTGCGGCCGGACCAGAGTCTTGTAGAGTGGGAGAATTATTGCTTTATCCCTGGAGTTAATCCCTTTTTCAATTCATGCCAACATTCTGTTTGCTTTGTTAGGTTCAGCAATGGTATGCAATGCCAAGCTGCTGCTATCATCTACTAGGACCCCCAGGTCCTTTTCCATCCTAGATTTCCCCAGAGGTTCACCCCCTAGTGTATAAATTGCATTCATATTTTTGCCACTCAAATGCATTATTTTACATTTTTCTACATTAAACCTTATTTGTAAAAAGGAAAAAGAAACTGCGCTAAGATGTAAATGTATACCTAAGGATAATAAAGTCTGGTATAAAATAAAATAAAAGCAGAAATTCTCCTGTGTAACACCAAAACAGTAAAGAAATATAAGAAAAATATAGAATCACGCTAAATCTATAATGTTGACAAATGTGAACCAAAAATTGGTGTGTATACATATAACACCCAGCGAAACCAATCACATATCTGTGTGTGTAACAATTTAAATTAATAAAAATTAAATTGAATGTGATTAAACAACCATATATGATAATGGCTATCTTGAAATTACATAAATAAATAAAAAAATGAAAAACACAATTATAATTGCATAGAAAATAATAATAATAAAAAAGTCCAACTGCATCAAAAAAAGTCTCTGTGTAACAAACTTAACAGTTATAGCATACACCCATGTAGAAATAGAAATTTTTATTAGAAATAAAGTCCATCTGCAAATGGAGTGCATTTTCAATCGCTGGTGAGCAAACAGGCTGTGTTGAATCCACCAGTACTAAAGATAAGATCACTGCTTACCAGATGTCCGTGATCCCCCGTTACAGAGGATCAGGGAAAGCATAGAATCAGGCACTGGCAATTTCCAAAACACACAGCGCTTGTTAGTTATCCTCGCTAACCACTGGATCGCCCCGTTGGTAATCAAGCCCGTGGGTGGGTGGCCATACCATGAAAGAAATAAATGCTCCAATAGTATAAAATACCTTAGGATTTATTTGAAAATCTTATCAAAACAGAATCACACTTACAATGTAACATCAAATGCCTAAAATCCGAAGTGCCGGCCGGATACATACGGACATACCCGTCCTTCTGGATGATTGAACAACAACACGAGGTGGCGTCAGTGTGTCGCTCCGTGTATATCCCTTTGTTGTGTACTGAACTAGACCATGTTTTTGTGCTCTGTTTATACTGTACTTCTAAAGACTGAAATGAAGCAACCCTGTTTTGCAGAGGCAGCTGGTGGTATATTTTTTTGGAGGGAGCGGCAAACGATCCACCCGGTTGGTCGGTCACCAGCCCCGCATTTACCCCATCTAAGTTGCAGGCACTGCTTCCTCCGGGCGGCGTCTCCTCCTCCTAGTGCTTCATGGCGGCTTCCTCTTCATCACCTCCCTCCTCCTACTCGGTGGCCAATAGGATCGCTTCTCCTCTCGGCCAATCGGGTGACTGGTCTCAGGACCTACTTTCTGATCGACTGGGAGGTTAAACCGAAAGACAATAGCAAATATTAATTTGCTATTATCTGGGTGGGCTTGGGGTGCAGTAACCTGCGCTCCGACCCACCCTTTTTTTAAACCTATTAGAGCCTCTGGCTCTATTCACATGTTTCGAGAGAAAAAAAAAACCCTCATTGGAATCCATATGTCCGGTGCCTTGTATATAGATTAGGGGGCCGGACGCATGGATTAGGGGTAGGCTTTAGAAAGCATGTAACTGGGGCAGGACTCGACTGCATGGGACGTGTTAGGATGGAGAATATGATGGAATACTGTTGTGTCTCCGTCCTGGGAAATATACTGTGGCTTATAGAAAACAAGCAAATCAACCTATCATAAAAGGAGAATTTGAGTGCGTAAGAAGGTATTATCTAGATTGAAAAATCATTTTCTTCTGATAAATTATCCAACTTTAATCCATTCTTCTCTTGATTCAGACTTTAATTCTGGAAAATGTAAAAAATCCCTTAAATTAGAGAGAAGACACATGCACAGGGTATAGTTATGTGATTTGTCTACATGTAATCACGTCTTCCTTAGTGTGTTATTATCTGCAGAAAAGCATAGACTGCTTGGCAGAATGCCAGTTCCATTCGCCAAAGACAATCTAGCATGCAACCATGCGGACAAAGAAATGTATGTTTGTGCCTTTGTCATCACATAGGCACACGTGTGTAAGCATTCAGGTGTGTGCAAATCTTTGCAGGCTGTGTAGATACTCGCGGGAACACACAAACCTGGGTGCCTTCAACCTGTGCGCAGATTTCTATAAATAGCATGCTTGCCAGTTCCCCACCCCCTAAATAAAGCTCTGCTTTTGACACTCTCAGGCCTTGAGGGATGGAAGTGAGTTTAACATATTCAGACCTGTAGTGCAAGACACAAGAAGGGACAGAAATGAGTCAGTCACCAAAGGAAGAACAAGAAAATGATTACACAACATGTGCTCTGAAACACGTATATTAGGCTTTACACATATTTTATTTATTTATTTTTTTCCTAATTACCGAGTGCCTTGAGCATTATGCTAATGTAAAAAAAAAGGTTGTTCAGTGACCCAGTTAGTCTGGAAGAATTTTAATACAGTATGTATTCTATTTGTGGTGTAAACATTAATGAGATCATCCATTTATTATATTTTTTTACTCCATAAAATATTAATACTGTGTAATTTATTTTATAAAGTATAGACCATGGTGTCCTTTGCCTTGATATACGAGTTTGGGGGCACTAATAAAAACATAAAAATGTTATATTTTTTAACATAAAAATAAATGTTAATTAATTTACTTTGATATTTTAACTACCGTACTTAATTTTCATTAGTTCTTAAAACACACCTTTTTACATTTACAAAAATAATGTATAGTATTGAGTAATCTAGACAAAACTTTTAAGGTATGTGCATTTCCATATTCGAATTGAGTTACATTTACTTAAAAAAATTATCTTTTCATTTGAATGAAATTGCAAGACGCATATGTTTGCCAAACGTACAACCGCATGAGTTTTGATGCTGTATATCAGGGATCTGCAATTAGCGAACCTCCAGCTGTTGCAAAACTACAAGTCCCATCATGCCTCTGCCTCTGGGTGCCATGTTTGTGGCTGTCAGAGTCTTGCTATGCCTCATGGGACTTGTAGTTCTGCAACAGCTGGAGGTCCGCTAATTGCATATCCCTGCTGTATATTTTAAAGAGTTTGAGGTCTTTTGGAACTTTGAAAGCCTGCACAAGGCAGTTCCCATACATTTGAGGCCCATCAGGACAAAAGAGCACCACCAGTTACAAGAATTTTTCCAAGCCACTATAAAGACATGCAATGCCATTGAAAGGTAACAGTGAATATTGAACAAATTATCGTTCACATGGTTTAACCACTTGCCGACTGCCGAACACCGATATATACGTCCTCATTTTGAGGACGGATATCGTTGTTATGGCAGCAGCTAGCTGCCATAACCCCAGTATCCTCGTGTTCGGCCGGCAGTCAGCTACAAGATAAAAGTGGTCTCTGCGGCGGATTCACTGCGAGATCACTTTTATCCTGCCCTCCCCTTCCACCAATGCTCCGATGCCCTCCGCCGCTTACCAGAGCCGTCTGCAGCAGCGGAGGCTCCGGTAAGGATCGGTCCTCTCACTGGCTGTGCATTGAGACAAGTGAGGGGACACCATCTCCGTGACACTGCATGGCGGAAGTAACGTCAAAATGTCACTTCTGCCCATAGCTCTTAGTCCATTTTTTTTTAATAATTTATTTAAATGACCCTTTTTTTTTACCTTTTTTTTTTTTAACTGCATTTTAGTGTAAATATGAGATCGGAGGTCTTTTTGACCCCAGATCTCATATTTAAGAGCTCCTGTCATTCTTTTTTTCTATTACAAGGGATGTTTACATTCCTTGTAATAGGAATAAAAGTGACACAATTTTTTTTTTAAAACAGTGTAAAAATAAAAGGTAAAATAAATAAGGAAAAAAATAATTTTTTAAAAGGACCCTGTCCCGCCGAGCTCGCGTACAGAAGCGAATGCATACGTGAATAGTGCCCACATATGAGCTATCGCCGCGATCGGTAGAGCGAGAGCAATAATTCTAGCCCTATACCTCATCTGTAACTCAAAACAGGCAAGCAGTAGAATTTTTTAAATGTCGCCTATGGAGATTTTTAAGGGTAAAAGTTTGTAGCAAATTCCATGAGCGAGCGCAATTTTGAAGCGTGATATGTTGGGTATCAATTTACTCAGCGTAACATTATCTTTCACAATATAAAAAAAAAATTGGACTATCTTTACTGTTGTCTTTTTTTTTAATTTAAAAAAATTGTATCTTTTCAAAAAAAGTGCTCTTGTAAGACCGCTGCTCAAATACGGTGTGACAGAAAGTATTGCAACGACCGCCATTTTATTCTCTAGGGTGTTAGAAATTTTTTTTTTATAATGTTTGGGGGTTCTAAGTAATGTTCTAGCAAAAGAAAAATGTTTTTAACTGTAAACAACACATGTAAAAAAAGAGGCCTGGTCCTTAAATGGTTAAATGTTGCTTAACATACCATCCAAAATGTTTGCTTTATTTGCAGATGAATACATTTATAATAATTTGACATACGTCCTTTATACACCTATCGAGACAACTCACTTGTGTGCACGCAACGTTTGCGCTTGTGGGAGAACGCAACCAAGATGCAGGGTGAGGGACCACAAACTGTTAAGCTTAAAAACAATTTTTTGCCACAAAAATTCATGTTTCAGCAGGTTTGTTTTTGAGATATTGGAATTCAAATTCAGATTATGTAACAGCAAGCCCCGTTTGCACTGCATCTGTCACAATTTATGCTGCAGAAACGAACCTATGTGCTGGTTTGGTTTCAGAGATATTGCACATTATAGTTGAAGAAACCTCTCTCTCTCCCACTTTCCACCACGTTATTACATTTAAAAAACATTATACAATTTGTTTGTGCCGATTTGTACCACGAAAACAGAACCTGTTTGTTCAATTTTTGACATATTGGACATTCAACATTGGATTATGTAACCTAAACCCCACCCACTTTGCACTATTCTATTACATTTCAAAAACAAATATACCATATTTATGCTACATTGGCAGGAAAAACAAGAATATTGGTATAGTGTATTTTTTTCATATAGCACTCTCATTTTGTATCAGAAAGAATGATTATGCTTTGAGCCTGAGCTACCATGAAAACCTAAAAAAAATAGTTTTTCAGAAGATCTTTCTAGATGTGGGGAATCTGTCTTCAAAAGTCCACACTTTAACCAGCCACCGTCATTATAATGCGGCAGGTCGGCTCTCCTGCGCAAACCGACGTAGGTATGCGCACTGGACTAAAAGTGCCAGCAGAAATCGCCAAGCGTGCGCAGGGGGCCACAGATGCCTGTGCGCACATACGTGCCTTAGCACTAGTTGGCGCCAGTTAGCCTACTTAAAGGGGGCTCCAGCAACAGATCAGTGCTGACTGGCCTTTCAGCTGTGTTCCCATTACTCTGATACACGCGCTATCTGTCTGATTACCCGTTGCTGACCTTGGCTCCTGTTGACCCTGCTCTGAACTCTGCTATACCGGATCTTTGGTTCCTTTTCCCGGCTTCCCATCTGACCTGTCTCCGCCTGATGTTCCGGTACCCTGCTGCCTGCCTGTTGATGAACCCAGCTTCCCATCTGACCCATCTCTGCCTGATGTCCCGGTACCCTTCTGCCCGCCTGTTGACGAACCCGGCTTCCCATCTGACCCATCTCTGCCTGATGTTCCGGTACCCTGCTGCCCGCCTGTTGATGAGCCCGGCTTCCCATCTGACCTGTCTCTGCCTGACGTTCCGTTACCCTGCTGCCCACCTGTTGATGAACCCGGCTATTCCTGTGACCTTGCTCAGGTGCCCTGCTTGGCCCAGCATTACTGCCCGAGTGTTTGCAACCACAGTTCTGCGACCAGCTGTGACTTCCTACTCTGCAACCACAGTCCTGCGACCAGCTGTGACTTCCTGCTCTGCAACCACAGTCCTGCAACCAGCTGGGACTTCCTGCTCTGCAACCACAGTCCCGCGGCCAGCTGTGACCTTATGCTCTGCAACCACAGTCCTGTGACCAGCTGTGACTCCCTGCTACAGGATTTTGGGCTTCCATCTGCAGGTACTCGTGTGCCTCCTGTCCTTTGGCTCCTTCTGTTAGACTCTCAGCGGGACCTGGACTGGAGATACAAGAGAGGCCAACCTTGTCATTTCAGCCTCCCCTCAGGTATATGACATTCCGCCAGCGACCCACGATCGCGGTATACAGAGGCAGAACGGGATCTGCCTATGTAAACAAGATGACATATCAGAGATTGTCAGGGCTGGGCTTGGCTTCCTTCTCAAAGCTGGCCGCTCAGCTGTCGGCTAATTGCCAGCTCCTATCTCTCCACAGTGACTCACCTGTTGATGATATCCTGCTCGTCAGTCCTGCCTACTTAAGCCATCCAGTCCAGATGATCTCTGCCTTCGCATTGGTCACATCTCTAGAGACTCTCTCCTGTGTTCCTGTTAAAGACTTGCTTGGCTGACATTCCTTCTGGCTCCAGATCCTGCTTACTGTTCTACTATGCTCATTTCTGGCTCACTGAAGTTTTGGCTTGTCTGGCTATCCATTCTGGTTCCTGAACACTAGCTATGTTTTGACTACGCTTACTCTGTTTACCTTTTCTTTATTATTATTAAACAAGTGTGATTTAACTGTACTTCTGTCTCAGTCTGATTCATGGTTTCTGATGGTTTTTGTGAGACACACCCATTGTGTAAAACCCCCTCACTGCCATCACTGGTGCAAACCTCTCCAGCAGTAGATACATACCTCCCATGGCGATGGTGAATGGAGCAGAAGGGAGCAAAAAGAAAGTTGTGTAAGTTTCAAGTCACTGAAATCATTTCTTACATAGGGTTTAGTACAGCCACATGCTTCTGTTTAGCTGGAAACTCTGGGTATTTTGTTCAGCTCCTGTTACTGAATAAAGCAAAGGAAAGGTAAGTATAAACTGCTAAGGATTGGTGATGGAGGTTTAAAGGAAAATAGTTGCTGCACCCTGAATAGGCCTAGAGCAGGTTTTCTTTAGGCTATTGCTATCTTTTTTAAATATGTTGGAATTTTTCTAATAAAGAAAATTATTTTTTGTTATTTCCTGTTCCTTTTTTTGAAGAATCCTCTTTTGGACTCCTTGGTCCTTCCCCTCTCTCTTTCATTATGCTGAATTGTACCTTATCACTGGCCTTTTCTAAAGTGAGTACTTAGAGATACATTTGTTTCACTGCTAAGAATGCTTTGCAGTTATGCAAGTAGACTGATTTATTTTAATATGATTATTCTCCATGTCTCCAGTACAGTGTGATTGGTTACCTGATTGCATCATGTTTCGAGAAGTAGGGCAACATTGTAACATGTCCAGTCATCATAATAACTGCTGTCAGTGCTGACTGACTAATTAGTTCTGCTAGTGGTGTTGAGGGCAGACCCTTGGGCATTCCAGATATCTGTGCATGAACCCAATTAACACTTACTTTGCAAATAATCAAAATGAAACTGTCTTTTAAATACTGTGTTTTTTTTTGTTTGTTTGTTTTTTTAGATTGTAAATATACAGAGCAAAGAAGGATAAAAGGAAAAGAAGTATATAAAACAAAACCATTTTAATATAAAAAAACAAATGATAACACAAAAAAATATTTTTTACCAAGTTGGATACTGATGGGCGAGGATTAAAGGTGTGATTGCGCAAAAAGCCACGTAGACATGTACAGTATCTCACAAAAGTGAGCACACCCTCACATTTTTGTAAATATTTTATTATATCATTTCATGTGACAACACTGAAGAAATTACACTTTGCTAAAATGTAAAGTAGTGAGTGCACAGCTTGTATAACAGAACAGTGTAAATGTGCTGTCTCCTCAAAATAACACAACACACATCCATTAAAGAGGAAGTAAACCCTGATGGGTTTACTTCCTCTTTGTCTCCCTGCAAAGGTAAAGCATAATGGGCTACTATGCATTGCATATTAGCCCATTATGTGTCCCTTACCTGACACAGGAGCCAGCGATGTCACCACTGTCCCCTGTAGTCCGGAGCATCCATCTTCTTCCGGGTATTGCTGTTCCGGCCACTCACAGCGCCGGAGCAGCGATGACGTCACTCCCACGCAAGCGCACTGGAGCCGCCACTAACGGTATATCGCCGTTAGCAGCATAGTGCGCCTGCGTGCCGCTGTCTACGGCGCATGCTCCGTAGACAGCTGTCACTGTTTTTTAGTGAATATCTCCTAAACTGTGTAGGTTTAGGAGATATTTCTTGGACCTACAGTTAAGCCTTAATCTAGGCTTACCTGTAGGTCAAAGTGGTTTGTAAGGGTTTACAACCACTTTAACGTCCAAACAGCTGGCAACAAAAGTGAATACACCCCTAAGTGTAAATGTCCAAATTGGGCCCAAAGTGTCAATATTGTGTGTGGCTATCATTATTTTCCAGCATTGCCTTAACCCTCTTGGGCATGGAGTTCAACAGAGCTTCACAGGCTGCCACTGGAGTCCTCTTCCACTCCTCCATGATGACATCATGGAGCTGGTGAATGTTAGAGACCTTTAAGGGCGTCTTTCAGGCAGGGCAAAAGGGGCAGCTGCCCTGGGCACTGTCATTGATGTGGGGCCCAAAGCAGCTACCTCATACTTGCCAACTATCCCAGTGTAAATTCCCTTGTCCCTTGAAGTTTTAGTCCTGTGCTGTGTCCCAATATCTCAGTGTGAAGTGATGGTACTAATGCTGCCCAGCTCTGCCCTATTGTTGTGTACAGATAACTTACCTGCAGACCCTGTGATTACATGCAAATAACCGGCATTCATATGTAAATAGTGGCGGCATTACTAAGTAAATAGATGTGGCCGGCAGCATTGATATGTAAATAAAAGTGGCATTCATATGTGAATCATGCTCACCTGCAGTGAGATGATGTGCTGTAACCTCCAGCAACCAATCAGTGAGCAGTATTACTTTACAGCAATCTCTAGTAACCAATTAACAAGCAGAAATCATTTGCTGTAACCTCTAGCAACTAATCAGTGAGCCGTAATGTGTGCTGTAACCTCTAGCAACCAGTCATTAAGCAGTAATGATATGTTGTAACCGCTGGTAACCAATCGCAATTGCTGCCTGATCTGATACAGTAAACTGATTTTAAGTCTAGCTGCTATTTATTGTATGTCTCAGAGCAGGTGGAGAGCAAAACTGCATGGGGGGGTCCAATCAGTATTAAAGATGGCCCTGGAGACCTTGCACTCCTCCACCTTCTGTTTGAGGATGCCCCACAGATGCTCAATAGGGTCTGAACCAAATAGGTTTATCTTGGTCTCATCAGAACACAGGACATGGTTCCAGTAATCCATATACTTAGGCTGCTTTTCTTCAGCAGACTGTTTGTGGGCTCCCTTGTGCATCATCTCTAGAATAGGCTTTCTTCTGGGAAGACAGCCATGCAGACCAATTTGATGCAGTGTGACCCCCCCACCCCTTCCCTGTCATAGTCCTTCCCTGTCATAGTACAAGTGTCAGAAAGGTCATTCTAGCATGAGCTTAGTGCTGAAACAAGATACTCAAAAACTGTCCTATAGCAAAGGTGCTGCCAGGATAACCTAAAATAAAATTAAGGCTTTCTTAATTGCCATTTTATCCTTCTACAGCAGCAAGGAAAGTGTGTCAGTTATTAACTCAAGACAGCCATACAGTAATTGAAATTCAGCCAGTTAAATTGGAGCTCCACCCAAAAGGGGAAGCTCCTCTTGTTTGCTTCCTCCCCCTCCACTGCCACACACATTTGACACCTTTCGTGGGGGAGTGGGTACCTGTTTTTGACAGGTACCCGCGTCTTCACTTCCAGGTGACCTCGCTGCAGTGATTTCCCCTGGAAGTTTGCCCCCCTCCTCCTTCCACCACCGCCAGGCCATTCAGAAAGCACAGCGCACTTAGTGCATGTGCTGTAGGGAACCGGCTGTGCAGCCACAAGGCACGTTCTTGTGTCATCTCTCTGTAAGGACTACAAGGAATCACAGGCACAACAGACATTGGCAAATGTGTATGTCTGCAGAAAGCAAGGTAAACAGGGTAAATATTGAAACTGTAAAAAACACACAGGAGGGTGCAACCACCTCTTGCATTAACATAGATATTTTTTATTTAATCCACATCCACAAATGGATACTTACATGAAAGTAAAAACATCAGTTGAAGCATTTTGGGGGTCATGACCCCTTCCTCAGGGCTCTAAAGAAGGGGTCATGACCCCCCAAAATGCGTCAGTGTCCAGCTATTTGTTCCCAAGACAAACTGTATTGCATTCCAGCTGGAGCAGATCTGTGTTGCTTAATGTTTTTAAATTCATGTGAGCAGGGCCGCTGATAAGCCAGTACAACCAGCCCTGTTGTACCGGGCCCACCTTACGGGGGGGGGGGGGGCATGCAGCTTCACAGACAGTTCAGTGGAGAAAAACAAAAAAAAGCTTTCTAATTTACACCCCAGCTCAGCCGATCCTACTAGCTTAGGGGGTGTTGTATTAATACTATTTCCAGGGCCCCTATCTGATGCTGGAGGAGGAGCAGTCAAGGGGCTTTTTTTTCAATTTCGGGCGCATGTGTAGTCCTCACTCGGTGCCTGTCTCGCATAGTGCTGGCTGCTCTTCTGACAGGCCTATTGCCTTCCCTGGCAGAGTGATCTTCCTCCACTCCACGCTCACTAGCCGAGAGAGCGAGAGAGGCGGGCAGCAGCAGCGGCAGGGAGAGGCAGCTCACAGGGAGCTGAAGGAGCTGGACTTCTCGAGGGTGGAGGAGCACATATAAGCGGTGGGTTTAGTTCGTTTTTTAAGCAAATTCATTAACTTTTTTTTTCCCACATGTTTTTGTGTTTTTTTTTTCAATTGTGCTGCAGCATTGTGGCATTGGGGAGGGGCCCTAAGTAAATTATTAATTCTTTAAAAGGCCCTGTCTTGTAGCAAAACACTTGTGAGAGCCTACATATCTGCATCTTCTACCAGTTATATTGACTTTGCTGCATACTTTAATATAATGCACCTAAATAAACACATTGTAAGACATGGGCACCTCTTGCATCATTAAGCCCTTCCCACCCAAACCCATCGCTGGATCTTAATGCAGGGGGCGGGCCAGGGGTGAGATTGACCGAGGGGCTGAAGGGGGTCCGTCACATAGGCTGTATTATAGAGCCCCATGATTTCTATCAGCGGCCCTGCATGTGAGTATCCATTTATCTATATGGATTAAATAAAGATTATCTATGGTAATGCAAGAGGTGGCTGCGCTGCAGTTGGTTCTAAGGATTTCCCAGTCAGAGGAGGGTTGAACCCGTGAAGGGCCTTCTGGAAAGAAGTACGGAGGAAGATTACCCTTGGGTTTAGCACTAAAATGTTTTTGGACGTTTGGTAAATATTGAAACTCACTGATTTATTTTCAGACATAAATACACTGGTGTATTTAAATTGTGGCCAAAATGTATTCTGCTATGTATGTCTTTGTTAAAAACAAAATCCCAATAAGTGTATTTTGATTGGTTTGCATGAAAGTTATAGCGTCAACAAACTATGGTATGACAATCTGACACTAACTGACACTGAGGGGCTCTGACTAACTGTCACTGACATTACCAGTGACCTAATACAGTGATCCGTGCTAATAATATACACTGACAATGGCTGGGAAAGGGTTAACATCTAGGGTGATCAAGGGGTTAAATGTGTGCCTAACAATGTTTAGTGTGTGAACTGTGTGATGATTTTACTAAGCAATGTACTGATTTTTACTCCCTGCTTTGCAGAGATAAGAAAAAAAAACTTATTGCTGCCATCTGTAGAGAGCCCTGTGTGGTTTACTAACACAGGATTCTCTTCTGTCATTTGCTCAGCTGATCAGCGGGTCCAGGCTATACATCATTGGCTGGGACCCTCTGATCAGCTTATGCTGAATCGAATTATAGCATAGTTTTCCTGATCCGCGTGTACAAGTGTAAGTGGACCTGGAAGTAAGCTGCGACAAATAGGTGCGTGACTTTGCCTGTTAAGCTTTGGAAATGAAAGCTAATAGACTATTGTTTGCCATGCGCAGCTACTCCAGATTCTGTCTGGTCCAGTCTTAGTAAATTTCCCTCATTGTATATTTATCCAACCCCCTATTTTACACCTGAATGCATCTTGAAATACAGATGTTTGTGCTAATATTTAATTTACATTGCTCATAAATAGATTGCAGTGCTATATAGTATGTGCTGCTATGAGATGTTAGGCTTTGCAAATCAATGACTGCAGAACTAACTTTAATGTCATGATGTGTTTGTGAATCTTCTAATATCACAGTCTTGGCTGTGTTTCTGTAAAGTATTATATGTATTGCATTGATTTTTGCCATATATTGTTTTTCCTCCTAAGAAACTGATATACCTCCATGACAGGTTAATAATAGTGGTGAATTTTGTTTTACCCTCCACCTGATCATACAGATGGTACAGTGAAGATAAAATGACTGTGCGGGCATATCCATTCTATCACAAGTAGTGTGACTGTCGATTGAACTCTGTGTTAAATTACTAGTAATGAGAAAGAGAAAACAGATCAGCACAGATGCCACCCAGGAGATAATCCATGCTTTTAAAAATTGTTTTTTATTTTATTAATGTGTTTGCCATACAAAGTAAAGATATAGAAAATAGAGAATAACAAAAAACAAGAAAAGGGTAAAAATACTTCCATAACATTCCATATATCCTATGATTTACAACTGAGCATATTAACTGAGCAAAACAATTGAAATTTAGCACAGCTGTGGGGAGGTGCAGCGTGGTGCGGCAACGGTAAACACTCACAGTCCAGTTGCAGAGCTGGCATTAATGCACAGAACTGGCATTAATGTAGAATTCAGTAATTCACAACCTGGCAGGAAAGGGACCCAACCATGAACACTCATGGCATGTGACAGCAATGTGTAGCAAAGCAGGTCCCAGCCAACAGCGTCTGTCTTGAGGGGTGGAATGTGGCCTGGTCAGTCCAAACACAATTGGAGAGGTCTCCAGGAAGGATGACGTGCTCCTATTCTTTCCCTACTCATCTGGAACCTCTCCCTTTTGCTAATCACTGTCCCTGTCAGACAAGTGACCTGTCCCTACACTACCCACACACAAAATGCATGCCCAGCCTGGGAGCCAGGGCTTTAAATAGGCTCTGGCCAACCCAAGATGGCTGCTAGAGTCACATGGGGTGGCAGCATCCAATCCGATAGCTTCCTCAGTGACCCTGGAAACCATAGAGGAACCATGTTCCTTTTGACTTCCTCTCCCCCTGCAATGTCGCTGTGGTTGAGTGCCACCTGGAGTGGAGAAAGTAGACTGCACTTGCCTACACAGCATTAGGGTTACGTAGGGTATTATGAGTTTAATGATCTATTATTTTACTTAAAGAGGACCTTCAGTGTATACATCCCCCCCCCCCAACCCATTTTTCTTTTTCTCTGTTTGGATACTCACCCAGCCACCAGATCCAGTGTTATTCTGCTGACATCCTTCTGTCAGCAGACACCGTTGTGTCCTGTGCCACCATCTTACTTGTGGAATCACACAAGTCTACTCAATTAATCCTAGTAGGAAATGTAAAAAGTCTACTGTAGCAAAATAATACAGACCACCTAACAGGTACAGTAGGTAGTAGGAGTGCAGTTCTTGCAGACAGTGCTGTGTGACATCCATTCTCTCAGCTTCCGGCAACAAAAATCACATTCCATCTTCTAAACCAGGTTTGGATCTGAGTGGTGATTGTGAGGATCATCTTAGTACAGACGTTTCTATGTCAGGCTTGGCAGTAACGAGTTTTGTATGTTCCAAAATTAAAAGTGAGCCTGGATCGGACCTCTGTATATACCGATGTGCCAATGATGACTCTTGTTAAAATACATTGTCACAGATTGTTCTGTTCTATTTTTGTCTTGCATGTCATGCTATGCTTATACTTGAATAAAGCATATGTTATCTGAGCCTGGAGTAAGCCTTTACAAATAAAATTCAACCCATTGCTAAATGTCATTGTTTAATACATTTATTTTTTTAAGATGTCATCATTTAATTCTGTATTACTTGTTCACAGTGATATATTTTCCGAAATATAAATGCTACAGATTCTGTCACACCTAGGTTTTAGAGGAGAAAAACAAAAAAAAAATATTCTGAACCAAATGGTGTACTAAAAAATTTACCAGTGCCCATGAAATGCAGTATGACCAGTGCCATAAACTGCAGCCTGACCTGTGCCATAAAATGCAGCCTGACCAGTGCCATAAAATGCAGCCCGACCTGTGCCATAAAATTCAGCCTGACCTGTGCCATAATATGCAGCCTTACTAGTGCCATGAAGTACAGCCTGACCACCTTACACAGACTGGCATTCCCCTGCGAGGAAGTCATCACATCCGATCCGCCTGTCACAGGAGACAAAGCAGCCCTTGCGGCGGCCATGGCCGTACTTCATTCGGCCGCTCGAGCTGCTGTTTTTGGTCCTTGGTTGACAGGCCCAGACCCTCTTGATCCAGCAACGTGCACAAGAGCATGAGCTCTCCGGGGACTCTCCCTCCTCATTGGCTGAGACAGTCAATGTCAATCACAGCCTTGAACCAATGAGGAGAGAGAGGGGGAGGGGCCGAACCATGGCTCTGTGTCTGAATGGACACACAGAACAGGGAGCTTGGGAGCACATCTGCTTGGGGCCCCTATTGCAAGCTGCAGGAAAGAGGGGCCAGGAGCACCTTTAAACATACATATAGGTCAGCAAAGTGGTTTGTTCCCATGAAACGCCATGTCTATACGTTGGCTTCTTAGCCATAGCAGGTGTTGCACGGCTGGGGCCCCGGATGCACGTGGCCGGTGGTCGCGAGCCAGAACGGGGATTTGTGTCCCCATTCTGTCAGGAGAGGAGAGACAGATCGTCTGTTTATACTAGCTAGGAGCAGCTATCTGGCTCCTCCTATAGTAAGTCCCATCCCCATTCAGTTAAAAAGACAAAGGAGGGACCACATTTAACCCTTTGATCGATCCTTGTATTAACCTTTTCCCTGCCAGTGACATTTACACAGAAATCAGAGCATTTTTATAGCACTGATCGCTGTATAAATGTCAATAGTTCCAAAAATGTGTCAAAAGGGTCTGATCTGTCTGCTGCAATATCGCAGTCCCACAAAAAAATCACAGATCACCACCATTACTAGTAAAAAAAAAATAATAATAATAAAAATGCCATAAATCTAGCCCTTATTTTGTAGACGCTATAACTTTTGCGCAAGCTAATCAATATACGCTTATTGCAGGTTTTTTTTACCAAAAATATGTAGAATAGATATTGGCCTAAACTGATGAAGAAATCTGAAAAACATTTCCGGGGATATTTATTATAGCAAAAAGTAAAACATATTGTTTTTTTTTTTGAAAATTGTTTCTCTTTTTTGTTTATAGAGCAAACAATAGAAACCTCAGAGGTGATCAAATACCACCAAAAGAAAGCTCTATTTGTGGGAATAATTATTTTGCGCTAATAATGTATAGGCCCATTTGTTATTTATAAAGCCACTACTAAATTTGTTTAGCAGCAGGTATCAGAGCATTACTCAACTCAAATAAAGGAATATCATGTGAAAACATGCCTGTAACATAGTTGCACATTATTTGGCTGTTTTATGACCGCAATCATAGGACTTAATAACTCATGATAAACAGATGGTAACAAATATTTCAGAATGAAATCACCCTAGCCACCTATTTTGCATAATTTTTACTTGGCCTATCCTTGCTGGGCATTGTCTCCCAGCCACACAGATGAAGAGGGCACAGAGTACATGTGATGGTTGGCAGATATATGCTGAGAGCTATCAGATGGGTAAAGCTGCACGGGGTAGTTACACCTTGGGCACAGGTAGGGTATGCGTCTGCAGGCATACCCTGTGCTTGGTCATTTGATCTGATCTGAAGTAATGATTAAACTCGGAGGATACATGCAATGACACATGTCCCTTACCTGTGCAGGTTTGCCATCTAGCATCTACACTCAGCCCTTTCTGTACTGAGTGCACAACAAGTTAACATTGTGTAGGAAATCAGCCTGTGCCTTCTTTGCAACTGCTGTGACCTATATGTAACTATATTATCAGAAGTCATCATTTGGTTTTCTCCAAGAGAAAAGCTTCCTGGATGCAGGAAATTGGCTGAAAGACCATTTCTGAGATTGTTTTGCTTTATTTCACTGATCTGGGTTTCAGATTATGTGCAATCTCTGTGTACTGGCGCTGGGTATAGACAGTTTCTGAATGATTAGCTATCATAATTTCCAACCTCCTGGAAGCCACAATATATCGTTTTTGTTGAAATAAGGTCACAGAGGTACAAATTTAATTATACAATGACCTTGTAGGCTGTACAGTGTATTTGTATTATTTCACAGCAGTCTTGTTAATTTTCTCTCCTCCTGTTGGAAAGCCTCAGCTTGAAACCACTGTTTATCTTTATCTAATATGCATGTCCATATTTGACATATGCTTTTATGATGTTATTAAAAGGTGCCCCTGACACACTGCAAAATTTGCAGTAATTTTTGGAATCAGTGCTCCTACAGCTCAGGTACTGACTCTTTGGTCCTTTGGAGCACACTGTTATGCCGCGTACACACGACCCGACTTTCCGGCAGACTAGGTCCGATGGTCTTTCCAACTGACTTTTCGGAGGAGTTCCAACGGACTTCCGAACGAATGGACTCGCCCACACGAACGGACTAAGTCCGTTCGAAAGCCTGTTCGCTTCGAAACGTGATGACGTAAGACGGGACTAAAAAAGGAAGCTCAATAACCAGTAGCCAATAGCTTCCCTTGCGTCATATTTGGTACGTCAGACCAGCATACAAATGAATCATTTTCCTGATAGGAATTGAGTCCGTTGGACAGATTTGAAACGTGTTCTATTTCGAGGTCCTTCTGATTCTATATATGAAAAACGATTGGATTAGCCCACACACGATCAGATTGTCCGACGGAGTGATTCTGTCTGACCTAGTCTGCCGGAAAGTCTGGTCGTGTGTACGCAGCAATTAGTTGCCTCATTTTGCCTTGGAAACTCAAATTTCTAAGTATTAAAGTGATACTAAACAGAGAAGTGTTAATTACCATAATTCATTCATATATCATGGCACTGTATTTTTATTTTTGCAGCACTGTGAGATCGCATGATCTTTCCCTGTTCTTTGGCATCTGCAGTGCAAGATCTTTGGTAGGGGCTTCTATTACTCTGCTGATGTATGCTCTTTACAGTGTGAGACTGTCTGGCCAGCCCTGATAAGTGCTGTTCCAGTCCCACGACTAAAAAAAACTGTTTCAGGAGAGCAATTCAAATTCAATTATAAATATCAAATTTCTGATTTTATAAGATGTTTTACAGCTCCCAATAAATCTTTAATTAACATCAAATATGTATTTTTTGTGCATTAATATGAGTCAAAGATAATTAACACTAGCTTTCAATAGACTTTACTTTTGATTTTGCAATCAATTAATTTTATTTCAATTAATATTTTATTGTGCAACATTCACAGAGGCCATTACTGCTAACAAGCAATTTCTGTAGCTTTCCATGAGAATTCTGCAACAGGTTGTTGAGCTCACTCTTCTAGAACAAACTGTTCCAGGTGTCTCAGGTTTGAAGGTTGTCTTCTTCAAACTCATGTTTCAGCTCTTTCCATAAATGGTTAATGCAATTCGGATCAGGTCTCATACAAGGCCACTACAGAATAGTCCAATATTTTGTTCTTAACTATTCTTAGGTGCTTTTATTTGTCTGTTCCTGCATGTTTCTGAGCTCATTGACATTCCAAAATTCATTTAATCACTTCCCACTCTCAGTACGTCATATGACGTCCTGGTCTTTGAGTGGGGATATCTGAATATCTGAAGGCCTCATTCATATATCATTTTTTTTTCTGCCGGCGATTCTCTGCACATTAGGAACAATCATAGCGGCTGCTCAGGAATAATAGCGGCTGGCCGAGGAAAAAAGAATGGAAGGTGTACTTATCCCTTGTGCAATATTTATTATGCACTAAATGCTCTCCTTGTGACAGCCTAATAACTTCTTGGCTAAAGTATCAACTATCACAGCAGTGATCAAGTAACAATAAAGTAGGTTTTATATGCCATTGTAGTATCCAAGTTAAATGGGTGGTAAACACCCTTATAGGAATATCACTTTAAACCAAGCTATTTTCTGTTATGTTAATGGTTTGATCTTTTTTTTGTTCCTAAGAAGAACAATTGTCAAAAATGAAGGGCAAGGTAAAAGGTACACAGGCAATAAGTTGGACACGTGAGGATGCTGTCTCCCACAGCCATGTGTGGATTGTATCTTCTTTACTCACTACAATGACCTGAGACTGAGATATTATTAGAAGTGTCAGGAAAACAGAAGGGGGGGGGGGGGGTTCTTAAAGGTGGTAGAATTAATAAGAGAAAGGTATAAAGTCTAAGACCCCTTTCACACTGGGACGGGTCGGAGGTAAAACGCTGCTATTTTTAGCGGCGCTTTACCGCCAATTTCGTGGCACTATTCACCCAATAGTGGGTGCTTTTATACCCTTGCTAGCGGCGGAAAAAGGGTTAAAACCACCGCAAAGTTCTGCTGCAGCATTGCTATTCCAGTGGTATAGTGGCGCTGCCCCATTAATTTCAATGGGCAGGAGCAGTGAAGGAGCGGTGTATACACCTTTCCTTCACCGCTCCAAAGATGCTGCTAGCAGGACTTTCTTTACCGTCCTGCCAGCGCACCGCTCCAGTGTGAAAGCCTTCGGGGCTTTCACACTGGAGACACAGCAGCGGCTCTTTCAGGGTGCTTTGCAGGCACTATTTTTAGTGCTATAGCGACTGCAAAGCACCCCAGTGTGAAAGGGGTCTTAAACAAATGAATTAGCAAGGGGGGAAAGAAAAGAGAAAAAAGAAAACAATTAAGATACAAGGTGGTTCCTGTACAGAGATGCTGTACCTTCTACTGTAAAGTCTTATTACTGGCTGCTCGATATGCTGCATGACATTTTCCCCGGTTTGTTCTATACATAGATAGATAATGAAGTAAGCTACAACCTTTTATATGATCTGTGTCAACAGGCTTTGATGGGCAAATACAGTTGCTTTTTATATCGTTTAAGATGCTTCTAAGATCATTCAAAATACATTGAGAAGTGCATTTGACCCAGCGGGATTAGCATTCCCATAGATTTATATGAGAGGAGAAGCAGCTGTGAAGCGAACAAAAGCATGTTGACACAGACCCTATAATCTGTCACAACAATCAGATTTCTTTGTTCAGCAAGCCAGTATAAATATTGGGGACACCTGTAAGCACAGATCATATTTGTTTGCAGCATTTAAATATTTAAGTGACCAAAAGATCACAGCAAAACTAAAAAAGCGTTCAAAAAAAAGTCACACAGCAGCATTGAAAATAAATAAAATAAGTCTTACGGAAAGGACCCACCTCCAGGGCTGTCCTCTGCGTCATTCAACCCAGAACACTGTGGATATGTGGGCCTCACTGAGCTGCCATGGCACCTGCAATCACAATGTAACGATACATAAAGCAGCTTTGATGCCACCCTATCAGTGCCCCTTTCTGCATCATTAAAGACCACCCAGAGCAGATGAGGCAAAGTGCACCAACTTTTTTCTTTTTACAAACCCGTGGTGTGGTGCTTAAAAACAAAACACCAAAGTGAATAAAAAAATTGTCAGTAAAACGCACACAAAACAGTGCACTAGGATGTGTCATATGGTCTGCTCCCTGTCAGGAATCCTCCCTGTCAGGAATCCTCCACATCAGAGAAATACTCCTGACCTCTACCTCACCCAGTGGACGCTTCATCCAGTTTCTTTCCCATGGGGGAAGATCCCGCAGGACCTCCATCATACCAGCAGGGATACTATACAGCCAACCATCCTAACCAGAAGGTTAAAATGACAGCAGAGCACCCCTACTGGACACTGATAGGAACAGATACTACACTTGATCTTAGCCATAAGGCTGAGAAGCAAAGAGGACCTAGCTGTTGAAAATATCAATTTTTTCATAAATAAAAAATACAATACTTATGTATATTCCACCCTGTACTGCTACGCAGCACATACAGTAAATACACTACATTACAATACTGTTCCAGTCACACAATACATTTCATTGAATCAACGCATCACATTGTACAGAGAAATGTTCCCCAAACTACCACATCAGGCATGACTCCGCTTTACTCCAAAAGCATTATGTGGCCCCTAAGGTAACATTGAAGTACCTAGCAGATGTGCAGTGCCTCATTTAGACCCCTGCCCCACATGTCCTACAATGAGCAACCTAGGTTTTTCTTTTTAACCCGTGGTGGTGTGCAAAAGCAAAACACCTAAGTGTACAAAAAAAGTACAAGTGAAAAACATAAAAGTGCACTTATGGATGTGTCTCTAGTCCACCGCCTGAGGAAGTAGGACCCTACCATGACCTCCTGGGGCATAAAGTTTCTGACAGACAAACATGGTCCACCTAGTCAACCAAAGAGTATGGGGTGATGGGTTCCCTCAACAAGAGACCCCCTGGTTCAGGGGAGGAGGGAGCCCAATGGCCATGCATCCTCTCCTAGGCGTCAGGGCAGGCCTGAGGACCCATACCCTCCATCCAAGTGAAAAAGAAACACCAAGGGTTCTCTGCCTTCTCAGCCCATGACCAGACCAGGCAGCACCATTCAAACCAAGAGGCACCAGGCACATCAGCTCTCTCCACGCCAAGGGAGTACTCCCGATCCACACCTTATGTGGTGCATGCTCATTCAGTTTCCTCGCCTTGGGAGGGCTCCTCAGGATCCCATCATACCAGCAGTGGCACTGTTCAGCCAGCCATTCCTACCAAAAGGACAGAATGACTGTGTAGCACCTCTATGTGACACTGATAAGAACAGATACTATACTTGATCTTAGCCAAAAGCAGTGGCGGCTGGTGCTCAATATTTTTGGGGGGCGGCAAGCAAACCTGCCCCCCTCCCTTGCCTTAGGCTCTAATCATGTGCTTCAAAAATCCCATTGAAATCCATGCATCCCTAATGGAGCAACCGCCACTGGCCAAAAGGCTGAGAAACAATGAGGACCTAGTGTATTATGAGACATAGCTGAATACTTCTGAAATAGTAAAAAAAAAATTAAAAATACTAGTGTTAGAGGGGATGGGATCAACAGTGAAAGGATCCCAGATTCTTGAGTCCCTTGATATTAGTCCTCTGCGATTCCCTGTATAGTAGAAAAGAAAGGCAGGGGTAGCACTAAGAGTCAGGCTATGCTGCATATACATGTGCTGACAAGGAACATACTGAAAAAACAGAGAGTAGACAAATAACCTCATCAGTCTGCCGCTGCTTCTTCGTTATCCTATGGCCTCCTTCACAGGGCCGGTTATCTGCATTCTTGGCATTCCAGCAGCAAATTCTGGATGGTGGAATGACCAGGTAATGCAAATAACAATGTTCAGTCAGCCCATATAAACGAATAACAGGATGACATCACTGCCGCTGTTTGCATGTAGCTGCACACTGCGCATTTACCTGTGGATGTCCAAGCCTAGACTCAGTGGTGGTGTGTGGCTACATGCAGACACCCGCAGACACTGTCAGTCTGTCATTAATGTAGGCTGACCGGTTATTGCTATTTGCATGAACTGATCATTCTACCTGCATGTAGGCAGGTGCCTACAGGCGGTTAACTTGTCTTCCTGTGTAAGCACTTTCTTTTCCTAATGTTAGTTAAGCCAGCCGGGTGCCAAATCTTACAATGTCTATGTTTTCCTGTGTCCTTAAATTGACCTGTATGCTGGGTAACCAAACTGTAAGGATTAACATTTTTCCCGCCATTTCTGGCAAAGTTACGGCCCTCTACAAGTCAACCAATATAAAAGGGGCCACCTGTAAGCCCCTGGGTCGAGTCCTGGGAAATAATGAAAAAACTTAGAATGTTACTCTGCTGGAGAGATCACCCACATTGGGGGGGAGGGGTGATAGGGGCCTTTTCAGGGTTTCTGGTGAGGCTCTTGAGCCTGAAGACCCCTGTGGACTTGTAGTTGCTAAGCAGGGATGAGCTTCGTGTTCGAGTCGAACATACGTTCGACTCGAACATCGGCTGTTTGCTCGTTCGGCGAATTCTGAACGTTATGGGCCGTTCGCGCCAAATTCGTGTGGCACTCACGGCCCACAATGCACTGCGTCATCGCAGTGCATTGCTGGCTCATGATTGGCCAAGCATGCACTGTGACCCCACATGCTTGGCCAATCACAGCGCCAGCAGCGAGGAGAGCCATGATTGGCCACAGGCAGGATGCCTGTGGCCAATCATAGCTCAGGCTGTGTAGTACACGCCCCACACTATATAAGGCCGCCAGCGCGGCGGCCTTGTGTAGTGTGTTGGCGTCTGAAGCAGTTAGTGGGTGTTCTGTGTACCTTCAACACAGTACACACCGATCGTTATCGGCCGATTTTCGATCTTGCTCTTCTGTAGTGGTTGTTGTCTGCTTGCCCTGACCGCAGTATACACCGCTATATTCACCTCACCTATATAGCTAGTGATCTATCTTTTATAATAGAGCTTGCAGTCAGTAGTGTTAGGAGCTTGTGTGTGCTGTCTGCATGCTCTGTACCCAGTACACACCGCTATATCCACCTACATAGCTCTTCTCTTTGAGCCCACTTGCCATCTGCAGGAGTTATTGGAAGTTGTGTGTGCCTCCAGCACAGCACAGTATACATCTGTATATACCCCTTTATCTCTGGTGTTCTATAATAAAGGCATCTGCAGGAGTTAGTGTTTTTTTTGTGCCTCCAGCACAATATACACCTGTATCTACCCTTTATTGCTGTTCTCTAATAGAGCCATCTGCAGGGCTTAGTGGGTGTTGTGTGACTCCATTACAGTATACCCCTTTATCTCTGGTGTTCTATAATAAAGGCATCTGCAGGAGTTAGTGGGTGTTTTGTGCCTCCAGCACAATATACACCTGTATCTACCGTTTATTGCTGTTCTCTAATAGAGCCATCTGCAGGGCTTAGTGGGTGTTGTGTGACTCCATTACAGTATACCCCTTTATCTCTGGTGTTCTATAATAAAGGCATCTGCAGGAGTTAGTGGGTGTTGTGTGCCTCCAGCACAATATACACTACCCAACTGCTGTTTTACCCAACTCCCTTCAGGCCATTACCATGTCTGGAAGGCCAGCAAGTAGAGGCAGACAGGCGCGAGCCGATAAAAGAGGGCAAGCAGGCTCTGTGTCTAGAGACAACAGTGCTGGTCGTGGACGCGGTGCATTGTCATCAGCACGTGGCCATGGGACACGCTTGTCCTTCTTTTCGGCAGCTGGACATGTTGAACCGCAACATGCCAACGACTTGGTAAAGTGGATGACCAAGCCCTCTTCATCCTCCTCATCCTCTCTCACCCAGTCTCAGGGTACTAGCAAAGCAGCTGCCAACGCATCGTCTTCCCTCCTCTCAATGTCATCATCAGTGACTCCTTCCCTAGACCCACCACGTCCTCCTGAGGAGTCTCCTAAACTCTTTGAGCACAGTGTTGGGTACATGCTCCAGGAGGATGCCCAGTGTTTTGTAGGCTCTGATGATGACACTCAGCTAGAGGAAGGCAGTAGCGTGAGCGCAGAGAGAGGGGATGCTCAAGAAGGACAGCAATCTGGCAGTCATGTTCCACAAGCTGCAGCATACTGCCAGGTTTGCTACAGCGATGAAGAGGGAGGGGATGATGAGGGCACTGACTCCATGTGGGTGCCTGGTAGGAGAGAGGAGGAGGAGGAGGCACATGTCCAACGAGGCAGGAGGCCCTCCGGGGGCCAGCTTAGGGGCAGCACACCGACTGAATCACACCGCAGAGCTCCGCCTGTGCAGGGCGCTGCCTCTGCGCATTATTCTAAAAGTTCTTTGGTGTGGGCCTTTTTTGAGATGAGTGCATCAGATCGCACCGCTGCTATTTGCAACATATGTCTCAAGCGTATCTCGCATGGTCAAAACATCAGCCGCTTAGGTACCACATGCTTGACCAGACATATGTTGGCCTGCCATGCAGCTCGTTGGCAAGCGTACCTCAAAGACCCACACCAAAGAACAAAGTGGACCTCTCCTTGCTCCTCATCAGCTGGCATCTCCAACCCCACTAGACCTTCAGTCCTCTCTGAAACCTGCTCTGAGAGGAATGAAGGTGTAGAATTAGGTGTGTCACAGCCAAGTGCTTCCAGGCACTCTGCTAGCAGTACAACCACGTCCGATTATAGCAGGCAAATGTCCCTGCCCCAGCTGCTGGTCCGGCGAAAGAAGTTCACTCCCAGCCATCCACATGCCCAGCGGTTGAATGCTAGCTTGGCTAAATTGCTAGCACTTTTCAGTTGGTAGACTCGGCCCCCTTCCGTGAGTTTGTACAATGTGCGGTTCCTCAGTGGCAGGTCCCCAAACACCACTTTTTCTCACGGAAGGCGATTCCGGCTCTCTACCGGCATGTGGAAGGCAATGTCCTTGCCTCGCTGGACAGGGCGGTCAGCGGTAAGGTGCATATTACCGCTGACTCATGGTCCAGCAGGCATGGACAGGGACGTTACCTGTCTTTCACGGCCCATTGGGTCACTCTTCTGGCAGCTGGGAAGGATGCAGTACAAGGTGCAGTAGTGTTGGAGGTTGTTCCGCCACCACGCCTCCAAAATGCTACTATTGGTTGTGACACACCTCTCTCCTCCACCCCCTCCTCTTCTTCTTCCTACATGGCCTCTTCCAGTGCTCTGTCCTCAGAACCAGCGGTGCTCCGTAGGCGTTCCAGGGGCTACGCAAGTACGCAGGCAAAACGATGCCATGCCGTGCTTGCGCTGGTTTGTTTGGGGGACAGGAGCCACACTGGGGCGGATGTTTTGTCAGCTCTGCAGGGGCAGGCCGAGAGTTGGTTGACACCACGCCAGCTTAAGCCAGGAATGGTGGTTTGTGACAATGGCACCAACCTCCTCTCCGCCCTCCGACAGGGACAACTGACCCATGTGCCCTGTGTAGCTCACGTCCTTAACCTGGTGGTGCAGCGGTTCTTGGGCAGGTACCCCGGCTTACAGGATGTCCTGAAACAGGCCAGGAAAGTCTGTGTGCATTTCCGCCGATCATTTAATGCCTGTGCTCGGCTGGCTGAGCTCCAAAAGGAGTTGAACCTGCCCAAGAACCGCCTTATATGTGACATGCCCACCAGGTGGAACTCAACGGTGGCCATGCTGCAGCGGCTGCACATGCAGCAGAGGGCCATCAATGAGTACCTGTGCGACTACGGCACCAGGACAGGGTCAGGGGAGCTTGGTTTTTTCTCACCATGCCAGTAGGGCATGATCAGGGATGCATGCACTGTCCTGTCACCGTTTGAGGAGGCCACAAGGATGGTGAGCAGTGACAGTGCATGCATCAGTGACACTGTACCTCTTGTCCACCTCTTGGAGCATATGCTGCGTGGAATAATGGACAGGGCACTTGAGGCAGAACAGAGGCAGGAAGAGGAGGACTTCCTTGCCTCTCAAGGCCCCCTTTATCCAGACAGTGTTCCTGCTGTGCCACCCATCACACAGGAAGAGGATGAGGAGGAGGAAGAGGAGGAGGAGGAGGATGATTGTGTCAGCATGGAGGTGGAGGCTGGCACTCAGCATCAGCAGCAGCAGTCTTGTAGGGATGATTTACAGTCCCAAGAAACACGTGGACTTGTACGTGGCTGGGAGGAGGTAGCTGCGGATCATGTTGCCCTTAGTGACCCAGAGGACTCCGGACCGAATGCCTCAGCTAACCTATGCTGCATGGCCTCCCTGATCCTGCAAAGCCTGCGGAAGGATCCTCGTATTCTTCGGATCAAGGAGAGGGACCATTACTGGCTGGCCACTCTCCTTGATCCACGGTACAAGGGTAAGGTTGCTGACCTTATCTTGCCATCGCAGAGGGAGCAGAGGATGAGACATCTCCGGGAGGCCTTGCAGAAAGGTCTGTGCAATGCGTTCCCAGAGACTGGGAGGTTACAAACTCCTGGTCCTGGACAACGTGTTGCTGAGGCATCGGTCAGAAGGAGCGGTGGAGAAGGTGGCCGTCTGACTGATGCATTCAGACAATTTTTTAGTCCGCAGCCCCAAGGTATGATCGGTTCCAGCAACCATCGCCAGCGTCTGATTTACATGGTGCAGGAATACCTAGGGGCAAGGTCAGACTTGGACACCTTTCCCACCGAAAATCCTCTGGCTTACTGGGTCTTGAGGATGGATCACTGGCCAGAGCTTGCACAGTATGCAATTGAGCTACTGGCCTGTCCTGCATCCAGAGTTCTTTCGGAACGCACCTTCAGTGCTGCTGGTGGCTTTGTTACCGATCACAGGGTGCGCCTGTCCACCGAATCAGTTGATCGACTGACCTTCATCAAGATGAATCAGTCTTGGATCACCCACAGCTACCAAGCACCTGAAGCTGATGTAACTGAATAATTTTTTTTGAAATATCACATCCCTTCAAGACTGCATATGCTGATGCTGAGTGACTGTCCTGTTATGTTGATTGTCTATCCTCTTCCTCCTCCGCTGACACGTTGGAAGAACATTTCTGGTTCTGGGTGATGCCATCAGCCCAATTTTTCTGCCCCTGTTTAACAGGGGTGTTTAATTACAATTTTTGATGCAATGCTTTGCAGCAGGGCTAATTCCTGCAATAAAACTAGAGTATATGGGAGAGGTTGCAGTGTCGTGGCACCAGCACCAGTGCCTAAGGCCCAATTTTTCTGCCCCTGTTTAACAGGGGCGTTTAAGTACAATTTTTGATGCAATGCTTTGCAGCAGGGCTAATTCCTGCAATAAAACTAGAGTATATGGGAGAGGTTGCAGTGTGGTGGCACCAGCACCAGTGCCTAAAGCCCAATTTTTCTGCCCCTGTTTAACAGGGGTGTTTAATTGCAATTTTTGATGCAATGCTTTGCAGCAGGGCTAATTCCTGCAATAAAACTAGAGTATATGGGAGAGGTTGCAGTGTGGTGGCACCAGCACCAGTGCCTAAAGCCCAATTTTTCTGCCCCTGTTTAACAGGGGCGTTTAATTACAATTTTTGATGCAATGCTTTGCAGCAGGGCTAATTCCTGCAATAAAACTAGAGTATATGGGAGAGGTTGCAGTGTGGTGGCACCAGCACCAGTGCCTAAAGCCCAATTTTTCTGCCCCTGTTTAACAGGGGCGTTGAATTACAATTTTTGATGCAATATATATATACAGGGCTAATTCCTGCAATAAAACTAGAGTATATGGGAGAGGTTGCAGTGTCGTGGCACCAGCACCAGGGCCTAAGGCCCAATTTTTCTGCCCCTGTTTAACAGGGACATGTAATTACAATTCTTGATATAATATTTCACAGGAGGGCCCATTCCTGTGCCCACCCAGAGTAACTGTGAGGACTTATAGTGTTGTGGCACCAGCACCACAACCACCAAAGGTCAATTTTTCTACCACTGTTCAACAATGGCATGTAATTACAATTCTTGATATAATCGTTCACAGCAGGGCGCTCCAGCGCCCACCAAGAGTCACTTTAAGGGCTTACAATGTTGTGGCAAAACCAACAACTTGTTTCGCCATTTCTGCAGAGCATATAGGGCAGGCCCCTACTTTCAAACATCCAACTTACAAACATCTCCTACTTGCAAACAGAAGGAGACAACAGCAAGTGAGATGAAAAAAGATGGACGACAAAACAAATTATACAGGGGTGATAACCCTTCCCTATGTTTTCCAAAAAGCTTAAAAATAGTTTTTTTGACTGGAGCTACACTTTAAAAATGTACCAGTTGAAAATTACAAACAGATTCAACTTAACACAACAAACCTACACAGTCCCTGTCTTGTTTGCACCGCCTGTATACTGCTGTTCTGAGTATATAGGGCCTGGGGGCCACACGCATTTCCTTTTTTTAATATGGGTACGGGGTTCCCCTTAATATGCGTACAAGACCCAAAGGGGCTGGTAATGGGCAGGGAGGGCTACCCATGCCATTTTTCTCAATGATTTTCAAGCATATTGCAGGAACCAGATATAACATTAAAACCGCAAGCAGTTTTCAATGATGTTATTTCCGTTTAATGTCATTTTGTGCAGGGACTGTTCTAAACACAGGAAACACGTGGCACTTCACAGGCATACTACAGACACCCCCCAGGCACCATATTTAAAGGAATATTTCACTTTTTTTTTCACTTTAATCGTCATTAAAATCAGTGCTCCCGCCAAAACGGCCATTTTTAAAAACATTTTAGGTATTGACCCATGTCCCGTGGGGCAGGAGCCAGGTCCCCAAACCCTTTTTAGGACAGTATCTTGCATATTAGCCGTTAAAATTAGCACTTTTAATGGCTTGGTTTAATAGAGTGTGGGAACCTTGGATTAGAGATCTGGTAACTGAGTAAAGGGAGTCCTTCTGATGTGAGGCTGGGGGGTGGTCCCCGGGAACTGGAGTGCATCCTTCTTCTTCTTCTTCTTCTTCTTCCTCTTCTTTTTCTTTCTTTCCTCTTCTTGCTTTTTATTTCTTACTTCTTTATCCTTTCTTACTATAGCTATTTTCGTTCAAATGAGTGCACCTGAAAACACAAGTGCCCGTACCCCCTCTTCCTTTTTATTTTTTTCTTTTATTGTCATATATTTAGGAGGTACTGTGGCACTGAAGCCAAAAAAGGGAGGATTGGATAACGGGGGCTCAGATGCTGCTCTGGACCCCAATTAGGAGCAAGATGCGGGATAACTACTTGGAGAGGTTGGGTCTGTAACCCTTTGAATTACCCTGGCTGCTTCACACATGTACAACTGTTTCTTTCCTCCTCCCTTTTTTTTATAGTTGAATTATTCCGTATTATTTTCTTGTGCTTTTATGCATCGACAATGTCAGATACTGATTTTGTAATTTCTTCTGTTGAAAATTGAATAAAAATATTGTAAAAAAAAAAAAAAAAAATTAGCACTTTTAATTTCGAACTTTCGAGTCCCATAGACTTCAATGGGGTTCTAAAGTTCGTACGAATTTGGGGTCCGTTCGAAAGTTCTGGTGCGAACCGAACTGGGGGTGTTCGGCTCATCCCTATTGCTAAGTATGGACTTGCTGTCTTTATGGATTACTAGCAATTATGATCTCTAAGGGACTTGTACTACCTCTTGTGGATTATTGCCTACATGGACTTTTGGCTTAAAAATGTATTGCTTTTATGGACCTTCTTTCTATACAGTATAAGGTATGCACACTTTATGGGGCACTAGAAGAGCATTGTACAGGAACTGTGTTGACGTTGTCTTTTGAGAATGTTATCAGCAACTACCTTAGAAAAAGGATCTTGTTTGCTTGTGTAGCAATATGAACTACAAACGTAAAGGACCGTACCTTCTGACATTTCTAGTTATCGCTTGTCCCTCTAGTCATCAGTGTATCCAATTACATCATATTTGTAGGCCAAATAAAAGAATTGTGGGAAAAATAGTTCTCCTATCTGATAATTGCTTTGCACGATTGTGGGCTAGGACTACATCTGAGTATTACTGGGAGTAGCTATAAAAGCAGCAAAAGACCACGCAGACGCTCTCTTCCTCCTGGGCCTGGCACAAAACTGACCTTGTTACAAGCTTCATGACAGAAGATCGAGACAGCAGATCCGATGCATGGTGGTCCACGAGTGTCTGTTCGGAAGACATCAGAGAGATCTGGTCATTGGTGAGAGAGCACATTGAGACACTTTGCACAGACATCTTTATCCCGAGAACACTTTGCTGCATTATTTGAACGCTGTGCTCTGACACCTTTTAGTTTTCTTCACTCCAAGGAATCTACTGTTCCCCATACACCCAAATGGATAGACAAGCTCCGACTAGCCGGTTAAGATATTCAGATCTGCAACGTAGACTGTATTGCCATTATTAATAGAAAGGCCTCTGTATTACTCTTCTTTAGATTCGGTCTCTCTCATTGGGATAGCGGACAGGCTGCCCAGGTTCCATCTTCTACTGTGTGGTCATCCGGAATATCCATTAGGGGGTAACTGTATATCTAAAAGGAAGTATATATATATATATATATATATATATATATATATATATATATATATATCATTGTGGTTGCTGAAATATTTTCTTGTGTATTTTGGGTGAATTATTTTGCTGAGTTGGTGCTGTGCTTGAAACGCAGCAGATTAATTACCTCCTCTTTGTAACAACTTCCCCTTTTATTGGTTCAAGTAAAGTATTCTTAGAACCTAAATACACTGAGTTGTTTGATTATTGCTATACAGTGATACAAGTGTTAGGTGTGACCTCAACAAGTCACCTATTTGTCAGGTTATGTTACCGTTTCCCAATTGTTAGTTAGAGTTCTTATCTAAGCAAAGAGACACGGAGGTATTCAGTATTTCTGCTCAGAAGTCCGTGCTTAACTCTGACTCTGGCTCTTTATTACTTCTCTTTTATAGACAGAAAAGGGCAAACATCAGCAATGTAAAAAAACAACATTTTTGCAAAGAAAAGGCAATTCTCCGGGTGTTATCAGCTGATAAGACAATCTTCTGGGCGTAGACTGCTTTTTAGGGCTGATGCGGCCTCTTATGCGTACGTGACTAAAGATGACGAGTCCTTATTTTACTGAGAAGTATAGAGAAAGACATGTATTTAGTAAGACATACTGTCAACCATTTTGTTTAGACATACCTTAATCCTTACATTTCCCCCTTTGACATCACCCCTCCCTCTTGCCCTGGGTCCACCTGAACAAGTTCTAGTCGGCCTATATCCAGAGTACTCTCCCTGACCGCGAGTTGTCAGAGGGGTATACACCCATCCCCCTGGACAGTACCAACATCTAAAATTCAGGAAGAGTGGCTTTTCTGACAGATGGGTGATGTCAAGGATCTAAATCCACCTATCTTCACAAAAGTTCCATCTTTTCCGCAGCATTTACCTTGGCTTTCTTGCAAAAGCACATGAGCAGTTTAAAGCATGCATAAAAGAAAAATACGAATAAGAGCACCACTATAATCATCATTGCTGCCTTCTTAACCCAAGAGAATAACCCTGAGAAACTAAAAGTTCCACCAAACGGATCCCAGTCGCGACCAATATTTCGGGCCTTCTCTTGTAAATTCTTTACTTCCGTACGGTGTTGTGCAATGATGTCATAATAGTCAGGTACCTCAATGCTGGTGTTATGTATCCAAGTACAGCACTCATAGTCCTCAGTAGTTTCACAGAGTCCTGTCAGTGCTGCACTCATACTTTCAATTGCTAATTCATGTAATTCTAATTGTTGTCTGATGGCTCTGGTCTCCAGATTTAACTTAGTAATGTCATCAGAGTTTTTCTCCAAAACATCATTAATAATTCCTGTATAGTTATTTAGTCTTTTCATTAAGTCTATACCCCATCCTGTCCAGGACGGGAACCAAGCCCATGCCATGTCCTTCTTCAGGAATATTTCTCTTTTACTACGATACCTGAGGGGATATCTAGGGTGCATGCTAGCTTCTAATAGGTGATCACCTCGTTCATCACCTACTACTCCCATTACTGGTACTAAACTTGCGAGGTAGCACCATCCCTGAGCTCTTCTAGGTATCCAAGTATAACATTTATCCTCACAACAGATATATATATTATTTCCCAGTGCTACTGATCTACTACCGATATTATTTCTATAAAGGGAGGTGTATCCATAAAGAGATAGGTTACTCACTAACCACCTGGTGTTGTTGTCTGAAATATTACCGAGGAACTCAGCTAACGATTGGTGTGTGTGGGTTATACTAGGGTAGAAGACCGTGTTTTTCCCAGGAGTAGCTTCTGGTATGAAAATGGACAAGTTAAATTTGCTGTCTTGGCATTCTCCATTTCCTCCCGTTGTTTTCCCTAGGTTGAAACACCAATCAGGGGAAAAGGCGAGGCCATTTGACTTAAACATTACTGTCTCATTGGTATTTGTTCTAATTATGTTAATGCTACTGTTAGCAAGATCAGTATAGTTTATAGGAACTGCCATCAGTGGTATACTTGCTGTGCTGGGGTGTAATTTGCTACAAATCCAACATTTCTCATATCCTGACTTCTGGGCATAAGCATATTTAAACTTCAGTAATAACATTTTTTTTAGAAAATCCTTCATCCTTGTGTATTTTATTCTGTGAGGTAACCAAACTATTAGCCAGAATTACTGAAACAATAAAAAGATACATGTTGTCATTTGCCAACTGGCTCCTTTTTACAGTGAGAAGCGTGGATCCAGGTAGGTTTCCCTTCCAATTTCACTGAGGTTGCTGTAATCAATAGCACCTGGAAAGGACCTTCAAACCTTGGTTCCAGTGTCTTTCTGGTATGTTTCTTTACATACACATAGTCTCCTGGTTGTAGATCGTGAGTACCTGTGACAGAATTAGGGTCTGGAAGAGAAGAATACACACTCTTGTGGATTTTAGTCAGACGCTGTTGCAACTGTATTACATACGTAGTTAAACTATCACATTGTAATTGCATACTTTGAGGAAAATATAAACCTAATCTAGGTGCACTTCCAAACAGTATTTCATATGGGGATAACCCGGTTTTTCCTGTTGGGGTGTACCTAATAGAGAACAAAGCTAAGGGTAGGCACTCAAGCCATGGTTTATTTAACTCTTGCATAGCTTTTTGTATTTTCAGCTTGATTGTACCATTTACTCTTTCTACTGATCCTGAACTCTGTGGGTGGTAAGGGGTGTGGAAACTTTGTTGAACCCCTAACATTGCCATCACATTTTGCATTATTTCTCCTGTAAAGTGTGTTCCCCTATCTGATTCTATGGTTTCAGGGAGACCAAACCTAGGTATCAGTTCAGTAATCAGTTTCTTGGCGGTGGCTTTTGCCGTAGCTGATTTTACAGGATAACTTTCGGGCCAGCCTGAAAATAGGCAGATGCACACGAGAACAAATTCAAAGGGGCCGCTCTTAGGCATTTGTATGTAGTCAATCTGCAGTCTCTGAAAGGGATATTGGGCCCGGACCTGATGTTTACGTGGGGTTTTCACTCTCTGTCCTGGGTTATTAATCAGACAGATTTGGCATGCAGCACAGTAGTTCCTTGCAGTACTACTGAATCCAGGGGCTAGCCATCCTTGGCTTACAATCCTATACATAGAATTGGAGCTGACATGAGTGGGTAAGTGGACAGCTGCTGCCATTGCGGGGTATAGAGAAGCGGGTAGACATATTTTGTCTCCTTCTCTCCATACATTGTCAAGGCCTGGTGCAGCTCCCTCCTTAACCCAACGGTCCTTCTCAATAGCCCCTGCTTGTTCCTGTAGTTCGATTAGCTGCTGCCATGTGGTTTCGGGCATACTCACCTGTACCGTGGCTAAGGTCTCAGGGCTTACTTCCCCTAGAGCTGCCTTCTTTGCAGTTAAATCTGCAAATGCGTTTCCTTTTGCCTCAGTTGTTTTTGCGCTCGTGTGTGCCGCTATCTTCATGATGGCTACTCTTTTAACCTTTTGAAGATTGTTCAGGACTCTTTTGATTCCTTCACCATGTTTAACAGGTGTGCCTGCTGCTGTAAGGTAACCTCTAGCTTTCCATATGTGGCCATAATCATGTGCCACACCGTAGGCGTATGCGGAATCAGTGTAAATGTTCCCTTCTTGTCCCTCTAAGTGTTCTAGGGCTTTCTCTAGAGCGGTTAGTTCCGCTTCTTGTGCCGACATGTGTGCTGGTAGTGACTTTGCCTCAATTACCTGTGTGATATTTACCTTTGTCATCGGCAAATCTACTACCATCTATGTACAGTGTGTGTTCTGCATTTGCAATGGGTATGTCTGTGACATGTGGGAACCCCGTGGTTTCTTGTTCCATAAGTTGGAAACAAGCGTGTTCATCAGATGTTATGTCCTGAAACGAAAGTGTGTCAGAATCCTGAGTATCTTGTGCTGTGTCTACACCATTATCATCATTACTCCCCCCTGTCAAATCTGTCTGTAATGGTAAAAGCTGTGCTAAGTTAAAAGAAGTGCATCGCTGAAAGGTAACATTGGGGGGTAGGAGCAAGGTGCATTGTAGACGCAGCTGCCTTGCCATTGATATGTGTTTTGGCTGGACCTGTGACAAGATGGCGTGTATGTCATGTGTGGTATGTACCACTACAGGATTGTCTAAGACAATTTCTGAGGATTTGTCAATGATAATTGACACTGCTGCAACTGCTCGTACACAGGACGGTGATCCTCTAGAGACAGGATCGAGAGCCGCCGAGAAGTATGCTACCGGCCTTTGTTTGATGTGTTGTTGTGTCAACACCCCTGTTGCGTGTCCCGTGATTTCAGCAATGTACAAATGAAATGTTTTGGTATAATCAGGGATCCCGATCGCAGGTGCCGAAATTAGTAACCTTTTTAAGGTGCTAAAAGATTCATGACCTGCTTCTGTGAGTACATAGGGTACTATTTTCAAGCAATCATATAATGGCTGCATCAGAGAACTGGCATGTGGTATCCATTGTCTACAATATGACACCATTCCCAGAAACATACGAAGTTGCTTAAAGTTGCGTGGGACATTCATTTGTCTTATGGCCTGGACTCGGTCTTCAGTGAGGTGTCGAGTACCCTGGGATATACAGTGGCCCAAAAAGACAACCTTTTTCTGACATACCTGTAACTTAGTTCTATTCACCTTGCACCCTTTTTCAGCTAGGAATTGTAACAATGATAGAGTGGCTTTTAAACAAGTATCGTTATCCGGACAACATAACAATAGGTCATCTACATATTGCAACAATACACAAGTGTCAGGTGGTTGCCATTCCCCCTATTTTTACTTTTTAAGGTTTAGTCAGTGGGGCATCGGACAAAAGACCGTCATAACCACTTATGGGTATGGTGTCACGGGACGTCATGTGTGGAGGGACTACTGAATCAGACAACAGACTGCGTGACGCTCCTGTGTCAACCAAACAAGGAATATGTTTACCTTCCACCTTCATCAACATGTGGAGCATTTTGTTCTCTGATTCAGCTAGGACTGGGGCAAGTCATGCGGTCGGATCGTCCCTATCATTGGTACGCCTCTGTCTGTAGTCCCTCGTGTCTCTGTCCGTGTTTCCTTCCTGTTCGTCTTTTATCCTTTTCCTACAGTCTCTTTTTATATGTCCCACCTTGTTGCAGTAATAACAGGTAAGAGGTTTACGGGAGGAATTCCCTCCTTCATTGACCCGGGCAACAGTGTTAACTCCCGGTGTCCTTCTGGGTTTAGTTTCTGCTAAATCAGCCTCTATGCCTTGTGCTTTCTGCAACAATGTTCCTCTGTCCCGTATGGCTCTCCATTCGGGAGTACATGCCTTCAGTTTGTCACCTATTTGGGGTACTAGTCCTTCCATAAACTGTCGATTGAAAGCCCTAATGGTGACGGGTAAGGCTAAATCTAGACCTTCGTCAGCCATCATGCTTTCCATGTTGAGGTAAAATTCTGTAACAGTCTGACCTGGGGCCTGTTTTATGGGCGCTGTCGAACCCCTTTCCTGCTGTTTCCCTTGGCAAAATTCTCGTAACTGAGCAATAAACAGGGGTCTAGAGTCTATATGACGGGGGTGTACTCCTGGCGGGTCCGTGGTAGGATCCCCTTGTGGTCTATGTGGAGCAATTTCATTCATAAATTAATTAAACATCGTTAGTGTCATTTTATGTCTACATATATCTTCCCCATCTTGCCAAGTTGCTTCATGTGTGTCTAGTAATTGTGTCACAAATCTACAGAATGCGGCAGGTTTTGCTACGGGATCAGGAGCATTCTGTATTAATGCCATAAGAGTGTCAGCCGACCAAGGTGTCCATGTCCTCAGAACGACTTGTCGGGTCACTGTAGGTGGCTGTCCTGCTTGACCCGCATTTGGATTATTTACTTGTATTACCCTAGTCCGACTGTGGACTGGAGCTACGGGCTCTGGTCTTTGAGCTCCGCAATATACACATTCCTGTGCCCAGTCTGGGTTCTGGGTACCGCATACTCGGCATACCCATCCTCTTCCTCTTAAGGAAGGATAAAGTTTTGGTCTTTCATTACCTGGTGTGGTGGTGTTATAAGGAGGTGGAGTATCTCCCGTATTTACCCTATCGCCGGGAGCAGAAGGAAGACTTTTGTGTCGGACCTTCATATCCCATCTCCACCTTTTTCCTGACAATACTCCCATCCCTCCTCTTCAGCCCTGTTGGAAACCTTAATTAAACATTGTATTTGTGATACTCATCTGTTCTTCAATATCTCTCCCTGTCTGTCTCTCTTTATTTCTTCCCAACCTTCTACACTTAATCCATTTTCTCCATCCATTCCAAATTTCTTGAGAACCCTATTTGTGCCCTGTGCCTTATCCTTCCCATACAACATTGTAATTATGTCTTTAACAGCATAACATTTCTGAGATTCCTCCTGGGGTTTACCATGTGTCTGGCCCATTTTGACAGTCCTGCCTAGGTGGCGTTTGGATCACTTACTAAGTGTCTCGTTGCCTTCTCCTCCTAGGGTGCCAAAATACTAAAAACCTCTCCTAGATGAGATTTCTGAAATCGAATTACTTTATATGCTAGCCAACTGACAAATATTATGACCAGACTGACGGCTACAACATATACAAGCATTCCCTTTTGGTGGCCAAACACATATGACTAGGTCTCCGGGACTTTGTGGAGACCTTATTTCCCTTCCCATTACCATGGAATCTCTCAGCAATCGTTTCTTATTCCTGCTTTATTGAGGCAGTCAGGACTTATACTTTCAACCCGTTTTTAGGCTCATGAATCAAAAAGCGTATATCAAACTTAAGTGTCGGACCCCCAAAGTACTCTTACGAGTTAAGGGCGCATTCCGTTACCCATTGGGATGATATATGTTTCAATTCACACCATACAAACAGGGCTTATCTCAGTCACAACAGACAGATGACAAGTAGACAGACAAGAAACAACGGTAACATAAGCCAAAATATTAAGTTCAAGACCCGCTTACTACAGAGGTTGGTGTTTACCTGAAGAACAATTCAGACAGATCAGGTGGGCACAAATCTAAGAAGCACAGAGTTTATAAGAAAATAAAGCTTTTCTTACCTGCGCAGGATTTGTCTGTGGTTCTTGATGTGCCCGGCCTTTTTGTTCCGTCCTTATGTTCGTTCGCCTCTTGTAGTTTTTTTCTGCAGGTCCCTGTTCGCGGCGCCAGAAATGTTAGGTGTGACCTCAACAAGTCACCTATTTGTCAGGTTATGTTACCGTTTCCCAATTGTTAGTTAGAGTTCTTATCTAAGCAAAGAGACACGGAGGTATTCAGTATTTCTGCTCAGAAGTCCGTGCTTAACTCTGACTCTGGCTCTTTATTACTTCTCTTTTATAGACAGAAAAGGGCAAACATCAGCAATGTAAAAAAACAACATTTTTGCAAAGAAAAGGCAATTCTCCGGGTGTTATCAGCTGATAAGACAATCTTCTGGGCGTAGACTGCTTTTTAGGGCTGATGCGGCCTCTTATGCGTACGTGACTAAAGATGACGAGTCCTTATTTTACTGAGAAGCATAGAGAAAGACATGTATTTAGTAAGACATACTGTCAACCATTTTGTTTAGACATACCTTAATCCTTACACAAGGATGTCTGATCCCAGATTGTCAGGTTGCGATGGAAGGTCTACCAGGTCATGGCTGTGCAGATACGCAGGTAATTCTCAGCAGTCCTCTAGGGGGCCATGCTACACTTACTTTGCCTGGTCTAAAGTCTCTTAAAGGGGTGCATGAACAGCGTATCAAAAGAACAGGGCTTACAACACAACAAGGGGACTGAGTTAGAGGAAGATACAATATAAGGGTCTAACACAGAGAGTACTAGCCAGAGGAAGTTAGTTTGTTGTTGCTAAAGACTACAATATCTGTGTCGCATACCAGGCAGCCAATCAGGCCAGAGACAGATGACATGGCAGAGTTGACGGCCACTCTGGCAGTGGAAGGGGTTAATCGTTTGCTACTTTCACTAGTGGCTGGCTTCCCATTATTTGGAACTGGACCCACGGCACAGAGAGCCTAGGGTCTCAGCCTTGAGTCACAGGTGAGGGAAAGACACAGAGTGGCCCCAGGAGAGAGCATGCTTTGGAGGTTGGAGAGAGAGAGAGAGCATTTTCTGTATCCCATAGCAACCATGGGACTAGCCCTTGGAAGAGAGGTGACATGAACTGCTGGATTGGTGATGGCGGCAGTGGCGACCCGTCAATAGGGATCGCTCAGGCACGGCCCCCCAAAGCTGGACATGAAAAGAAAAGTGGTTCTTTAAGAGCGTCCAGTCACCAGACACTGGGCTGTCCACTAGTAGCTTGACTGCTGCAATTAGGTGATTGCAACAGAAAAGCTTCACTGGGCGGTGTTTGGACTGTAAACAGGGTGCAGGCCATGCGTCCTGAACACTCCCAGCCCCATTCTACAACCATTCATTCATTATTCCATTCCACCCCGTTGCACCCAATTGGCGGGTCCGGAGGACGGTAGGCGGGGCTTACCGCGGAACTGTCACTTCCGGTTTTACACCACTCGGACAGCACAGCCTGATGGAATGCACAGGTAAGCTAATAATCCTAGCTAAGCAGCACCAATCCGAACGCTCATAAATGCAAAAAAAGTGCCTTTCCTTTTTTTTAATTGAACTCATACTTTAAGTATACCAATACCTTACATGTGTGGTTTTAACACAGTTTACATTTGCAAGCACAACTTACAAATATGTTCGAGGGATGGGGTGCTTTTATTTTTTTATTGATTTTTTTATTTTTACACTGTCCCTTTAAAAAAAACTTTTATTTCTGTCACAAGGAATGTAAACATCCCTTGTGACAGTAATAGGCAGTGACAGGTCTATAAGACCTCAAATCCCTCCTTTGCACTTAAAAGCTGTCATTTAAAAAAAAAAAAATTGCGCCTTTAGATCTTCTGTAAACCAGAAATGAGGTAATGACTAGATCCAGGTTACTAGATCCATCTCTGGCCAGCCGGGGGACATGCTGGCTGGTCACTTGGGCCTCCCGGAGGAACGGGAGAGCCTGGGGCGAGCTGCGGAAGGTGGTGCTGCTTATAACGATCAAGTGGCTGCTTAGTTGCATCTATTGTCATCATAAGAAAGCATAAGAAAGCCAACTGTCGGCTCTAAAAAACAGTACTGGGGTGATGCATGCATTACCCTGGTACAAGCCTTTGTGCCATACCTCCCAACTTTTTGAGTTGGGAATGAGGGACACCTATCAGCAAAAGTATGCAGGCATAGGACACACCTCTTGCCACGCCCACTTAAAGGAGAATTGTACAAAAAAACAAGATTCGTTAAACCCACAACTGTTTTTTTTTTACCACTACCATTCCTTTATATTGGTTTTTGGAATTTACAAATGCAGCAATTTAGAAATCAGATGAAAGGATTAGCGCTGGAAAACACTTTTTGATAGATAAAAAGTGCATTTTCAGGGACAGTTGGGAGCTATGCCTTTGACCCCCAAGGCCACATATTTGCGTACGGTCAGAGTGAGGGGGTTTTAATGTAACTTTAACTGTAACACATTATAGGGGAGAAAGGTAAACTTTTAATGTCCCCTCTAACCAATTAGAATGCATCGATATGTCTATTTACTGAATGTCAATTAAGAAATTATGGTTTACAGGTTAGTTATAGGACATAAAATGAATCAAGGCCATAAACTGATATGAGAAGCATTGTCTTCTATTATATAAGCAAAGCTCTTGAGTAACACTTGGATGAGAATGTCTCCTTGCCCCCTAAGACACAATTATGCAGTCAACTGATCTACAATTGCTTACCTGCTTGATGCACACATTCACATTTAACAGCGAATGTGTCAAATCTGGGCATTGCTGCCCTTTACTGTTCACAAAACATCACTTAACCTGACACTTCTCAAGCAAAAAATACAACTTTTACTTTTCCTTGAGTGTTAACAGTCCATTTCTGTTCTAGTATTTTAACCACTTCAGCCCCGGAAGATTTGGCTGCTAAATGACTGGGCCATTTTTTTGCGATTCGGCACTGTGTGGTTTTAACTGACAATTGCGCGGTTGTGCGGCGCTGCACCCAAACAAAATTGACTTCCTTTTTTTCCCACAAATAGAGCTTTCTTTTGGTGGTATTTGATCACACCTGCGGTTTTCATTTTTTTGCGCTATAAACAAAAAAAAGCGACAATTTTGAAAAAAAAAACACAATATTTTGTACTTTTTGCTATAATAGATATCCCCATTTTTTTTAAAAAAAAGCTAATTTTTTCTCAGTTTAGGCCGATATGTATTCTACATATTTTTGGTAAATAAAAATGCAATAAGGTCCGCTTTCTCCTCTTCTTTTTGCCTTGTGCGTGGAGCCTCTGGCGGCTGCCATTAGAAGTAATCCTGATATCCGTGGGGTCCCGGTCAGGGGTAGAGAATTCAAGATTTCGCTTTTCGCGGATGATATTATCCTCACCCTGACTCAGCCTAGGATCTCACTACCCAATCTCCACTCAGAGCTGGACCGCTATGGAGGGCTCTCGGGCTACAAAATTAACTCTTCCAAATCGGTGGCCCTCCCTCTAAACATGGTCACGGCTGAGACGACCCATTTGCGCTCCGCGTTCCCATACAAATGGGAAAGCTCCTCCCTTAAATATTTGGGGGTCCTCCTTACACCGTCATTCCGTACCCTGTACCAAGCCAATTTCCCTCCCCTCTTTCGGACGATTAGGGATCTGATCCGTAAATGGAAGACCCACCACATCTCTCTCCTGGGACGGATTACGTCCATTAAGATGGTGGTCCTCCCCAAACTTCTTTACTTGTTTCAGACACTGCCAATCCCGGTTCCATATGCTCAGTTACGCGCACTCCAGAGGGACTTGCTGAAATTTGTTTGGAACTACAGGAGACATCGGGTCCCGAGTTCTGTTATGACGGCCGCACGTTCAGACGGCGGCCTGGCGTTTCCTGATTTGGTTCGTTATTACCAGGCCACTCAGCTGCGGGCCATAGCATCCTGGTTCCCACAGAGATCGTTTAATAGGTGGTCGGAGATCGAAAGAATCTGGTTAGCCCCGGTACATCCGAACAGTTTCCTCTGGGGTGCGAGTGTTGAGATGGACTCGGGTCGGCTTCTAGGGCCGATGGCTCACCTCCGTCTGCTCTGGCGGAAGCTCTCCCGCGAGCACAGTCTCCATTCGGAGTTCTCCCCACTGACGTCCTTCCTGTATAATCCGCTCCTGCCGGCTGGCCTGACCCATCAGATGTCCTGGCTCTGGGCTTCGCGCGATCTGTTCCACTTAGGGCACCTGGTAGATCCCAGAACAAGACAGCTTTTGTCCTTCTCGGAGCTCCAGGACAAGTACGACCTCCCCAAAGAATTGTTCTACAGCTATTTACAAATTCGACATTTTGTGCAGTCTAAAGCCCCTCGCCTGCGTCTCTCCCCGCCCTCCCCTTTCGAACAGATAATTCTGGAAGGCAGACATCGCAGAGGCCTGATCTCGGACATATATCGCATTGTTAACACATATCATTTCCTAACGAAGGGTAAACATTCCTATATGAGACGCTGGGAGAGGGAGTTGGGTGAGGAGCTCTCCCTCGAGACTTGGCAGGGGGTGTGGGGCCAGGCAGTCCTCTTTGTGCACATTGTACAAGGAGAACTCCTACAAAATTATTTATTTCTGGTATCAGACCCCGGATATCCTCCACAAAATATACCCCTCCACCTCGGACCGCTGCTGGAGATGCCTGAAGGAGCGGGGCTCCCTGTTCCACATTTACTGGGCCTGTTCCTTGATCGCCCCGTACTGGTTAATGGTCCGCAGGCTGCTCCAGCGCTTGTTTGACGTCCCAGTACCCCACTCCCCTAAATTGTTTTTATTAGGCCTGTCCCAGCCCACACTGGCCAGGCCTAGTCGGAAGCTCCTCAGGCATGTCCTAACAGCGGCCCGTTGCTTGATAGCCTTAAACTGGAAATGCCCGGTGCCCCCGTCAAGGGAGGCTTTATACGCCAGGATCAAAGATGTTGAGCTTATGGAGAAGATGACAGCCAGACTGAGGGATAAGCTGGAGGAGCATGACCTGGTCTGGGGGAGATGGCGGCTGCTGGAGGATTGATGGCGAACCGGTTTGGATGTGGTGATGTAGACCGCTGGCGCTCTAGCTCCTTTTCTTTTTCCGTTTCTTCTTCCTTGTCTCTCTCTCTTCTTCTTTTCTCCGTTTTTTTTTTTTGTGTATGTTGTTGATGGTCTTTGTCCTGTTTCCCGTGTGGCATACGAGCTGAGCAGTAGACCCTGGGCGGCTTCGTGGTTTATTGTGCGGCCGCTTGACTTTCTGTGTCTCTCGTCCCGCTCTGCACCCCCTGGTCGAACCGCCTGTTTTTGCTATACCGCCCTATACCAAGTTACTATATGCTGTATCCCTGTAATGGGCCCTCCAGATTTTGGGAGCCTTGCTGTTTTTGCTGTATGCCTGCACTGATATTTCTGTTTTACGACCATGAAAAATAAAAATTGTTATTTGAAAAAAAATGCAATAAGCGTATATTGATTGGTTTGTGTTATAAAAGTTATAGCGTCTACTAAATAGGGGATAGATATATAGCATTTATTTCATTTTTTTTACTAGTAATGGCGGCGATCTGCAATTTTTATCATGACTGCGACATTATGGCAAACACATTGGAAAATGTTGACACATTTTTGGGACCATTTGCATTTATACAGCAATCAGTGCTATAAAAATGCATTGATTACTTTAAAAATGTCACTGGCAGTGAAGGGGTTAACACTAGGGGGCGATCAATGGGTTAATTGTGTTCCCTGGGAGGTGATTTTAACTGAAGGGGGAGGGGACTGACTAGAGGACGTGATGGATCGTGGTTCCTAGCTAATTGGAACACACGATCTGTCATTCCTCTCAGAACAGGACACAGATTTGTGTGTTTACACACACACTTTCATGTCCTGTCCCTTGTGCTCGCAATCGCTCGTGGCTGGCGGTCATCGCAACTGTCGGCCACGAGCATCAGCTCCCCCGCAGTGCAGTGGATGTGTGTGTGTGCCTGCTATCCGAATCCCACAAGCCGACGTATGGCTAGGACGGTTCGCGGGATTGTGCCGACCTGCTGCAGTAAAATGACGACTGCTGGTCGGCAAGCTGTTAAAGTCCTAAAGGCTGAAGTTGCATTCTATGCATTATGGTAAAAAACCTTCTGTGTACAGCAGCCCCCCCCCCCATCCTTACCTGAGTACTGTCCAATCCAGCGATATTCACTATAGGCTTGGTAGTCTCAGGACTCTTTCTCCTTATTGGCTGAGACAGCAGTGGGAGCCCATTGCCTACTAATGCTGTCAATCACAGCCAATGAGCCAATGAGGAGATAGCGGGGGGGTGGGGTTGAGCCCTGGCTCTATGTCTTACAGACGCATGGAGCAGCAGCTCGGGAGTGTGTACGCATCGTGGCCCAGGGCAAGCTGCTTTCTTGGGGGCACTGGTCGAGAGGGAGGAGCCAGGAGCGCCAGCGGGGGACCCGAAAAGAAGAGGTTTGAAGCTGCTCTGTGCAAAACCACTACACAGAGCAGGTAAGTATAACATGTTTGTTGTTTAACCATCTCAATACTGGCACTTTCACCCCCTTCCTTCCCAGACCAATTTTCAGCTTTCCGTGCTGTCACATGTTGAATGACAATTACTCAGTCACTGTACCCAAATTAAATTTTTATCATTTTGTTCACACAAATATAGCTTTCTTTTGGTGGTATTTATTCACCACTTTTATTTTTTTTAAATATAAGTGAAAAAAGAGCGAAAATTTTGAAAAAAAAAAACAATATTTTCTACTTTCTGTTTTAAAAGAAATCCAATAAAATCTAATTTCATGATAAATTTAGGCCAGAATGTATTTTGCTACATATCTTTGGTAAAAAAAAAAATACTGATAAGTGTATGATAAATGGTTTGTGTGAAAGTTATAGTGTCTACAAGCTATTCTACATATCACTGAAAATTGATCACACCTGATGTACTGATGGCCTATCTAATTTCTTGAGGCCCTAAAATGTCAGGACAAGGACAGTACAAATACCCCCCAAATGACCCTTTTTTGTAAAAAGGACAGTCCAAGGTATTTAGTAAGAGGCATAGTGAGTTGCAATTTTTTTGCCCATGATTGTTTGGAACATTTTTTTTCTCCACAAAATTGTCATATTAACAAGTTATTTTTCACACCTGGTATAGATATCATGTGATCAGAAGGGCCAATCTCAGAGCCCTCCTGCTGATCGGAGATACGCCATATTCGGGGGACACGAGCGCATCTGGATCGTGCTCCTTCTGAGAAACATTCAGGAACATCCAAGCATTTATATGCAGTGGCCGGATTTGAAGAAGTTAAAAAAAAAAAAAAAAAAACAGACGCTTTTATACCACTTTAAGTTTCAATTAAATTTAATCAAGTGTGCAGGTGACAATAATTAACATGTTGTTAGTGTTTGTGAAGTTAAATAGAATAAAAAAACTTCATCTTCATCTAGATACTTTTACAATAATAACCAGTCTTGGCTTTAAAGGGGAAGTGTAGAAATACAAAAACAAAAACATAATCACCTCAGCTGCACCATCAGTCTGATGCTGCAGCTGTCCCCCCGCAGGCTCTAAGCCTGAAAAGTGAGCATTTACATGATTGCTGATCGCTCAATTCTTGGTCAGCTCTGAGCAGAGATCAGTGACTGTCAGTGACCGCTCTATGTTCTGCCCCTCCAGCACACACTGGGGAGGGGGCAGCATGCTAAGAGGCTGAGCCAGCTGTTGATCAGGCAGCTGGGTGGATCCCAACATTATTGTCGGGATCCTTCCAGACCCTGGAGCAACTCTGTGATGTCATGTCAAGTAATTGCACCCCTTGGACCCACAAGAGAAGTGTGACCAAAAAAGCTTTGGCTAGAATTCCCTTTTAAAATACACAGCTTTTCCAGACTCTGAAAGAAAACAAAAAAACTAAAATGGTGCATGCATAAAGCACACATCTGCTGCAGGATTCATAATCTTTCTGTTACAGACAAATGTCAGGTTGGATTTTCTGCATGTGATTACCGCTGGCTGCTTTAGCTGATTTTTCGGCTGCCTTTCAGGCTGATAGCTAATATCAGGTGCCGATATTCTGTAGATTTAAACTTTTTATTTTACACTGCCCTTTTAATTGTTTTCATTTTTTTTATGACTGTTATTGCTGTCACAAGGAATGTAAACATCCCTTGTGACAGTAATATTGCAGCACAGGTACTCTTTATGGAGGGATCTGGGTATAAGACCCCAAACCCTTCCTCTGCACTTGAAAGTATTCAAAACTTCAAGATCTGCGTTTTTGAATAGTTTCTATTTTTTTTAAACTGGTGCCTTTAGGATGCCAGTAATCCAGGAGTGATGTCATGACATTGCTTCTGGGTTTCTAGACCTGAGACCCGAACAAAGCCAATATGGGACGGGAGACCCGGGCAGAGCGGTGGAAGGCGGCGGGGGGGGTGTCCCCTCCCACTACTTGTCATAACAGTCGAGCGGCTGCTGAGCCACATTGGTTGCCATTATAAGAAAGCCAATCATCTGCTCTAAAGAACAGTACTGGGGTGATGCCTGCAATGGCAGGCATCACCCCGATACAACCTCTTGAAGCAATATCGGTAACATTGGTAAGTTTGTCACTGATAACGCTGCTTCAAAAAAAATGAATATCAGCCGCTGATAATCGGTCAACCCCTATTCCAAACCAACCAATGAATGAATAAAAACTATTTTAAAAAAATATCAATCATAATTCAAGCGTTGTTAATTTATCCTTAAAATAAGTGAAAGTTCCACTGATGTATCAATATATACTTGTCCACGTATCAGGCTTCCAGCAGTGAATATCACCAACAACCACCATCACAAAACACTCACGGGTACAAATGACTGAAATAAGCACCCTATAACACAACCTATGGTCTGCCCTTCAGTCAGTAGCTTTGGTCCCTTTAGCAGCCAGCCAGCTATAAAATGTTTCACCACCAGGGGGCAATTCCAACTGCACTCGCTGGATGGGGAAGAAAAGCTCACAGCCCAGAGCCCGGTGGAAAGATCATAGCGTATTTTACTTTCACACAAAGAAAATGATGACGCCTTCAACATTTATGTTTAAAAGCCGGACAGTATCTATCTCAGAACTTACTCAGCACACACCCAGACCTTTGGTGGCTAAAGTAAAAAATTTCAAAAAGTCATAATTTGCAAATAAAGCAATCTGTGCACCAAATCACTGCACAGGGTGCCATTAAGGTTTGCAGTGTCTCTAAATGGAAAAAAAATGTTAAACAATGACAATTTTTCTCCCATACATACGATGTGTGCTTTAGATTTATTGTATGAGACTTGGAGATCTTCAAAAGGCAAGTCCTAAATGGACTGGTAAAGATAAAGAGAAGATAATCCCAATTCAATGAGTCAAAGTCCCTATGCATGTCTTTTGAATACAACACGTTGTAACTCCTCTATATGCTATTGTAACTAAACTACAGACAAGGTAAAATGCCCTTCTTTTTTAAACTTAGGACTATCTATAGGGCATAAGGCCAACTTGAACAGAGTGTACATATGAGATAAGGAATTTGTTAATTCTAAGGAAGATGATTTCAAATACCATTTAAAACCATTTCTTATTACAGAAAATGGAGATTCTCCTGGATCTTATATGGGTTTGGGGGTTAATACCAGGGTATTTGGACTGTGAACGACTGCTATATTAAAATTAAAGGAATCGGTTTGTATACTTAGGGTGCCTGGGGTTTCTTGTAGCATAAGCTACTGCAGAATTCTGATGTTGTAATTTTTATAGGCATTGGATAGTTTTGGTAAATTATAGAACAATAACTTTGCTGAGAATGTTGAAACGCAATAGCTTGGAATATACATTTTTGGAACTCTTGATTTAGTAAGATGTTTTTTTTTTTAAGAGACCATGTCACAATTAGGGAAATGCTATTAGGTGTACTCTAGGGCAGTGGTTCTCAACCCTGTCTTAAAGTACTTCCAAAAGGCCATGTTTTGAGAATTTCTCTTAGCTAAAATAGCTGTCCAAAATACCAAGCTGTTGACTCTGATTTAAAGCACCTGTGCAAGATAAAGGAAAACCTGCAAACATGGCCTGTTGGGGGTACTTGAGGACAGGGTTGAGAGCAAATGTTATTGGGGACAATTTTCTTTTCAGCAGGTGTAATGCTAGATAAATATATGATCTTCATATCAAGTTATTAAACTTAAACTTCCCTAACCAAAAACAGAATTCTCAGAGAACTGTCCAAAAGAGAAACAAAGAGCAATAACTGCTGTGCACAATCAGATATATCATAAATTAAGCTTCTGGACTGCTTCCCTGAATTGTAAGTAGGGCAATAGAGGTGCCAAACCAAAATCTTGAGTGTCAAAGAAAGCAAAGAACAGCAATGTGTTTCAGGGTCAAAAAATCCTCCTTCATCAGGGTTACAAGCAGAGGTTGAAAATGACACGTGGCGCAGAGAAAAAGGCTCCCAACAAGCCCTCGGTGATAAGGAAAGGAGCTAGATTGATCGCACCTAAGCCACCAGCAAAAGCGCAAGAAGGGAAACATCTGCTAAAACATATCTGTATGAGTTGCAACTCCTGTGAAGACACTGGGATCTTGACTGTGTACAATTAAAGGCCCGGGCTGGGTATCAAGCCATAGGCGTGTGTGATGTCCTATAACTAAGACACCCACAGGAGTCGGTAAGCGGCAGTGTGTGTGGAAGTGGAAGGCAAACCTTTTTCTTTTATTACCATTCTCGGGTATATGGTGTGTTACCTGCACAGTGGAGATCAACTATCAATTTGAATGGTCTATTATGTACAATTTTATTTGTTTTATACATTTTACCTTTTCATTATAATAAGGTTGAAGTACCTTATTTTTCATTTTTCAGCACGGACTCACTTTATAGCCCGATAGACTTGATATTGGGAATTGTTGATTGATGGTTTGTATCTTGCAGAGAAGTCGCAGCCACTTATATTCACTAATTTGTTATTAATCACATATTTTGTGTCACATACCACGAAGGACAGAGCAGTAATTTTAATTATTATTGAAAATGGCACATACTGAACTATATATGATTAGCAATGAAGCCAGAGTCCTGATTTAAAAGACTCTCTTAGCACTTTGCCATTAACACTGGCGCCCCTGCAAGCTGGCTGTTTTTACTCAACACTTTTCAATTACAGGTAACACTCTCAGTGTCCATTAGCTTTGCAAGCTTCACAAGGTACAGTATGTTCCCTCCATTTGTCATCTCCTTCTTCATTAATGTTACTGTATTTCCACATTTCTTAATACACAGTTTATACAGCAAATGGGGATGTATCCATTAAACATTCATTAATAACAGTAGTATTTATTATATTGATTTGGCTGGATTGTATCCAGTTGCACATGAGTTAAAGCACGTCTTCTTACATTTTATTGTTGTGATTGTTCAATAGCAATAGCCTTTTTGTACATGCAGCGCCACTTTGTGTGTTATTTCGAGTAAGATGTGGTTGTGGTATGGTCCTTACATCTAACACCCCATATACACCTGTGCTTTTTATATGCGTTTTAGGTGTGATGCATTAAAAATGTTTTGCATGTTGTATCTGTCATGCACTTTTATCAAAACATGCATTCTATAGAATTATATGACAGCGTACCTAAACAGCATGTAAAACGCGCCATAAACAGAATGCACCAAAAACACGCTTCACAGATGTGAACCAGCCCTAAGATGCAAGAATTTTTGCTCCAATGATTGGTTCAGTTTTGATATCTTTTATAAGTTTGACTGTAATATGTAAGTATAAAAATAGTACAGCGCTATCAACTAAATAAAGTATTAGTGCAGCTATTGTTCAACATCATATCAATTTTTTATTTTTTTTTATAAAAGTGCAACTATTGAACAGTCTGTCACTTCTACCCCAACACAGATGGTCAGATATTATACTGGTCATAGCTCCCAATTGTCCCTGATTATGAACAATGTCCCTCTGTCCCTCTTTGCCCCTCATTTGTCCCTCATTTTGGTCCAATCTATATTGTTATATATAAAATGCACGTTTTATCTTTCAAAAAAGTGTTTCCCAGTGCTAAACCTTTCATCCAAATTCTACATTGCTACATTTGTAAATTTTAAAAGCATATATAAAGGAATAGTAGTGGTTAAAAAAAAGCCTTTGTGGATTTGATTAACCTTTTTTTTTTGGTTAATTCTCCTTTAAGGGGGCGTGGCGGGGCGTGTCCTAAGCCTACATTTACGTTTGGTAGTTGGTGAGCAGAACAGAAGTTCAGCCCTCCCCTGTACGCCCACAACTTCCTAGGACACGTCACATGTCCCAGGAGGCTGCTGGTCCATTCAGAAAGCGCAGCAGGACCTGTGCATGTGCAGTGTAGGAAATCACACAATGGCGGCCGTGTAGGAAATCACACAATCACCTAGTTGTTGGCAATGTAATTATTCCCCTGCAAATCTTATTCACATATACCGGGATTGTATGGCAATACAACAAATTTGGCTCAATGTAGTACAATGTATAAATTTTGCCACAACGATAAATATAATTTCTTCTGTGGAAATTTGCCTGCTGCGATTGTTTGACCCTTCTGCCCCTATAAAAGGTAATCCGAACTATCCTAGCCTTATTGCTCTATTATGCTAGAATAAGCATTATCCTTTCTTGGAAAAAATCTCATGCTTCGATCATCATGGCCTGGAAAGGTCAAATAAATAAAGCCCTACCTCTTTATAAGGCTACATATGCCAGTAGGGAGGAATTCTGGAAAAATTTGACAAGCGGGGAGGATGGGTGAATGATACATCTACTGCATCTGAGAGAGAACTGTTCAAAGAAGAAGGATGCCAAAGGGACTTTGTGAGACACAAACCACAGGGTATAAAATATACACAATTTGCATTGAACATTTAAACACTTTTAATATATACAATTAAAAATAATTCTGGGGGCGTGACCGGATGTCAGGGTGAGAGATTGCGGCGGGCTCAGACCTACCACCCACTCCAGCAGCTAATGCAGCTGAGGTAGAGTGGAGGAGGAGGAAGGGAGAACCCAGGACATTGAGACGCCGAGACGACGGGACGCTGTGACGTGGTGACGCCGCAAAGTAACGGATCGGCTGGTCAGCAGAGAGCGCAATAGCGGAGGAGTGTGGAGGCCGCCGTAGATAGCTCTCCCATAGAGGAACACCGATCCCCACGCAGAAAATCCCGGTGAGAGAGGGAAGAAAAGCGAAGGGAGGGATAGAGCACTACTCCCCCCCCCCCCCCCGGTGGAAGAGACATCAGACCATAAGGTATGACCAGGAAAAGGGGGGTGGAGGAGGCGGCCGCACACAATGGGTCACAAACATTGCGCAGTGCTAAGGAGAAAGCGGGTCACTCGTCCGGGCCGACAGGCGCAGTTGCAGCAACTATAGCTTCTAAACTTGAGCGATATGCCCATACACCTAATCAGACTCCAAACCAAACACCTAAAAAGAATGTGCAAATGGGAGAGGGGCGGCAGCAGATTACAATGGCTGTGCAAACGGCTGGAAGGAAGAGCCAGGGCTTGGTGACAGAAACATTGTCGGCAAGTTTAAATAAAACAGCAAACACAGCAGCCCAACTAGACACCACAGTTGTAACAGGTGGAATATTGGAAGTACAGGAGTCCGTGAGCAATCTCTCCATAGAGAAGGGTGTTGAACAGGACTTTGAGATTGGTGTAGAAGGAGGAATTTTGATAAAAGGAAGAGAACCATCTTTAAAAGAAATTTTATCTGCGGTTAACACATGCAAATTATCATTGGATGAGGTATCAGATCAATTAAAACAGATAAGAGAAGATGTGTTAAACTTAAAAAACGAAGTACAGAAAGCTGCAGTTCGTATTACAGACCTGGAGGGGAGAGTCAGCCAGGTGGAGGATGATTTGTTTCCGTTAAAACAAGAGATGCAAGTGGTGAAGGGCCAGTTAAATGTGTGCATGGATAAAATGGACAATATGGAGAATATCATACGCAGAAAAAATATTAGAGTCTTAGGTCTCCCGGAGAAAAGTGAAGGCAATAGTCCTATTGAATTTATGGAAACATGGATAAAGGAAAAAGTGGGGAGCGAGAAGTTATCAAGAGTCTTTGCAATTGAAAGGGCGTATAGAATTCCGTTCAGGATGGTGGCAGGAAGAACCCAGGCCAGACCTATAATCATCCAACTATTGTCCTACAGAGATAAAATTGCCATCCTCCAAAGAGCAAGAGAACTGAGTAATCTTGAATATAATGGGATAAAGATCTCACTGTATCCGGATTTTTCCCCCGAGCTACAGAGACAGAGAGCCAAGTTTATAGAGTGTAAAAGGAAATTGCAAAGTCTTAAAGTGAATTATGCACTACTCTATCCGGCAAAGTTGAGAGTATCAGCAATGGGGGAAAACCGTATTCTTTAATAGTCCAGAAGAAGTTAAATTGTGGATGGAGAAAAACGAGTGCCAGCTTCAACAGAGGGGAATAATATAATATGAAAATAGAAAGAAAATAGATACTATCACCGGATGTTGATTTGGACTAAGAGGGGGAATGCTATTACTTTGCTCCTTTTTTATTTATTTTTTTCTCCTCCCTCGGCTGCAAAAGGGAATATTTTTATGTCTTAGAAATAAGAGTAATAGGAGTGGGTTGGTAGGTTGGGTAGGTGGGAAGGATATATCACCTTGGGAGGCCATAACGGTCATTTTGGAAGCCCCTTAGAAGGGCCCCAAGTGGTGTATGGGGTGGGTGGGGAGGGGAAAGGGAAAGAAAAAAGGGATGGTGTGTTTGAATGGATGAATGATAGTGTGAGAAAGGAGGTTGAAGGGTTAAGGAAGGGTATTGGAAGGTACGGTAAAAGATTGTTATTAGCACAAAAAACACTTAAACACAGAGTGTATGAGTGGAATAGAAATAAAAATGGTGGTTGGCGAAAAGGTCACAAGAAAATGAAATTGAGTGAACCACAACGCAATAAATTGTTAAACGTTTATAAAATGTGTTAAAATGTGTACATAGAATATAGCAAATTCTAGAAATGAAATATGAGTGTGATCTAAATAGGGAGCACTGGAAAATAGTAGGGGGAAGACCATGGGTTAATAACACAGAGAGTGCACATAGAATGGAGAGCAGAAGTCTGACATTGTGACTTTGGGCTTAAGTATGGGAGTAAGAAGCAAAGTAGGGAATTTCACTAAAAGTGTAAAAATTTGTTCTTGGAACGTGCGGGGGGTGAAGGAACAGTTGAAGAGGCGTGCGATATTTTCTATGGGAAACACGGGGAATTATGGGATGCTCTGTTTGCAGGAGACCCACCTGGACCGAGATACAATCAGTGTGCTAAGACACAGGAAGTATAAGATACAATATTATTCTACGTACACCTCTTATTCAAGGGGGGTAAGTGTCCCGATAGATCCTGGGTCGGGTTTATCCTGCAGGCAGAGCATCATAGATGATAAAGGGAGATATGTGTTTCTGTTTTGCGGTATAGAAAACCAAGTAAGTGTGATTGCAAGTGTGTATATCCCACCACCATTTAATGCGGAAATATTAAATGAACTGTTGAAATTTATAATTGATAAGCCTGGAATCCCGGTTATAATAGCAGGGGATTTTAACATGATAATGGACCGGAAAATAGATAGGTTCCCACAGAGGGCAGGTAGTAGGGAGGGACCCAGTGGGTTGCTATTCCAATTCTGTGAAGAAACAGGTTTTGTGGACATATGGAGAAGGTGGAACCCATTAAGGAAACAGTATTCTTGCCATTCCAGGACGTACTCCACCTTGTCCAGGATCGATATGGTGCTATGTAATGAAGAAGCACTGGGGATGGTGGAGAAGGTGGAGTACGAACCAAGGGGAATCTCAGACCATTCACCTGTAACTCTCTCAATGACAATAGGGAGATGATGCAGTAGAAGGGAATGGAAAATAAATCCATTCTGGTTAGAATTAATGGATAACATGGAGGGGGTAAAAGCGAATTTAAAAGAATTTTTGAGTATAAATGTAGGTTCTACATCTTTGGGAATAATGTGGGATGCCCTGAAAGCCTTTCTAAGGGGGGAACTAATAAAAAAGATATCCCAGATTAAGAAAAATGGGACAGCTAAGGAAATAGAAGCAAAAGAGAAGATAAGGAGGTCAGAAGAAAGGTATTTAAGGTCCCCTTCAGAAGAGAGTTATAGAGATTGGGAGGAGAGTCAGGTAGACTATAAAAGACTTATATGGGAGAAAGAGGAGAAGAAAAGGCAGTTCCAGAAGCAGTCCCTCTTTGGAGAAGGGGAGCAAGTGGGGAGAGTTTTATCATTAATTGCCAAATCAAATAGTTCATCCCCAATAATACCGGCGATCTTGGACAGGGAGGGAGGTATAAGGAAGTCAACACCTGAGATAGTGGAAGTGTTTAGAAAATATTACGAGGAATTATATAAAATCTCAAATCCCAATGTAGAAGGGGAATTGCAGGAATTTTTCGGGAAAATAACACTACCCAGTTTATCGGAGGAAGATAGGGAGGGTTTGGAGGCCCCATTGACTCTGGAGGAGTTGCAAAAAGTAACAGCAGAAATGATAAATCAGAAGGCCCCAGGTCCGGATGGACTACCGATAGAGATTTATAAAAAATTTGGGGATATACTTTTACCTGCTCTCCTACAGGTGCTTAATGGGGCCTTTGAAGCGGGGAAGTTGCCGCCATCAATGATGGAAGCCACAGTGGTGGTCTTGGCAAAAGAAGGGAAAAATCAATTGGAGACTGCATCATATCGACCTATATCGTTACTGTGTTCAGATGTTAAGATTCTGGCAAAAGTACTTGCAACAAGGGTAAAAAATAGAATTACAAAACTAGTACACCAGGACCAAACTGGGTTTATCCCAGGGCGGTCCACAAATATGAATGTGAGACGTGCCTATTTAAATATTCAGATTCCGTCAGAAAATGAAGGGAGCAGAGCAGTCATGTCCTTAGATGCGATAAAAGCCTTCGACAGTGTGGAATGGCATTATTTGAGGAAGGTGTTAACGGAATTCCAATTTGGGCCGAGATTTATGCATTGGATAAGGCTGCTTTCACACTGGGGCGAGAGCAGCGTCGGCAGTAAAGCGCCGCTATTTTTAGCGGCGCTTTACCGTCGTTTTAGCGGCGGTGCGCGGGCGCTAGCGGGGTGGTTTTAACCCCCGCTAGCGGCCGAAAAGGGGTTAAACCCGCCCGCAAAGCGCCGCTGCAGCGGCGCTTTGCCGGCGGTATTGCCGCGGTGTCCCATTGATTTCAATGGGTAGCAGCGGTATAGGAGCGGTGAATACACCGCTCCTTCACCGCTGCAAAGATGCGGCTGGCAGGACTTTTTTCACCGTCCTGCCAGCGCATCGCTCCAGTGTGAAAGCCCTCCGGCTTTCACACTGGAGTTAAAGGGGCCGGTTTTTTTCAGGCGTTACACAGGCGCTATTTTTAGCGCCGTAACGCCTGAATACCGCCCCAGTGTGAAAGCAGCCTAAGAGTGCTGTATACAGGACCAAGGGCGAAAGTAAGGATAAACGGGGGAATGCTCAGAGGGGTTCCACCTGGAGAGGGGGACAAGACAGGGGTGCCCTTTGTCGCCCCTGCTTTTCGCCCTCTCGGTGGAGCCTCTGGCCGTAGCCTTGAGAGAGGCACAGGATATCAAGGGATTTAAAAGGGGGAATGAAGAGGAAAAGGTCGCTATGTATGCAGATGACGTGCTACTGTTTTTGGGGGATACGGGGCCCTCATTGGTGGCGGCAATGACATTAATAAAAGAATTTGGATATTTTTCTGGACTTGTAATCAACTGGGAAAAATCAGTCCTCCTTCCAGTGGATCCCCTGAATACTCCATTGCCAGTACAGGTATCCCAAATTAAAATAGTTAAGCAAATGAAGTATTTGGGAGTTAACATGACGCCAGATCCGAGGCAGTACATAGCAGGGAATTTAGTACCACTTATGTCAAAATTAAAGCGGAAAATCAGAGTATGGAAGAACCTCCCCCTGTCAGTAGCTGGTAGGTGCAATTTAATAAAGATGGTGTGGATGCCTCAAATATTGTATGTTATACAGAATTCACCAGTTTGGATTCCAAAATATTGGTTTAAAAAAATGGAAAGTTTGTTCAGAGAAGTAATATGGAAGAATGGAGTGGCAAGAATTAGTTTACAAGTATTACAGAGACCAAGGGAATTGGGAGGGTTGGCACTACCCAACATGAGATATTATTTTTTGGCTGCACAATTACAGTATATGAAAGGAGGTAATTTAGTAGTAATAGAGGAGAAGGGAGGTTGTCCCTTGGGGTGGGATACCCCGCATGATACGGTTGTGGAAGCAGTGGAGGCCGATTCATTTAGGTCCAGATGCCCTACAGTTCAACTGATGGTCAAATGTTGGGAGGAGGTAAAAGTAATTTTGGGCTATAAAGGATATATGGAATTTTCCCCAATATGGGAAAATAAAAATTTAGAGGAAATTAAAAAAATGGGGAGATTAGTAGAATGGGATCGGAGGGGCGTCCACTTCTTGGCACAACTGTACAGGGATGGGAGGTTGAAAACATTCCAGGAACTAAGGGATGAATATGGGTTACCTGCCCATACCTTCTTCAATTATATACAAATAAAACATGCGTTAGAGGCACAATTCAGAGGAAGGGTTTTGGAGTGGAGCAAGATGCCAGTATTCAGGAGAATTATAAATAGTAATACATCGAAAGGAGTTATCTCAGATATTTATGGGTACCTAAAAAGAACAGAACAAGAAGGGGTGATAGAGGAAAAAAAAAGGGTAAAATGGGAGGGAGACGTGGGCCCAATATCGGTTGAACAGTGGGAGAGGGTTTTGGCGCTGGGCGCGAAAGTTTCATTATCCCCATCACATATTATATCTCAAATGTATTTAATACATAGGGTATATTATACCCCCTTTAAGTTGTTTAGGTTTGGGAGTAGGCAAGATGCAGAATGTCCAAGATGTGGAGATCGAAGAGGGGATTTGATACACATGATCTGGCGATGCCCAAGATTATATAGATATTGGGAAGGAATAATAGGAAAAATAAATCAAGTGCTTGGGTTATCTTTAGAAGTAGAAGCCAAAATCTGTATAATGGGATTGATAGAAGAGGAGGAGGTCCTGGGGGATATCCAGATAGCGGTAATCAGATGCCTTTTTCAAGGGAGAAAACTAATCGCGTACAAATGGCAGAGGAGGGAAGCACCCACAGTAAAGGAATGGATGGAAGTAGTTAAAGACATAATAAAAAAGGAGGAATATATATATATAGGAAAAGAGGTAATTATAGGAAATTTGTTAAAATTTGGGGAAAGTGGTGTGAGTAGAGAGCAAGAGTGAAAGGGATGTAAGAGTTATGAATGAAGGAGAGAGTGAAAATGGGGAGGGGAGGAGGGAGGGAGAAAGGAAAAACTAGAATGTTTAATTTTGTATTTATTTATATTTTTTTGATAAGTTGTTGTTTATAATGGGTATCTAATATAATTGGGTGGGGGGAATTGGAGGTGGAGAGGTTTGGAGGGGTGGAGGGATATGGGTGGGGGAAGGAAAATAAATAAGTATGTTTGGGGAACTATTGAATGTATTTGTTCTATAGCTGTATATGTGAATTTGAATATATATTAAATAAAATAAAAAGAGGATTTGAATAAAAAAAAAAAAAATAATTCTAGTAGACATACAGTATCTCACAAAAGTGAGAACACCCATTTTTGTAAATATTTTATGATATCTTTTCATGTGACAACACTGAAGAAATTACACTTTGCTACAATGTAAAGTAGTGAGTGTACAGCTTGCATAACGGTGTAAAGTTGCAGTCCCCTTAAAATAACTCAACACAGCCATTAATGTATTAATGTGTTTACATACTGTACACTCACTACTACATTGTAGCAAAGTGTAATTTCTTCAGTGTTGTCACATGAAAATATATAATAAAATATTTACAAAAATGTGCGGGGTGTACTCACTTTTGTGAGATACTGTAGGTACATACACATATGCATGGGTTTCCATAGTTACATAAATCAAGGTTTACCTGGCAGGCCAAGGTGTAAATATATATATAATACATTTCTCTACACATTTCGCAAGACAATGCTTGCTTCCTCAGGAGATACATATATAAACATCTGAAATTAGAGACAAGGATGTTAAGAATCAGAGCAGAAAGACAAGGAAAAAGGAGAGGAGAGGGGGAAAAAATGGGAGGAGAAGGGAAAGGGAAAGAAGGTAGAGGGAAGTCCAAAACTTACAAAACTTATATTAGTCCTGACGAACTTCCAAACCAGGGTAAACAGTCAAGTGGATTCTTGGTTTGCAAAAGTCTCCCCATTAGAAATGAAGATAAAGAAAAATAAAAGAAGATCCCCAAAAGGTCTCTATAGTTCTCCCTGGGGGTTGTGGAAGGGGAGGGGGTCAGCCGGACAGGCAAACAACCAAGGAAATCACCAGGTTTTACGATGGTCAGGGGTAGTGATGGACGAACGTTTCGCCCGGCGGTCGTTTCGCGGCGAATTTCCGACATTCGCGGTCCGCACGTTCGAACGCCTTTTTCCGTCGTTCGCCGCGGCGGACTTACGTGTTTAATGTATACAAGAACTTTAACCTTTGGTGACACGTTTATCATGTGATACAGGACAGCCAATTGAGACATGACAGCACATGGACACTTGGACATTCCCCCTAACCTATAAATACACCCGATCCGGTGGCCATTTTACATTCTTTCTTCTGTTACGATAGGGACAGGTTCCTGTGTGGAGTAGGGAGAGATAAACCACTAGCTATTTGGTACACAAAAGTTCTTTTCAGGACTGGTATAGGTGTTAGGTGTTGATAGGTTTGCTGTGCTGCTGATTCTTGCAGCAGCCCGAGTGTCTTTTGTTAGTTTAGAGAAAGGGAAAGGACGGTGTATGCTACAGGGACAGCCAGATTAGTCTTTCATCATCATCATCATCATCATCATCATTAGCTGTTACTATCAAGGTCCACAAAAGAGCTGTTCCAGTAACCACTAATCGTTCTCTTTTTTTGCCAATTTGTATAGGGACAGGAAGGAAGCAGTGTTGTCAGGCAGTGAGGGTAATTTTAAAGACTTGCTGTTATTATTAGTTCCACAAAGGTTCTTTTCAGGACTGGTATCAGTGGTACAGTAATAGGCTTGTACATGTATAATATTCTTTCTTCCAAATATAGAAAGGATATTATACTTGACTGCTGCCCTTCTGCTGCAGTCTGCTAAACATTCACAACTCACTTGTTCCACAAAAGTTCTTATAAGGACTGGTAACTTGGTATAGGGTGCTACGGTACATAGGCTTGAGTGCGGTACAGTCTGCTGTTCTGTAAGGACCGCTATCGGTCCACAATAGATAGGGTTGACGTGCACCACTGCTGACCGCTGCCCTATACTGCAGCAGTCCTTCAGCGGTATAGGGACTGACGTACAGTCTGCTAAACACTAATACACAACCTGCTTGGTCCACAAAAGTTCTTATAAGGACTGGTAACTTGGTATAGGGTGCTACGGTACATAGGCTTGAGTGCGGTACAGTCTGCTGTTCTGTAAGGACCGCTATCGGTCCACAATAGATAGGGTTGACGTGCACCACTGCTGACCGCTGCCCTATACTGCAGCAGTCCTTCAGCGGTATAGGGACTGACGTACAGTCTGCTAAACACTAATACACAACCTGCTTGGTCCACAAAAGTTCTTATAAGGACTGGTAACTTGGTATAGGGTGCTACGGTACATAGGCTTGAGTGCGGTACAGTCTGCTGTTCTGTAAGGACCGCTATAGGTCCACAATAGATAGGGTTGACGTGCACCACTGCTGACCGCTCACCTATACTGCAGCAGTCCTTCAGCGGTATAGGGACTGACGTACAGTCTGCTAATCACTAACACACAACCTGCTTGTTCCACAAAAGTTCTTATAAGGACTGGTAACTTGGTATAGGGTGCTACGGTACATAGGCTTGAGTGCGGTACAGTCTGCTGTTCTGTAAGGACCGCTATCGGTCCACAATAGATAGGGTTGACGTGCACCACTGCTGACCGCTGCCCTATACTGCAGCAGTCCTTCAGCGGTATAGGGACTGACGTACAGTCTGCTAAACACTAATACACAACCTGCTTGGTCCACAAAAGTTCTTATAAGGACTGGTAACTTGGTATAGGGTGCTACGGTACATAGGCTTGAGTGCGGTACAGTCTGCTGTTCTGTAAGGACCGCTATCAGTCTGCTGTCAGCGCTGTATGTCACGGTGCTGCTGTCAGCGCTGTATGTCACGGTGCTGCTGTCAGCGCTGTATGTCACGGTGCTGCTGTCAGCGCTGTATGTCACGGTGCTGCTGTCAGCGCTGTATGTCACGGTGCTGCTGTCAGTGCTCTGTATTACGGTGCTGCTGTCAGATGCCTCTATCACGGTGCATGTGTCATTCCGGTATGTCACGCTGCTGGTGATCATCTCCTGCACCCTCTTCTTTGCCTACCCTGGTCCCTGACCTTCCCTCTCCTCCATTGCCTTCATTAGCTCCATAGTCCTGAATTGTTAGAACAATTTCCCAAATAAAATAAAAATGCTTGTAGTTATCGATCCCAAATTCACCTCATACATGTATTATGTCATTGTCCAGATGGTGGGACTACGTTTTACCCCCTAATAATTACCACGTGGCCGCAAATTCGACATGAAGGTTTGCAAAGTTCGCCTCCCATTGAAGTCAATGGGGCCCGCGGCGAACGTTCGGTTTCGCGAACGTTTGGGTCCGTTCGCATTTCGCTTTCGCGAAACGTCCCGTCGGAAGTTCGTCCATCACTAGTCAGGGGTGTACAAATACTAAAAGTTGAAAAACAGTAATGCTGCATACACACGATCAGACTATCCGGTGGACTTAGTCTGGCGGACAAACTGCCGGAAAGTCCGCCAAATTTCCGAACGAGCGGACCTGCCCACACACGGGACTTTTCCGGCGGACATAGTCCGCCACACTATCAGCCGTACTTTTGAAATGAACGGACTTGCTCACACACGGAGGAAAGTCTGTTAATTTTGAACGCAGCTCCAGGTAGCAGGGACTAGCGAAGGAAGTCAATGTCGTAGCCTTTGGCGGCGAGATTGACACGTCGTTGGTCCCGTCACCTGGTATGGACTTAAAGGGGAAGCCCTACGCCGAAAAAAAACGGCGTGGGGGTCCCCCCCATGGTCCATATAAGACCCTTATCCGAGCATGCAACCCGGCCGGTCAGGAAAGGGATGGGGACAAGCGAGCGCCCCCCCTCCTGAGCCATAGCAGGCCACGTGCCCTCAACATGGGAGGTGCTTTGGGGAAGGGGGGCCGCGCGGCACCCCCACCCCAAAGCAGCTTGTCCCCATGTTGATGAGGATAAGGGCCTCTTCCCGACAACCCTGGCCGTTGGTTGTCGGGGTCTGCGGGCGGGGGGGCTTATCGGAATCTGGGAGCCCCCTTTAATAAGGGGGTCCCTGGATACCGGCCCCCCACCCTATGTGAATGAGTATGGGGTACAATGTACATCATTTTTTCGGCATAGTGCTTCCCCTTTAAGTCCATACCAGGTGACGGGGCCAGCGACGTGTCAATCTCCCCACCAAAGGCGGCGACATTGACTTCCTTCGCTAGTCCCGGCTACCTGGAGCTGCGCTCAAAATGAACAGACTTTTCTCCGTGCGGGAAAGTCCATTCATTTCAAAAGTACGGCGGACTAGCACACACATGGCCGTATTGTCCGCTGGACTGCTACTACTTTCTAAGTCCACCGGATTGTCTGGCGGACTTTTCCGCCGGATAGTTTGATCGTGTGTACGTGGCATAACAGTAAATTAAATTAAATTAAAATTCTCATGCCTGTTTTTGAACTTTGTGTGGCTGGCCCATGCAAGGTTTGGTGCTTCTCTCGTGTTTTTCCCATTGTATTTTTTCCTTTGCTAAAAAAAGTGAAGGCAGTATTCCGTCTGGTTGTTTTTGTTTTTATTTTGAAAACTATGAATTATCTCCCTCACGTTTGTATCTAAATGTTTGTATCATGTCCTGTCTTCTCATTATTTGTATGTAGTAACATGAATATGTTAGAACCCCCTGTGGCAGCCCTCCTACGTGTCGCAGCTGTTGTATTTTTGTAGGATGTGAAACTAAAGCCCCATATACACGATCAGAAATTCTGCCAGCAAAAGTCAGATTTGAGCTTTTGGTCAAGAATTTTGACTGTGTGTATGCTCCATTGGTCTATGAATAAGCACTGATTTCAGTGCAAAACGCGTCAGAATTTTTGTTCCATATTCTCTTTTTTGCTGTGGTTCGTGTGATGTGATTTTTTACTTGAAAAATAAAGGCACAAGTTACTTCAGATTCTGTCCAGAGTTTATTTTCTCTCTGTCTATTTCCATTGGTCTTTTGCTGGCAGAATTCCAGCCAGCAAAAGACTGAGAGCAGGTTCTCTATTTTTCGGTCTGAAAAAGTTCCAATCGGAAATTCTGATCGTCTGCACAGATTCCGACACGCAAAATTCCTACGCATGCTCGGAAACAATTCGACGCATGCTCAGAAGCATTGAACTTCATTTTCTTGACTCGTCGTAGTGTTGTACGTCACCGCATTCTTGATGGTCGAAAGTTCAGAGAACTTTTGTGTGACCATGTGTATGCAAGCCAAGCTTGAGCGGAATTCCATCGGAAAAACCATCCAAGTTTTTTCTGACGGAAAATCCACTCGTGTGTACGGGGCATAAAGCACTATCAGTTTTTCTGCTTCGTTTTTCCTTCAGATTTACCAAAACCATATAATATGAGGTCAAACCTTTGGAATTTCAATTTTTATGCAATCAGGCAGGCCCTTCTACTACATGGTTTGGTAAACCTGAAGGAAAAACTCAGCAGAAAAACTTATAGTGTGTATGGGGCTTTAGAGTTACACAGGGTTCCGTTGTCGGTTTTGGGGAATGTCAGTGACAATTTACCAATGTACAGGAATATTGCATTGGTTGCCTTTCTTTGCAGGTTACAGATGAAGGATAGATTAATAACTTTTGTTTATAAATATATTTTCGGGTTCAGTGAGTTTCTGAAGGTGTATGTAGATATCTGTACACATGCATAAATACACACGCCTAAAAGAGGGTAAAAGTATAATGGGTTGTTTTTATTGGGTTTTTTTTCTGCACCATTCTAAACCCTGTGTTTCTTCCTCCGGTTTGTAATGAGGTAGAAAATGGATAGATAATGGTGAGAATGACAGTTTTCAAACTAATAATACTAACCTCTCTAATTTTAACCAAGTTTGTGACCTAGTAGGATGACATGTCCACATATCTGGGTTATCACTATATGGCAGTTTGTTTGGAGGTCAACCAAACAAACTTACTTTGTACTTTCCTCAGCAGCTGTTGCCTACATTCTCAGCTGATGGGGTAGATGCAGTCACTGTAACGTGAACTTCAACCACAGGTCCACCATAGGGTTCATGAGTCCCTCCTGGACAGTGACATAATAACTGGTTTAAATTCTCTCCAACCAGGTGGCTGGGCCATTGTAAAGAAGCTTGAGGGGCGAGACAACTGGATCCACGCCAGCCACTGCAAGAAGCTGCTCAACTACACCAAAGGATGAGGAGTATATTTATTTATTTATATTTTTAGCTTGGTGTATTCTCCAACTAGCTAAGAAAGCGAACAGGACCAATTGCTGGGTCTACTCTGAATCTCCACAGAGCTTTAGTACCCTAGTGATGACAGCAGTACATGCTATATATGATGTTCATATTGGTATGAGGAGTTTTGACAAACTAGTAAAAAAACTCCAAACAGACACTTGTCAGTTGTCAATAGAACCTAACGATACATTTCTAGAGGGTAAAATTAGCTATAGTTTCAACAATAGCTCTGGTTCTTGCCAGTATGGGTATAGGGACAACTAGGTAGCCCACAAGTGTGCTTCAACTTTAGTTTGGTATTTATGCGGCTCTACAGCTTATAAGGTAATTCCCCCTAAGGCAAGAGGTTCATTCACCCTGCTGAAACTCGTCCTAGCATCTTATGTTTTGGCCGATCATGAGGCTCTGATGGCGTGAGAGAAGGTAAGAATGGCAGGGACATTGGAAGGGAATTGTTCACCAACCCCGATCAGGTCTTGGCAAGGTTTCCTGCTTGTACATGGTGGGTGCTTGCGCTTATGAACAATTTCTCATCCATTGCAGAAGGGATGTTCAATTAAACTGTTGAAGCATCAAAGGAAGATCCCATGGGAACAACGGCAGATCAAGACCCTCCTATTCTGTTGGCATCCAAAGGGGGGTTTCTGTGAATTCATAGGTAACGATTGATGTACCTGGATCGGGGATACTAGTGATAAAGTTCCCATATGGATAAGGTTAGACCCCTGCAGGGCAAAGCCAGAGGTGTAGCTAGTGAAGATTGAAATCCTTTTAAGGGTCTGGGAATCTTTGGGAATTTTTTCTTTTTCAGTGGATCATGGTTAAAGGAAGTAGGGGTATATATACTCATGATGTTTGTTTCTATTCCTTACGTCAGTGTTTCTCAACTCCAGGCCTCAAGGCACACCAACAGGTCATGTTTTCAGGATTTCCCTTCAGATGAAATGGCTGTGGTAATTACTAAGGCAGTGAAAACTGATCAAATCACCTGTGCAAAATAGTGGAAATCCTAAAAACATGACCTGTTGGTGCGCCTTGAGGACTGGAGTTGATAAACACTGCCTTACGTGATGAGTTGCTACTGTTGCCTGATTTGACGGGTGGACAGAGCCAAAGCAGATGACCACATCTTCTTCACTGAGATGAGACGCCCTGAAGCCCAACCCACGTACAAGACACAGAGGATCCCAGACCGACCGGCCTTTATGTCCTCCTCTAAGTCATCGCTCCCGAAGAACAGAGTCTACAAGTCAATCCATGTTTTCTTTTTTATGGACTCATATGGACTGTAAGGACTGATTAATTTCCAGGTGTAAGAAGAAGATCAAGATTCATCGAGGGAAACATGGGAGCATATGACAAAAGAGGAGGAACTGTTAATTTTATTATATGGACTCATGTGGACATTTTATTCTAGGATGTGTGTTTTATAGATGTCATCTGTCTCTCTGTGTCTGATTTAACTGAGGAGCACTCTAGCAGAGCACACTTGGGTTAAATCGGGACCAGCTGTAAAACCGTAAATCCAGTATGAAAACCTTCTCATGGGCTTGGAGAAGTGTTCTCTGTGTGTGTGGGCGTTTGCCGGTTTGTAAGTAGCAAGCGCAATGTGCTGGGCTTCTTGTCTTCAAATGTCTATGCACATTAGAGAAGCAAAGTCCGCATAATGAGAGAAACATATTTTAACTCTGTTGTGGCTACGCAAACCCTTTTGGATACATATCTGCTTTTATAAGAGGATATTGCTATTGGCCTTGTTGGTATACTCGTACCGTATATTGACAACAGCAGTAGCAATGTCCCCGCAGATCTTCTCAAGCCTGTAAGAACAAGTAGAATGATCTTACTAGATACTGATTACTCTAAGCAGTATTGAATTCTAATTTACTTGAATAATGATGACCAAGATGGTGGATGTGCATGCATGTGGCTGGGCGGGGGGGGGGGGCAGTGTACATGTCTCAAGTGGGTGGGGCATGTGCACTTCCCCCCCCCCACTCCTGTGGATGCCCTCCCCTTTACTGTTGTCATTTCCTGTGTTGTCATTTTTTTTTTTTTTTTTTTTTAATTCTTTATTTATATTCAATTTTTTTTTTTTTTTCATAACAAAATAAATACATGTATGAAAAGGAGAGGGAACATATTCATACAAATACAATTTATACAACACCAGAAGAAAAAAGGTTGTTAATTTAAACCTACTCCATTGTAAACTTAAAATACCTCTCTACTCTCCCCCTCATGCCCCCGCCCCCTACCCACCCCGCCCTTACCTTGTAGAGTCGCTAGTGGGTTACCTCTTAGTGACCTTTATTTCTAACCGGGTAATATTTTCTTCTGAAGTTTATTGTGTAATTTCCTCCACATATCTCCAGGATAATTTAAATTCTTCCCACGATGCCCATTTGTTTGAGCCTCCCTCTTCTGCTAATATATCGACATCCTCTTCGTTATAATTTTCTATTTTTTGTATTTCATTTATACGGAAAATCCAATCCGATATTTTAGGGCTCTCATTTTCTCTCCATTTTTTTGGGATTAAATTTTTGGCGGTGTCTAACAGGATTGGAATTAGTGAGGTTTTATATTGCTTTATGGGTTCGTCTGTCCCATGAAATAGGACAATCCACGGATCTTCTCTTATTTCCTTTTTTGTTACAACTTTAATTATCTCTAAGATTTTTCTCCAGTAAGTTTTAATTATGGGGCAGTCCCACCAAATGTGGGCCATAGTCCCAGTTTTTTTACACCCACGCCAGCAATCCGCAGATTGCTCTAATCCCATTTTGGCCATTTTGTCAGGTGTCGCATACCACCTTGCGATGCACTTGTAGTTCGTTTCTATCAATTTATCATCTACTATCCCCGAGTGAATTAGTTTAAAAATCTTATTACGAGTTTGTGTGCTACATTGTGACCCCAGCTCTAATTCCCACTTTTGGAGGTATGGCGGGTCCTCCAATTCGTCCCCCTCAGAAAGAATCTTATATAAGAGCGTAATATTTTTTTTTGATTTTTCTCTCAGACATAGCCGCTCCAGGGGTCTCAGTTCCTCTTCACTACGGATTGGCTGAGGTAGATTTGAAATGAAGTGGCTAAGTTGGAGGAACCGCCACCCGTCCATTTTCATGAGGTCTGTGTCCAAACTGAGTGCTTGAAATGAAACTATTTTACCATTGACTAATATATCTTTTAGTTGTGCGGAGTCTTTCCTAATCCAATTACCCCCCACCTCCCGTTTGCCCGGTGTGAAAAAATCATTATCTTTAAGAAAAATCAAGGGTGAATTGTACCCCCACTTATTTTGTGAATGTGTACGGTCCCAAATCTTTAAAGCTAGACGTGTTATCTCGTGAGCGTGAGGTCCGATGGACCTGAACTGTGGAGGGTTCCATATCGTGCGACCTAGAAGTGCTTGACTCATTGTGTTCTCTACACTCACCCACCTCTTTTTATTTGCCTCTTTCGCCCATTCAACTACTCGAGACAGAACCACTGCATTGTAGTATCTTTTTAGATCCGGGACAGACAGTCCCCCTTGCCTTTTTCCCCTGCATAACACCCCCATGGCAATTCTCGGTTTTTTATGTTGCCAAATATACTTCGAAATTAAATTTTTCATTAATCTAAAATATGCCGAAGAGAGCGGAATGGGAAGCATTTGAAACTTGTATATAATCTTCGGGATTAGTATCATTTTAACTGCATTGATACGCCCTAACCAGGAGAGGGAGCATGTTGAAATTTTTTTTATTTCTCTTTTGATTTCATCGAGTAAGGGGATATAATTCTTCGTGAATATTTTCCTAATGGTGTTCGCCAGATAGATTCCCAAGTATTTGATCTCCTTGCGCCATGGGAAACGGAATTCTGTCCGAAGGTTCTCCTCTTCCTGGGTACTGATGTTAACATTCATAACTTCGGACTTGCTGAGGTTTATTTTCAAATTCGATATTTTGCCGAATTTTTCCAACACCCTCAGCAAGTTCGGGATCGTGATCCTAGGTTTAGTAATGAAGAATAACACGTCATCCGCATAAGCGGCTAATTTGTGTTCATCCCCTCCCAACTTGATCCCCGTTATATCCTGATTTTTTCGGATATAGGTCAATAACGGCTCCAGAGATAATGCAAATAGGAGTGGAGACAGTGGGCACCCCTGTCTGGTGCCGTTACTCATTTGAAATTGAGAAGAGGATTCTCCATTAATTTTGACAGAGGCCTGCGGTTGGTTATAGAGGACCTGTATCCATTGGATCATTCTCGGGCCTATACCCATAACTTCCAACGTTTCTATCATAAGTCCCCAGTCTACCCTGTCAAATGCTTTTTCTGCATCTATAGACAGGAATAGAGCTGGGGACCCACTATTTTTTAGGGCCTGGAGGAGGAGTAAAGCCCTCACCCCATTGTCCCTTCCTTCTCTCTCGGGAATAAATCCGACCTGATCTGGGTGCACTAGATCACTCATCTTGTTCTTCAGCCTGGCTGCCAGTATTTTGGCATATAATTTTGTGTCTGCATTCAATAATGCTATTGGCCTATAGCTTGAGCAAAGTAAGTGATCCTTCCCTTCCTTCGGAATTACCGTGATTGAGGCCCGTAAAGCTTCAGTGTTCATGTCGTATTGTGTGCCGAGCCCATTCATATAGTGACATAATCTTGGGACTAAGATTTCCTTAAATTTTTTATAGTAAATAATCGTGAACCCGTCAGGCCCGGGACTTTTGCCCAATTCCGTCTCCTTTAATGCTCTATAGATTTCCTCCTCAGTGATAGGTCTGTCTATACTGTTTCTTTCACTCTCATGTAATTGGGGTAAGTTAGTATCATGCAAAAATTCTTTAATAATTTCCTTATCCCCTTTACCACACCTCCCTTTTTGGCCAACATTATATAGGGCACTGTAGTATTGTCTAAATACCTCCGCGATTTCCTTAGTGGTATGAACCATCTTCCCGTTCTTATCCTGGATTTTATCAATAAAATTGGTCTCCCTCCTCCCTTTTAGTTGTCTCGCTAAGTATTTGCCAATTTTATTTTTCCCATAGTGTCTCTCTCTAATTCTCCCTTCCAGTGACCTCCTTGCTTCCTGATCCAAAAGGTCTTTAAGTTCCTCCCTCTTATTAATCAAAAGGTGAAGAAGTTCCGGCTGTTGGGCCTTTTGTTTTTTGTGCTCTTGTTCTAATCTATGGACTTCTTTAATCAGGTACTCCCTTCTCTGAGTTTTAGCTTTTTTTTTATTTGTGCCAATGGAGATGAGGATACCCCTAATATATGCTTTATGTCCTTCCCATAGGGAGGCACCCGAGATATCCCCTGTATCGTTCGTCGAGAAGTAGAATTCTAATTCTTTCCGGATAGTCTCGGTGGTATCGTTGTCCTGAACAAGATTTTCATTTAATCGCCAAGTAAAGGGTTGTCTGTACAGCCCTGGTAACCTCAACTTCATTGTCACAGGAGAATGATCAGAGAGAGAGGCTATTCCTATCCCTGTCTCTACGACGTCCTCTAACAGCCTGTGGTCCACCCATATGTAATCCAATCTGGAATATGTCCCGTGCACTGGGGAATAGAAAGAGAAGTCCTTCGTTTTCTCATGTTGTGTCCGCCAGGCGTCCACCATTTGATGTTGTTTCAGGCGATGTTTCAATATTTTCAGGGGCTTCTCGTTCGTCCCCCTTGCGCGGGACGTACTGTCCATGGCGGGATCCATACACAAATTAAAATCCCCTGCTAGGATTACATCGCCAGATTTAAATTCTGCTAATCTTCGCAGGATCCGTTTCATATATCCTAAGGGATTATTATTTGGACAATATACGTTAGCAAGAGTAAACACCCTGTTTCCTAGCTCACCCTTAAGGAACAGGTATCGGCCCTCAGGGTCAGTCAATCTATCGATCAGAGTAAATCGTGTATGTTTCTCGAATCCAATTGCCACCCCCTTAGCCCTCCTAATTGGGGAATCACCGTAGAACCAGGTCGGGAAGCTGTCTGAATATAACTTAACATTCGAATCCAGGGAGAGATGGGTCTCCTGCAAGAATACTACTTCAGCTCTGCATTGATGTAATTCCATTAAGAGTTTGTACCTTTTGTTTAGGGCGTTTAATCCTCTTACATTGTAGGAAATAAAATTTACCTCAGTCATCCTGTACTGACTACTGGCATACTTAATCTATATTTATTTGTCCGACCCAGGATTTTCATGACTCTTTCGGTCCCCCACACTACAAGGTGATTCTCCTCCCACTCCTCCCCCCGCCCCCCCCGTCCCTTTACCCACCCCCCTCCCCTGCCCCTGTCCCTCCCCCATCCCTTCACCCACCCCCCTCGCCCACCCCTGGCCCTGTCCTGGCCTATACTTGACAATGGGTGGCGCTGCCCCCCTCTGCAAGTAATACCTTCCAGGGTGTGACTCCAACTGCGGGCTTCCACTTCAACACCCCCTGTCCTCCCACCCCTAGGGGGAGAGATATTCCGTCTCCAGACAGGGAGTGGTGGAGCCCGGATCCGCCTCACCTTTCCATCTTCCCTTCCAACCCAACCCCGCACCCCCCCCCCGGGTCCCCCCCCCCCGCCCCCACCCCAAAAAAACAACCCACTCAGTATAAGAAAAGAAAACAAAAACAGCCAATAACAGACAGAGAAACCAAAGGGCCCTCACGATAAGCGCTGGAAACCCCATCTTCCCCTCCTACTAAGCCCATTAATTTTCACGAGAGTCTCGGGGGAGCTTAAGGGGTGGGATTCCCAAGTTATTACAGAAGACCTCGATTTCTTCTAGAAATTTTAACTTGAAAGTCCTTCCCTCTCTCTGAACAATCAGAGCTGTCGGAAAACCCCAACTGTATCTTATATTGACATTTCTCAGTTGTTCCAGTAAGGGTTTGAGTTGTCTTCTCCGAGCCAAGGTCCCTGCGGAAAGATCTGCAAAAATTTGTAGGTTTGTCCCTTCATATTGTATTGAGGGCAATCCTCTTAGTTTACTCCAAATCTTGGTTTTGTCCTCGTAGAGATGGAATTTTACGATCACGTCTCGGGGTACCTCTACCCTCAGTCCTGGCGGTTTCCTTACTCTATGGACACGATCTATTTTTAATTCTTCACCTTCCACTCTTCCTAATAAAGGGTTAAATAGCTTCGTCATCTTTGCACCGAGGTCTTCTCCCTGTTGTTCAGGTAAGGCTCTAATCCTCAGGTTCTGTCGTCTGCTCTGGTTTTCCTGTTCCTCCAGTCTGTATAGAATGTCCCTGTGAGCCTCTTGCATTTTTCTAGACTGCGCTTTTAAGTCTAGTAATTCCTGAGACTGTTTGCCCATTAGATCCTCCGTTTCTTCTAATCTCCTTAACAGGTGCCCCATATCCGCCCTAACGGTTAGGATCTCTGACTTAATTAAATTTTCCAGTTTCAAAAACATTTCTTGTATTTCACCTTTGGTAGGTATTTGGGAGATATCTGTCTGTTCTCTATTTTTACCATCCAGGTCTGACTCTGTTTCTTCACCAGAGGAGTCACCTAGGGTCCCAGTTGCTTTTCCAGCCTCCTTCCTCCTCTCTCGCTTGCCCACTTGTTTTTTATCCAGGCCTGGACTTTTTTGGCTTGGCTCTTTAAGATATTTCTGGATCGAGCTTGTATTTAGGCTCTCTTTGGGGGCTTTAAAGTCATTGACTTTTGGGATTCTACCCTTCATGTTGTCCCTCTTTGGCTTTCTCCTCCCCAGAGTCCCCTTTCGCTTGGAGACACCTTAAAAAAAAAAAAAGGCTGTGGGATTGCAAATAGCAAACAAGAGACAAAGGTGCAGATAATAGAAAGCACTAAAATAGTCAAGTCCTTTCCTCTGAGCTGGCTATTGACCTGTCTATGAGACAGCGTGCTCTTCCCAGGAAATTAGTCCATAAAGCTCTCGGGTCACGGTAAGCAAAGGGGAGATCTACTGCGCCCCTACTTAGGCAAGAGTATAGGCCAGGGTTCTCCTTTAACTGTCTATATCTTTGAGAGGTAGAGGCCAAGAGGAGAACAAAAGAGGAAGATAATACCAAAACGGGCCACTAGGGGTCCCCTATTCTCCCTTTACACACAGGTATATTCTCCCCCAAAAAAATAATATTGAAAGTGTAATTTTCTAGTTCTGGGGGAATTACCAGATGCTATATTTGGGGTCTTTTGGTCCCTCCTGCGATAGGGGAAACCTCATGCGACTCTCAGACTTAGTCGTCCCCGGTTTCTCCACTCATTCAAAGCAGGGGCATATGGTCTTGCCCGTGACTGCCTTATAAACAGACGTGGATCCTAAAACTGGGCTACCTTTAATTTAAATCGGCTCGAGCCGAAGCAGCAAAAAAAAAAAAAAAACAGAGACAGACAAAAGTGCCCCACCAATCCAAATTGTATAAAAGATCGATACTGAGCTTTTCAAGGCTTAATTAACATGTAAAAGTTGCTATATATCATCAGTGTCCTGGGCAGTACTTTTTAGGGCATAGAGTAGCATGTGAATCTTAATATGTGTATTCAAAGTGCTGCTGTTTCAATGAGTTGCATTTGAATCCATCAGCTTGCTCCTTAAATGCTCCTACTCAGTACTTATCTGGAAGGTGTGTAACAGTCCAGGCAAAAAAACAAAGCAGTTTGGGAGGGTCTGACCTGTTAGTAGTCTTCTGCGTGTATTGGCTCTTCAGCTCACAGGGACTGTTCTCACTCAGCTGCATCTGGTGGGAGAGTATGGGGGGGGGGAGGTAGAGCCGAGGACTCCGCTCGCTCCAGCGAGGTCCTCCGTGCCGTCTACCAGTGTCCCTCCGGATCACACTGTGAGTGCTCTCTGGACCGGGCAAGCGGGCGTTCGAGTGCGGGTGCTGGGGCCGGAACGGGAATCATTTAGGAGCGCCGCGCTCTCTCCCTGCGCTTAGCTCCGGATGGTGCGGCGAATCCTCCTCCATCCCGTCGCGTGGAAGCCGCTGCTAGGCCCCTCCCCTCTCACGTACGCCGCATGACGTCCTTCCACGAAGCCCTGTGTTGTCATTTTGCATGGAGGAAGCGATTGGCTGTTGGGGCCATGATTTCCTGTTTGTCATTCCTTTTGTTGCCGATAAATAAAAACAAAGTGCCTGTGCTCATGGGGACAGACAGTTGAGCTGTGGAGCTAAGGATGTAGGATGGTGGTCACGTGTGTTTTCTTGGGAAGATATGGGAAACAGGTTTGTATTGAGATGCATTATACCAAAAGGCTGAAAGTGACATGGATTACGCACAGCCTATAGTGAAATTTCCATGGCATGCTAAAGCATGGAAAAAAACATGGAAAAAACATGCTGGGTTAAGAGAGGGTACATAGCAAACATCAAGGGGAGGATAATCCTCCATAATGCTACCCAGAGGTAGGCTGAAATTCTATGTGTAGGCAACATGTTAACAGTCAGGGAGAAGAAAAAAAACAATACCAAAGAGTGCAAGAGTGCTGGGAGAATGTAGGCTGGGGAGGGCAGCAGGGTATACTAAGAGGACTGTCTAGCTAGGAGCTCAAGTCAGGACAGGAAGGCTGCGGAACTAGAATAGGAAGGGTAGAGACGAGAAAGACGTGAAGAGGACAAGGGCAAACACGGGTCGGCAGAAGAAAAAAGCAAGAGAAGGGGAGGGGGTAGATGCTGGGGGAAGGGAAGAGGGAAAGGGAGGGTGGGCAAAGGGACCCCCTATGGGAGGGGAGGAGTGTGGTGGCCAACTTACAAACTTACAAACCCTGAACTTGCCTTTTTAGTTTTGTTGGGGTTTTTTTTGAAAGGGGGGGTTATTTTATAAAGACTGTTAAGTTATTCTTTTTTACATATGAAGCTTGTTTGTTGTATCCTGACTGGACACTTTTTGAATTAAATGTCTGCAGATGGCAGGCTTTGGGATACCCAGTTTGAGGCAGGAATAATTTTGTAAAACATCCAAGAGTGAGCCTTGGGAAACGCCCAGGAATCGGATTCCTCGAATGCCGCCTATATTAGTAACTTTCTCAATGCCTTGCTTGATTGCTTTTATCACCAGAAAAAGCTTCTTCTGTTCTCATTAAAAATGAAAGTGGAAAGAGGGGATTGTATGGTGAGGTGTGAAGAGAGCTGGCAGAAAAACCTCATAGCTTTGCAAGGCGATCCCATCTATTAAATTTTCATATAACTGTAATGAGAGGACAACGTGAGGTCAGGAAACTCAGGGCACTCTGGCATTCGTGAGACAAAACCAGTTTACTCCCACTGAGCTTCGGTTTATTAGAATACCAAAACATGCCACTGTCAAGCAGGAGGAAAATTACAGTGTGGGGATAGGTATAAAAAAGATTGCAATGTAGTTACACGACTTGATGCCTTCTCTCTGCACTTTTTTTTAACAAAATTACATTTTAAGAGTTTTTGACAGGCTAAAAACAGTAAATCAATTGAATTTGCTTTGTTTTAGGAAAAATGTCAGGAGTCGGGAACAATACAGAGAACAGCACAAAAACTCCATAGTGTAGCAGGCAGAAAAATAATTTAATGATAGAAAATATAATGCAGTCACAAACAAAGACGAAGTGTGGATACTGCAAAATTCAATTCTCCTGGAATGAGTTCCTGTGATCTGACCTCAAGAAAGGGGCAGAACTGAGATCACAGACACTGACCATGCAGAGTGTTTCATCTGCTCCATCCAGAATGGTGATCCCTGCTAATGACCAAGACAGGGCAAGGAGATTAGCTGTGAGCGGCTGCACCCAATGATTACTCACATCTTGCCCTCTGTGGGGAAGAAGTGATCTCATTGCCAGTGGCATCGGTGGTATTTTCCTTTGGGGGTGGCAAACAGTACCACCCCCAATTGGTCGGTCAGCAAGTCTGGTGCACTTACTCCATCAGCATTTCTCCCGGGCTCTCGGCGGCGGCGTGGCTCTCCCTTCCCCTGCTCTCCAGTCTCCACAAGCAATGGTTCTGGCTTCTGTTCCTTCTTTCTCAGGGGCTAGTCGGGAGTGTCTTTTCAGACAATCAGAAAATGGGTCTAAGACCTGCTTCTGATTGGCTGGATTGAGCATCAGTGTTACAACAGCGAATATTCATTCGCTGTTGTAACACCTGGGTGGGCTCATAGTTCAGTGCTCTGCACCACGTGCCCACATATTTTGAAGCTTATTAGAGCCTATGGCTCTAATCAACTGCTTCAAAAATACAGCTCCGCCGCTCTAATTTAGGCACCCGGTGTCCAAAAAGAGGCCGGACACCTGAATAGGGGGTAGCAGCGGTGGCCATGGATAGATTCATGCTATGCTATATCCCCTAATGGATGGGCAGAGGTCTGATGGGACCGCTACTGAGTCAGACCTTTATTGCTACAATCAGCAAAGCTCATGCTTCCTTCTGATTGGAAAGCTATGGGTCTGGGGCATATCCTTTACATAAATAGGCAATTGACCCATGATTTTACCACCCCCCAACTGCCCACCTGAATTGTACAATGCAGCCACATACTGCAGCTGAAACGCCTTGCGTCACAACTTTGGCAAATTTATTGTGGCATGTCAAGTTTACCAGGTGACACTGCCTGTCAAACTTGCCCGTTTAGGTCACTAGGGTTGCGATGCAACCACAGGCCAAATGCTTGGTTTATGAATATGGCACATTAGTCCCATTTTAAATTGCTGTTACACAAAAAAAAAAACGAATCCACCACAGATCACTTTTCAGAGAATGGACTAGTGTGAAGATAGCCTAACTCAGTAGGGAGCATGTGAGACCTCTGCAATGAGATCACTGCTTCCCCACACAGGGCAAGGGTTTCCCTTTGCATTTGCTGTAAGAGAACAGGCTTTTCTGCTCTTTGGATGCTTTAGAAAGAAACACTGAACACTTTATGTTTTGATGCACCTGGAATGTATTTAACTGATTTAAACTGAGTCTTTACTTGGGCTTTGAATGGTTATGAACTCTAACTTCCACTGCCTGTTCCCACCACCCCTCTCCCTAAATACTTACTTACCTGAGCTTACTTGAGTCCTCTGTCGATCCAGTGCTTTCACTGTTTGCAGAACCACTGCTCCGTCTTCCTGTCAGTCAAATCCTTTGAGGGGGAAGCTGTGGTGCTAGGCTGAGCTGTGCTGTGTGTGTGTCTATGGGTGCACACAGTTCAGCTAGCGAGCATGCACGCACGTGTGCCCTCATAGCACATGGCTTGCTATGGGGGCACAGACAGGAGAGGAGCGGATAGCGCAGACAATGGACTCCAGGTTGGGAGGTAGGGAGACACTCTGTGCAGTACCATTGCACAAAGTAGGTAAGTATAAACTTCTGTTCATTTTCATTTTTTTTAAATCACTTTAAGCTTAAATGTTTTTAAACTGGTAACTATATTTATATTATATAATGTATAATGAGTGAATCACTGGGAAAACCAGAATGGTGTTAAAGGTTTGGTCTATTTTGCTGGTACAGACAACCTGAACTGTGTAGTAGCTGCCAGACAGGCTGGCATATGCTCTATTTGCCTCATTGTTGAATGAGGTCATGTAAAAACATAGGGGTAGATTTGCTACAAAACAAACTAAAATTATTAAGGTGAAGATATGTAGGATGGGACTGTTGCAGGGCTCATACAGCAGTCTCCACTTGTATAATTAGGAGAAATTAATTATATTTTTGGCAGATCACAGAAGACCTGCTTCACAAGGGATCGGACTGCTGGAACCTTACCTCTGGTGTTCTATTCATTTCAGCTAAGGAAGGATAACTAGAGATAGTAGGCAGAAGTGGAGGATTACCTGACACTAAATAGTGGATGGGCATATTAAATGAACAGAGCTTCTTCTGAGAGCCAGAATACTTTCATTTTCAAGAAAGTCCAGCACAACTCCAGTGAAAGCATTTAAACAATTTTAATAGAGCGAGGCTGAGTTAAATCTGAACTCTGGGTTGGAAAAGGGGTTGAAAGAAAGCATGTCCTCACCTGAACCATGCAACAGTTCTATCATATATAGCTTAACCTTATTTTCATTTTTTTTTTTTTTGCAAAGCTACCCTTATGTTTTTTACATCACCTGATAGCATCTGCAAGAAGACAGTCCAGGTTTGCATACTAGGCTAACCTGGGCCAATCCAGTGCCATGAGAACAATGAGAATGCCTCCAGAGGGGAAAACACATAGGTAAGATGGAAATGATCCAACAGAGCTACTACTGTGTTTGTTGCACCTTCTATCTGATCGCTGGACCTTGCAACAAACCTGTCCAGCTTCTTGCTGAATCAGCACACTATGAGGACCAAGTACCAAATCCCCCACCTGAGACAATATTGTCAAAACAACACCCAGTGAAGAAACCACTCTCTGATATCCAGGCTTGAAAACTGAGGTAATTAAACTGCCAGCCCACCAAAAGGTGATGCATCTCCCATGCTGCTTTTATATTCTTGACAGATTGCATCCACAATGAGCATTCCAGCAATTGAGAGACAACTGAAATGCATAAACTTCCTGTATATGGGAAATCTGGCTTCCTCTTTGAACCAGTGATCTTGCACGGACAGCAGGCATCTCAAGTCTCCCACGTTTCGCGGGATACTCCCGCATTTGACGGCGGGCTCACGAACATTCGCGAGTGCAGCACGATCTCCCGGCTTAGCCTGCACTGCCACTCAGCCTGGAGTAATCACAAACAGTGGGTGTCTCCCGCTGTGTCATGCAGCTGCAGTCTTAAATGTTCGGAGGCCATCCACTGTAACAAAGCCCCGCCTCCCCATCCATGATAGACGGAACACTGATTCAACTTCCCAGCATTGTATCAGTGTTCAGTTGACCGTCTATCATGGATGAGGAGGCCGGGATTTGTTAGAGTGGATGGCCGCCGAACAGTTAAGACTGCATGTGCATTGCCGAAAAGGCATTCGACAGAGTAGACTGGGGATTTACGATGAGCACGCTGGAAAGCTTGGGAATAGGTCCAAGGATGATGCAATGGATCCGAGTATTGTATAATCATCCTAACTGTAAAAGGTAATGGAACGGCTTCCGCCCCTTTTGAAATGTACAATGGGACGAGACGGGGTGTCCCCTATCACCGCTTTTGTTCGTATTGTCATTAGAACCCCTCTTGTCAACCATTTGCAATAACCCAGACATAGGAGGTGTTAAGATTAGGGAGGAGGAACACAAATTGGCTGTATTTGCAGACAATATACTGTTTTATATATCAAACCCCCGAATTACAATGCCTAACCTCTTAAAAACATTAAAACAATATGGAGAACTCTCAATTTTTAAAATGAATCCGGTCAACTCAGAAATCCTAAATATAAACATAAGTAAACAAGATGAACAGAGTCTTCAGCGAGATTTCCCATTCCCATGGAGGAAAACCGAATTAAAATATTTAGGGATAAAATTAACAGCATCCTTGGGGAAAATATATTTAGAAAATTATATCCCACTACTAGTGGAAATAAAAATGGAAATGAAAAAAAAACAACAAGATCTCTTACATGGAGGGGATTAATGACTTAAAAATGATATTATTGCCAAACATCATGTACAGGTTTCAGATGCTACCCATAGTTTTGCCCCCGGCATATTTTAAAGTGTTAAAAGTGTTAACCACTAAATTTATCTGCCAAAATAGGAAACCAAGAATCACACTCTCAATATTAAGCAAAGATAAAAACCAAGGGGGACTAAATGTACCAGATTTCAAAAAATATTACAATGCAGTTTTATTATCACATATGGTGGAATGGGCTAAGATAAAAAGTGAGAAGAGGTGTGTAAAACTGGAAAATACAATAGCTAATACACACTTAGGTAAGAGTATATGGACACCACCACAATATAGGGCGCTAGGAGAAAATACACACATAATGACGCCGGATAAAATAGGCAAATATCAAATAGGGCAAACGTCGGAGTGCTAGTGAGGTTGTAAAGAAGTAGGAACTATAGCCCACATATGGTGGAGATGTCCCAAGATTAAGATATACTGGAAGGATATCTTACAATGTATAAAAGAGATTACTAGCATAGAAATACCCAAAGAACCGTGGACATATCTGTTTCATGGGGTAGAAGGCAATATAAATATTCAGTCATACCCAATATGATTAACGCCGCTAAAAGTCTGATATCCAAAAAGTGGAAAGAAATAGAAAGTCCCAAAGTGGGGGACTGGCTTAGAAAAGTGGAGGAGACATATAATATGGAATATCTGAGACATAGCAGTGAAGAAAATAAAGAGAGATTTATAAACAGATGGGAAAATGGAAGAGGTTTAAGCTGACGAGGAGCTGACGAGGAGATATACAGAGGGGATAAGCTCTTAGAGGTGGGGATGGCAGGTTTGGGAATGTAATTGTAAAATAATTTTGTATTAGAAATGATTTGCAAGGGAAATATTTTGTATACTGTGATTTTGATATAATAAACATAAAAAAAGACACCCACTGTGTGTAATCAAGGTTCTGGAGAGGCTGCAGATGGGCACTGATAAGGATACAGATGGGCACAGTGAGGCTGCATTGTTGGCACAGTGAGGCTGCAGAGGGGCACAGTGAGGCTGCAGATGGGCACAGTGAGGATACAGATGGGCACAGTGAGGCTGCAGATGGGCACAGTGAGGCTGCAGATGGGCACTGATGAGGATACAGATGGGCACAGTGAGGCTGCATTGTTGCACAGTGAGGCTGCATTGTTGACACTAATGAGCCTGCAGATGGGCACAGTTAGGCTACATTGATGGCTCAGTGAGGCTGCATTGTTGGCACAGTGAGGCTGCATATGGGCACAGTGAGGCTGCAGTGTTGGCACGGATAAGGCTGCAAATGGGCACAGTGAGGCTGCATTGTTGGCACTGATGAGGATGAAAATGTGCATAGTGAAGGTGCATTGTTGGTGAGTGTGACACAACATTCTCTTTTAACGTATTATTTTATTATGGCATTGTATTATTAATTATCTTTAAAGTATTATTTTATTATAGTATTTTATTATGAATGGGGGGGGAGAAGGTTGTCGGCACGAAGCGTGTCCTCCCTGAAAAATGAGCTTGCCACCTCCCTGAAATTAGTTTTTGCAGGTTGGGATGTCTGTGACAGTGAGCCAAAGACTCCTCTCATCCAAAGATATTTGTATCTGTCATAGTTGTCTTCCTCTCCAGCAGTGTTAATTGTGGCAGCAAATTTTGATTTAGTTTTAGTCTTAGTCTTTTATATACTGCTAGAGTGAAAATTGAATATGTTATTATTTATAGTATTTAGGTTTAAACATGCACTACAGACCAGTGTTAATTTTTACATCAAATTTCTATTTAGTTTTCATACTCTTTTGACTAAAATGTCATTTTAGTTTTATTCATATTTTAGTCTTTTGACTAAAATGCCGTTTTAGTCATATTTTTGTAATCTTAATTGTTTTGGTTTTAATAGTATTTTAGTTAACTAAAATTGTATTAATTTAGTAGACGAAAATGTTTTAGTCAACGCAATTAACACTGCTCCCCAGTGTAGGGATGCTCATTTTATAATGCCTTCTCTAGGAAAAGGGGCAACTTGTTCCTCTTGTTGCAAAGAAGCCCTGTTATGATGGTTCACAAAAGGAACTGCTTTGAACATGGCCATCATAAGGCCCTGAGCTCACTTGCAACAATTGAGAGATGACCAGTGTATATTCTGAAGCTATCTGTCCTGATCTTGTAGCTTCAGACACTTCTCCTGTGGAAGGAAGACCCCTGCCAGCCTGGCATTAAAGATCAACCAGCCAAACTCCTCCAGAGTGGCCTTGAGACTGGCTTTCTGATTCTAACGCAAAGCAGCACAGAGTGAGAAGTTGTCAAGGTATCCAACAATGGAGGTATCCTCAAGATGCAGAAGTGCTAACACTGGAGTCAGCATTTTTCTGAATACCCAGGGAGCCAACATCAAGGGGAGAGCCTCAAATGCATAATAATTTCATCCATCACAAACCACAAGAGGCATTAATGGCCAAAAGTATCAGGATGCATAAGTAATGTCCAGGAACTTGATGTTAATGGAATCTAATTTCCAAACTGTAAAGAGGCTGGAACAGATCCCTTGGGAATCAAAGAGGTTGGGGTTATTACCCCCTGCAAGAGATCACCTTGCACAGACTTCAGGAGATCTTCACAAGATCTTTAGAGTGACAGGCAGAAGGTTCAAGGCAAAGAACTGCTTTGGAGGAATGAAACTGCATATTTTAGCCTCATGCTACAACTGCTACAACATAACTGTTCCAAAAATTGGCCAGGCCAGAAGATATTACCCTATCCTCACCCACTGGTGTGGGAAAACCTTTGTGTGGAGGTGGGCTTCTCCACTGCTATGGAAGACATAACCTAAAAAGGTTGGCTTTGCATTCTTTTGTAGTTTTGCGAGACTGCGATAAATTTATACTTTTACCCCCTATGACATTCTTGATGATCTCTCATACAGTGTTGACACAAGATATGGGTTGAAGCCAATCCATACAGCTAAACGCACCACATCCCAAATATCGCAGGAACTTCAACACAAGGAAAACATTTAAATAGACTTTTTGGGTGCTATAACGACAAACAGAGTACATTTTATAAAAAACACAAACTTTATTTATTCAAAACAGTTTAAAATGTCAACCTCTGGGGCCAAATATTAAAATGCCACAAAGTGTTATGAATCTGGTATACACTTCTATTCAGGACACGATTGCAATTTACATTCAAATCATGCATGCTCTTAAAAACCCACCATCAATTTATTTATCATTTGTCTTAACAAAGCATAACTTTAACACTGAATTAGAAAAATTACACTGAATAAACTGGTGGGAAGTGGGCAGTGCTCTGTTCAGTGCGTTTCTCAAAATTGAATGTCTGCTTCCTGGGGTGATGAGGGCAATGAGATGGTTTATAGTGGATATGGAAAATACTCACAGCACTTCACTTTTTACACATTTTACACATTTTCTTATGTTACAGCCTTTTTCCTCAAATTTCTACAAACAATACCCCATAATGACAACGTGAAAGAAGTTTGTTTGAAATTTTTCAAATTTAAAAAAAAAAAATGAAAAAAATCATATGTACATAAGTATTTACAGCCATTGCTCAATACCTTGTTGAAGCACTTTTGGCACCAATTACAGCCTTGTGTGTTTTTTGAGTATGATGCTACAAGCGTGGCACACCTAATTTTGGGCAGTTTCTCCCATTCTTCTTTGCAGGACCTCTCAAGCTCCATCAGGTTGGATGGGGAGCGATAGTACACAGCCATTTTCAGATCTCTCTAGAGATGTTCAATTGGGTTCAAGTCTGTGCTCTGTCTGGGCCACTCAAGGACATTCAAAGAGTTGTCCTGTAGCCACTCCTTTGTTATCTTGGCTGTGTGTTTAGGGTCATTGTCCTGTTGGAAGTTGAACCTTCCCCCCAGTCTGAGGTCCAGAGAACTGTTGAGCTTTTTTTTTTTATCAATGATGTCTCTGTAAATTGCGGCATTTATCTTTCCTTCGATCCTGACTAGTCTCCCAGTTCCGGCCGCTGAAAAACATCCCCACAGCATGATGCTGCAACCACCATGCTTCACTGTAGGGATGGTATTGGGCAGACGATGAGCGGTGCCTGGTTTCCTCCAGACATGACGCTTGCCATTCAGGCCAAGGAGTTTAATCTTTGTTTCATCAGAGCAGAGAATTTTGTTTTTCATGGTCTAAGAGTTCTCCAGGCGGGCTGTCATGTGCCTTTTACTGAGGAGTGGCTTCTGTCTGGCCACTTTACCATACAGACCTGATTGGTGGACTGCTGCAGAGATGGTTGTTCTTCTGGAAGGTTTGCCTCTCTCCACAGAGAAACGCTGGAGATCTGTCAGAGTGACTATCGGGTTCTTGGTCACCTCTTTGATAAAGGCCCTTCTCCCCCAATCGCTCAGTTTGGCCAGGAGGGCCGCTTTAGCAGGAGTCCTGGAGGTTCCAAACTTCTTCCATTTACGAATGATGGAGGCCACTGTGCTCATTCTGCACAATGCTGCAGAAATGTTTCTGTGCCCTTCCCCAGATCTGTGCCTCGATACAATCCTGTCTCAGTGGTCTACAGACAATTCCTTAGACTTCATGGCTTGGTTTCTGCTCTGGCGTGCACTGTTAACTGTGGGACCTTAAATAGACAGGTGTGTGCACCTTACCAAATCATGTTCAATCAACTGGATTTACCACAGGTGGGCTAAGTTTTGAGGCAAAGGCTGTGAATACTTATGAACATGGGATTTTTGTTTCGTTTTTTATTCTTAATAAATTTGCAAAGACTTCAAACAAACTTCTGACAAGCTGAAACATAACAAAATGTGGAAAAAGCGAAGAGCTGTGAATACTTTCCAGATGCACTGTATAAGGACTGTGTCCCGCAATTTTACAACTTTTTCCACACAGCCTGACTGACGGCAAAAAAAAGACATACTGTACTCATCTCAAGGCAATGTAGCTGCTGACTGTTCATCCAGAGATTTCTTATCCAAAGCTTATGCCTTCTTCAGTTCCAGATGATCCAGAATCTCAACATGATGGAGGAGGGTCTCTTCCTGTGGACCCTTCAGTCAATCTGAAAACCATGCTACACTCAAGCTCTAGCAGAAAGTGAGGTACTTACCCCATCTGTGAGACCTACTCTCTGGCCAAGAATTATAGGGCTCGTCAGGCTGTAGTCAACTGCATTTCAGTAGTGGTCCAACTGTGTTCCAAAATGAGAGAGTGGGGAAGTCACAGTTTAAAATATGAAAATTTGCAGTAGGAGAGCAGTAACACTAGCAGGAGCGACAGCAAAGAACAGCATGTATAGATTGCTGGACACATGTCCATGGGGCCAGGCCCTTTTTAGGAAAATCCCAGGAAATGGAGTCCTATAAAAAAGGGCAAAATGCCCATAAGTAAAATATTCGTAGGCATAGGGAAAAAATGTGTTAGCACTGTTGTGTTAGTAGAACACACAGGGCCCTAGAACTATAATAAAATAGAGCTACTTCACCAGAACCCCCTTCCCTGTGCCTCATAAGGGTCAAGCAATATTAGCATGTGAACTGCCTGTTCTACTTACCATGTGAGGTAAGTACACAGAGCTGTTCAAGCATGGGGAGTCTGGAGCTCTTGAGCCTGAAGGATCTGCGGTGACTACACAGATTCATGGGCCTGACCTGTCATATGCAGAAAACATGGTGCAAACACAATGTATGCTATGTCCAGGGCAGGGCTGTTACAGTAAAACACGCAGTCTTCAGTATCATCAGGAAGACACTTGGCTGACTGGAGTGACTAAACAGTATTTTTTTATCTAGCCAACAACTACCAGCAGCTGCTAAATGGAGAATAATAAGAATAATACGAAAAGAAACTCGATCCAGTAGAGCTGTAAAAAAGATGTTCTTCCTACTCAGAATGCGAGATTCTAAAATACACTAAACATCCGGTGTGCGCACAAAATGTGCCTGGGCACACCCTAATCACTTCCCATTGCGACCCTGTCCATGCCCCAGGGAGTCCAGGCAGCAAGGGAATCAGATGAAGGCAGGCGATGGGGTGAAGCCCATGCACAAAAAAGCCCACCTATAATTTTCCAGGGCCCATGCTGAAAAAGAAGAAGACTACTGGGACTCTGTACTCTGGAGTGATGAGACGAAGATAAATGTTTTCTGAAACTGATGGCTTCAAATCTGTATAGCTTTGCAAAGGTGAGGAGCACAAAGAAAAATGCATGGTGCCTACAGTGAAACATGGTGGTGGCAGTGTCCTTCTGTGGGATAGACATGTGCGATTAGTTTCGTATGAATCGAAAATTCGTACGGATTTCCAGAAATTCGTACATTCGTACAAATCCGAAATACGAATTTTTTTGCATACATATTCTGTACGAAATACGAATTTTTGTTTACGAATTTCGGATCCAAATTCATAACGAAAATTTATAGTTGTTACGAAAAGTTAACAAACCTAAAAGTTAAAACCCCAGGAAGTTAGCACAGCACAGGGATGGTGGGAACCCCTCATAATGATAAATTCATCATAACGAACATTCGTTATTTGTACGAAAAGTTAACAAAACTAAAGGTTAAAAACCCAGGAAGTCAGCACAGCACAGAGATGGTGGAAGGCCCTCATATAAAATTCATCATAATGACCTTTTGTTTTTTTAACGAAAAAGTTTACGAATCTAACGGAAATTCGTATTTCGTACAAATCCGAATTTAATTTCGGACACGAATTATGAAATACAAAATGTTTTTATATGAAACGGAACGGAACGAAACAAATTTTTTTGAGGGCGCCCATGTCTACTGTGGGGCTGTATGAGTGATGCTGATGTCTGGGAGCTGCATTTCATTAATGTATCATGAATTCACAATTTCCAACAGGAATTACAGGAACTTAACAGAGATAGGAGGACACCGGAAGTGATGTCCGGTGCACGAGCGTGGCGCTCATTTTGTATTTATCCATGATCTTTATTATTAAATGTGAGTACCCAGGACTTTGTCCTTTTTTATAAATAAAGTGTAGATATTATTGCATACTTCACTATTGGAGCTCCTTCTTCTTTTATGGTAATCAGCTTATGACTGAGCATCTAGTGGGGAAATATCTGCAGTGCTCACAGCAGTTGTCAGCAACACCTAGATCCCTGGAACCAATAATGCTGTTTACCTTACAGCAATAAGGTAAGGTGGCCACTGCACCCATTGTGTGAACACCTTGAGGAATTGCAAGATCACCTTTGGAATCACTTACCTGTTCACTGAGTTTTCTAGTCTTGTGGCACTGCGTTGACTCACAGATTGCATGACCTAATATAGATGGTTTGGTGTTGTGGATTCACACACATCAAATTTTTACTGGACATTTTTATTCTACTTAAGTTGTCACTGATGCACTTTATGGTATATGTTTTTGAATAATGTGTTGTATCAATTCGTTTTTTGCACTTGACCATGCACTTTATTGAATATTTTAAAGGTTTAGACACTTATGCACTTTAGAAGCTGAATATATATGAAGCAGTCATTATTATTCTTATAGCACAATCTTGCATTTATATTATTTTAAATACTTTTATAGGCACAATATTATGATTCTTTGATGTTTAGCAGTGATACTGATTATTTATTTGGAGCAGAACACCATTTATAGATTTTTTTAAGCAGGGCAATAACTTCTCTGCAGGATGTGGAAACCTTGCAAGATGATCTGAACAAATTAATGGGGTGGGCTACTACATGGCAAATGAGGTTCAATGTAGAAAAATATAAAATAATGCATTTGGGTGGCAAAACTATGAATGCAATCTACTCACTGGGGGGGGCTCTGGTGGAATCTAGGATGGAAAAGGACCTGGGGTCCTAGTAGATGACAGGCTCAGTAATGTCATGCAATGCCAAGCTGCTGCAAGCAAAGCAAACATAATATTGGCATGCATTAAAAAATAGGATTTTTATATACAGCTTACCTGTAAAATCCTTTTCTTGAGAGTACATCACGGGACACAGGAGCTCATTACATAGTGGGTTATATAGGCACCTCTGGTGATTGGACACTGGTTAACCCCCAATTAAGGAGAATTCCTCCCCTATATAACCCCTCCCATATGGGAGGCATCTCAGTTTTGTAGCAAGCAATAGGAAACCACATAAAACCCAAGAGGGGCGGGAGGCTTGTGTCCCATGATGTACTCTCAAGAAAAGGATTTTACAGGTAAGCTGTATATAAAAATCCTATTTTCTTGATCATACATCACGGGACACAGGAGCTCATTACATAGTGGGATGTCCCATAGCAATGCTCAGATTGAGGGGAGGGAGACACAGATCATAAAAATTGACCGCCATGGACCGGAGGACCTAAACGGCAGCCTGCAGTACACTGCGCCCAAAGGCGATATCCTCTTGCCCTCTGACATCCACCTGATAGAATCTGGTGAATGTGTGGACTGATGACCAAGTTGCAGCCTTACAGATCTGAGCCAGGGAGGCCTGGTGATGCATTGCCCAAGAAGCACTTACAGCCCTAGTTGAGTGCGCTTTCACTTGAAAAGGAGGGATCTTTCCCTTTAACACTATAGGCCTGAGGAATAATCTGTCTAATTCACCTTGAGAGAGTGGATTTTGATGCCGCCTGGCCCTTCCTAGGGCCTTCCGGCAAAATAAATAAGCAATCAGTTTTCCTTATCTGAGCAGTTGCCTGAAGAAAGATACTGATTGCCCTTACTACATCCAAAGTGTGCAAAGACTCTTCTTCTGCGGACTGTGGGTCTGGAAAAAAGGATGGTAGGATTACATCTTGATTCAAATGGAATCCTGAAACCACCTTAGGCAGAAAGGACCTGTTGGGTCGCATTACCACCCGGTCCTTATGAATAATTAGATACGGTTCCTTGCTGGAGAGAGCTGCTAGCTCTGACACTCTCCTAGCCGAGGAAATGGCTACCAAGAAAACCAATTTTTTAGTCAAAAAGGACTAATGAAGCCAGATGCAAAGGTTCAAATGGTTGCCCCTGCAAAGCTGAGAGAACCAAATTCAGATCCCATGGGCATACCGGAGGTTTGACTGGCGGTCTTATCCGCATGGCCCCCTGGATGAAAGCCCGCACCAGGGAATGTGATGCAAGTGGCTTCTGAAAAAACACTGACAAGGCCGAAATCTGCACCTTGATAGTGCTTACGGCCAAATTCATTTCTAGGCCTGACTGGAGAAAGGCCAAGATCCTGCTAATGACATACTTACTAGGATGCCATTCCCTGAGTTCACACCAGGAAACATATGCCTTCCAGATCTTGTAGTAAATAAGCCTGGAGGCCGGCTTTCTGGCATTGACCAGAGTAGAAAGGACTGGCCCCGAAAGCCCACGATCCCTCAGAATGTGGGTCTCAGCAGCCAAACCGTCAAATTCAGACTGCGTAAAGCAGGATGGTAAATTGGACCCTGTGAGTGCAGATCTGGCCGGAGAGGAAGGATCCATGGCCTGCCTACTGCCAACTTCATGATCTCTGCGTACCAAGGTTGCCTGGGCTACCAAAAGCACCGACTTTGTTTCCTTCTTGATTCTTCCCAGGAACCGTGACAGAAGCGGGCACGGGGGGGGAAGGCATAAATTAGATTGTACTGATCTCAGGGAACTGTCAGAGCATCCAACCCCTGAGCAAGAACATCTCTTGTCCTTGACACGAATTTGTCCAGCTTTCTGTTGAATCTGGAAGCAAACAGATCTACGTGTGGAGTACCCCACCTGCGACATATGTTCTGAAAACACATCGGGGTGCAGAGCCCATTCTCCTGGGCACAACTGCTGGCGGCTCAGAAAATCCACCTGCCAATTTTCCACTCCTGGAATGAGGACTGCAGAAAGGGATGGAACATGCCTTTCTGCCCAGGCAAGTATGCGATTCACCTCTTTTTGTGCAACCAGCCTCCTGGTACCACCCTGGTGATTGATATAGGCCACTGCTGTGGCATTGTCGGAGTGAACCCGAGCAGGGAGACCCCGTAGTCTGTAAGACCACTTTATGAGAGCCATATAAACTGCCCGGATTTCCAAGACATTTATGGGCAATAGCTTCTCGATCGCAGACCATTTCCCCTGCGAGCACGTCTCCTCCAATACTGCTCCCCAGCCCGTCAGGCTGGCATCTGTCGTAATAATCTTCCATGGAAGCGGAAGAAAAGTTTTGCCTTTCAGCAAATTCTTGGTTTGTAACCACCAAACGAGACTCTTGCGTGTCCCTGGGGACAGACACATAGGAAGATCCAAGGCCTGGGGCTTCCTGTTCCACGCCGCAAGGATACATCTTTGCAGAGGCCTTGAGTGGAACTGGGCGAATGGAACGGCCTCGAAGGAGGCAACCATTTTCCCTAACAGTCTCATGCACAACCGAATGGGGAAGATCTTCTGCCCAGAATTAAGCACACCAGACCCCCAATGGCCAAGGCCTTTGGCCTTGGTAGAAACATCCCGCCTTGAGCGGTGTCGATGACCATACCCAGGTACTCCAACCTGGTAGCAGGCTGTAGGGACAATTTTTCTAGGTTTATAATCCAACCTAGGCGTTCCAGGAGATCTAGTGTTCTGGTAACACTGTGGTTCAGGAGCGCTACTGTTTTCTCTATGAGAAGCAAATCGTCTAGATACGCCATGACGGCTATACCCTGAGCTCTTAGGTTTGCCAAGAGAGGGTCTAGAATCTTTGTGAAGACTTGAGGAGCCGTAGCGAGCCCGAACGGCAAAGCCACAAATTGAAAATGGCGCCACTCTACCGCGAACCTTAGATACTTTTGGTGTGCGGAAAATATTGGCACATGAAGATATGCATCCTTGATATCTATTGATGCCATAAACTCTCCCCCTTGCAGGGAGGAGACCACAGCACGTATTGACTGCATTCGGAAGGACCGGATGTGTAAAAACCGGTTCAGATCCTTCAGATCCAGGATAGGTCTGACACCTCCATTTGGCTTTGGAACGGTGAAGAGATTCGAGTAAAAGCCTGAACCCTGTTCTTTTGGGTCCACTTCCACTATCACCCCTTGGGATAGTAAGTGATCTAAGGCCAGGAATAGCGGTCTTTGCTTTACTGGATCCCTGGGGATCCTTGACCTTAGAAAGCGAGAAGGTGGAATCTCCTGAAACTCTAGCTTGTAGCCCAGAGATACCGAGGAGACTACCCACTTGTCCCGGATCTCTTCCCACACGGCTTCTGCAAACTGCAGGAGCCTTGCCCCCACTCGGCCGAGCGGGGGCGCCCCTTCACAAGGAAGCTTTTGGGCTCTGCTTGGCAGGCTTTCACCCCCAAGTCCTTTCCTGCCCCTGGGCCCGGCCTTGAGCCTTTCCAGTAGGGGGAGGTTGGGAAGGCCGTCGCCACTGCTTAGAGCTTGATGCTCCGGGAGAGAGAGAACGCTTAAATGATGGACGTTTGCTCCTTTTGATTGGAAGGAGAGTAGATTTACCCCCTGAAATTCTTTGGACAAACTTGTCTAATTCTTCTCCAAATAATATAATAATATTTAGGAGGAGCAAACAGTTTATCGGGATGTCCCCAATCCTCATACAACAATTTATCCATTAAGGGATGAATTAGAAAGGAAAAGGCAGTCTGTGGGATTTTCCTGATTCCCAGGGAAGAAACAGAGGATGTAGCGACCTCAACAGCAGGCATTCTGAATGTGGTACGCACCAACTCAGTATAATACTGCACCTGTTTTCTGAGTGCCTGGGAGGAGGGGACTCTCTCCTCTTCCTCTGATTCATCCGACTGCTCATGATCCCTGTCTCAAGATAGGGATCTCTCCTCATTGTCAGAAGTGTCATCTGAGAGAGGAATCTCAGCAGAGGGAGGGGATCTACCCCTTTTCCTGCTATCTTTCAGGGAAGCTGAAATAAAATTCATGATTCTCCCTTCAAAACCCTCCAATGTAGCCCTAAGGGAGTCCTCAGTGACATATACCGGGGCTGAGACATTAGGAGAGGCTGCAAAACCTGACAGGGGCACTGACTCGTCCTGAGAGGCTGGCTCCAGTCTTGCAGGGGGGGATGGTAACCTACAGGCATTTTAAAAACCCCTAGACCTAGGCGGTGATTTACCAGTGCCTTTGTTACCTCCCCCTGAGACCCTCTTACAAGGAGACATAGTCCTAAGCTACAAAGCAGAGGCACAAGTACAAAGTGCAATCACTGTTGTGATCAAAGTCTCACAATAAATATATATGCTTAAACTGCACAACCTGATGCTGAGTAGGTGTCTTAGGTTTGCCTGGATCCAATCCCTTGGGATGCTTACTGCCCACAGCTCCTGTGTCTCCACTTACAGCCCCCTGGCGCTCTGGGCTTTTTTTTTTAAATCTGCTGCCTGCCGCCTGCGCAGTACAGCGCCGTGCACACCAACGTGCACGGCTCGCAACCACACTCCCCCCCTCCATTAGCACGGGAGCGCGCTTAGTGCGTGTGCACGAGGACCACCGGACGTCCAGGGGGTAAGGGGACCACCATCGGAGCTGCGCGAGACCCCCAGACTACGTGGGACCCCTGTATTACCTTTATTGTGGCAGGGATTGCAGTGGAGATGTGATTCATCTGGGAGAACCAGGCTTCACTGAGCGTGTGTATCTGAAAGGCATGTAAGTATGCATCAGGCTTCTCTTACTCCCTCTAGTGGTGGAAACCAGGTAAGACATACAACTACTCAATGAAGAAATCCATAATATACATTTATATAGGATTATCCTCCCTTACCTGTCCTCGCCGCAGGAATTGCTGAAAACAGACAGATTCCAGCCTTCACCCATCACGGCGGGCAGAGTTGTGCCAACCTTCAGGTTTTTTTGGGGTTCCTTCTCAGAAGAACCTCCTACCTGGACCTTGTAAAAGACTCTGCCAGAAACTTTCGTGCCACTATGTAAATAGTACACCAAGTCTGGTTTTCCCAGAGCCCAGGCTTCCAATAGGAGAGGACTTACAGGCAAAACCTCGTTTCTTCGGTTGACAAGGCCATACCATCTTGGGAGTCAAAATATCGGCCCGAGATATGGATCCGGTTTGTTGTAGCCCTTAGGCCTCCGCAGGGACCTGCACAGAGCTTTCTTCAGAGCACATGTTTTACGTGACCAACCACCATAGACACTGGCGAAAAAACTGAGGTGCCTCCCATATGGGAGGGGTTATATAGGGGAGGAATTCTCCTTAATTGGGGGTTAACCAGTGTCCAATCACCAGAGGTGCCTATATAACCCACTATGTAATGAGCTCCTGTGTCCCGTGATGTATGATCAAGAAAGGGAATTAACTCCAGAGATAAAACAATAATTCTCCCACTCTACAAGACTCCGGCCACACCTGGAGTATGCCGTCCAGATATGGGCATCAGTCCTCAGGAAGGATGTGCTAGAACTGGAGAGGGTCCAGAAAAGGGTAACAAAACGAATAAAGGGACTGGAGAACATTAGTTATGACTCGAGGAAAGGTTACGAGCACTGAATGTATTCTCTTTGGAGAAGAGACGCTCGAGAGGGGATATGATTTTAATGTACAAATACTGTACTGGTGACCTCACAATAGGGATAAAACTTTTCCGCGAAAGGGAATGTAATAAGACACGTGGCCATTCACTAAAATTAGAAGAAAATCAGTTTAACCTTAAACTGCGTAGAGGGTTCTTTACTGTAAGAGCAGTAAGGATGTGGAATTCTCTTTCACAGGCAGGGGTTTCAGCGGGGAGCATCAATAATTTAAGAAACCGATTAAATAAGCACCTGAACGACCACAACATACAGGGATATACAATGTAATACTGACATAAAATCACACACATAGGTTGGACTTGATGGACTCGTGTCTTTTCAACCCCGCCTACTATGTAGTCATTTTTTGTTGTGGAGTGTATTCATTTTTGCATCAACTAATTTAAGTAAAATTAAAAGTTATATTATTAACCATATTTTCATGTAATGGGCTAAACAAATGTTCTATAAAACTCAGTATTGTCAAAATGTTGGAAATGATTCTTCTGTTCATTGAGATATTGATTAAAATCTTAAAATCTTACTTTTCAAAAGGGGTGTACTAATTTATGCTGAGCACTGTATATATATATATATATATATATATATATATATATATATATATATATATATATATATATATATATATATATATATATATATATACATACACACATACACATGTGTTTGAGCTTAGGCTGCGCAAACCTATAGCTACTGGCTGGAGCTGTTCCCTTCAATTTGTTTTCTCTGGTAGCCTAGTATCAACTCCTCCTGATAAATTGTTGCATTGTCCCATGTCCTCTCCTATTCTTCCTCTCCATAAAAAAAGTGTACGGGCAACTCCTATAAAAGCTAGTGTTAGCATAAAGTCCACCCCCCTACTTAAGCAAACCAGAGGTTGACTTTAAAACTATAGGGTCACCTTAAAAATATGACCAAAATATGACCAAAATTAAGGTATAAAGTCCTCGCCAAACCCTTTTATCACAGCTGATTCTTGGGCAATTACTATTTGGGCTTATTTTATAACAGGACTCTATGGCCCCTCTGAAAAGTAATACTATGTTGTAGAGCAGCGGCTGCCAGGAATTCAGAAGGCGATAATGCCAGCTCCCGAATGCCGTCTTTCTTTTCAGACAAAGGGTTGCGTTTGCTGATGGTACTGCCTGCCAAACGCAACCTGTTGTATAAACTTCACCTAGTCGCAACTGCAGCAGTGTTTATTAACATAGCCACTGGTCATGTTGACGTGTAACCTGGTGGTCATCCGGTGGTAAAAGCAGGTGGTTGAGCCACCACATAACCACCCACTTAAAATCAAAAATGCAGCCACTCAGGGCTGTGCCCATGCCTGGCCCCAATTCTTAGCTTCAAGGGTGTGGCAAAAATGAAATGGCAAGTCACACTCAGGAGGCGATACTGCCATGGAATGTGTCTTATTCAAGACAATGGGGCTGCCCCACAGCTGCATGGCACCTATCAGTGCCACCTCTCAGTGCCCTTCAGTGCTGCCTATTAGTGCCCTTCAGTGACACCTATCAGTGCCACCTATTAGGGCCGCCTCACCAGTACCCATCAGTGCCACCTATTAGTGCCCATCAGTGCCACCTATCAATGCTGCCTCATCAGTGCCTATAAGTGCCCATCAGTGCAGCCTGTCAATATCCACCAGTGCAGCCTCATCAGTGCACATCAATGAAGGAGAAAAGTTACCTATTTGGAAAACAAACTTTGAAAACTGTTTTTTTTTTATTTTTACAAAAAATGTTGATCTTTTTTTTGTTTGTTTGGCAAAAAATAAAAAACTCAGCGGTGATTAAAAAGAAAGCTCTATTTGTGTGAATAAAATGATAAATATTTCATATGGGTACTGTGTAGCATGACCACGCAATTGTCATTTAAAGCGCGACAGCGCTGAAAGCTGAAAATAGGCCTGGGCAGGAAGGTGTATATGTGCCCTGTAAGCAAGTGCAGTGGCGGAACTACCACCATAGCGACCCGTGCGGTCGCTATGGGGCCCGCAGCTGAGAAGGGCCCGGTGAGCGGGCGGCGGGTGAGCCGCCGAGCTGCCTATCCGCTCAGCTCTCGTACAGTCACACTGACTGTACGAGCGGGCGGCGGCGGCGGCGGCGGCGGGGGGGGGCGTGGCGGGGAAGCTGCCAGCGGGGAGGCTTGGTGGGTGGCCAATCAGCGAGTGGCGGGGCAGAGAGATGACATCTTCTCTCACCGCCCAGCGCCCGCCCTGCGAACTGCCAGCTCCACCCTCACTCACTGTGCTGGCAGCAGAGAGATTACATCATCTCTCTGCTGCCTGAATCTCTCTGCCAGCTCCACCCTCACTCACTGTGCTGGCAGCAGAGAGATTACATCATCTCTCTGCTGCCTGAATCTCTCTGCCAGCTCCACCCTCACTCACTGTGCTGGCAGCAGAGAGATTACATCATCTCTCTGCTGCCTGAATCTCTCTGCTGCCTGACTCAGACGTGACAATCCCATTCCCCACCTTAAAAGGAAAGTGACAATCCACAACTTGTGGTAGGTGATGTGGCAAGTGGACAATCTGCAATGGGTGGCAGGTGACGTGGCAAGTGGACAATCTGCAACTTGTGGCAGGTGACGTGGCAAATGGACAATCCGCAACAGGTGGCAGGTGACGTGGCAAGTGAACAATACGCAATGGGTGGCAGGTGACGTGGCAAGTGAACAATACGCAATGGGTGGCAGGTGACGTGGCAAGTGGACAATCCGCAACTTGTGGCAGGTGACGTGGCAAGTGGACAATACGCAATGGGTGGCAGGTGACGTGGCAAGTGGACAATCCACAATGGGTGGCAGGTGATGTGGCAAGTAGACAATCCGCAACTTGTGGCAGGTGACGTGGCAAGTGGACAATCCGCAATGTGTGGCAGGTGACGTGGCAAATGGACAATCCACAATGGGTGGCAGGTGACGTGGCAAGTGGACAATCCACAACGTGTGGCAGGTGACGTGGCAAACAGACAATCCGCAACGGGTGGCAGGTGACGTGGCAAGTGGACAATTTGCAATGTGTGGCAGGTGACGTGGCAAGTGGACAATCTGCACCTGGTGGCAGGTGACACACTCGGGGCTTCCACTGATTCTGCATTATGGTGAGTTGAACTATAACAATGTAATAATAGAAATAATGTGTTTCAATCATCCTTACACCATAACACAAATGGTGCCGTGACAATTGAAGCGCCAACATCAGCCATTGCCCCAATAAATTGCCCCCCCAAAAAAGTATTTTTTATCAGTGCCCCTCCCGAGACTAGACTCTGGATCCGCCCCTGGGTGAGGGGGGGGGGGGGGGCCCATACAACATTTTGCTATGGGGCCCTGTGATTTCTAGTTACGCCCCTGAGCAAGTGGTTAAGGTTTTTCTTCATTTACTTTAACTAAGCCCTGGTATTAACTTTTGTAGATATGCTTGCTTTGAACTCACATTGCTCAGCTATGTACTTTAACATTCTAGTGCTGCAGTGGTTTGTAGCTCTTCAGACTTTTTTTGGCGTGAGACAATTTCAGCTAAGAAACACATTTTATAAACTGCTTGATTTTTTATTTTAAGCGGCTTCCTTTTCCAAAGTTATATCTTCTTCATGTACACTGTGCTTTTTGTAGGCCGCTGGCTCCACCTGCTGTTCACTGATTCAATTGGACAGTCACTGTATGTTAAGGGCTGTTCCTTTTTTTTGTGCAAAATTTAGATAAAGGAGAGGCAGAGAGCTGAATAAGACAGCAAATAGAATGTACTATCTAGATTCATATCTGTGTTGCGAGCCACGGTTTGCACAGACTTGTTAATTTAAGTGGGCTGCCATTCCTCCAGAAACGCAGGGAAATGGTCCCTGCAGCATTTTAGAAATCACAGCCCTGCAAGTGCATTGCGGTTCCTATTGCAGGAACGATTCCCAGTGTGTGTGGTGTGCCATTAAGATGAATCGCATTCAGTGTGTTTTTCGGTGCAGCGGAAACCACCTGTACAGATGTGAACCAAGCCTAGTGTCAGAAACTGATGGTCTGAAAAGCTGACCTTCCCGGTGGTTCTGCTTGGACCTGGACAGTCCTGATTTTTAAGACCAAAGAGTCATGGTTGGAATGGAAAAAGACAATGTTGGTCTGATCAGGGTGTGCTCTGTGTAGATTTGTAAATGGGCTAGATCCTAAAGTATAACTATAGGCAAAACTTTTTTTATCCCATTTTGGATACAGTAAGGGAGGGTTATAACCCCAGATTTCACTTTTAGAGGTGACGGGAGAGCTGTCCCCCTCCTGCAGCTTCCCGGTTGTTTCCGGGCTTGCCGGATCCATAGATAAAGCAAGGAAGCGATCTGATGTGGACGTTTGCTGGGCAGGATTTTAAGTGAGGGCAAGATGGCCCCCACTCTTCTCTATGCCCTTGGAGAACCTAATTTCTGGTTCTCTGACCAAAATACATTTTTTTTTTTTTTTTTTTTTTTTAAGTCAAAATGAAAAAAAACTTTTTTTTCTTCTTTTGCTTTTAAAAGTAAAAGAAGGCCCCAAATCTCTCAATAAAGAGGACCTGTCATGCTTATTTCTATTACAAGGGATGTCACTTTCGGTAATAATGGTAAACAGTACAAATAGAAAGGGTGAATCTCCCTAACGGGGGCATAGACAGCAATAACACAGACTAGTATTCTAATCCCTCTCCACTCCAAAACAAAAAAAATAAAGTTTTGCCTTTAGTTATACTTAAAATACAGCTGCTGACCAGTAAAGATTGACTTTGGTGGTTCTAAATCTACTGGATTTGTCTGACATGCCTGTAAACAAATGTATATTTGCAGGTTCTGCAGCATGAACACCAAATAGTCATCTTCTGCTCAGATGATTTTAATATTTTTTTTTAATTTCTGACGGACCTAGAAATAGAACATGCTTTAAATCTTTCCGACGGAATCAATTTCTATCAGGAAAACCATTCGTCTGTATGCTGGTCCGACGGACCAAATACAATGCAAGGGTAGCTATTGGCTACTGGCTATTGAACGTCATTTTCTAGTCCCGTCGTACATTATCACGTTCAAAACAAATGGACTTTGGTCCGTTCGTGTGTGGGCAAGTCTGTTCGGTCGGAACTCCGTCGGAACTCCGTCGGGAAGACCGCTGTACCTTTTCTGCCGGAAAGTCCGATCGTGTGTATGTGACATAAGTAGCACCACACCACCTCTCCAGTTTGTAAAAATGTAAGTATGCATATCTACTCTCTGAGGAATGGCTGTAAAATCTGGCAATCACTGTGGTAGTCAGTGCTACTACAGTGATTACTGTGATAATATTGCTCCTGTGCCAAGCAGCTGCCCCTGAATGCCTTGTATTTTTTTTAAATATTACAACATTGTAGAAGGTGTCCTCTAATTGAATGAGGTGGAGGTCCTGATGTCACTGTCCTTCCTCCCCACTGCATCCCATCAGAAAACACCTTGAAAAAAATACCACAATTTGGCGAGTGAACAATGGGCTAGTAGTAAAGTAAGTATGAGTGGTGTTGCCTTCCACAATCAATTTGCTTCCAGCTGGTCAAATACCATACCAGAATAATGCTCTTCATTAAAAAAAAAGTACATAAACATTGTTTTTTTACTGCGTATTGCTTGCAATTCATTTATTCTTCATCTCTATGATAAACATTTGTTATCAAAAAAATTGGTCATGCAAAATTGCAGTCCTGGTTCTCAAAATGGCGGTGGTTCATGCCACTCATGCCTCGCTATGAATAGCGAATCAGCATACATACAGACAGGGTCATCTGACCATCATCCTATGGTTTTGCAATGTGTGCACCGAGCCTCACTAACAAACCTGTGAGTAGTTGGTCATGAAAAAATACAACCACTTCCTGGTTCACAAAATGGCGGCAGCGCATGCAATTCATGCCTCGCTATGAATAGCAAATCAGCATGCAGACAAACAAGGTCATCAATATGCTTGGTGCACATACTCCACATCTATAAGGCGAAAGCCTGATGACCTAGTTTGTCTGCATGCTTATTCGCTACTCATAGTGAGGCATGAATCACACATGCTGCCGCCATTTTGTGAACCAGGAAGTGATTGTATTTTTTCATGACCAATTACTCACAGGTTTGTTAGTGAGGCTCGGTGCACACATTGGAAACCCATAGCACGATGGACAGATGACCCCATCTGTATGTATGCTGATTCACTATTCATAGCTAGGCAGGGTGACACTTTCGAGAACAAGGAAGTGACTGCATTTTTGCATGACCAATTACCCACAGGTTTGGAGCTTGATGTTGGGGTTCCATGCCTATATAAATGCAATGGCAATGGCATATCTACACCCCAGATGATGTCTCCTTAGAGGAAACGTGTCGGAACGAGCCTGCTGATGCCATTGCGTTAACTTTCATTCTTCTTACAAGCGCTTTTTTATCTACTCAAATGTGAGTGTTCTTAAATTTTAAATACAATTCCTTGTTATGCGGATTCACACTATGTGGAATTTTTATTTCAATTATGGTTGCATATGAAAAGGATTTGATCTACCTGCCTCTGAATTTCACTCCTTGCTGTGAGTTCCCTGAGAGACAGTGTGAACATCTTCCTGTGCTAACATCCCCAGACCTGGATGTTCCTGTGTACCGGTGCGTTGTCACCACAAGTCTTGACGACTCATTGGGTGTATGCCTTGTTGAGTCCATTAGCTCTGGTAAGCCTCTCTTATGTTGGTGGTGGCTTTTCCCATTATCTTCTTTTCACATTTGTCTGGAAATTGATATTCTATTGATGTCTGGAAGTTGATATTCATCTACCTGGATCAGTGGCGGTCCATCCATAGGGGGCACACGGTCGCTGCCCCACCCTCCAGCCAGTCACAAAAAAAAAAAAATGTTTAAACTGGCCCTTTAAAAAATACAAAAAAAAGGTCCTTAAGTGCAATGTGTTCAGACGCTGGACACAGTGCACTATGGGAAGCGCCACGTCTATGCAATCACGAGATTGCAGACGCGGCGCTTCATTTGCGGGCTTTTGTCCCACCTTGCAGCTCTTTCCGAAGCGCCAAGTAACTTCTGCCTGGCGCTCGTAGTGTCTATTACTACAGCTAGGCGGTTTGATTGACATCTGAGTTAGATGTTACTTCCTGTTTTCTCTCTCCCATTGCGCCGAGAGAGAGAAAACCGGAAGTATGAGGAGCGGACTCCTCCATCGCACTGGCAGTGGAAAGAGGCACCGCAGGAGAGGACAACACAGAATGGTAAGTATGAGAAGGGGGAGGTTTTAATGGGACACAGGCTGCATTTAATGGGACACAGGATGCATTTAATGGGACACAGGCTACATGTAGGGAGGGACTCCGCTGGGGGCACCTGATGGAAAGACAGACTCCGCTGGGGAACCTGATGGCATCTGGTGGCAGGTGACATGGCTAGTGACACGCTCAGGGCTCCCACTGATTCTGCATTATGATGAGTTGAATGATTTTATTTTATATTACAATGTAATAATAGAAATAATGCGCTTCAATCATCCTGACACCATAACAACCTTGATGACGGGATGATTGAAGTGCTAACACTAGGTGTTTGGAGTATCTTTATCTGCTGATTGTTAAACTTTCTAGAATACACATATTTCTATCGTTGTGTAGGATCTGGGCCTGCTGTCCCTCCATCCCTCTCTCCCTCCATTCCTCATTCATCTCAGACGCTAACCACACCATCACCGCGCCCACTATTTTGCTGAAACCACGCCCATTTTCACATCTCAGGCTTTTATCCATGGATTATTTTCACATATTCACTATCACATTGTGGACTTTATTTAACCAGTTGCCGACCGCCGCACGCCGATGTACGTCGGCAGAATGGCACGGGCAGGCATAAGGGCTTACATGTACGTCCCTTGCCTCCCGCGGGTCGGGGGCCCGATCGGGCCCCTGCCCGATGCCTGCGGCGGTCGGTATTCGTTCGGGAGCGATCCCGGACGAGGGGACGGCCATTCATTCATGGCCACCCCCTCGCGATCGCTCCCGACGAATGAAAATGCTCGGTGACATCACTTCCTCTCCTGTAATGTAAACACAGGAGAGGAAGTGAAGTAATCTCTCCTCGTGTCGGTCTTTTTCGTTCCGGCACGGAGGAGAGAGGATCGGTAAGTTGCACCCAACACTACACTTACAGTAGAACACGCCAGGCACACTTTTCACCCCCCTGATCACCCCCAATCACCCCCCAATCACCCCTGCCCCCCCCAGTCACAGTGACACCAAGTGCATTTTTTTTTTCTTTTTTTTTTTTTTTTTTTGCATTGGTGTCATTTGTGACTGTAATAACTGTTAGGGCAGTTAGGGCTAGCCCCCTTTAGCTCTAGGGTGCCCCCCTAACCCCCCCAATAAAGGTTTAACCCCGTGATCACCCCCCGTCGCCAGTGTCACTAATAAGCGATTTTTTTCTGATCGCTGTATTAGTGTCACAGGTGACCCTAGATAGGCAGGTAAGTATTTGGGTTCGCCGCAGCTTTTTATAGCGTCAGGGACCCCCATATACTACCGCATAGCCCCCTGATTGCCCCCCAGTTAACCCTTTCACCAGTGATCACCATATAACTGTTACAGGTGACGCTGGTTGGTTAGTTATTTTTTTTTTGTTTCAGGGCACCCGCCATTTATTACCTAATAAAGGTTTAACCCCCTGATCACCCGGCGGGTGATATAAGTTTTTTAGGGTCAGATAAGGCCTGCGTCGCCCCAGCGTCAGGTTAGTGCCAGTACCGCTAACACCCACGCGCAAAGCATACACCTCCCTTAGTAATATAGTATCTGATCAGATATATATTAGCGTTGCCAGCATTTTAGGTTTCCCAAAACGCATTGTTAGCGGGATCAGCCCAGATACCCGCTAGCACCTGCGTTTAGCCCCTCCGCCAAGCCCAGCCCAGCCCACCCAAGTGCAGTATCGATCGATCACTGTCACTTACAAAACACAACACACATAACTGCAGCGTTCGCAGAGTCAGGCTTGATCCCTGCGATCGCTAACAGTTTTTTTTGTAGCGTTTTGAAACAGTCGCTGACAGGCTAGGTGCTTTTTTACCTGTGAGTCTCACTAGTGTACCCCTAAATTTAGAGCCCAAAATGGCAAAGCGAAGGTACACTAGTGATGAGGCCTACACGTTTCTGAGCATGACAGATAGTGAAGAGGACGTCACTCATCTGTCAGATTCAGGCTCAGAATACGATCCTGTAGAGGACAGCGGCTCCATGACAGATAGCTCTGACGACGGAGATGAGGCCGCTGCTAAGAACAGGTGTGCCCAATCCCGTATGTATTCTGTTGTTGAGGTGCAGGAACCGCAGGTCACTCGTATGGAGCAGAGACGTACTAGAGCCGCTCATCCTTCTGGTGAACTGGCAAGCACCAGCGGCCTAGTACACCCTGGACCTACATCCAGCACTGCAGTAACACGTGGTGACGTGGCGAGTCCCATAAGTGCAGTTCAAGCTGGCGAGGTGGCAAGCACAAGTAGTGTCCCGCTGCCACCAAGAAGACAAAGACAGGCCCGTCGTACCCATAGTGCCCTTCCTGCAGAATTCGCCAATCCTATTTGGGTGCCCACCACTTCTGCAGAACCCGTACTTCCCCCATTCACTGGCCAACCTGGCATTAACGTGGAAACAGTTGATTTTACGACACTTGACTTTTACTCACTGTTTTTCACCGAAGATCTCTTTAGATCTATTGTGGACCAAACCAATTTGTACGCTGCTCAACACATCGCCACTATTCCCCAGTCCGCCCTTGCCAGACAATGGAAACCAGTTACGGTTTCCGAATTTAAAATCTTTCTGGGCCTCTCCCTCAACATGGGCATAACCAAAAAGAGTGAGTTGCGGTCATATTGGTCCATTGACCCAATTCACCATATGCGCGTGTTCTCTGCTTCCATGTCCAGGGCACGATACGAGATGATTTTGCGGTTCATGCACTTCAGCGACAATGAACTCTGTCGTCCTCGTGGAGACCCTGAATACGATCGGCTCTACAAAATTCGGCCCCTCATAAACCACTTCAACCAACGTTTTGCAGCCTTGTTTACTCCCGATCAAGTTGTCTGCGTTGATGAGTCCCTGATTAAATTTTCTGGTCGCTTGTCATTCAAACAATACGTCCCCAACAAGCGTTCTAGATACGGGGTCAAGATGTATAAGCTCTGTGACAGGGCCACAGGCTATACACGTAGTTTCATGGTTTATGAGGGAAGAGATAGTCACGTAAAGCCAGAGAACTGCCCTGACTACATAGGAAGCGCTGGCAAGATAGTGTGGGACTTGGTGTCACCCTTATTCGGAAAGGGGTACCACTTGTACGTGGACAATTATTACACAAGCGTGCCACTGTTTAGTCACTTGTTTGATCATCAGATTGGAGCATGTGGCACCGTGCGACCTAATCGCCGGGGCTTTCCCCAGCGGCTTGTAGAGTCCCGTCTTAGGCTGGGGGAGAGAGCCTGCTTGCGCAGTAATAATTTGCTCGCTATGAAGTGGAGGGATAATAAGAATGTTTTCGTTCTTACCTCCCTTCATGCAGACACGACGGTCCAAATTTCTACGGCGACTGGTATTGTGGAGAAACCCCTCTGTGTCCACAAATATAACCTTAACATGGGAGGGGTGGACCTCAATGACCAGTTGTTGGCGCCGTATCTAGTTGCCCGTAAGTCCAGACGCTGGTACAAAAAAGTGTCTGTTTATTTATTCCAATTGGCTATACTGAATGCTTATGTACTACACAAAGCTTCAGGACGGACTGGATCCTTCCTCAAATTCCAGGAGGATATCGTCAGAGCCCTTCTGTATCCAGGCGGTGCTCCACCTCACCTTCCCCTACCAGATGCAGTAAGCCGGCTGCATGAGAGGCATTATTCTTATGTCCTCCCGAGTACCCCTACCCAACGAGCCCCCCAAAGAAAATGTCGTGTCTGCAGAAAGCGCGGATTTAGGCGTGACACCCGTTCTTATTGTCCCCGCTGTCCTGGCAATCCTGGTCTTTGTCAGGGTGAGTGTTTTGAACGCTACCATGAACTAGTTGAGTATTAGCGTAGGGTACAGCATTGCACAAGCTAGGCACACGTTCACAGGGTCTCCCAAGATGCCATCACATTTTGAGAGACCCAAACCGCTGGAACCGTTACAACAGAAGTGTTAAAGTTACATAAAAAAGTGTTAAAAAAATTAAAAAAAAAAGTAACAAAACCAAAAAAAAAAAAAAAATATATAAAATAAAAAAACCAAAAATAGTTGTCGTTTTATTGTTCTCTCTCTCTCTCTATTCTCTCTCTATTGTTCTGCTCCTTTGTACTGTATTCTATTCTGCAATGTTTTATTGTTAACCATTTTTTGTTTTCAGGTACGCCATTCAGCTGTAGCGTGGATTTATTTATCTTGACAGCAACAGCGTTTGCTCCCACGATACGTAAAGCCACGACTCCAGCGCTGTCGGAGGTGATTTCACCACCACAGTTAAAAAAGAGCATATATGCCGAAGCATGGGGGCATAAGGGGTGGAGGAGCGATTTTGCTCCTAATGCCACGTACATACAGTCAAAATTCCGACGGAGGGCTTGCCCGTGGAAAAGTTTGAATGTATGTACGCGGCATAACTTTTTTGCGGGAGGATGCCCCCATGCTTCGGCATATATATATTTTAGGCACAGATTGTGTTAAATGTGTTATTTTTTGCGATTTTTTTTGTATTTGCTTTGCAGGTATGGTAAGTCCTACTGTTATACTGTAATGTTACTTTGTTTTATTGTTAACCATCATTTGCTTAGCAGGTACGCCATTCTGCTGCAGAGCGGATTTATTTATCTTGACAGCAACAGCGTTTGCTCCCATGATACATAAAGCCGCGACTCCAGCACTGTCGGGGGTGATTTCACCACCACAGTTAAAAAAGAGCATATATGCCGAAGCATGGGGGCATACGGGGTGGAGGAGCGATCTGCTCCTACCTTTTGCGGGAGGATGCCCCCATGCTTCGGCATATATAAATGGTGCATGTATGCCCACCATTAGAAAGTGGGTGGATGAAGGGTGGTATCTAATGGTGGGCATACCCACCGATCAATATTTTTTTTTCGTTCAGCCCACAGGCTGCATGAAAAAAAAAATACAATATATGCCCAACCAGTTCCAGCAACATACTGGTATGTTGCGGGACTTTGAGTGCTTATACCAGAATGATGCCTGCAGGTTTAGGTATCATCTTGGTATCATTCTTTTCAGCCAGCGGTCGGCTTTTATGTAAAAGCAATCCTAGCGGCTAATTAGCCTCTAGACTACTTTTACAAGCAGTGGGAGGGAATGTCCCCCCCCCCCCCGCACCATCTTCCATGGTTTTCTCAGGCTCTCCTGTCCCAACAGGGAACCTGAGAATGCAGCTGGTGGTTCCGCCAGCTGACCATAGAGCTGATCAGAGACCAGAATGGCTCCAATCATCTCTATGGCCTAAGACACCGGAAGCTACGAGCATTTCATGACTTAGATTTTGCGGGATGTAAACAGCGCCATTGGGAAATTGGGAAAGCATTTTATCACACCGATCTTGGTGTGGTCAGATGCTTTGAGGACAGAGGAGAGATCTAGGGTCTGATAGACCCTAATTTTTTTTAAAAAGAGTACCTGTCACTACCTATTGCAATCATAGGGGATATTTACATTCCCTGAGATAACAATAAAAATCATAAAAAAATATATATAAATGAAAGGAACAGTTTAAAAAAAAAATAAAAAAGCAAAAAAAATAATAAAAAAAAATAAAAATAAAAAAAAACACCCCTGTCCCCCCCTGCTAAGGCGCAACGCGGAACACAAGCGTTGGTCTGGTGGCATATGTAAACAGCAATTGCACCATGCATGTGAGGTATCACTAATTTTAGCAGTAGACCTCCTCCGTAAATCTAAAGTGGTCACCTGTAAAGGCATTTAAAGGCTTTTAAAAATGTACGTAGTTTGTCGCCGCTGCACGTTTCTGCGCAATTTTAAAGCATGTCGTGTTTGGTATCCATGTACTCGGCCTAAGATCATATTTTTTATTTCATCAAACATTTGGGCAATATAGTGATTTTTAGTGCATTAAAATAAAAAAAAGTGTGTTTTTTCCCCAAAAAATGCGTTTGAAAAATCGCTGCGCAAATACCGTGTGAAAAAAAAAAAATGAAACACCCACCATTTTAATCGGTAGGGCTTTTGCTTTAAAAAAACACTTCATGTTTGGGGGTTCAAAGTAATTTTCTTGCAAAAAAAAATATTTTTTCATGTAAACAAAAAGTGTCAGAAAGGGCTTTTTCTTCAAGTGGTTAGAAGAGTGGGTGATGTGTGACATAAGCTTCTAAATGTTGTGCATAAAATGCCAGGACAGTTCAAAACCCCCCCAAATGACCCCATTTTAGAAAGTAGACACCCCAAGCTATTTGCTGAGAGGCAGGTCGAGTCCATGGAATATTTTATATTTTGACAAAAGTTGTGGAAAAAATACATTATTATTATTATTTTTTTTTTTTTTTTGCACAAAGTTGTCATTAAATGATATATTGCTCAAACATGCCATGGTTATATGTAAAATTACACCCCAAAATACATTCTGTTGCTTCTCCTGAGTACGGGGATACCACAAGTGTGAGACCTTTTGGGAGCCTAACCGCGTACGGTACCCCAAAATCCAAGCACCACCTTCAGGATTTCTAAGGGTGTAAATTTTAGATTTCATTCCTCACTGCCTATCACAGTTTCGGAGGCCATGGAATGCCCAGATAGCACAAAATCCCCCCAAGTGACCCCATTTTGGAAAGGAGACACCCCAAGCTATTTGCCGAGAGGTATGGTTAGTATTTTGCAGACCTTCATTTTTGTCACAAAGTTTTGAAAATTGAAAAAAAGAAAAAAAATATACATTATTTTTTTTTTTCTTCATTTTCAAAAACAAATGAGAGCTGCAAAATACTCACCATGCCTCTCGGCAAATAGCTTGGGGTGTCTACTTTCCAAAATGGGGTCATTTTGGGGGGTTTTGTGCTATTTTGGCATTTTATGGCCTTCAAAACTGTGATAGGTAGTGAGGTGTAAAATCAAAAATTTACACCCTTAGAAATCCTGAAGGCGGTTCTTGGTTTTCGGGCCCCGTACGCGACTAGGCTCCCAAAAAGTCCCACACATGTGGTATCCCCGTACTCAGGAGAAGCAGCAGAATTTATTTTGGGGTGTCATTTCACATATGTCCCTGGCATGTGTGAGCAATATATCATTTAGTGACAACTTTGTGAAAAAAAAATAAAAAAAAATAAAAGTTTGTAATTTTCCCGCAACTTGTGGCAAAATATAAAATATTCCATGGACTCAACATGCCTCTCAGCAAATAGCTTGGGGTGTCTACTTTCTAAAATGGGGTCATTTGTGGGGGTTTTGTGCCATCTTGGCATTTTATGGCCTTCAAAACTGTAATAGGTAGTGAGGCGTGAAATCAAAGATTTACGCCCTTAGAAAGCCTGAAGGCGGTTCTTGGCTTTCGGGGCCCCGTACGCACCTAGGCTCCCAAAAAATCCCACACATGTGGTATCCCTGTACTCAGGAGAAGCAGCAGAATTTATTTTGGGGTGTCATTTTACATATGCCCATGGCATGCGTGAGCAATATATCATTTAGTGACAACTTTGTGAAAAAAAAAATAAAAAAAAAAAGTTTGTAATTTTCCCGCAACTTGCGGCAAAATATAAAATATTCCATGGACTCAACATGCCTCTCAGAAAATAGCTTGGGGTGTCTACTTTCTAAAATGGGGTCATTTGTGGGGGTTTTGTGCCATCTTGGCATTTTATGGCCTTCAAAACTGTAATAGGTAGTGAGGCGTGAAATCAAAGATTTACGCCCTTAGAAAGCCTGAAGGCGGTTCTTGGCTTTTGGGGCCCCGTACGCAGCTAGGCTCCCAAAAAGTCCCACATATGTGGTATCCCCGTACTCAGGAGAAGCAGCAGAATTTATTTTGGGGTGTCATTTCACATATGCCCATGGCATGCGTGAGCAATATATCATTTAGTGACAACTTTGTGAAAAAAATAAATAAAATAAAAAAAGTTTGTAACTTTCCCGCAACTTGCGGCAAAATATAAAATATTCCATGGACTCAACATGCCTCTCAGCAAATAGCTTGGGGTGTCTACTTTCTAAAATGGGGTCATTTGTGGGGGTTTTGTGCCATCTTGGCATTTTATGGCCTTCAAAACTGTAATAGGTAGTGAGGCGTGAAATTAAAAATGTATGCCCTTAGAAAGCCTGAAGGCGGTGCTTGGTTTTCGGGGCCCCGTACGCGGCTAGGCTCCCAAAAAATCCCACACATGTGGTATCCCCGTACTCAGGAGAAGCAGCAGAATTTATTTTGGGGTGTAATTTCACATATGCCCATAGCATGTGTGAGCAATATATCATTTAGTGACAACTTTGTGAAAAATTTATAAAGTTTGTCATTTTCCCGCAACTTGTGGCAAAATATAAAATATTCCATGGACTCAACATGCCTCTCAGCAAATAGCTTGGGGTGTCTACTTTCTAAAATGGGGTCATTTGTGGGGGTTTTGTGCCATCTTGGCATTTTATGGCCTTCAAAACTGTGATAGGTAGTGAGGAGTAAAATGACATATGTATGCCCTTAGAAATCCTGAAGGCGGTGCTTGGCTTTCGGGGCCCCGTACGCGGCTAGGCTTCCAAAAAGTCGACCACATGTGGTATCCCCGTACTCAGGAGAAGCAGCAGAATGTATTTTGGGGTACAATTCCACATATAACCATGGCATGTGTGAGCAATATATCATTTAGTGACAACTTTGTGTAAAAAAAAAAAAAATTTTTTTTTTTGTCATTATTCAATCGCTTGCGGCAAAAAAATAAAATATTCAATGGGCTCAACATGCCTCTTATCAATTTCCTTAGGGTGTCTACTTTCCAAAATGGGGTCATTTGGGGGGGTTTTGTACTGCCCTGCCATTTTAGCACCTCAAGAAATGAGATAGGCAGTCATAAAATAAAAGCTGCGTAAATTCCAGAAAATGTACCTTAGTTTGTAGATGTGACAACTTTTGCGCAAACCAATAAATATACAGTTATTGACTTTTTTTTTACCAAAGACATGTGGCTGAATACATTTTGGCCTAAATGTATGACTAAAATTGAGTTTATTGGATTTTTCTAATAACAAAAAGTAGAAAATATCATTTTCCTGACAGACTCCATGGCAGCAACGTGTGGGTTAAGTCCCGCCTCCACTACCCTAGGACACTACTCCCATAAATCTTTGCTCCCTGCCCATGGCCGTGTTCTTTTTTTGTCCTCCTCCGTAGGACCAGACGTATGGTCTTTCTACCTGAAGATTGCTCCCACACGGTTCCGTCGTTGGTTTGGCCGAAAAGCGACTGTGGACGAAGTTGTCGCATATCTCCGTTAAGCCCTAGCTACTAGCGGGGTATGGAGTGGGCAGTTGGATATAAGCGCTGGAGGAAAGCCAGGAGCCTAGCCACTGGCAGGCAGGCTGCGCATTTGGTCGGATAGCCCAGCTAAATAGCAGGTGACCTATTGTGCCCTAAGAAGTCCGGTATGTATTGTGCTTACCTTCGGCCTGGAGACGTTCGTGTGGGAGCGGTAAGATTGTTCCTCTTTTTTCATGGCAGCAGTTTGTGTTTGTTCTTTGCCTTCTTCCCTTCTTTTCTGTTCGTTTTTTCCTGTGTATAGGTATATGGGTTTAGACATTGCGGTCGGATTAGCCTGCGTTCCAGCCGTCGCTCACTTCCTGGTTTTCGTTAATACGTTCGTTCTGCGCATGCGCGAGTACGACTCAGGATCGAGGCTTGGTTCGCGCATGCGCGATAGCGGCAAAGTGACGCTATTCGCGCATGCGCGGTAGCGGCGCACGGGACGCGGTGATGACGTCATTAAGGCGCCTTATTTAAACATGGGATATAGCCTGCAAGCCTTGGGAATGCTTGCAGGTTATTTCGTGACTTCCCCTTGTCCAGGTTCTCTGCTGTGGAGGTAGGTGGCCTTCTGGGAAGATGGGGGTGGGCATGTGTGTGTGTTTATAGCATCCTCAGCCTTACTTATATGTCTTTGCAGCAGTTATGGAGACCCTTAGAGATACGGATTCACCTCCGCCTGTATGTGGCCAGCCCTCTCATAATAGGTACTGTCTGGGGGGGAAGTAAGGGGGGGGGGAGGGGTCCGGTATTAGTCAGTCTGTTATCTTTCCTTATCTGTATGTCTCTTCTATCTCTGTCTTAGCCCATCTAGATCAGAACAGCAACGCAGCTCAACGCACAGAGGAAGCGATTCTTCTAAATCTTACCACCGGCACTCATATTCCAAGTCTAAGCATCACGGCTCACCCTCTAGATCTGGGCGCCGTAGCGAGGATCGATCTCGCTCCTCCAGGGCTCATTCCAGCCACTCAGTTATCAACTCTTGCTGGGGATGCAGATCACAAGTTCCCATTGGAAAATCCCTGTGTGACCTCTGCTTTTCCAAAGCCTCTAGTGAGAGAGGGGGTACGGACCAGCAACTAAGATCCCTTGTGGAAAAAGTGGTGAAGGAGTCCCTCAAGGGGATCAGGGCCAATCAGACCCCTGTGCCTCAATCAGAGTCACCTCAGTCACCAGTCAGGGAGTCGCATGCTCAAGAGCTCTGGGAATCCTCTTTAACCAGCCATCATTCAGCTGCTGCTTCAGACAGTGAATCTGAGGAAGATAGTCCCTGTGTGGGTTTTGATTTTGCTTTACTTTCCCCCTTGGTGAAGGCCATCAGAGAGGCTTTGAACTGGGAAGATGAGGTGGCTAATCCTTCCAAGCAAAGGAAGTATTTTAAGCAACTTAAAAGGGAGCGTCTTAACTTTCCATTTCTGTCTGAACTTGGTGAGGTCATCACGGATGAATGGAGTAAAGTGGAGAAAAAGAATAGTATGCTCTCAAAAGTCCTAAGGTTATATCCCTTTAAGGAGGATGAGGTCAAGCATCTGGAATCGGCTCCTCTTGTGGATGCAGCGGTGATGAGACTAGTAAAACACGTGACCCTTCCTTTGGAGGATACAGTTTCATTTAAGGATGCTTTAGATAGACGGATTGATTCCGATTTAAAGAGAGTCTACCTCACTGCCGGTATGGCATGCAAGCCAGCATTGGCTTTAGCGGCAATGTCCAAAGCCATGGAAGTCTGGACGGACGGTGTGGATGATACCCTCAGAAACATTTCGGAGGAAGTCGCTAAAAGTTCTCCTATTCAGGAGTTACGGCTTGCTTCGGCTTTTCTGGGGGAGGCTTCGATTGACATCATCCGCCTAGTGTCCCGGGTTATGCTTTCGGCTGTAACCGCAAAGCGGGCCCTATGGCTCCGTCCCTGGCTGGCTGATCCAGCTTCAAAACAGGTGTGGTGCCGTATCCCTTTTGAAGGTTCTTCCCTTTTTGGGAATAAATTGGATAGCGCCATATCCCGGGCCACTGGTGGTAAATCGGGGTTTCTTCCTCAGGACAGACGTCTAAAAAGCCAGAAGAGATTTTTTCCTAAAAAACAGTATCAGGAGCAAGCCAGGGAGGCCCGTAGCTATAGACCGGGTCGGGAATATTCTAGATCATGGAAATCAAGGCAGTCATCCTTCAAGAAATCTGCCAAGAGCAGTGCGACAGGAGAGAGGGAACCAACCAAATCTTTTTGAGATTGGGCCCGCTCAGATAGGCCAGGTGGGGGCTCGTCTTCTACATTTTCGGCATGTCTGGGCGGCCTCAATCAAGGACTTCTGGACCGTCAGAACGGTCTCTTCAGGCCATTCTTGGACCTTCAGCAGGTCCCCAAGACTAAAGTTTGTTCCCACCTCCCTTCCAGCCTCAGAAGAAAAAAGGCAGATCTTGTTGGCCTACGTGAAATCTTTATTGGCTCAAGGCGCTGCCGTACCCGTGCCAGACGATCAACGAGGGAGAGGAATTTATTCTCCTCTTTTTATGGTCCAAAAGAAAAACGGTTCTTGGAGACCAGTCATAGACCTTACACATCTGAATCATTTTATCAGAAAGGAAAGGTTCAAGATGGAAACCTTGTCGACAATACAACAGTCAGTCCAGTCAGGCGACTGGATGATTTCAATAGATCTAAAGGACGCGTACTTTCATGTCCCTGTGGCAGAAGATTTTCAGCAGTTTCTGCGATTTTCAGTAGGAAAACTACATCTCCAGTTCGTTTGTCTCCCGTTCGGACTTTCAACATCCCCCCGAGTGTTTTCAAAAGTGTTGTTGGCCGTAGTGGCTCTATTGAGAACCAAGGGAATTCGTCTTCACCACTATTTAGACGATCTTCTGCTGCTAGCCCAGGACAGAGACCGTCTGTTAGTGCACAAGGAGCAGGTCATCTCCACTCTTCAAGAATTCGGTTGGATCCTGAATCTAGAAAAGAGTCAGTTAATTCCTTCCCAGTCTCTGGTATTCCTAGGCGCACTCTTCAACACAGTGAGGGGTACCATCTCATTACCCGAGGAGAAAGTAGTGGTAATTCGGGACAGAATCCGTCCGGCCCTCTCAGCCTCCCATCTTCCGGCTCTTCAGTGCTTGAGAATTATTGGCACCATGGTGGCAACGATTCCGATGGTGAAGTGGGCCCAATGGAAGATGAGACCGTTTCAAAAAGGTTTTCTTCACCAATGGCTAGGCGACAAGACTCAACCTATCCGGATCACATCTTCAATGAGAATCTCTCTGCCCTGGTGGCTTCAGAAGGTGAACCTATTCAATTGTCATTCCATTCTCCCCATCTCGTGGATAACAATAACTTCGGATGCCAGCAACAGGGGCTGGGGCGCCCACTGTTTGTCGGAAGTAGCACAAGGCACCTGGGACTTCCCTTCCAGGGGGACGGTGTCGAATATTCTAGAATTGAGGGCAGCCTTTCAGGCACTCCTGGCCTTTCGTCATCTGGTCTCAGGAACCTCGGTCCTACTCAGACTAGACAACACAACAGCAGTGGCATATATAAGGAGACAAGGAGGTACTCGGAGTCTCTCCCTTCTTCAGGAGGTAGAGCCAATCATGTCTTGGGCTCAGAAGAACCTGGTCAACATTACAGCAACTTATGTTCCAGGAACACAGAATGTCCAGGCGGACTTTCTGTCTCGAGTCAGTCTGGACAACAACGAATGGTCCCTTCACGTAGAAGTTTTCAGGTGGATTCTAACATTGTGGTTCGTCCCAGAGGTCGACCTATTTGCCTCCCCTTGCAACAAGAAACTGGCAAGATACTATTCCAGGTTTCGGGATCCTCAGGCCTACGGAGTGGATGCTCTGACGGTTCGATGGTGGTTCAACAAAGCCTACGCCTTTCCTCCAACTCCTATTATTCTACAGTTCCTTCGGAGACTCAAATCAGAAGCAGTAGAGGTGATAGCTGTAATACCTTATTGGCCCAACAGGCCATGGTTTCCGCTTCTAATGCTCCTCAGTGTCAGGGATCCGATTCCCTTACCTCTCAGATCCGATCTTCTGTCCCAGGGCTCGAAGCTCCATCCCTGCCCGGCCCATCTATGTCTGAGGGTCTGGTTTTTGAGAGGGGAAGGTTAGAGGCTCTGGGTTGTCCAAAGGAGGCCATCCCTACTCTCATGAGTGCTAGAAGGAAAAGTACCAACCAGGTGTATGAGAGGATTTGGTCTAGATTCACAAATCTCTTATCTTCCAGGTCTTGCTCCGATGGTAATTTGACGGTTCAGGATGTTCTGAGTTTCTTACAGTCCGGACTAGACATTCCCCTATCTGTCAGCGCTCTTCGTGTGCAAGTCTCGGCAATTTCAGCCTTTTCTGGAATATCTTGGGCTAAACATCCTTTGGTTCAGCAATTTTTTAAAGGAGCAATTAGACTTAGACCACAGAGGAAACCCAGATTCCCCAAGTGGGATTTACCCTTAGTTCTCGACTTCTTCTCTCAACTGGACAGATCACTTTCAGTCAAAGAATTGTCCCTAATGACATCTTTTTTGGTAGCCATATCCTCAGCGAAGAGAGTCTCTGAGATTCAGTCTTTAGGATCAAAGGAACCTTTCCTCACATTCTTCCCTGACAGAGTGGTCCTAGTGCCAATGCTGGGTTCAAACCCAAAGGTTACCTCGGTCTTCCACGAAAATCAGGACATTACTCTTCCTACCTTTAATTCTGCTGGGAGTCAGGATCTTCATCCTCTCGACATGGGAATTATTCTGAAACGGTACCTGGAGGCGACAGCTTCTTTCCGGCAATCGGATTACCTTTTTGTTCTTTTTCATGGCAAAAACAAAGGCCTTAGGGCTTCGGTCAGATCCATCTCCACGTGGGTGGTTCAGGCGATCCAGTGGGCTTATAAAGAGAAGGGCTTGGCTCCTCCTGAGGCGGTTACGGCACATTCCACGAGAAGTCTCTCTACTTCTTGGGCAGCTTCACGTCATGTGGCTCCTGAGGTTATCTGCAAGGCTGCCTCTTGGTCGTCCATTCATACATTTATGGCTCACTATTGTGTCGAACCTGCCAGTTTATCTTCTGTTGATTTTGGTTTAAAGGTGCTGTCAGTGGACAGTGTTAAATAAATCTTGGTTCAGCATTTTTGCCCACCCGAGTGTGTTTGGCGAGTTATTTCCCACACGTTGCTGCCATGGAGTCTGTCAGGAAAACGGAAAATTCCTATCAAAATACTTACCGTAATTTTCCTTTCCTGATGGACTCCATGGCAGCAGGAGTTCCCTCCCAAAATGGCTGGAGTAGGCTAGTTATCGAACACGGCCATGGGCAGGGAGCAAAGATTTATGGGAGTAGTGTCCTATAGGGTAGTGGAGGCGGGACTTAACCCACACGTTGCTGCCATGGAGTCCATCAGGAAAGGAAAATTACGGTAAGTATTTTGATAGGAATTTTCCGTTTTTTTTCAAAATTTGCGGTCTTTTTACGTTTATATCGCAAAAAATAAAAATCGCAGAGTCAGTCAAATACCTTTAAAAGAAAGCTCTATTTGTGGGAAGAAAAGGACGCAAATTTCGTTTGGGTACAACATTGCATGACCGCGCAATTACCAGTTAAAGCAGCGCAGTGCCAAAGTGTAAAAAGACCTCTGGTCATTTACCAGCAAAATGGTCCGGTCTGAAAGTGGTTAATATATTCATTGATGTTTTCACATGTCTATTATTTAGAGTGTTTAACATTATTCTTTTGTCTGTATATGCTCCTATTCATTATGACCGTTTTTATTTAGGACTGCACATTTATATACAAAGGTGTACACATGCCACAGCAGGAATTAAACCTGCTGTTGCTTTTGGTGGGTGCTACGGCATGCCAATCGAGACCCATTCAAATAAATGGGGCCACTCTGCAAGTGCCCAGGGGCGGACTGACAACTGATGGGGCCCCCGGGCAATAGAAGATCATGGGGCCCCCTGCGTCCCAAGACACACCTGCACAGGGGGACATTGGGGGGAGCACACAGGGGGACACTGTGGGGGGGAGCACACAGGGGGACACTGTGGGGGGGGAGCACACAGGGGGACACTGTGGGGGGGAGAGCACAGGGGGGCACTGGGGGGAGCACACAGGGAGACCCGGGGAGGGGGAGAGGGCACAGGGGGACACTGTGGGGTTGGAGAGCACACAGGGGGACACTGGAGGGGGGCGCACACAGGGGGACACTGTGGGGGCATACAGGGGGTCACTGGGGGGAGCACACATGGGGACACTGTGGCGGGGGAGAGCACATAGGGAGACCCTGGGAGGAGGAGAGGGCACAGGGGGACAGTGGGGAGGGGGGGAAGCACACAGGGGGACACTGGGGGGAGAACACAGGGAGACCCTGGGAGGGGAGAGGGCACAGGGGGACACTGGGGAGGGGGAAGCACACAGGGGGACACTGTAGGGGTGGAAAGCACACAGGGGGACACGGGGGGGGGGGATGGGGAGCACAAAGGAAGACACTGTGGGGGGTGTGGAGCACGCAGGGGGACAGTGTGGGGAGGTGGGAAGAACACAGGAAGACACTGTGGGGGGTGGGGAGCACACAGGGGGACACTGTGGGGGGTGGGGAGCACACAGGGGGACACTGTGGGGGGTGGGGAGCACACAGGAAGACACTGTGAGGAGTGGGAAGCACACAGGCGGACAGTGTGGAGTGTGTGGGGAGCACACAGGAAGACACTGTGGGGGGTGGGGAGCACACAGGGGGACACTATGGGGGAGAGCACACAGGGGGACATTGTGGGGGTGGAGAGCACACAGGGGGACACTGTGGGGGGTGGGGAGCACACAGGGGGACACTGTGGGGGTGGAGAGCACACAGGGGGACACTGTGGGGGTGGAGAGCACACAGGGGGACACTGTGAGGGTGGAGAGCACACAGGGGGACACTGTGGGGGGAGCACACAGGGGGACACTGTGGGGGGGGTGGGGAGCACACAGGAAGACACTGTGAGGGGTGGGGAAGCACACAGGGGGACAGTGTGGGGGGGTGGGGAGCACACAGGTGGACACTGTGGGGGGTGGGGAGCACACAGGGGGACACTGTGGGGGGGAGCACACAGGGGGACACTATGGAGGAGGGGGGAGAGCACACAGGAGAACACTGTGGGGGGGGGGAGAGCACACAGGGAGACCCTGGGAGGGGGAGAAGGCACAGGGGGACACTGGGGAGGGGGGAAACACACAGGGGGACACTGGGGGGAGCACACAGGGAGACCCTGGGAGGGGGAGAGGGCACAGGGGGACACTGGGGAAGGGAGGGGGCACAGGGGCACACTGGGGAAGGGAGAGGGCACAGGGGGACACTGGGGAGGGGGAAGCACACGGGGGGGCACTGTGGGGGTGGAGAGCACAGAGGGGGACACTGGAGGGGGGCGCACACAGGGGGACACTGGAGGGGGGCACATAGTTTGACACTGGGGGGGAGAGCACACAGGGGAACGCGGGGGGAACACACAGGGGGACACTGGGGGAAGCACACAGGGGGACACTGTGGGGGGGGGAGAGCACACAGGGGAACACTGAGGGGGAACATACAGGGGAACACTGAGGGGGGAGAACACACAGGGGAACACTGGGGGAGCACACAGTGGGACACTGTGGGGGGGGGAGAGCACACAGGGGAACGCGGGGGGGGGGGGACACTGGGGGGGAAGCACACAGGGGAACACTGAGGGGGAGGGAACACTAGGGGGAGAACACAGTGGGACACTGTGGGGGGGAACACACAGGGAAACACTGGGGGGAGAACACAGTGGGACACTGTGGGGGGGGGGGGGAACACACAGGGGAACACTGGTGGGGGGAGAGCAATCAGTGGGACACTGTGGGGGGGAGCACACAGGGGAACACTGGGGGGAGCACACAGTGGGACACTGGGGGGTGGCACACAGGGGGACACCATACAGCGGGGCAGTGTGGGGGGGGGAAGCATACAGGGGGTTAGTGTGGGGGGATAGACCATACAGGGGAGCAGTGTGGGGATGGGTGAGAACACACTGAAGTGTGGCCCAGGCCCCATACATCTGTACTGCAGTGCCCCCGCCCTCCAGTAAAAAAAAGTTTCACTCACACAGTGGGACACCGTGGGGGGGGGGGGGGGACACAGTGGGACACCATGGGGGGAGAACACAGTGGGACACTGTGGGGGGGGAAACACACAGGGGAATACCGGGGGGGGGAACATAGTGGGACACTGGGGGGAGCACACAGGGGAACACTGGGAGGAACACACAGGGGAACACTGTGGGGGAAGCACACAGGGGGACACTGTGGGGGGGGAGCACACAGGGGAACACTGGGGGGGAGCACACAGGGAAACACTGGGGGGGGGAGAGCACACAGGGGAACACTGGGGGGGAACACACAGGGGAACACTGGGGGGGACAACAAAGTGGGACACTGTGGGAGAGACACACAGGGGAACACTGGGGGGGCACATAGTTGGATACGGGGGGAGAGCACACAGAGGAACATTGGGGGGAGAACACACAGGGGGACATGGGGGGGAAGCACACAGGGGAACACTGTGGGGGGGCACACAGGGGAACACTGAGGGGAAACATACAGGGGAACACTGAGTGGGGAGAACACAGTAGGACACTGGGGGAGCACACAGTGGGACACTGTGGGGGGGGGGAGCACACAGGGGAACACTGTGGGGGGGGGGAGAGCACACAGGGAAACACTGGGGGGGAGAGCACACAGGGGAACATTGGGGTGGATCACTGGGGGGAGAACACAGTGGGACTCTGTGGGGGGAACACACAGGGGAACACTGGGGGGGAGAACACAGTGGGACACTGTGGGGGGGGGAACACACAGGGGAACACTGGAGGGGGGAGAGCAATCAGTGGGACACTGTGGAGGGGGAGCACACAGGGGAACACTGGGGAGGAGCACACAGTGGGACACTGGGGGAGTGGCACACAGGGGGACACTGGGGGGGACACGCAGGGGATCACTGGGCGGGGAGCATACAGAGGGGCAGTGTGGGGGGGGAAGCATACAGGGGGCAGTGTGGGGGATAGACCATACAGGGGGGCAGTGTGGGGATAGGGGGAGAACACACTGAAGTGTGGCCCAGGCCCCATACATCTGTACTGCAGTGCCCCCTCCCTCCGATGGCGGATCTCCAGTGAAAAAAAGTTTCACTCACCCCGGTCACCCCATGCCTGTAATAATACCGTTAACAGCGCGCTGTTCCCCGCCAGCCCCTCCTTTCTTCTCATCTGTCCTAGGTGATGTCGCGTAAGTGCAAGCACCTGCAACGGACGGGAGGGAAGGCGGGCCGGCGGGGAGCAGCACGCCGTTAGCAGTATTATCACAGCCGCTTCAAGGGCTCTGGGCCCTCGGACGGCGACCGAATGACTGATGGGTCAGTCCACCCCTGCAATTGCCCCACAATTGCATGCTTCTGTGGGGTCCAGGGGGTTAAACCACATTGTGAGAAAGCAACACAATTCTGCCTGCTTTAACCCCTTGTTTTCTATACTGCACAAGGTTGCAGGACACTTCCAGAGTGGCCTCATTCACTTGAATGGGTCATGCTTGGCAAGTGCTACACCCATCAACCATGACAGAGCATATAACTCCTGCTGTGGCTGCGACATGTGTACCCCCCTGGCCACTGCAGCTAAAGGGGGTGCAGTTGGGGTGGGGGTGATAAAAAAAAACATCTTAACTATGGGGTTTTATCACACCCCAAACTGCAAATGTAAATGAATCCTTACTGTTCTTCACCCCCAATAAGGCTGCTTTCACACTGATGTGCCACGGTTTACCCACACCACTGCGCTTTGCACAAACTTCTATTAAATCCTACAGGTGTGTCAAACACACACATTCAGGAGTTTTGGTGCGCTTTCAGAAAGTGCACCAAACCCGCAGGGTATAATAGAAGTTTATGGCTAAGCGCATCAAACCCGCAGGACCACTGCACTGCACATGTGGTGTGAGTAAACTGCAGTACATCAGTGTGAAATCAGCCCTATACTATTATGCCCAGTGTATTGCTTCACAGTGATCTGAAGATCTCTTCTTTCCTGCTGCTGGCACCACTCTGGAGACCACTGGCCGCTGCAATGGCAATGACACAAGGCTGCAATGGCAATGACACAAGGCTGCAATGGCAAGGACATAAGGCTGCAATGGCAACGATACAAGGTTGCAAAAACACAAGGCTGCAATGACACTGGACAAGGCTACAGATGGACACTGATAAGGCTTCATTGATGGGCATTTAAATGTAAGTTCTTTTTCCTTAAATGTCCCTCCTAAAATATTTTTTCCTTAAAATTTCCTCCTAAACTTGGGGTACGTGTTATACGCTGATAAATACGGTAATTCCGAAAATCATCGGATTATTCTCCTGGAGCTCCCGCAGCAAAGACATATGACATAATTGGTCAAGATTAAGCAACCAATTTTTGGTCCAAGAAATCATCCTCCTCCTGTTTCTGGACTGGACTTGGGTCAAAGCAATAACTCCAAGGCCAATAATAGCACGTTCTCTCCTCTGATTCCGCAACATGGCTGGTTGACGAACGGCCGTTCAGAAACGAACTGAAAAGCACCAACTGAAAAGTGCAAATCAACACTCACCGAACTTCCACTAACACAAAATTAGCAGGAGCCCAAAGGGTGGCATCTGACAATCAAACTTCCTCTTTATCGGCTTATAGTACTACTAGTATGTTACTATGTTCGTGTTTGTTGGGCCGACAATTGTGTACCGTTTGTACGCAAGACAAATTCCTGGCACAAGTCCTTCGGATAAAAGTCTAATGCTCTGTTGGCCAAGAATTTCATTGTGTGTACGAGGCTTTAGTGTACGCTGTTGTATATTTAACGATCGGGGATGTAACTACTGATGTGGATTTTGAAGTTGGACACTTATGGACATTTGCAAGGCTTTGCCCTTAATACAAGAGAGACAATTCTGCTTAAACTATCACAGCCATTTTGCTAAAGCCTTTCTTTTCTAACCTAAAGACGGTCCCGTCCTCATTTAATCTTTTCATGGACATCTGTTGTTTTGTTGAGATAATAGAGTAAATGACCTTCACTTTATGTTCTTGTAATGTCATTATCTGGTCATATGTTATTTCATATTTATTGTTTAATTAGAACACCTGCATAATCTGGCTTTCAAATGGTCATATCGAAAAAATCGATCATCACAGTTGTTATGAGTGGCTTTCAACTGGAAGGAAAAACAGTTATTTTGAACTTAGAAAAGATTATGTTATATGTACATCTCACTGGCTCTGCAGTATGTTATGTAATATCAACCCATGTCTTTGGATCGTAATAAGTGTATAAAAGCAGTGTCTAGCTGATATAGAATCAGAACGATCACTAGCTTTCATCGTTCTATCACATGGTGAATAAATCTTTGCTTTGCATAGCAAGAAGTCTTTGTTCTTTTATCAAGGGGTATGTCCTGCCCAGACACTACGTTGCCACTTGCTGTAGTGGTTGGACCCAGAAGTCTCAAGCTCTTAGTATGAACTAAAAAGATATTGCTGCGCTAGATATATAAGTGCTATAAACAATCCCAATTAAATATAACACAAAGTGAGCACACATGAATCTTATGAAGAGTCCATGAACCATATCAAGTGCTAAAGTGAAACAAAATGATAGTCCTGTGTACATGAATATTCAAAACATAAAGAGAGTGATAAAAAAATATATGTATATATTAGCCGTAAAAAAAATTCAAATTGTAAATAGGCATTCAATCCATTTCCTTTGATTAAATCATGATGATACTCCCATACCTTAAACCAATGAGGCTTGCAGATATCACAAGTAAGTGTGGGTCCTTACCAGAACCGATGGACTCCCAAGCGAGCGGAGTCAACAGCGTGAGCAGAAATGACCTTCTGCGGGATAAACGACTCATCCGTGGACGCATGTTCCACCGATATCCTCTAAGGGTAAGCCAACATAGCATCCCCATGCTCGAACAGCGCGAGTAGTCCCGAATTCAGCCGATGATTTCCGGAAACAACCAATCCAGCACCCTCAATCACAGGCGGCCAATCCCTGCCAGGTTACAGCGTCTCCTCCCACTAGAACCAGGAAAACTCTCTGGTGAGGTACAGCGCATGAAAGCTTTCCAGCCAAGGAATCTGTGAAAGAGACAAACACTCAGGCCACCCAGCCACAAGTGATGGGGGGGGGGAGGAGACAAACGGACTCAAATCGTGACTGTACCGTTTAAAAAAGGGGCTATTTATTATTTAAAATAAGACCTGTACAGCGCTTTCATTAGAAAAAGAATCAGCCCCCCCCCCCCCCCCCCAATCAGGTGTAGCTAACCACCTTTTTAATAGCACATGAAGCCATTTGACTTTCAACTGTAGTAAGCGGTGGTCATTTTGATTAACTCAGCATGAAAAGAGCTTTCCTGGAGCATTTCAGTCCCTGGTATTGCAACTGAAGCAAACAATCACCTCATAGGTGTACGTAGCCTATTGCATTAGGGTGTGCACCACAAAGCTCAAACACACATGCCTTTCTCTGAAGCCTCAGCTGTACTGGACAGTGAATGAATAGCAAGTGCTCTTTGCTGAGCAGCTTTCTGTTCATTCACAAATTGAAGCATAGTAAACACAGTGTGTTCACTGTGTTCATTTAGAAAAAGAAGGGTGTGGTAAATGACATATTGGTTAGCCCCTTCCCTCGCTCTCCATCCTGAAACATCCAAAGCTGGGGGGGTGATGAGGAGAGGCGGGAAGCCAGCAGCACTGCAGGTGTGTATGTGGGGGGGGGGGAGCGCAACACAGGGGTTATTAGGGTGTGCCCTGGCACACCCCCTGCGCATGCCTATGAATCAACTATCGGTGGCAAGGCACTGTCAAAGATCTCTGCAATAAAGTTGTGGACAGGCACAAGTCATTTTGACAGAGCTCCCTTCCCTGAAATGATAGAGCCCATGAGTGGGTGTCGGTGATCATTCGTTGGCCGGCACCCACTGATCGGCAACAAACCACAGCACAATCGGGGCAGTGGGCACCATCTATCTGGAGTCGATGATCACATATCAGATACGTGATCCAGGACAGAGCAGGAGAAATTGTGCCTGATCATTGTGCCCCATTGTTGGTCTCATTGTGGGGAATTGTGTCCCTTCGTTAGTGTCAGTAAATTAAATAGTGTCCCAGCACAAATGCAAGCAAATGGGCGCAGTTTGGAGACCACTGCTATAGAGGAATATGCTTTGTTTATATTTTATGTCTGTGATTTACAAGCACATTAACCACTTCAGGTCCACCCCATTACAGTTTTACTGCTACAGGGAGGCACCTGTGCACTGGATCACATACTTTATATATACGTGATACGTGATCCGCAATATTGCAGTCCCACTTTAAGTTGCTGATTGCTGCCATTACTAGTTAAAAAATAAAGAAATAAATAACCAAAAATATGTAGTAGAATACATATTGGAAGAAATTTGATTTTTTTACTGGATATGTTTTATAGCAGAAATTAAACAAATATATATATATATATATATATATACACACACATATATATATATATATATATATATATATATTTTTTTTTTTTTTTTTTTATGGTCTTTTTTTGTATATGGCACAAAAAAAAAAGAAAAACACAGAGGTGTTCAAATACCACTGAAAGAAAGCTCTATTTGTGGAAAAAAAAAGGACATCAGTTTTATTTGGGTACAAAGTTGCATGACCGCGCAATTGTCAGTTAAACGAACGCAGTGCCGTATTGCAAAAAATGACCTGGTCATGAAGGGAGAAATCTTCCAGAGCTGAAGTGGTTAATGATAGTAACCGTTTTTACATAGCTCCCAACTGTCCCTGATTTCGAGGGACTGTCCCTGATTTGGAGCAATGTCCCTCTGTCCCTCTTTCCTCCTCATTTGTCCCTCATTTTGGTCTGATCTAAATCTTTGTATATAAAATGCACTTTTTATCATTCAAAAAGTGTTTTCCAGTGCTAAACTTTTCATCAAATTTCTATTTAGTAGTAGTAGAAGTAGTCGTAGAATAATAGTAGTAGAATAGTAGTGGTAAAAAAAAGCCCTTGTGGATTTTATTAAAGTGGTGCTCCGCACAAAAAAAAAAGATTAAAATTCCTAAAAAAATTAAAAATTTGGAAAAATTTTTTTTAACTTACCTCTTAGGCTCGATTCACACTAGCGCGTTTTTTGATGCATTTTTCAGAAATGCAAGGACATTTTTTAACATGGGTTCCTATGGAACATGTTCACATCAATGCATTTTTGTGCCTCTGCGTTTTTGGAAAGGGTCGGGGACTTTTTTTCATGCAAAATGCAGCGTTTTGCATGTAATAGAAGTCAATGGACCTGCATCAAAAACGCAAGTACCGCGTTTTTTGCCGCGATTTGCATTTTTTTTTCACTGTATATATCTGGTTACTAAGCAACCACGGTGTAGAAAAAAATGCAAAACGCGGCAAAATCGCGGTAAAAACGCGCGTCCAACAACGCGGCAAGCACCGCAAAAAGCACTGCAAAAACGCTCAAAAGCAACATGCATAGATGTGAATCGAGCCTAAATGCCTGTTGCTAGGGGGGTCCCTCGTAGTCTGCCTCCTTCAGTGCTTTGGCACCTGACGTCACTTTCCCTTGGCGCAGGAAGGGCTCAGCTCCGCCCCCTCTCTCCTGCCAGTCATCTGGGACGCGTCCCAGGTGACTGCGCCGCGCATGCGCCATGGGTGGGTGCACAGCCAGGTGCCCACAGTTGCAATACAGAGCGCCGTCGTGTGGAGGGGGAGACAAGCGGGGCTTCGTTCCGCTGGACCCTTGGACAGGTAAGTGTCCGATTATTAAAAGTCAGCAGCTGCAGTATTTGTAGCTGCTGACTTTTAATGTTTTTTTTTTTTTTAAGAGGAACTCTTCTTTAACTTTTTTGTAGATAATGCTCCCTTAAGGGTGTGTGACAGAGGGCGTGTCCTATGCTTACATACGTTCGCTAGGAGATGTCCCTCATTCCCATCTCCAAATGTTGGGAGGTGTGACTTTTAGCATAAAAGCGCACATGTTCTCTAGGACACGGCTGGCAGCACTCTAAAAAAAACAGAACAATCCTGTCATAACTACTCCCACCCACTCTTTCCACAGCAATAAAGAAATACGAGTGCAGAGAAAGTTGAGTGTTCGGAGCATGCGCATGAATGTATGGGCGGTCCGAGCTCAGATTGTTCACGCGTGCGCAGAGATTACCTGGCCCTCCCCTTCCGGGAAAGCTGTACCTTGGTTTGCTCACGTCCGCAGCTGCCCATAGAGAGGACATGATGGCGGCGTTCGGCAGGTTGTCCGGTGTTCTTGGCCGCTCCTTGGTTAGCCGGGGCCGTTTGTATTCTGCAGGTGCACACGCAGAGCACGGAGATGCAGGTAGGTTCCCGGGTGTGGCGGTGTCCCGGGTGACCTTCGCCGGCCTAGAGCGGTGTGTGGTGGGTGAAGGTCACCCCGGTAGCAGTTTGTGTGAGGCGCTCATGTGTTCTGTCTCCTCACAGCCCGGACGTGGAAGATCCTCACCTACGTGGTGGCGTTGCCCGGCGTGGCCGTCTGCATGCTGAACGTTTATCTCAAGTCCCAGCAACATCACGAGGACGAGAGACCCGAATTTGTGCCCTACGAGCACCTCCGGATCCGGAACAAGGTAACACACAGTGCAGGGGGGCAGGAGACTCCCCCAAGGTCACAGCACGATGATAGCCAGGCCGGTCACCAAGGCACTTCATTTATAATGTGCTGCCTTAGGAGAAATGCGCCTTCACCCATCTTCCTCTTTGTTAAAGTGCTAGTAAACATTTATTTGTTTTCTTAAAATAACGTGTACTTGCCTCCTCTGTGCAATGCTTTTGCACAGAGCAACACTGATCGTCTTCTTCTGGGATCCCCTGCTGGTGGTCAGGCCCCTCCTTTTCACTGGTGCCCCCACGGAAAGCTGCTTTCCTTAGGGACACCCCTGTATGTTCACTCTGGAGCCCCTGCTCCCATTTCCCAGCATTTGACAGCCAATGGCGCCCGCTGCTTTGCCCAGTGAGGAGCTGCCACGCTTGTGCACATTGCCGGATTGGATCAGGCACAGGTAAGCAAAAGGGTTGGGGGAGCAGGATGGGAAGCTGCAATACAGAAGGTTTTTCACCTTTTTAAAGCAGAGGTCTGCATAGTTGGGCACTCTTGACACAACCTGTGACAGTTCCTCACTTTTATTTTTTATAGTCAAACATCAGTCCCATATACTGTTGGCTGCTGTTTAGAGTAGAAATCCTCAGTCCTCCACCTCTGGATACCACTTTTAGCAGTGAACTTCTGCACCTGTGACGGGCAGACCTTAGAAGTTCTGACTATACCAGCACTTTCTGTTCTCATAGTATATTCATAGCACCCATACGATAAGTTCCAACAGTGCAAACCATTCATCTGCCCATCCATTCACATGCTTTGCATTGTGGGATTTTATAGTACAGGTGCCATGAGTTTGGCATGAGGGCAGAGAGTGGGCATAGTTGGCACTTTTGATGAGTGCCTGTAAAAGGCACAGCAGCTATTAACCCTCAAAGTACCACAACATTACTGCTGTAAAGTTTCCCAGGGCAGAGGAATGAGTATTTTGTACAGAAAACGGCAGCCACTAGTATACACTTAATTTCTGGTAAGTAGCATCCCTGGTGCAGTTTAACCACTTAAGCCCTGGACCAATTTTCAGCCTAAGGACCAGAGGTCTTTTTACAATTTCGCACTGCTTTAACTGGTAATTGCCCGGTCATGCAATGTTGTACCCAAACAAAATTTGCGTCCTTTTCTTCCCACAAATAGAGCTTTCTTTTGATGGTAATTGATTGCCTCTGATATATATATATATATATATATATATATATATATATATATATATATATATATATATATATATATATATATATATATATTTTTTTCCTTTTGTAGTGCAAGGGCCTGCCTGATTGCATACAAATTGAAACTCTCAAGACTTGATCTCATATTATATGGTTTTGGTAAATGTGAAGGGGAAAAAAAATCTACAGAAAATTGTATAAGTGTATCTGGCTTTACCAACCTAGCATTTTCCACTGTTTGGGGCTAAATAAATCTCAATTCAAACTGGGCAGGAAAAATGTTTGGAGTCTGTGATCCCCCGCCATTCAGTTGTAAGCGCTTTATTAATCCTCGTGTTCTAAGGCAACCCCTTGATAGCAGCTGTCAAAATTCTACAAAATAAATTTTCGTTTGTAAATGCAATGCTTGGCCTTGTAAAATGAATGCATTGTTAACCACTTGCTCACTGGGCACTTAAACCACCCTTCCTAACTAGACCAATTTCGGTGCTTTCACACTTTGACAATTGCTCAGTCATGTAACACTGTACCCATGTGAAATAGGTTTGACCTTTCACACAAATAGAGCTTTCGTTTGGTTGTATTTGCTCACCACTGGCTTTCGTTTTTTTTGCGCTATACATGAAAAAAGACCCAAAATATTGTAAAAAGAAAACAAAAAATGCATTTATTTTTTGGTTATAAATTTCAGTAATTTTTTTGGGATTTTGGCCAAAGTGTATACTGCTACATATCTTTGGTAAGTGTATTAATTGGTCTTTGGTTCACACTGACATGGGGAATGAAATTGTGAGAGTTCAGCTGGAATTTGCAGATTTGACATGTCAAATCGCTCCAATGTAAACCAGGACTTTTGCGATATTAACAAGCCAGTACAGTACAAATACCCCCCACATTACCCTTTTTGGAAAGTAGACATTCCAAGGTATTTAGTAAGAGGCATTATGAGGGATCTTTTTTTTTTTTTCACGGAATTGTCATTTATTTCTCATAGTGTGCATACTTCCAGTTACACCCCAAAATACATTCTACTACTCCTGATTTATGGTGATACCACGTGTAAGACTTTTACACAGCCTGGCCACATACAGAAGCCCAACGTGCAGGGCTCACCATCAGACTTTCTAGGGCCATAAATTGTACATTTTAATTTCTTGACTACCTCATACACTTTTGAAAGCCCTGGAGCACCAGGACTATGGAAAACGCCCGAAAAAGACCCCATTTTGTAAATCAAACACCCTAACGTATAATCTGAGGCATGAGTCTTTTGAACACTTTCCACGGGTTTTTGGGAAAATGTGGAAAGAATGTATTTTATTTTATTTTTTTACACACGTTCATATCTAGCAAAAATTACACCCCAAAAAACATACTGCTACTCCTGAGTATGGTGATACCACATGTGAAACTTTTTTTTTACACAGCCTGGCTACATGCGGGGAGTACCATCAGGTGTTCTAAGAGCATAAATTGCACATTTTATTTGACTACCTATCTCAATTTTGTGAGACACTGGGCACTAATGTGGCATGGATGGGTAGAGATCAGTGCTGTGGGAACTTCAGATAAAGTTTACAGTGCTGCTGCACCCGCTTCCTTCCTCTCCTTGCACACTGTACTGATCAGTGAGAGGGGAGGAGCTGAACCGAACATGCTCTGGTCTGTTGACAACCCAATGATGGAGCAATCACGTGGTAAAGGGTTGCTGTCATTGCAGAGTGTGCGCATGATTCTGGGAGGACGTCATTTGACAGCATCCCAGAGTTATCTGACCGTGCTGCAGTCGTCGTTAAGCTATGGCCTGGTTGGCAACTAGTTAGATTGGTGGAGACTGGGCTTGGTTCTACCCATTAGTTCTCCACACACATTGTAGGGTAGACTTTGGATGGATGTAGTGTGTGTGTGTTGAAGGGAACTGGAGAACCCAGAGGAAACCCGTACAAACGGAAGGAATATGCAGAGTCCATGAAAGTTGTGACCCTGGTGTGTGTATGATATATATCTATCCCTTGTGATCCCATGAGATCTAGTCACATGTTTTGACACACAAGTCACACATGAGAATTGAATCTAAATATAGGTGAAAGTTTGACCAGGATCGGCTCCTTACTTGGATCTGTGATCAGCCGAGTTTCAGACTTCATCACAGAACGTGCTGTGTGTGACCCGCAGGGTCGTTGCTGACACCGCTTACTCCATGGACGTCCTCCCGGCAATTAAGGCTTACTCTGTAGCCATCTTTCAGTTATAGCGTGGGTGGAAAGTAGTTAAAGGGGTTTTAAAGGTAAGTTTTTACCATAATGCAGTTACCCATCCTGCCCCATGATGGCCAGTGATGAGGGGGCAAGCCTGGGTCCTGCTGACAGACGGCAAGCTTGGGAGCAAGCCCAATAAGTGCTCCCATAGCAAGCAGCTTGTTATGGGGAGGGGGGGGGGGGTTGCTGCAGAGGACCCTAGAACAGGAGATTCGGGGCTCCTCTGTACAAAACTATTGCTAAGTATGACATGTTGTTTTAAAGAACAAAATACTGATTCTAAATATAAGTGTTATGCCACCATGTAAAAGCAACAAATTGAACTCTTACTTTAGAACCAAAAGTTTTTTTTTTTTGTTTTTTTTTATCAATGTGTTGAGATAAAAAGCCACCTGTGTGCAGCTGCCCGGGACTCCCCTCTTGATTGGCTGAGACACAGCAGTGGCGCCATTGGCTCCTGCTGTTGTCAAAACTCAGCCAATCAGGTGAGGGGGTGGGGCCAAACCACAGTTCTGTGTCTGAATGGACACCGCTTCTGCTCGGGTGCCCACTTGGCAAGCTGCTTGATGTGGGGGTACTCAACAGGAGGGAGGGGGCTAGGAACCCGAGAGGGGTGCTCTGTGCCAAACTACACAGAGCAGGTAAATGTAACATGTTTGTTATTTTAATAGGGGGGGGGGGAGATCACTTTAATTGGCGCTTGTCTAAATTGGCCCAAGTATGTGTATGTATGAATTTGGGACCTTGGATTGTAAACTCCTTGAGGTCAGGGACTGATGTCACTGTATATTGTATATGTAAAGAGCTATGAGAATTTCTGTGGTGCTTCATAAGTGCCTTTACTAAATTGTGGCACTAGCATTGAAATATATAAATGTTTGAAATGTGAAATAGTTTGCCTCACTTAAATGCTCTAAGATTACACAATTGTAAAATGTACTCGTTTTTACTAACACAATTGTCTTTCTACAGAAATTTCCCTGGGGAGATGGAACAAAAACTCTTTTCCACAACCCTCATGTAAATCCTCTTCCAGATGGCTATGAAGACAGTGGGCACGACCATTAGCCCTTTAAATGTTTTCTTGACCAAAATGTTGAATGGGTCCACATATTATGAAGGGATCAGGCTGCTTATTTAAAATTAAACCTGACCTACATTAACAGTAGAGGTCACTTAAATAAAGCTTATGGCTTGTGCTAAAAACGTGGCCTTGTGTTTTTTTTTGACAGTTTGACTTTGACACAGTTGTACAGAACACCAGTCTCTATGAATAGATTGTGTTTTATATAGAGCATTTTCATCTTGTATCATTTAGGGCTGAACTACACTAGAGCCAAACCATTCATGGAATTATGAAATTGCACACATGCCACATATCTACTGTGTATGGTGTTTGAAAAAAATAAATAAAAATTGAGAAAAGATATACGCTGGAGTTGCTGACCTTGACTTAAAATGCTTCTGGTCTAGATAATATGCTGTTCAAATTACTTCAATGCTTTCTGAATCCTAATATGCTGGCAGTCCTAACTTTTTTTTTTTTTTGGGCAATAAGTGACTAGTAAACAGCATATTCTGGTGGTTAGCAATAGTAGCCTGTTTCCCTTGGTGCACATGCAATTTAATTTTTGTGGCTCTAGGGCCAGCTCACACCAGATGCAGGGTTTTTTTTTTTTTTTTTTCCTTCTGCACAAAATGCATACAGTGTTTTTTCTATGTATTCCAATGGCTCTAGTAATGCACCCCCCTTTCAGCAATGTTGTACTTAAGGGAAGTTGTAATTTTATAGTAGACTTGTTCCATAAATCTTCCTCCCACCCCCTCAATGGAAGGCACAAAGCCAGATCCTTCATCCTAATGGTGTGACCTCCAACATTGTGCTGCACAAAAAGTCAATGCTATCTAGCCCCTACATGTGCTTGCATCATCCATTTGTACCCCTGATCACAGTGGCCCTATAGCCATGGTCATAATTAGGCATGCATGAATTTGGAATATGAAGATGTATGTGCAAAGCTCCAAGTCCAGCATGTTTTGGAATGGGATAGGGTTTGATTCATTCAGTTGGTCTCTTGAGGGCTGTGGTGTTTTTTTTTTTTTTTTTTGTCTCCCCCCCACCTCTGGCTAGAGGCTTTTCAGCCAACCTAGGGAAATGCTTGCCTCGTTCACCCTCCAATTATTTTCTGTTTTGAAGTAGTTTAGTATGTCCTGTCAAATTCGTAGCTAAACATGTTCCAGTCAGGACTTTTTCATTAAACTTTTATTAGAAAAACATTTGAAATACAAATGGTAAACCTGTCAGTTTCACATATAGGTGTCTGAAAAACTATAGTTTCACAATTATACAAATGTATAATCCTGCAGAAAAAGGTATGAACTGTATGACCTCTGCAACATCTCCAAAATATGCCCCTTTCTAACCAATGACACAACAAATCTCTTAATTCACTTGCTGGTCATCTCCCGCCTCAACTACTGCAACTCCCTTCTCATTGGCTTACATAGTCTATCACCTCTTCAATCCATCATGAATGCCGCTGCCAGACTCATCCACCTTACCAATTGCTCTGTGTCTGCTACTCCTCTCTGTCTATCCCTTCACTGGCTTCCGCTCAGCCAAAGAATTAAATTCAAAATACTAACAACTACATACAAAGCCATCCACAACTCTGCCCCCAGCTACATCACTAGCTTAGTCTCTAAATACCAACCTACTCATTCTCTTCGTTCCTCTCAAGACCTGCTCTCTAGCTCCCTCATCACCTCCACCCATACTCTCCTCCAGGACTTTTCCAAAGCCTCTCCAATCCTATGGAATGCCCTACCCCCAATATATCTGCCTATCTCCTACTTTATTAGCTTTTAGATGATCCCTGAAAACACTTCTCTTCACAGAAGCCTACCCCACACACACACCTAACTGTATTTTCATTTTTTCCATCAGCTCATCCCCCCCCCCCCCACAGTTATTATCTTTTTGTTTCAACTTGACCCTCCCTTCTAGATTGTAAGCTCTAACGAGCAGGCTCCTCTGATCCCTCCTGTATTGATTTGTATTGTAAGTGTACTGTCTGCCCTCATAGTAAAGCGTTGTGCAAACTGTTGGCGCTATATAAATCCTGAATAATAATATAAGCTTTATAGTACTGGCTAGTGGAATGCATTGATGCCACTAAATATACAAAGGTACTAGTCCTACTAATTTAAGGACTGCTTATAGCATCTGTACCTTCAACTAAGGGGTTCCCTCTCCAACGATTAAGTAAATCTTCAGTTCTTATGATGCTGTCAGAAGAACATGAGGCAGACCTAGGACCTACAGCAAGATATTGCAGTAAGTGGGACCTGTGGAAATGGCAAGGAGGGATGCCAGGAAACAAGTTCTCTGGGGGACCTGCAGAGACAGATTGGTCATATAAGGGGTCCTGCTATGCAAGCAGCAGGGACTTGTGTAGGTTTTTCAGAAGGTAGTTGTCTATCCATGGGGAACAATATCTATTCAAAATTATGGGTTGTGACAGTTAGTATTGCTGCCATTATTTTTGTGGCTCAAAATCCACACCATTTTAGTTTTACTTTGCTGCCGTTCAGCTGAATGTCAGTAATTGAAGTTGAGTGTTGGTGGAGTCAAGTGGCTTTAAATTCAGAAGGACCTCCTTTTGGGGATTTGTGGATGCCCATGCCAAGGACTGGGTATGCTGATTGCTACGCATTGATCCAAAATTGTTTAATCCTGGAGAAAATCTTACCAGATATGTAAGAGTGCCTGGGCAATGGCAGCTCCTAAAGCATGATTGTATCCCCCCCACATTCTATTCAAAGCTAAGAGAAAAAAAATATTTTTTGCCTTTAGTTAGAATACACATTGGCACTGAAGCCCTTTCCCCACTTCCCTTCCTGTGTATGGGTTTTTAGTTTTTTTGCATGTGCATAGGCTAGAAGGGTGTAGGTCCACGGGCTTGCCCCAAAGGTCTTGGGGGGATGGGGGTGGCACACGTGTATTTTTGGTCAGTCTCCCTTGGGGGAAGCCCTACCTAGTATTTGAGTAGGCTATCTGAATAAAGGGGTTTGTTTGATTTTGGCTGGGTAGGCCATGAGTTACCCCAGTCTCCTTCAGGAGCCTTGTGTGCCCTATGTGATCAGGGCAGGGGTCCTTTCACTTTGGAGGAGTATTATGTGCACACTTTTTTTATTTAATTTTTAATTTTTTTTCACCTGGTGTTTAGTTTCAAGTGTGCTCACCGCACTGCACAGGTTTAAAGAAATAAAACTTACAGTTGTGCTCATAAGTTTGCGTATCCTGGCAGAATTTATGATTTCTTGGCCATTTGTAAGAGAATATGAATAACACAAACTTTTCTTTCACTCATGGTTAGTGTTTGGCTGAAGCCATTTATTGTCAATCTACTGTGTTTACATTTTAAATCCTAATGACAACAGGCACTACCCTGATCAAAAGTTTACATACCCCATTTCTTAATACCGTGTATTGCCCCCTTTAACATCAATGACAGCTTGAAGTCTTTTGTGGTATTTGGATGAGGCTCTTTATCTTCTCAGATGGTAAAGCTGCCCATTTCTCTTGGGGGGGGGGGGGCCTCCAGTTCCTGTAAATTCTTGGGCTGTCTTGCATGAACTGCATGTTTTGTTTTCCCCAGAGTGGCTCAATGATATTGAGGTCAGGAGACTAAGATGGCGAGGGGGCGGGACCGGATGTCTATGTGAGAGGATGCTTCAGCTCCCTCGGCTTTCAATCCACCTTAATCCTTCTAATATTCTTGCCATCCTGCCGAATTAGTGACTGCTGCTGCTTGGGGTACACATCCATGCCCTCCAAGCGGAGATTTAGCAAGAAACCGACTCCTAAGCCCCACAACTCGCCGGCTGCACTTTGCGCCATCTTGCCTTCTCCCTTCAGGACGACTGCCTCCTTTGTCTCACTCATGGAGCCACAGCAAACCCATCCGGTGGATGGTGGCTAATACACCTCTGGGCACAGCTGACCTGAGCACTGGGATAGGTCGGCCCTGTTTCTCCGGGCCAGACATCCACAGCCACCCTCTTGGCGGCCATTGAGGCCAGCAGATCCTCCCTTATGGGCTGCATTGATTCCCTGGCCCTGGAATCTGGCCTAATCCGAAATGATACAGAAAAGTTCCGGGGGCGGATGGTGGAGGCAGAGTCCAGAATCTCTGAAGTGGAGGATGCAGCGACCACCTCTGAACGCACCATTGCAGACCTGCAGCGCATGGTAAAAATGCTCACAGATCGCTCTGAGGACGATGAGAGCAGACTCCGCCAGCATAATGCCCGGCCTGCCTGAGAGAGCTGAAGGGGCTAGCCCGGCATCTTTTACTGAAGATTGCTTTAAACAGCTCCTGCATCTTACTCAGGTTTTCTCAGCCTACATAGTGGTTTGAGCACACAGGGTGCCGACTGGGCCTAGACGGGCGGGAGCGCCTCCTAGGCTTTTCTTGGTGAAATTCCACAATTACCAAGATCGGGATCTTATCCTTGCTGCTGCCAGAAAGAATCCTCAGCTCAAGTATGAGAACACCACCGTTCACCTGTTCCCTGATTTCTCTCCTGAGATTCAATGTCGCAGGCGCTCTTTTGTGGATATCTGTTAATGCCTCAGGGAGAAGGGATGTACATACAGTATGCTGTATTCAAGCAAGCTGCAAGTTTTGCATTAAGGTACTGTTAATTTTTTTTCTTACCCCATCGGAGGCTGCTGACTGGCTGGACACCTTAGGATGATTACTGCCCATACAGGTGTGACTGTCTTGGCAGTCTTCCCCTGGCTTCTGACTACTTAATGGGGCTTATGCCCCCCCCCCCCCCCTCCTTGATCTCCGTCCATCTTTTTTTTTTTTCCTCCCCTTCTTTGTGTCTTATTTTCTCCTTTCATGAACGTAACTAGACACACGTGTAGGTACCAGGAGTCGCTTATGTACATGTATATCAATCTATAGTCCATCATTGGGACTTGCATAGAATACTATATATGCTATATATATATATATATATATATATATATATATATATATATATATATATATATATATATATAGGAGCTGGAATTTTTTCCCCCTGTTCCTCTCCCCACCCCCCACCCCACCCCCTCCACTGCAGGCCTGGGCAGCCCCCCTTTTTTTGTTTTGTATTAAATCTAGTGGCAAAGTTTTGTTTTTTTGGTTCACACATGCTGCTGGGACAGGGAGTTATGTTTAATGAACTATGTTGGGTTTTTATTTTCTTTTGTTTCTGTTTTTTACACAACAGCCCTTTTAGGGATGGTGAGAGGCAGTGTATTTTCAGCTCCTCCACTGTCCCTATGTGTAAGGGTTAACTGTAAGTGGTTATTCACTACTCAGCACTGTAAGTGGCAATGTAAGATTCCTCAATCCTTCGCTGTGCTTAGGCCCTCATCTTGTGACAGCTTTTGGTATTGCACTCATGGGCACACACATTAAACTTGTTTCCTGGAATGTCAGGGGATTAAATTCTAAATTTAAAAGAGCCCTTTACAAACCCAGTGCCTGCATATCATGTTTCTTCAGGAAACACACCTTATGGGTAATAAAGTCCTAGCCCTGAAGCACCCCTGGATACAGCGAGCTATACACGTCACTTACTCATCCTATGCCAGGGCAGTCACCATCTTCCTGCACAAAGCCTTGCCATATAGCAGAGGTTGTTACAGATCCAGATGGGAGGTATGCTATGGTAGTATTGGAAATACATACCTGCCATATAGCACTAGTGAATGTATATATCCCACCTCCTTTCTCCAGTGAGCTTTTATATATAATGTTAGACAAACTGGCTGCATTGGCTCCAGTGAAAATCCTACTGGCTGGAGACTTCAATAATATCCTGGATTACACACTAGATACCTCAAACCCACACCGTGCACAGAATCTGGATCTGGTCCATTGGGCCACTTCTGCGGGGCTGACAGAATTATGGAGGTGGAAGCATCCGAACCTCAAAAGCTACTCTCATCTGTCCCTGGGACATGCTTCCTCTTCCAGAATTGACCTGGCCTTTGCCTCATCCAATCTACTGCCGTTGGTATTGGAGGCCTCATATTTACCAGGGGTTCTGTCTGGCCATTCTCCACTTCAAGTTGTGCTGCACTTGGTGGGTCCTGGTCCTCAGGTACATGGAGGCTTTCACCAGAGTGGGTGTGTGATCAGTTTGTGGAGGGGGTCATTCAGACACTGTTATAGTCTTATTGGCAGATTAACGAGGGCTCCTCGACCACACAGTTAAATTGGGATACATTTAAAGTGACACTTAGAGGCAAGTACATCTTGGCCATTAAGGCTGCTAAAACCCAATATCGACATGATATTGGGGTATTGCAGGAGAAGGGGCGGCTATGCTCCCAGATATATGCTGATAATCCCTCATCTGCCTCTCTGGCAGACCTGTGCCAACCCAGAAGGGGGCTACATCTGCACTATAAGGATATGACAAAAAAGGACAGTAAGAGGATAATGGAGTGGGTATTTGAATAGGGGGACAAGAATGGACGCTTGCTGGCCATACTGGTGGCTGATAGCCGTGCATCCACTGGTTGTCCCTTGTGTGTATTCACCCTCTGGATCACTAGTGTCTACTAGAGTGGAAATTCTTGATGCTTTCCTTTCTTTTTATGCAATGCTATACTACTCTATCCCATCCTACCCCAAGGAGGACATGGCTGCGCTTTTGGAACCACTGCACCTTCCCACTTTGCCTTCATCGAGATATCCAAGCTCCCTGATTCACCTTTTAGGCCGGAGGAACTTGATGTAGCAGTAGCATCCTTCCCAAACCATAAGGCACCAGGCCCAGTTGACCTGCCTGCTAAGTGGTATAGGCAACATAAGGAAATTATCTCACCACGTTTGTTGGCCCTTTATCAGGAATGCTTAAAAATGGGCCAGCTGCCTCCCTCAATGTACGAAGCACATATTGTACTTATAGCCAAGCCAGACAAGGACCCCCTCCACTGCGCCACATATAGGCTGAGCTCATTACTGAATATGGATTTTAAAATCCTTACAAAAATGCTGACCAACAGGCTTATGTCAGTTATATCCAAGTTAGCGTTTGAAGACCAAATGGGGTTCATGCCTGGAAAAGCCACTGATATAAACCTGAGAAGGGTATACACCCATGTACAGATAGGCCTTGAGACTACCAAAGGAGGAATAATAGTCTTTTTAGATTTAGAAAAGGCCTTTGAGTGGATTGGAGCTATATGCAAGATGTGCTCTGGCGGTTTGGGTTTGGCCCTATATTTCATCAATGGATTGCACTACTATATAATTCCCCAGTTGCGGCAGTCAGACTTAATGGGATGGTGTCGGGGTTCTTCCCAGTAGCTAGGGGAATATGCCAGGGCTGCCTACTTTCAACAGGCCTATTTGCCTTGCTTATTGAGCCTTAAGCTGCAGCCTTGCGTGCGTCTTCTGGGGTGCAGGAAATATGAGTGGGTGTATTGGAGGAAAAAAAATGCTATACACGGATGATATGGTGCTTCTCCTGTAGGATCATGATCGCTCATTGACCACTGCCCTATCTATCCTAGACACCTTCTCCCAGGTTCTCCGGTCTTAAGGTAAATTTTGGTAAGTGGCAAATTCTGCCATTGCAAGTTCCAACCCCAACCCTTAGGGCCCCGACAGGCTGCCCCCTCCAGTGGGTGGATGAGGTGAAATATCTGGGACTGCATATTACCCAGTTGGTATCTGATTTTATCCCCCTTAATGTTGCTCCGATCGTTCAGACACTTAAGCTGCGCACACAGGCTTGGTGTAACCTACCATTGTACCTGATTGGGAAAATAAACTTGCTAAAAATTTAATTTCTCCCCCTATTACTTTACATCTTTAGGAATTCCCCGGTCTGGATACCTCAGGCTAGTTTCCAGTCCATTGACAGAGTGATTACAGACTTCCTCTGGGGTGGGGGGACTCCACGCATTAGATTGCAAGTGCTACAGCAACCCTGGAAAGAAGGGGGGGTTGGCTGTATCCAACTTTGTTAGGTATTTTTTAGCAGGGCAGTTGGATTTTGCACATAGATGGTTGACTCAACCAGAGAATGATACAGCGGTGACTTTGGAGACCACAGTGGTTGGCTCATATGAGGCACTATCTGACCTACTATACAGGGGAAGAGGGGCCCCCTATCCCATGACGGGGTCAATCCGCTCAATTATCAGAGCATAGGACCTGACTAGAAGGACGGCACTTCAGGACGGGGTAGTGTCACCTTATGAGAAAAACACGAGCACGAAGTCCGAAGCTGTGCTAGAAAAAATATGTATAAGTAACAAATTGAAAAGATGTGTGTGAATGTGACAAAATGAATATTGAGAAAATCTACCAGCACCTAAAAGTCTAGTATCAAACTCAAAACCATAAATAAAAACACAAAAAATGTAGCGATAAAATTACAAATGAGATGCAAAAAAAAAAGTGAAAACAAGGAAAAACCAGAAAAAAATAAAGCAGAGTTTCATTAAGATACCACTTCAATTCCTGTGTTTGTTAGCCCATTCACCTCCTAAGAGGAAAAAAAACGTAATGACGTCACTGCCGCAGGCTCTACCCTATACATTTCGTCACAATAGGACGTCGTCTGGGGATTGGCCAGGTGACTGTGTCATCACGTTTGCCCATTATATACACCATAGATGTCAATAATAATAATGACGGCTAATTGCATTCAACCTTCTCAAGCTAATTTAGATACATGTGTTTCCTCACATCAAGCAGCAGAAGCACAAAATTTACCAGAAACTTGTTTAAAAGAGTCTATTACATGTGAAATAACTCCATTAGGATTCTGTTTATCTCGTGTAATTAAGGAAAAATTTGACATGGAGATTTTATAGATATTTTGTCATTACTTCCGTCTGCCAAAGATTTTATTAGTAAATCTGAAAAAAGAGGACGAGGAAAGACGAAGACCTGTATCCAAGTCATTTAACAACTAGGCTTTTTGTATTTTTTCAGGAATTTTGCTTGAGAAATTTCCGGAAAAAAGAGCAGGGCTTTTCCAGCATTTAGATATTGTTCTTGAAGCATTTAGGAAATCTTGGTAGTTCTACCTGGTATAATTATGACAAGGCTTTTTGTCTAAAATTATCGGTACACCCTACCTTAAAATGGGGAGTAAAGGGCGGTGGCCTCTGGCTCAACCTTTTTCTACCCCAAAGATCAGTTTATGCCAAGCAGAACCCAAATTCTCAGCTTTCAAGCTATGTATATAAAAAAAAAGTAATTTGCTTCAATTTTATTGAAAGCCAATACAAGTGGCCGAACTCATGTAAGTACTGGCCCGAGTGTGCCTTTTGTGCTGGAGCACATCCAGTGTCAAAGTGTTTTTAAAAAAATGTCAGAGGGCTCCGCGTGCCAGCTGTAGCACACGTGCCATAGGTTCGCCATCACTGGTATAGAATGTTTATAAGGCCACACAGGGACGTTAGATGGGATGTTTATTTAGACATAGATTTGTTTTCTTTTGGTCCCCCCTCACGTTCCTTTTTCCTTCTTTTGACTGACAATGATGTCTGTGTATTTCTATGTAGTTGTTGCTCTAAGCATGTAGTAGCCAAAGTTCTGATTGACTTCATATGATTGCATGATTGCATTATTCTAACAAGGTGCACAGCTGAGAGTGATTTTAAATGTTCCGCTGACGTCGTCGTCCTCCCCTGTGTTTTACACAAGGGGGGTGCCCTATTTAACCACTTAAGCCCCGAACCTATTGTCAGTCTAAGGACCAGAGGTCCTTTTACAATTTCTCACTGCACTGCTTTAACTGGTAATTGCGCGGTCATGTAATGTTGTACCTAAATGAAATTTGCGTCCTTTTCTTCCCATAAATAGAGCTTTCTTTTGATGGTTTTGATTGCCTCTGCGATTTAAATTTTTTAAGATACAAATAGAAAAAGACCGAAAATTTGGAACAAAAAATATATTTTCTAATTTTTGTTATAAGAAAAATCGAATAAACTAAATTTTAGCCATACGTTTAGGCCAAAATGTATTCAGCCACATGTCTTTAGTAAAAAAAAAGTCAATAAGCGTGTATTTATTGGTTTGCACAAAAGTTATAGCGTCTACAAACTAGAGTACATTTTCTGGAATTTACACAGCTTTTAATTTATGACTGCCTATCTCATTTCTTGAGGTGCTAAAATGGCAGGGCAGTACAACCCCCCCCCCCTAAATGACCCCATTTTGGAAAGTAGACACCCCAAGGAAATTGCTGGGAGGCATGTTGAGCCCATTGAATATTTTTTTTTGTCCCAAGTGATTGAATAATGACAAAAAAAAAAAATGTTTACAAAAAGTTGTCACTAAATGATATATTGATCACACATGCCATAGCTATATGTGGAATTGCACCCCAAAATATATTCTGCTGCTTCTCCTGAGTACGGGGATACCACATATGTGGGACTTTTTGGGAGCCTAGCTGCGTACGGCACCCCAAAAACCAATCACCGCCTTGAGGATTTGTAAGGGTGCAAATTTTTTATTTCACTCTTCACTACCTATCACAGTTTCGAAGGCCATAAAATGCCAAAATAGCACAAAACCCCCCCAAATGACCCCATTAGGAAAAGCAGACACCCCAAGCTATTTACTGAGAGGCATGTTGAGTCCATGGAATATTTTATATTTTGCCACAAGTTGCGGGAATATTACAAACTTTTTTTTTTTGCACAGAGCTGTCACTAAATGATATATTGCTCACACATGCTATGGGCATATGTGAAATGACACCCCAAAATACATTCTGCTGCTTCTCCTGAGTACGGGGATACCACATATGGGGGACTTTTTGGGAGCCTAGCCGCGTACGGGACCCCGAAAACCAAGCACCGCCTTCAGGATTTCTAAGGGCATTCATTTTTTATTTCACTGAGCCTGAATCTGACAGATGAGTGACTTCCTCTTCACTAGTGATGGACGAACTTCCGACGGGACGTTTCGCGAACGCGAAACGCGAACGGACACAAACGTTCGCGAAAACGACCGTTCGCCGCGGGCTCCATTGACTTCAATGGGAGGCGAATTTCGCAAACCTTTAGGTCGAATTTGCGGCCACGGGGTAATTATTAGGGGGTAGCACGTAGTCCCACCACCTGGACAATAGCATAATACATGTATGAGGTGAATTTGGGATCGATAACTACAAGCATTTTTTTTTTATTTGGGAAATTGTTCTGACAATTCAGGACTATGGAGCTAATGAAGGCAATGGAGGAGAGGGAAGGTCAGGGACCAGGGTAGGCAAACAAGAGGGTGCAGGAGATACAGAGCACTGACAGCAGCACCGTAATACAGAGCACTGACATCAGCACCGTGACATACAGCGCTGACAGCAGCTCCGTGACATACAGCGCTGACAGCAGCTCCGTGACATACAGCGCTGACAGCAGCTCCGTGACATACAGCGCTGACAGCAGCTCCGTGACATACAGCGCTGACAGCAGCTCCGTGACATACAGCGCTGACAGCAGCACCGTGACATACAGCGCTGACAGCAGCTCCGTGACATACAGCGCTGACAGCAGCTCCGTGACATACAGCGCTGACAGCAGCTCCGTGACATACAGCACTGACAGCAGCTCCGTGACATACAGCGCTGACAGCAGCTCCGTGACATACAGCGCTGACAGCAGCACCGTGACATACAGCGCTGACAGCAGCTCCGTGACATACAGCGCTGACAGCAGCTCCGTGACATACAGCGCTGACAGCAGCTCCGTGACATACAGCGCTGACAGCAGCTCCGTGACATACAGCGCTGACAGCAGCTCCGTGACATACAGCGCTGACAGCAGCACCGTGACATACAGCGCTGACAGCAGCTCCGTGACATACAGCGCTGACAGCAGCTCCGTGACATACAGCGCTGACAGCAGCTCCGTGACATACAGCACTGACAGCAGCTCCGTGACATACAGCGCTGACAGCAGCTCCGTGACATACAGCGCTGACAGCAGCACCGTGACATACAGCGCTGACAGCAGCTCCGTGACATACAGCGCTGACAGCAGCTCCGTGACATACAGCGCTGACAGCAGCTCCGTGACATACAGCGCTGACAGCAGCTCCGTGACATACAGCGCTGACAGCAGCTCCGTGACATACAGCGCTGACAGCAGCTCCGTGACATACAGCGCTGACAGCAGCTCCGTGACATACAGCGCTGACAGCAGCACCGTGACATACAGCGCTGACAGCAGCTCCGTGACATACAGCGCTGACAGCAGCTCCGTGACATACAGCGCTGACAGCAGCTCCGTGACATACAGCGCTGACAGCAGCTCCGTGACATACAGCGCTGACAGCAGCTCCGTGACATACAGCGCTGACAGCAGCTCCGTGACATACAGCGCTGACAGCAGCTCCGTGACATACAGCGCTGACATCAGCACCGTGACATACAGCGCTGACAGCAGCTCCGTGACATACAGCGCTGACAGCAGCTCCGTGACATACAGCGCTGACAGCAGCTCCGTGACATACAGCGCTGACAGCAGCTCCGTGACATACAGCGCTGACAGCAGCTCCGTGACATACAGCGCTGACAGCAGCACCGTGACATACAGCGCTGACAGCAGCTCCGTGACATACAGCGCTGACAGCAGCTCCGTGACATACAGCGCTGACAGCAGCTCCGTGACATACAGCACTGACAGCAGCTCCGTGACATACAGCGCTGACAGCAGCTCCGTGACATACAGCGCTGACAGCAGCACCGTGACATACAGCGCTGACAGCAGCTCCGTGACATACAGCGCTGACAGCAGCTCCGTGACATACAGCGCTGACAGCAGCTCCGTGACATACAGCGCTGACAGCAGCTCCGTGACATACAGCGCTGACAGCAGCTCCGTGACATACAGCGCTGACAGCAGCTCCGTGACATACAGCGCTGACAGCAGCTCCGTGACATACAGCGCTGACAGCAGCTCCGTGACATACAGCGCTGACAGCAGCTCCGTGACATACAGCGCTGACAGCAGCTCCGTGACATACAGCGCTGACAGCAGCTCCGTGACATACAGCGCTGACAGCAGCACCGTAAGCAGCCCCAGGAGGAAGTCAGCACAGCACAGGGATGGTGTGATCCCCTCATAATAAGAACCCCCAGGAGGAAGTCAGCACAGCACAGGGATGGTGGGAGCCCCTCATAATAAGAACACCCAGGAGGAAGTCAGCACAGCACAGGGATGGTGGGAACCCCTCATAATAAGCAGCCCCAGTAGAAATATGACACCGCTCAACCTCTTCAAAGAGGAGGGTAGGGGCATATAGTACGGTGTGCTTTTTTGGGTCAGGGAAGTGAGCCAAATGAATTAAGAAGGTCTGTGTGCTTGATTCCAAAAATTGTTTATAGACATATACATGGTCTACTGATCACATGTGTTGAATTCCTCCGAGATCCATGCCTCATTCATTTTTAGAAATGTGAGGTAGTTAACACTGTGGTGAGCTAGGCGAGTACGCTTATCGGTCACAATCCCCCCTGCTGCGCTGAACGTCCTTTCGGACAGGACACTGGATGAGGGGCAAGCCAACAGTTCGATTGCAAATTGGGCAAGCTCTGGCCAGAGGTCAAGCCTGCCCACCCAGTAGTCTAGGGGTTCATCACTCCTCAGAGCGTCCACATCGGCCGTTAACCCAATGTAGTCGGACACCTGACGGTCTAGGCGTTCCCTGATGCTGGATCCGGATGACACCTGTCGATGGGTCGGCTGAAAGAATGACCTCATATCCGAAGTCACCAACACATCTTCAAACCGGCCTCTTCTTGCAGGCGCTGTTGGATTGGTACCCGCAAATCCTTCTCTGGGAGTGGGAATTGCTCCTCTGCCAGCGCACGCAAAAGCAGAATGCAGCATTTCTCGAAGCAAGGCCTGGAAGTGCTGCATTCTGACAGCCCTCTGCGACGGCGGTAACATTTCCGCCATTTTGTGTTTGTACCGGGGGTCTAAGTACGTTGCCACCCAGTACTGGTCCTTGACCCTCATGCTTTTTATACGGGGGTCCCTATTAAAACACTGGAGCATGAAGGCCCCCATTTGCACTAAAGTGGAAGCGGTGTGGTGGCCTGGCTCCTGCTCATCATCCAGGATAATGTCGTCCTCTTCATTCTCCTCTCCCCATCCTCGCACAACAGGGATCCCAGAAAGGTTTAAAGCATGCTCTTCTTGCTCCTGCTCATCCGCCCCGGCACCATCCTCCTCTGACTCCTCATCAGACTCCTGTTGTTGACTTGTCTCAGATAGAGTAGCCCCCCCTGGGAATTCATCCAGCATTGCGACTTCCTCATCTTCCCGCTCCTGCTCCTCCACAGCCTGATCAATGACACGACGCAATGCACGCTCCAGAAAGAAGGCATAAGGTACCATGTCACTGATGGCGCCATGGCTGCGACTGACCAGTTTGGTGATCTCCTCAAATGGCCGCAGAAGTCTGCATGTGTCGCGCATGAGCAGCCACTGGCGCGGTGAAAAAAAACCCAGCTCCCCAGAACCGTTTCTTTCGCAGAGTTCATACAGGTAGACGTTAACTGCACGTTTCTGCTGGAGCAGCCTATCAAGCATATAGAAGGTTGAGTTCCATCGCGTCGGGCAATCGCAAATAAGACGTCTGACCGGCAGATGGTGTCGCCGCTGAATGTCAGCAAGGCGAGCCATGGCCGTGTAAGATCTTCTGAAATGGGCCGAGATTTTCCTTGCCTGCCGCAAGATGTCCTGGACCCCAGGGTATTTGACAAGGAATCGCTGCACGACCAAGTTTAAGACGTGTGCCATGCACGGCACGTGCGTGATTTTGCCCTGTTTCAATGCGCTAAGCAGATTGGCACCGTTGTCACACACCACTTTACCAACTGTCAAATTGAGCGGTGTTAGCCACTCATCTGCCTGTGAACGCAAAGCTGAAAGGAGTGCCGGGCCAGTGTGGCTCTTTGCTTCCAGGCACAACAGACGCAGCACGGCATGGCAACGTCTCACCTGGCATGTGGAATAGGTTCTGGGGAGCTTGGGCGGTGCAGTGGAAGAGACGCTAGCAGCGGAAAAGGAGGAGGCAGCTGAGGAGGAGAGGGAGGAGGATGGAGTAGGAGGAGGAGAAGAAGAGTCAGGCCTGCATGCAATCCGTGGCGGTAAAACCAAATCTACACGGGTGCCACGGGTTACATGCTTGACGGCCGTCAGAAGGTTCACCCAGTGGGCAGTAAAACTGATATACCTTCCCTGCCCGTGTTTGCTAGACCACGTGTCTGTGGTCAGATGTATCTTGGCACCGACACTGTGTGCCAGAGATACATTCACTTGCCGCTGAACATGGCCATATAGCTCTGGGATGCCCTTCTCTGAGAAATACTTCCTTCCTGGGACCTTCCATTGTGGTGTTCCAATGGCCACAAATTTGCGAAAGGCCTCCGAGTCCACCAGTTTATATGGCAGTAGTTGGCGGGCTATGAGTTCTGACAAGCCAGCCGCCAACCGTTGGGCAAGAGGGTTATCCGGCGTCATCATTTTTTTACGCTCAAACATTAGGCCCACGGAAGCCTGCCTTTTTGCAGAAAAATGTGAGCTTGGCGTGATGGAAGGTGGAGTGGAGGACAATTGTGAGGAGAGAGGAGAAGGAGAAGTAGAAGACGAGGCTGGACGGTGAGAGCCTGCAGTGTGGCTTTGTGTGTTCCGTTGCTCCCACTGGGCTCGGTGATGGCTGCTCATGTGCCTTCTTAAGGCGGTCGTCCCTAGGTGAGTATTGGGCTTACCGCGACTAACGCGTTGACTGCAAAGATTGCAGATGGCAACGCTATTGTCAGCAGCGGACACGTTAAAAAAAGCCCACACTGCGGAGCCATGTGCCGGTGTCCTGGGAGCGCCAGATGTGACCGTACATGGTCGATGACTCGCTCCTGATACATTTGCAGTCTGCTTTGTCCCTGCTGTGCAATGTAAGTCATTGCTGCTTCTCCTCCCTATCTGCTGGTCCATATCTCCCTCTGAACTCCCCTCCTCTTCCTCTCTTGTGGGCACCCACGTGACATCACTAGACACGTCATCATCAACGTCACCTTCCCCACCGCTATAAGTAGAGTAGGCAGCAACACCGGGGACCAACCTCCTCCTTGGGCTGATCTGGGTACTGGCGTCAGACTGCTGAGTAGCGCTTGTTGCTACCTCCTCTTCCTGATCCAATACCAAGAGTGGCTGCGCATCAGAAATGTCCTCTTGATATGGATCGGAAAATAATTCCAGTGACTCAAGCGGAAGGTATGTGGTGGTGGTGGTGGTGGTCGTGTTGTTGGTGGTAGTGTCTTTGGGGGTGCACATAGCAGAGAGTGAAGAAGAGGGTGCAGATCGAGAGGATGAGGAGGGTGCAGAAGAGTAAGGCTGAGCGAGCCACTCAACCAAGTCTGGTGCATCCTTTAAAGTAATTGAACGCACCTTCTGCAACTTCCCACTTTGGCTCAAGCCTGTTGCTCCTGCCCTACCCCTACCACCCCTGCGGAAGGGCCTGCCTCTTCCTCTGCATGTCATTTTTTAAATGACCCTGTGACAAAACTCTTAGTCCCTATACCGCTGAAGGACTGCTGCAGTATAGGTGAGCGGTCAGCAGTGGTGCACGTCAACCCTATCTATTGTGGACCTATAGCGGTCCTTACAGAACAGCAGACTGTACCGCACTCAAGCCTATGTACCGTAGCACCCTATACCAAGTTACCAGTCCTTATAAGAACTTTTGTGGACCAAGCAGGTTGTGTATTAGTGTTTAGCAGACTGTACGTCAGTCCCTATACCGCTGAAGGACTGCTGCAGTATAGGGCAGCGGTCAGCAGTGGTGCACGTCAACCCTATCTATTGTGGACCGATAGCGGTCCTTACAGAACAGCAGACTGTACCGCACTCAAGCCTATGTACCGTAGCACCCTATACCAAGTTACCAGTCCTTATAAGAACTTTTGTGGACCAAGCAGGTTGTGTATTAGTGTTTAGCAGACTGTACGTCAGTCCCTATACCGCTGAAGGACTGCTGCAGTATAGGGCAGCGGTCAGCAGTGGTGCACGTCAACCCTATCTATTGTGGACCGATAGCGGTCCTTACAGAACAGCAGACTGTACCGCACTCAAGCCTATGTACCGTAGCACCCTATACCAAGTTACCAGTCCTTATAAGAACTTTTGTGGAACAAGCAGGTTGTGTGTTAGTGATTAGCAGACTGTACGTCAGTCCCTATACCAATGAAGGACTGCTGCAGTATAGGGCAGCGGTCAGCAGTAGTGCACGGCAACCCTATGTATTGTGGACCGATAGCGGTCCTTACAGAACAGCAGACTGTACTGCACTCAGGCCTATGTACCGTAGCACCCTATACCAAGTTACCAGTCCTTATAAGAACTTTTGTGGACCAAGCAGGTTGTGTGTTAGTGTTTAGCAGACTGTGCGTCAGTCCCTATACCGCTGAAGGACTGCTGCAGTATAGGGCAGCGGTCAGCAGTAGTGCACGGCAACCCTATGTATTGTGGACCGATAGCGGTCCTTACAGAACAGCAGACTGTAACGCACTCAGGCCTATGTACCGTAGCACCCTATACCAAGTTACCAGTCCTTATAAGAACTTTTGTGGACCAAGCAGGTTGTGTGTTAGTGATTAGCAGACTGTACGTCAGTCCCTATACCAATGAAGGACTGCTGCAGTATAGGGCAGCGGTCAGCAGTGGTGCACGTCAACCCTATGTATTGTGGACCGATAGCGGTCCTTACAGAACAGCAGACTGTAACGCACTCAGGCCTATGTACCGTAGCACCCTATACCAAGTTACCAGTCCTTATAAGAACTTTTGTGGACCAAGCAGGTTGTGTGTTAGTGATTAGCAGACTGTACGTCAGTCCCTATACCAATGAAGGACTGCTGCAGTATAGGGCAGCGGTCAGCAGTAGTGCACGGCAACCCTATGTATTGTGGACCGATAGCGGTCCTTACAGAACAGCAGACTGTACTGCACTCAGGCCTATGTACCGTAGCACCCTATACCAAGTTACCAGTCCTTATAAAAACTTTTGTGGACCAAGCAGGTTGTGTGTTAGTGTTTAGCAGACTGTGCGTCAGTCCCTATACCGCTGAAGGACTGCTGCAGTATAGGGCAGCGGTCAGCAGTAGTGCACGGCAACCCTATGTATTGTGGACCGATAGCGGTCCTTACAGAACAGCAGACTGTAACGCACTCAGGCCTATGTACCGTAGCACCCTATACCAAGTTACCAGTCCTTATAAGAACTTTTGTGGACCAAGCAGGTTGTGTGTTAGTGATTAGCAGACTGTACGTCAGTCCCTATACCAATGAAGGACTGCTGCAGTATAGGGCAGCGGTCAGCAGTAGTGCACGGCAACTCTATGTATTGTGGACCGATAGCGGTCCTTACAGAACAGCAGACTGTACCGCACCCAAGCCTATGTACCGTAGCACCCTAGACAGACCAAGTTACCAGTCCTGATAAAGAGCTTTGTGGAACAAGTGAGTTGTGAATGATTAGCAGACTGCAGCAGAAGGGCAGCAGTCAAGTATAATATTCTTTCTATATTTGGAAGAAAGAATATTATACGTGTACAAGCCTATTACCGTACCACTGATACCAGTCCTGAAAAGAACCTTTGTGGAACTAATAGTAACAGCAAGTCTTTAAAATTATCCTCACTGCCTGACACACTGCTTCCTGCCTGTCCCTATACAAATTGGCAAAAAAGAGTAGGCTGGAACGATTAGCTGGAACAGCTCTTTTGTGGACCTGATAGTAACAGCTAATGATGATGATGATGATGATGATGAAGAAAGACTAATCTGGCTGAGCTGTCCCTAAAATAGCAGCATACAGCGCTCTGTCCCTTTATCTAAACTGACAAAAGAAACTCAGGCTGCTGACCTAACACCTATACCAGTCCTGAAAAGAACTTTTGTGTACCAAATAGCTAGCGTTTTCTCTGTCCCTACTCCACACAGGATCCTTTCCCTACAGTGACAGAAGAAAGAATGTAAAATGGCCACCGGATCGGGTGTATTTATAGGTTAGGGGGAATGTCCAAGTGTCCATGAGCTGTCATGTCTCAATTGGTTGTCCTGTAACACATGATAAACGTGTCACGAAAGGTTAAAGTTCTTGTATACATTAAACACGTAAGTCCGCCGGGGCGAACGACGGAAAAAGGCGTTCGAACCCGCGGACGGCGAAAGTCGGAAATTCGCCGCGAAACGACCGCCGGGCGAACCGTTCGGCCATCACTACTCTTCACTATCTGTCATGCTCAGAAACGTGTAGGCCTCTTCACTAGTGTACCTTCGCTTTGCCATTTTGGGCTCTAAATTTAGGGGTACACTAGTGAGATTCACAGGTAAAAAAGCACCTAGGCTGTCAGCGAATGTATAAAACGCTACCAAAAAAAACTGTTAGCGATCGTAGGGATCAGGCCTGACTGTGCGAAAACAGTTATGTGTTTAGTGTTTTGTAAGTGACAGTGATCGATCGATACTGCATTTGAGTGGGCTGGGAGGAGGGGCAAAACGCAGGTGCTAGCAGGTATCTGGACTGATCCCGCTAACAATGCGTTTTTTGGAACCCTAAACTGCTGGGGACGCTAGTATAGATCTGATCAGATCAGATATTGATCTGTTCAGATACTATACCACTATGGGAGGTGTTTGCTTTGCACGTGGGTGTTAGCGGTACTGGCACTAACCTAGCGCTGCCTGGGGCGACGCAGACCCTATCTGACCCTAAAACCTAATTGATATTACCTGCCGGGTGATCAGGGGTTTAAACCTTTATTGGGTAATAAATGGCGGGTGCCCTGATGCTATAAAAAGCAAACGTAACACTTATATGGTGATCACAGTAACCTTTATTAGGTAGTATATGGGGGTACCTGATGCTATATAAAAACCTGACAGGGAACCTAAATAACGAAATAACTAACTGGCTAACCAGCGTCACCAGTGACACTTATACGGTGATCACTGGTGAAAGGGTTAACTCTAGGGGCAATCAGGGGGTTAAAACCTTTATTAGGTACTATATGGGGTCCCTGACGCTATATAAAAACCTGACGGTGAACCTAAAAAATAACTAGCTACCTAGCGGCACCAGTGACACTAATGCAGCGATCAGAAAAACGATTGCTTAGTGACACTGGCAAAAGGGAGTGAAAGGGTTACCTGGGGGCAATCAAGGGGTTAAACCTTTATTGGGGGGGGTAGGGGTCCACCCTGGACCTAACACTAACTGTCCTGACACTTTTTACAGTCACAACTGACACTAAATGCAGTGTTCAGTAAATAAATGATCACTGCAATCAGTGACACTGTGACTGGGAGGGGGCGATCGGGGGGTGACTGGGGGTGAAAGTGTGCCTATGTGTACCTGCATGTCAGTGTAGTGTTGGTGCACTTACTATGATGTCTTCTCTCCTCGCCGTCCGGTCAAAAAGACCGACACAAGGAGAGTGACATCACTTTCTCCTGCCTGTGTTTACACTACACAGGCAGGGGAAGCTTCTCATTCGCCAGGAGCGATCGCGAGGGGATGGCCAGAAACTAACGGCCATCCTCTCATCCCTGATCGCTCCTGAAGCAAAACGGACCGCCGCAGCCAGCGGAAGGCAGGCACGTACGGGTACGTGCTTGTGCCTGTCCGTGCCATTGTGCCGACGTATAATTGCATTAAGTGGTTAAGGGATGTCACTGGAACGTTTCAGGGTAATGAATAAGTGCAACGTTGCTGTGTGGAACACGTTTACCTGTACCTGTTTGCCTGTCCTGTGGTGTTATTTATGTTACAGATTTTACAATAAAGAGATCCACAGCCGGCGAGCCGTGGCTAGCACCCCTGGGATTTCCCAGCCTACCTGGATCCATCACTCACCTGAAGCGGCATTTTCTTTTCCTACTGCTTCCTCTTCAAACAGCCGCCGTATAATGACGGCGGGTGGTAAGTGGTTAATTAATGCATATGGCTCTTTTTCAGGCTTTACAATAAATTGGGATAAGTTAGTTTTTTTACCTGTAGATCCCCTGGTGACTAATCTGCCAACCTCTACGTCCCAAATAGCTGTAGTCTCTACATGTAAATATCTAGGTGTACAAGTTACACCACAAGCGAGTGCATATGTAGAGGAATTTAGCTTCACTACTTAAGCGCTTTAAACAAGTGGGGACATTTTGGAGTAAGCTACCTCTAACGATAATAGGTAGAGATAACTTGATAAATATGATATGGATACCACAACTATTATATGTTCTACATAACTGTCCTGTATGACTTCCTATGATTTTTTTTTTAACAAGTAGATACCTTGATTAGAGATCTTATTTGGATCATTACTGATCCATCCTGTGTGAAAGGGGCCTTATAGATCGTGAGGATCCCATACAGCAAATTATATTTTCTCAATTTCCGGTAGATCCACCGATGCAGCTAATAGTAGCCTACCACTTCTATAGTAAACTTGGTTATCCCACATTCTATTTAATTCATAAGATTTGAACTATCCAACAAGATACTTACTATGAGGGATATACTCAATACATGCCCATATGAAATAATCAGCAATTACCTGAGGTAGCGAAACTAGAAAATATTGATTCATGGAAAAGGCCAGTATTCTGCTTCTTTAGCAACTTTTTGACAATGAGGTCCTAAAAACATTTGATAAATTGGCAGAGAAATGTCATCTGCCTAATAAATATTTCTCTTGCATTCACTGACACAGCTCTTTTACTTAGACCATCAGGTTGTTACGCCACCTTCAGGAGAGTACTAGGCAGAACATGTTAACATGTACAACAACACTAGAACTTTCTAGTTCTGCCCAAGGGGCGATCCCTTCAGTAACAACCAGGGCCGGACTGGGAATAAAAACCAGCCCTGGGAAAAAAATTCATACCAGCCCCACAGCATTATTATACCAGCCCAACAGCATAACGTCATTATTTTCTTGTTCATGAAAGGTAAAACCATACATTTTAAAGCACATTTGATGAAGAGTGATATATAGATATGAAATCACATAGGGATATATATATATATATATATATATATATATATATACATATACAAATTCCAGTTAGAAGTGGTAAGTGACAATCATCAAGGGGGACACCAGGGAACTCAGAACGTGGGGGAGGGGGGGGGCACCTGCCACAGAAAGAATACACTAAGGTAAGGGGGGTGGGTGCCCACCAAATGCAGCTTTACTCTGCCCGTGAATGCAGTCTCACTGTGCCCATCAAATGCAGCTTTACTGTGCCGTGAATGCAGCCCACTGTCCCCATGAATGCAGCCCCTCCTGTGCCCCATGTCCCAGTCCCTGTCTGTGGGAAGGTGTGTTGTTTATGCTCGGTACGGTACCTTGCATGCTAGCAGGATATCCATGACGGGCAGCAGCAGGCAGGGTCTGTTCTCGTTTTGGATGGGGACGGTGCTCCTTCCAGAGGATCTGTTTGCTGTGAGATGAAGTGGTCCCTGGCCACCTGCACCTTCAGCCGTCCCCATTTTCAGGCCCCAGTCAGCCTGTCCTCTGGTCCTGGGGAAGTGGAGAGCACTGGGTGGGAGCTGGAGAGAAGGGGGAGCATAGAGTACTGGCGAGGTTGAAGAACACATGGGTGGGGGCAAAGAGCAGGGGGGAGTGAAGATCACAGGGGTGGGGAGCAGAGAGTGCTATGGGGAACTTGAGAGTACTGGGGGGGCCAAAAAGAACAGTGGTGGAGAGCATGGTAGGCTGAGAGCACTGAGGGGGCTAAAAGTGTGGGGTAGCAAAGAACACTGGGGGGCAGAAAAACAAGAGTGGAGAGCACGGGGGCTGGAGAACATTATGGGAGGTGGAGAGCACACAGGTGCGGGCAAAATGCAGGGGGGAGTGGAGAGTACAGGGGTGAGGAGTGGAGAGTGCTGGGGGAGCCAAAAAGAACAGGAGTAGAGAGCACGGGGGGGGGGGGGGGGCTGAAGAGTGATGAGTGGAGCTTGAGAGCACCAGGGGGTCAGAAAGAACAGGGGTGGGGAGAATGGAGAGCACTGGGGTGGGGGCTGGAGAGTGATGGGGAGAGCTGGAGAGCACTGGGGGGGTGAGAAAGAACAGGGGGGGAGAGCACTGGGGGGAAGGAACAAGGGGGGGAAGAACAAGGGCAGAGAGCACTGGGGGATAGAACAGGGGGAGAGCACTGGAGGGGGAAAGAACAGGGGGGTGGGGGAGCACTGGGGGGAGTGGAGAGCACTGGGGGGGAAGAACAGGGGGGAGCACTGGGGGGAGTGGAGAGCACTGGGGGGAAGAATAGTGGAGGAGTGGAGAGCACTGGGGCGGTAGGACAGGGGGGGAGAGCACTGGGGGGGGGGGAAGAACAGGGGGAGCACTGGGGGGAGTGGAGAGCACTGGGGGGGAAGAATAGGGGGGAGTGGAGAGCACTGGGGGGGAGAACAGGGGGGAGCACTGGGGGAGTGGATATCACTGGGGGGAGTGGAGAGCACTAGGGGGAATGGAGCGCACTAGGGGGAATGGAGCGCACTGAGGGGGGGCAGAACAGGGGGGGAGTGGAGTGCACTGGGGGGGACAGGGGGGAAAAGTGCACAGGGGGAGAAGAGCACTGGGGGAGGGGGTGAAGAGCACGGGGGAGAGAGCACTGGGGGGAGTGGATAGCACTGGGATGGTGGTTAGAGAAGGATGGGCAGAACTGGAGAGCAGGTTTGGGTTGGGGGGCAGAAAGAACAGGGGTGGAGAGAACTGTGGGGGGGGGGGGGCAGTAAAAGAAGTTGTATAGGAGTATCAGCAGGGGGGCTGCATATAGAGGAAATGCTTGATTCTCCTCTTCTATCTAGAAAGCTCATTTCCTCTATATGCAGCCCCCTGCTGATCCTCCTATCCAGGCACACAGGGCGGACTGTATGGGCTGCATGTTACCCTCTTGATCACAGTGCTGGCTGGCTCTGTGTTCGGCGGCCGCTCTGCAACACGGTCCCTATCTTCCCTCCCCCTGTGGGGATGCTGCATGGGCTACTGAGCAGTGTGTGTGCTACATAGACAGGGGCCCCTGGGGGGGGCTCTCACCTTGGGTGGGGGCTGCGCTGGGTGGCCCTGCCCTGGATGTCCGTAATGTCACTCTCCTGGGTGTCTGGAGGTCTGTGTCTGCTGATCGCTGCAGCGCTGTTTGACGCCATTTCCTCTACCTGTTTTTTCACTGTCTCTCATGTATACAGTGCTCGGCAGCCACTTTGGTGAGACCAGGGAGAAGCATGGTCAGACTCCATTTTTCTGTAGTCTGGCGGCCATTTTCCCTGTGATTATGTCCTTTGTACTGGACGCTCGGCTGCCATTTTGTTGAAGCCTGAACACATTTTTCATGTCCTCTGATACTCAGCACAGTGCGGTTTTCTCTCATAGGCATCTGGGAGCTGACACAGGCACACCTAGCTGGACAGCGCAGAACTCTGTCAGGGTGGTGAGTCCTGCAGCCTCAGCCTGCAGCAGTTAGGAGGGTGGGACCATCAATGTCCTAAGTCCCCTTTGGGTGGCAGACAGGGTAGGGTCAGCATGGCTTCAGAAACTGGATTTTCTTCTCCTGAAATCCACTCAATTGCAACCAGTTCGCCTGCAGACAGTGCAGTGCCCCTGGACACTTTGTCGGCGGTCCTTAACATGTTCATTGCCAAGATGGAGGCGGTGCATGGGCACAAAGGTGGTAAAAAGCGGCCCCTGCCACCCCATCCTCCGGGGAGAGCTCTTACGCAGACTCTGGCCCCGCTGAGGCTGGTGACCCCTGCTCTGTTGTTTCAGATGACGCTGACAAGGACTGATGGGACAGCGAGGATGAGTCCCCATCCAGGTCCGCGCGCGACAAAGCGCTTGTTGGAGCACTTATCACAGCTGTGCGTGATACCCTGAAAATTCTGCTGATGTAGCGGTCCCTTTTGGGTCCTGTAAGCCAGCCTGGGGTGTTTCCGTATCTGACTTATTTCGATAAGTTCATATACAAGGAATGAGGTCGACCGCAACAGACCTTTTTGGTCTCCAAATACACGGCGGTGCATTACCCCTTTGAGGAAAGCCTTCTCAAAAAATGGTCTGCTCCTCTGGTCGTGGACTCCCCAGTATCCAGGTTAACCAAAGTAACCACGATCCCGGTAGAGGGGACTCCTGCCTTTAAGGACCCCAAGGACAGGAAGGCCGAGGCAGTGGCCCGTTCGTTGTTTACGGTCGTGGGGTCAGCAATGCGACCAGTACTGGCATCCGCATTTGTGTCACAGACACTAAGTGGGCAAAATGTTTGCACCGCAAATTGGGGGAGCAACAGGCTTCTCCTGTCTGCGTGGAACTAGCAGACCAGTTCGTTAAAGGCCTTAAGTACGTTTGTGACGCAGCCCTGGATATCCTCCCTCTGTTATCCAGGGTTTCAGTATCAGCAGTGGTGCTGAGGCGCCTGATTTGGCTAAAACGCTGGTTGGCTGACCAGGCATCTAAAAAAGCCCTGACGGATTTACCCTTCCTTCCCCTCTTTGGAGCCTCATTGGATGACATTATTAAGAATGCCATAGGTGGTAAGAGTATCTTACTCACACAGGCCAGGAAGGCTAAGGAGCCATGCCGTAGGCAAGGGCTCTCATTTTCCGCTCACAGCTTTTTCGTCCACCCGGGGCTTTGGCCAAACTTCCCCAGCCCGACAGGACGACCTCTGAAGGACAAAAGCATCCCTGCAACCGCAAGCCTAACAAGCCTGCGAGCAAAAGTGCTACTGCATGAAGGTTTGCACCCGCCCGCAACACCTCGGGAGTTTGCAGCCCGGTGGGCCTCTCGGTTGTTCGACCAATGGGTCTGCGATCTGATTTCCTCTGGCTACAAGATAGTTTCTCTCTTGGCCACCAGATTCTTCCCCTCCAGTATACCCTTACTCCCAGCTCGCAGGGAGGCCCAAATGGAGGCGGTAAGGGACCTGCTGAGTCGCGGGTGATAGTACCTGTTCCGGAGCCGGAAAGATTCCAGGGGTTCTACTCCAATCTGTAGTTCCCTAAAAGGAAGGGGGTACATCCAATCTTGGACCTAAAAGCCCTCAATTGTTTTGTAAAAGTAGAGGTTCAGAATGGAATCAGTTCGCTCAGTAGTTGCTGCACTCTATTAAGGGGACTTCCTGGTGTCTACCAAAAAAAAGGGCCTTTTTAAAACTTTTTTTGCATTGATACATGTCCCCTGGGGCAGGACCCTGGTCCCTTTAAAATTTGCACTTTTGATTTTTTTCACCTTTGTGAATTTTTTGCCTGTTCGCATGTTCTGCTGCGAACCAAACCAAGGGTTGTTCGGCTCATCCCTAGATATGGCATGCTTTACAGAGCCAGGCAATGAACTTTTCATTAAAATATAATCCTTCATCAATTTTAACTATCGCAGTAACTATAAGATGCTCTAAACAGGGACTCATTGGGGGTATATACTGTTCTCTACAAATGATAGTTATAATATACAAGAGGGTAGCTCTAGACATTGGCGTAGAGATTTGGAGACACTTTGTGATGCGGAATGGGAGCAAGCTCTGAAAAGATGTATTTGAGCTATTCCTATCCTCCTCAGTGTTTGACTCAGTTATTTATCATTCATAGATCCCACTACAATCCTTTAAAGTTACACTCCTGGGGCAAAGCAACCACATCAGATTGTCCAAGGTGTACTACTGATACAGGTACACTAATACATATGCTGTGGCGATGTCCCAAATTGCATCGCTAGTAGGAGTGTGTATTTGATATACCTTAATTTCCTTATGTTCTACACAGGTTAATTTTGATCCAGAAATAGCATTGCTAACGATTGTATCAGAAGGCACTCTCCCAGCTGAAATGCATGTGATGTGGTTGAGATCTATGTATATAGCTCGTAAACTAAAAAATTTAATTGAATACTTTGTTTAGTTTCATAATGCTGTTACCCTTATCTGAGAGGAGGGTCATTATTGGGTTTGACATGATGGCAGGTCCTGAGCAATTGTTGAAGTGTAGTCTGGTGGACGCAAATATTAATAATTTTTTTGTTTGTTTGGTGGGGTTGTTGGATGGAAATGTTTTGCGAGGTTTTGAGTTTTGTTGTATAATGAAAAAAATTAAATAAAAACTATTTGTTTAACCTCTTGATGTCCACGCTATAGCCGAATGATGGCCACAGCGCTGACCTGAATATCCAGGAGGCCATCATATGACGGCCTCCACTTTGCATGCGCCCCCTCCAGAGAGCGCACTGTGATCACTGATCACAGATCGGAGAAAGGGGCCGGTCCTGGACCCTTACCACGTGATCAGCTGTCAGCCAATGACAGCTGATCACATGATCTAAACAAAAGCTTGGTAATTGTTCACCGATCACAGGCTTATCTGCAAGGGACATCGGTCCTGAAGAGGAAGGAGGCCCATCTGCCTCATATGTGCCACCCGTACCCCCTGCCAGTGCCCACAACTGCCACCTATCAATGCCCAGTATTGCCAATCAGTGCAACCTAGCAGTGCTTGCATATCAGTATAACCAGTGCCCATTATTGCCACCTCATCAGTGTACATCAATGAAGGAGAAAAATTACCTGTTTGCAAAATTTTATAAAAAAAATACAAAATCAGATGGTGGGTCGCAAATTCGGTTCAGTTTTGACCCAAATAAGTACATGAATCAATATAGACTCCAGTGTATAGAGGTTCTACAATTATGTAACACATTTTTCAATGTTTGTGTACACTGATTTTTCTCGCTTACAATGATAAATGCAAATTTTGTATTTCTATCTGAAAAATTTTATAAAAAATATTGGAAACAAAATACAAAACATTTTTTTTTAAATTCGGTCTTTTTAAAAACTTTTTAACAAAAAATAAAAACCGGCTAGGTGATCAAATACCACCAAAAAAAATGAAAAGCTCCATTTGTGGGGAAAAATTATAAAAATTAAATTTGGGTACAGTGTTGTACGACCGCACAATTGTCATTCAAAGTGCATCAGCGCTGAAAATTGGTCTGGGTAGGGGGGGTTAAGGGCCCAGTAAGCAAGTGGTTAAAAAAAAAAAAAAAGTGCCAATGTCTACTATTAATTGGAGTCCCCTCAGCTACACAGGAACTGTCATCCAGCCACACTGTTTTAGTGCACGTCCAGTTTTCACTTCCTGTAGGATGGGTCATGGACCAGATCGAAGGACCATCAGGACTGTTATATGATTTCTGGGACACTTTTCACTTATCTATACCCATTCACATTAGATTATATGACATTGCCATTGATCCTTTTGTGTTTTTGCCCCATAAATTTTTGCAGACATGACGGCACAGAAAGTGTGTTAATCACAGAATCACCAGGTGAAAATAAAATGAGAACAAAATACTATTGTATTCACCATATATAAGGGCTAGTAAGCTAAAATGTATATTTGTTTGTAACTGTAGATATACTTTAATGAGTCAGCACATTCATGGCAACAAATGTTTAGTTTGGTGCAAAGCTCCAAAATAATGTATGCAATATATCTCATATTTAATAAAATAAATAAACAAGCAGTTTTTTTTTTCTGCCACAGGCCTTGACAGGATCAAGTTGAAATAGGACACTTCAGAAAACAATTCCAACTAATTACATTAGTCTTTAGTTCAATAATGTTTAAAAGCTAAGTTTACCTTTACATAAAAAAAATAAACACACATAATATTGCAAGTAAAAAAAAAAAATGTACATTATTTTATTTTTATTTAAAAGCAGGAGCCTGAACCTCCGTAGGATCTTTAAATTCATTTTTTTGCCCCCTTCTTCGAACCCTCAAATCAGACCTCCTACCTTGGGATAAGGAAACTTCTACTTGGTTTGGTTGCTCAAGTATTTTAAAGATGAAACCAATGCCTAGATTAATCTATCTTTTTCAAACGCTACCCAATAAACTTTCAAGGAGTTACTTGAATGAGTTGAGGAGGAGGTTTACACTTTTTATCTGGATGGGTAAAAAGCCACTATTACATAGATCCATCTTGACACTGCCTAAAATAAGAGGGGGTATAGGCTTCCCTGACCCGGTAAGATATTATGATGCCTCTCATTTGACCAGAATAATGGAATGGTGTGTGCAATTGGAAAACAAACTTTGGGTTGACCTAGAACAAGTGACCATCTATTCAACCCTGATGGGTATACTTTGATCTATGTATACAAAATACTTTGTATTTTGTTTGATTCCACTACCTCCAGCGGTCTGTTTGCACACACTACTCACAAACTACTACACAACTACCTCTGTTGCCTGTTCCTCTGTACGGGCCATTTGCAGAGCTGTAGGTAGTGTGAATAAACTACGAACATGCTGCTCAGGGCACTTGGAGTTTTAGACACAATACAGTAATAAATTACACATGAATAATTATTATCTAATTTATGAAGCAGAATGCAACATTACAGATTAAGACTTTTCTATGACAAATCATTAATATGCATTGATAAGTAAGCAAAATGTATAAAACAGGAGTAACTGCGATATTTTGAATGAGCCCACTTGTAAAAATATTCTTATGAGGACCTATACAGCTCATTGTGGCTGTGATATCAGTACAATTGTTCCAGTCTGGCTGCACAAAGTATTTCCCATTTAAACTAGTATGTGGAAAATGTGACGTTGGGGGCCCCATAAGTGCAGGGCCCACACTGGGTCAAGAATCCGTATTCGATTCTGGCTTGTCTTTGTTGGGTCCCATGAACTCTATTCCATCAACAGGGATGTCCTTGTCCTTGATAGCTTTCTACAAAAGAAAAACAATATAGTAAATGTAATAGTTCATGTTAAAATGCCTGAAACAGATCTTTAAGCCCTCTATGGCCAGTAACATCCTGGGAGGACTACAGCCCACCACAGCACAGAAATTGCATATTTACTATACTATTTTTCAAAGGTTTTTGCATAGTAAACAGTGCAAATTGAAATAATGAAATAATAAAATATAAAAGCAAGAGGAAAGCTGAATCCTGTAAAGCACATGTGCACGTCATAATATGTGCATATAACTCAGTGTAATTTCAAAAATCAACATCTCGTTTTATGGGAGCCTTAATCCACCAACAAACACGAGTGCAAGAGTTAAATTATAGGAGTTGAACATGGCCACTTCTCAACATATTATATCTGTAAGTACTGAGGTTGGCTCCCACTCTCTAAGGCTGGGTTCACATCGCAGTACGGAACGGCTCACAGCAGGGGTCCGCTGCATCCCTGTTCACCGTTTCAGGGCCGATTTCAGTCTGAATTTTGACCTGAAACAGACCAGGAGATGCACAGGACTCCTGTGCAATTCGCACCGTAGCCGCTCCGGAGATCCATAAAGAGCTGGTCACAATCTCCTGACAATCGAATTGGATGGGGGGAAAGAATGGAGGGTCCCATTGGGTCTGCCAGAAAAACAGACAGGCAAACCTGATCATACCCCTCATGTGAAAGAGGCCTTAGAGATCTTAAAGCAGGACAGACACAAATAATACAGGTTTAACCAAGTAATAAAATTCCTGCGAGCCTCCATCAAACCAAAGCCTAATAGATATCACTAACCAGCTGCAAGCATTACACACGTCTCATAAGCTCGTGCACATAGACAAAAATAGTAAATTATATGCTGCGCTTTGTCCCCTTCCACACTGGGGCATTTTTCGGGCGTTTTTCAGGCGCTTTAGCGTTCAAAAAAGTGCTTGAAAGAAGCTGCAACTGCAATCCCAATGTAAAAGCCCGAGTGTTTCCACACTGAGATCCCTTTCACACTGGGGCGTTTTTCAGGCGCTTTAGCTTTAAAAAAAAGCGAATGTAAAGCGCCTGAAAGAAGCCACAACTGCAATCCCAATGTAAAATCCCGAGTGCTTTCACACCGAGGCGCTGCGCTGGCAGGGCGTCAAAAAAAGTCCCACAAGCAGCTTCTTTGCAGCGCTTTTGGAGCGGTGAATACAACACTCTTAAAGCGCCCCTTCCCATTGAAATCAATGGGAAGCGCCTGTAAAACACCTGAAAAGCGCTATTGGCAGCAGCGTTTTGTGGGCGCTTTTAACTCTTTATTTGGCCACTAGCAGGGGTTAAAAGCACCCCAATAATGCTCGAAAAATGCTGGTAAAGCGCTGCTAGTTTAAGCGGAGCTTTATGAGCGCTGACATTGTGAAAGGGCTCGTAAAGCACTTGGGATTTCACATTGGGACTGCAGATGAGGCTTCTTTCAAGTGCTTTACAGGTGCCTAAAGCACCTGAAAAACACCCCAGTGTGAAAGGGGTCTTTAGAATATTACACAATAAATGCGTGCTGAAAATTAAAACAAACACATGTAGTGTTAATGTGACGCAAGTGACATATGTGACATAGATGTGATATGACAAAAATAAATGTCAAATAAAACATTAATAATAAAGTGCTCATGTGCATCCAAGTGCTTTGTAACACAGATATAAGTGTCCGGTGGTATATAGGGGACGACAATAGTCACACTTTAAATAGCAAAAAGTGCTATTGTGCAAAAAACAAGTCTTTTTATAAACAATGCTGTGACAGTCCTGTTGAAAAAAAGTGCATATGCGTGGTATCCAGTAATAGCACTGCTGATTATAAATCCATGCGTCTAAAAATTATTGACAGGTGTTTCCGATCATGCATTTGTGCTCTTATTCCAGTGACCCCCTAGGTATTGAATGCTCACCTTAGAGCGTGCGACAACCATCCCTGGGTTTTATAATGGTGACAGAATCCTGGGCTTCGCACGCAGTATCTCAGGAATAATGGGAAATAAAAAGCCTCAATAGTGTGATATGGGGGCACACAAAAGGAGGGAGGGGCCAGTAGCACACAAGAAGGACCCGATAAGGGGTGGATCTGGGCTGCCCTGTGCAAATTCACTTCACAAAGCAGGCAAGTATAACATGTTTGTTATTCTTATAGGAAAGAAAAATAGACTTTCAAATCACTTTAACCACTTGGCATCTGCAGGCCGTCGTATGACTGAAGCTACAGACATCATTCAGAGATCGGAATTTTCAGCCGGCGATTTTCTACACCATAAGAACGATCACAGCTTGATCGTTCTTACGGGCGACGAAAGGGGGGTCCCCCCTCCCACCGATGCTTCTCGCCGCAACGATCGGTGAGTCAGACAGAGGATCCACCGGCCCTGGATGTTGATCATAGAGATTTCCGGCAGACCAGATGGTCGCCGGAGTCTCTATGATCTTCGGAGGCCCGGGCGCGATGTTATGACGTCCCGCCCAGCCTCTGCGTTCAAAAAACAGTCGCCACCTCAGCTGGGAAGCAGTGATCGTTTTTTTTTTTTCTTATTGACCTGATATCTCACTGTAAATAGGTTCTGTTCTGGAATAAAAGTGATCAAAATGTATTTATTTTTTTAAAGTGTAAAAATAATTTTTTTAAAGCGCCCCTGTCCCCATGTGCTCGCATGCAGACGCGAACGCATACGTAAGTCCCGCCCACATATGAAAACGTGATCGGTAGAGCGAGAGCAATAATTCTAGCCCTAGACCTCCTCTGTAACTCAAAACACGTAACCAGTAAAAAAATTTAAAGTGTCGCATATATAATGTTTGAGGGTTCTATGTCATTTTAGAGCAAAAAATTAAAAAAAAGATGATTTTTACATGTAGGAGCGAAGTATCAGAATTGGCCTGGATGCAAAGTGGTTAAGGGAATTCCTTGGGGACCCCCCAGGTCACAAAAACTAGTGTCCCAATTGGAAGATCTCCCTTCTAAATTAGGAATTTCCTTTTACTTTCAATGATAAATGGTAAACAGGACAAGCAGACAGGGTGACTCTCCCCAACAGGGGCACAGACAGCAAAAAAAAACAACAAACAAAGCTGACAGGGGTCAATCTATCTTCACAGTGTCCAAAACAATAACAAAAAAGTTTTGCCTTTAGTTATACTTTAAATTCATTTTAATACACACAAACACAAAAGAGGTTGTTGCATTGAGTAAATAGATACCAACCATGCCAAGATTTAGAACTGTGCATACCTTTTACATTGCATTAAACTATGGTACCAAAAATTGTACATGGGTGATGCCTTAAAAGCTTTTACAGGCTAATGGTTTAGAGTTAAAGAGGAGCTGCACAAAAAAAAAAAAAAAATATTAAAAGCCAGCAGCTACTAATATTGCAGCTGCTGACTTTTAATAATATCACACTTACCTGTCCCAGGTTCCAGCGATGTCGGCGGCAGATGACGAGCGATCGCTCGTCTCGCTGCAGCCACCGCCGCCATCCTCTGTCAGGGAATCGGGAAGTGAAGCAAGAGGGCTTCACTGCCCGGTTCCCTACTGCGCATGCGCGAGTCGTGCTGCGCTGGTTCCCCGCTGTGTCTCTGGGAACTGTGTGTTTCCCAGAACACAACGGGGGGGTGGAGCCATGCAGCGGTCTGGCCGGAAGTGGGTGCAGTTACCTGGATTATCCAGGTAACTGCACCCCCCTCCCCCCCGAAAGGTGCCGATTGTGGCACCGGAGGGGGGGAGGGATAATACTAGCGGAACTTCCCCTTTAGGGTGAAGAACCGCTTTAAGGGCCCCTTTCACACATGCAGACATTATGTCCATATTTCATCCATCCGTTTGCGGATGAAATACGGACATACATGCATCCCTATGGGATAGCGGGTGTCTGCGGATGAACATCCACCTGTGAAGAAAAAAAAAAAAAAAAAACACAAGCCACCGCTTGTAAAAAAGCTAGAAGGCACGGTGGCCCAGCAAGAAGAACCAAAGAGGGGGGGACAAGACCTCACTCGCCCCCATGTTGAGGTCGCGCGGCCTGGTACGGCTCAGGAGGGGGCGCTCGCTCGTCCCCACCCCCTTTCCTGGCCGGGTAGCGTGCTCGGATAAGGGCCTGGTATGGATCTGGGGGGGGACCCCCATGTCGTTTTTTTGGCGTAGGGGGTTCCCCTTAAAATCCATACCAGAACTAAGGGCCTGATATGCTCTCGGAGGGGGAACCCACGCCAATTTATTTTCATAAATTTGACGTGGAGTTCCCTCGAGAGCTCATTCTCTGACTGGCCGCGGCAAAAGTCACCTGGCCTGGGGCGACTTAAAGTCGTGTTGTAAGTCGCGTTCAGGTCATGTCCAAGTTGCCTCCAAAAGTCGTGTTGAAAGTAGTGTTGCCCCTGTGTGAACGGACCCAAAGGGTTTGAATGGCTATTAAAAAAAGGTAACCATCCTCACCTGTGATCCGTTTGCTTGTAATTAGTGTGAATGTATAAAAAGGTTAGTGAGTTTGTGGACTTCTGACAGACCCTTGCATCTTTCATCCAGTGCTGCACTGATGTCTCTGAATTCTGAGGCATGGGAAAGCAAAACAATTGTCAAAGGATCTGCGGGAAAAAGGTAGTTCAACTGTATAAAACAGGAAAGGGATATAAAGAGATATAATTGAGAATGCCAATCAGCAGTGTTCAAACGCTAATCAAGAAGTGGAAAATGAAGGGTTCTGTTGAAACCAAACCACGGTCAGGTAGACCAACTAAAATTCCAGGTACAACCGCCAGGAAAATTGTTCGGGATGCAAAGAAAAACCCACAAATAACTTCAGGTGAAATACAGGACTCTCGGAAAACATGTGGTGTGGCTGTTTCAGGATGCACAATAAGGAGGCACTTGAAAAAAGATGGGCTGCATGGTCAAGTCCCCAGAAGAAAGCCATTACTAAGCACATGCCACAAAGTATCCCTTTTACAATATGCCAAACAGCACAGAGACAAGCCTCAAACCTTCTGGCACAAAGTCATTTGGAGTTATGAGACCAAAATTGAGCTTTTTGGCCACAACCATAAATGCTACATTTGGAGAGGAGTCAACAAGGCCTATGATGAAAGGTACACCATTCCTACTGTGAAAGACAGAGGTGGATCGCTGATGTTTTGGGGTTGTGCGAGCTACAAAGGCACAGGAAATTTGGTCAAAATGAATGGCAAGATGAATGCAGTATGTTTTCAAAAAATACTGGAGGAACATTTGCATTCATCAGCCAGGAAGCTGCTTATGGGACGTACTTGGACATTCCAACATGACAATGATCCAAAACACAAGGCCAAGTTGACCTGTCATTGGCTACAGCAGACTAAAGTGAAGGTTCTTGAATGGCCATCTCAGTCTCCTGACCTCAATATCATTGAGCCACCCTGGGGAGATCTCAGACCTTCAGTTCATGCAAGACAGCCCAAGAATTTACAGGAACTGGAGGCTTTTTGCCAAGAGAAATGGGCGTCTTTACCATCTGAGAAGATAAAGAGCCTCATCCACAAATGCCACAAAAGACTTCAAGCTGTCATTGATGTTAAAGGGAACAATACACAATATTAAGAACTAGGGTATGTAAACTTTTGATCAGGGTCATTTGGGTAGTTTCTGTTGTCATTATGATTTAAAAAGACAGTTGATCGATAATAAATGGCTTCAGCCAAACACTAACCATGAGTTAAAGAAAAGTTTTTGTGTCATCATTGAAATTCTCTGGAAAATGGCTAAGAAATCATAAATTCTGCCAGGGTACGTAAAACTTATGAGCACAATTGTATCCCAAATGCGTGGTGCAATCACTGTTTACATATGCTTGCCAGACGTGTGTGTTTGCGTGTATGCATAGGGTGTCAGGGGTGCTTTTACTTTGTTTTTAATTATTTTTATTTTCTTTGAAAAAAAAAAAATCGTATACGCTTTTTAATTTTTTTTTATTTAACTTTATTGCTATCACAAGGGTGTTAACAAGCTGCCTTGTTATAGTTTCAGGCAGAAATAAAATTCCTTTATTAAATTTACACTATGAGTGTCAATCTTTTCCATCCATTCACATTCCATGATCTGATACGCTAAGGAGGAGGCATTTCCATTGGACACCAAGACGAAGGGCAGATTTGTTTATATATGTTTTACACCTGCAGGGGTGCTGCTATCTGGTGCGTGTGGAACCGAGAAGAGAGCACAAAGTTTTGATCAGTTTCCTGCATAAGTCACTTTGAAAAGTTACTTTAAGGCCATTTTTAGCATAAGCCATTTTGGAAAATCACTTACAAGAACATATATAGTGATGGTATGCGAGCTGAGGTAATGGATAATGAATATATTTCACCTCGCATGCGTTTTGTTGCAGGAGACTGAAGCAGAATCCGGCCAAGGTTTTTCCAGCCTCTGTGGCAGGCTTGGTTCTGGTCTGGATATTGTGGTCCACTTGAGTCCACGCTCAGGTGGACTTTAACCACTTGAGCCCGGGAAGGATTTACCCCCTTCCTGATTGTGCCATTTTTTTGCGATACGGCACTTCGATGCTTTAACTGACAATTGCGAGGTTGTGCGATGATGTACCCAAACAAAATTGACATCCTTTTTTCCCCACAAATAGAGCTTTCTTTTGGTGGTATTTAATCACCTCTGCGTTTATTTTTTTTTGCGCTATAAAAAAAAAAAAAAAAGAAGAAGAAGGAGGAGCGACAATTTTGAAAAACCAAAAAAACACAATATTTTTTTTTACTTTTTGCTATAATAAATATCCCCACAATTAAAAAAAAAAAAAAAAAATCTTCTCAGTTTAGGCCAATATATATTCTTCTACGTATTTTTGGTAAAAAAAAAAAAAAAACAAAGAATTAAGCGTACATTCATTGGTTTGCGCAAAAGTTATAGCATCCTGTAGGAGGGATGGGACTGGCTAGGGGAGTAGACCGATCGGTGTTCTTATATACTAGAAACACACGATCTGTCTCCTCTCCCCTGCCAGAACGTGGATTTGTGTGTTTACACATACATACAGATCCTCGTTCTGGCTCTGTCAAGAGCGATCGCGGGTGTCCAGCAAACATTGCAACCACCAGGCACGCACATTGGCTCCTCAGTACCGCAGCGGCACATGCGCGCCCCCTATACCCCTTAAATAGGCCACCGTACAGCTACGGCGATTTGCACAGGGGAGCTATTCTGCCGACGGCGGGCGGTCGGCAAGAGGTTGAATGAGCAGGAAGAGAGCACAGGGTAGCTCTGGCCTGAGACTCAGAAGGGAATCAGAGAGCTCTGTTTGGACTTAAAAGAAGGTTTGCTTTGCTACACGTTTTGTGCTGGGGACCAGCCCCACACCGTATAAGGAGGAGGAGACTACTGTACTGTTTAGCACCGGAGGCCAAGGATTTGTTTTAGATGTTTGTTTGTTTTCATTATTTTGACAACCTGCTAAATAAACCTGGCAACCCACCACATTTATAGGAAATTGCCTGCATGCTGACCTTTTTTTTCCAGAAAAGGTGATCCCCACGAGCTAATCTCCCACAAATTATATATATATATATATATATATATATATATATATATATATATATATATATATATATATATAAAATGTATTTTTTTATTCGTGAACTATACATTTGGTTTGAGACACACATAAAGTGGTGTTTCCGCCCAAAAAAAAAAAAAAAAGTGGAGTAAAACTCCCAAAAAGGAAAAAAAAAGAAATTGGAAATATATATATTTTTTTTAACTCACCTCTAAATGCCTATTGCTAGGGGGTCCCTCGTAGTCTGCCTCCTTCAGTGCCCGGGCACCCGACGTCACTTCCCCTCAGTGCAGTCTCATCTGGGACATGTGACAAGTCCCAGATGACTGCGCGGTGTATCATGGCGCAACGTGCGCATGCGCAGTGGGTGCCCGGCTGTGGCTTCACAGTAGGAATGCCGGCGCCGCCGAGCGGAGGGAGGGGGGGACGAGCGGACATTGGGACAGGTAAGTGTACGATTATTAAAAGTCAGCAGCTGCAGTATTTGTAGCTGCTGACTTTTAAATTTTTTTTTTTATTTTTTTTTTTTTTTTTTTTTAAGGGGCACCCCATTTTAAGCAGCATCTCTCAGAGGAGGAAAGGAGAAAACTGGTCAGTCATGTGATCGCAATCTCATCTTTTAAATGAGGTATTTACTGCATTTATATTTCTAAATCATTCACAGAGGGGGACATTGCAATAGGAGGCAGTGCTGATGGTGTATACAGGTTAGTGTTATGAGAGCAGTGGGAGGGGGACACACAGAAGCTGCTGATGATGGCGGCATGTAAACTGACCATGGTGTCAGGGCTCAGCAGCCATGATACACCGTGGTCAGTTTACAGAGGGGAGGGCAGAAACTGGCAGGATCAGCCAGGTTTATCAGGTGTTACAGGGGGCCAAATGACACATGACAAGCACTGTGTCATAACATGCTTTAAAAAGGAGCAGGATCCATTTTTGGGGGTTAGCAAATGCTTTAAAGAGGAGCTCGGGGGGGCGTGAGCAAGATGGTGACCAGGTCAGACGTCTAGGCGCAGAGCTCTGCAGCCTACTCCTTTCATCTGAGTGCCCAGGTAGATAGTCCTGAAGTGCAAAATACAATCAGGGACCCGACCGCAGCAGTGAGGGGAAGCACCAGCTAAGCCTGCCGGTGTGGCAGCACACGTAGAGAGGACTTCCAACATGGCAACACGAACTTCGGAGGCTGAACCGGCCCTCACGGAGCAAGCCAATTTTTTGACCCTAATGCAGGCAATCAACAGATGCCAAGCTGCCCTCACATCTAAAATTGACTCCCTGCAGCTCGAGATGGGTCTCATGAGGAAGGACTATGGACAAGATACGCCATCAGGTGGACAAGGCCGAGCAAAGTGTGGGCGACACTGAAGACTCTGTGAGGGACCACAATGCTACCCTGCATACGATCCAGGTGAGACTGAAGCACCTGGAGTCTAGGGCTCAAGACACAGAGAATCGCAACCAGTGTAACGACCTCCATATCATTGGCTTGCCTGAGGCAGAGGACATTGACACACCGGCTTTCAGAGCGCCTCCTCTGCACGCTCCTTCCTCGGGCGCCCTTCTCCTCTCATTTTGTCAAGGAGAGGGTCCATAAAATGCCACTCACTCCTGGTCCCCCGGGTGCACCCCGTACATTCATTTTCAGGTTGATGAACTTTGGAGACCACGACCTGATTCTTAGAGAGGCTTGGAAAGTGGATTCCATCTGCCATGAAGCAGCCCGACTTATGTTTTTCCCGGACTTCACGGTCAACACCCAGAAGCTCTGAAAATCATTCAACGTGGTCAAGCAGTCCCTCCACTCCCGGAATATCAAGTACAGCATGTTGTTCCTTGCACATTTGAAGGTGGTTGATGAAGAAACCATCTGCTTTTTTCACCACGCCTAAGGAAGCTGCACAATGGATCAATAACTTACCCCGCATATGAAGTTGGGACCCCTTGTTGGGAATATGCTGCGCGAGTACTGCCGGACAGGTTCATTTTCTGTTCTCTGGGCTGGGCGGGCCTGACGCTATATTTGGGCCTCATGTGGACCTCTCTCTTGGAAAACGGGATGCTATGAAGGTGGGGTGCCATTGAACGTTCACATGCGTGCTCCTGCTGCCATTATGGGATGGGCCCCCTTGCCGCCTAATGGCGAAGGACACTCTTAGGCTCTGGAGCTGCTGGAGTATGACAGGTCTCCCTGTTGACAGCATTGAACTCACTCTCTCCTATGTAGCCTATAGGTTGGATGTACCTTTCACCTGCCATTATGCTGTACATGAATTTTCAACTTTGCCACTGCCCTAGCCTAGATGACTCCATACACCTAGTTCCAGCAACTACCTTTGACTGAGATCCCAAATTCTGCACTGGACAATGAATGTTTAAGTTTTTCCCCCTGGCTTTGCAGGGTGATACTAATCCTTTGCATTTCCTCCCCATCGGTGGCATCTCTGCAGTACACCTATGCACGTTGTGCCCGGGTTACTTGACTATTGTTCATAAACCCTATTGGTTTGTAACCATGTTTGCTTTGGGGATCCAAGTGCATTTGAGTTGGGGTGAATGTACAGGGTGGGGGGGGGGAGTTGGGGATACTGTTACTGTTTTGTTTTCTTTATGTTCTAACTTGGTTTTTGAAGGAATGTTGGATCTATGTGGTAGACGGGTGTTGCAGCCAGGACTGCACCGCCATTTAATTTCCCATGGTTGCTTCTTCCTTTTGTGACCCTCCCTAGGGATTTAAATGTGGTGACTGGACCTTCCCTCATGCCTCTCTCCCTCTTTCTCCATGGCCCCACTGACACTGATCTCATGGAAAGTCCAGGGGCTGAACTCCCAAATTTAACGGGCTCTAGTTTTCAAATTCCTTAAAAATTATTGCCTGTACATTTGCATATTGCAAGAAACATCTTGTGGGGAGTAGAATCCTTCCTTAGGAAGCCATGGGTGGGATATTACTATCATGCCACTTATACCACCCATGCCGGGAGGGTTAGTATTCTCATTCCAAAATCTCTACCTTTTGTACTAAAGGACCTGCATCTGGATCCCGAGGGCAAATATGTAGTACTACATGCGGTTGTTGATGGTATGCCTTTGATATTGGTGGGTTTTATAACCTCATCCAGCCACAGTTGGTCTCCTCACCAAAATAAAGCAAGTGGTAGCGGCCTACCCGACTGCTGCAGTGGTTTTGGCTAGGGACTTCAACATGGACCCTTGTCCCACTATGGACAAAATGACTCCCGATACGGCCTTAGACTCTTCACTTTCCCACTGGGTGGCTACTTTTGGTGATGGCAATACCCCTGGGCTAGAGGATACACTTGCAGTTCTGCCACAAAACACAGCTATGTCACGTATCGACCTCATGTATGTCAGCAGCCCCATCCTGGCTAAGGTGTGGGAGGTGCCTGTCCTCCCTAGCAGTATCTTGGACCATGCCCTTGTCCTCTTGAAGTTATAAACTACAGTAACCCCACCTAACTGCTTGTGGCCTCACTCACTCACCAAGCTGAGGCCAACGCTCAGATGCTGGAAGCACAATGTAATGACTGGGGAGGAGAGTCAGAGGATGGATTTGTTTGCAGTTCTGAGGGAGGTTCAGCTCCTCAGGCTTTCAGCAGCCAAAAAAAAAATACTACAGAAATCGCAGAGTGTTTGAACAGGGGGAGAAGATGATGCGTCTGCTTGCATGGCTCTTCAGGGAACAAACAATGTCTGCTCACATCGCTAATATTAGGGATAGAACTGGGAGATTGTAGTTAAACCCTGGGGAAATCAACTCCTGCTTTGCTTTCTACTATGAGGACCTGTATTCCCCCAAGGTGGGCTACACCCTGGAAGAACTCCATTCCTTTCTGGATGCAAATGACTTCCCCGTTTCGTCTGAGGAGGCCTGTTTGAAGACAGGACGCACCACTCACTCTGTAAGAAATTCAGATGGCTATTGCGTCTATGCAGACAGGTAAGACTCCTGGAGAGGATGACCTCCTAGCCGAAGTCTTCAAAACCCACTGCACCTCACTGGCATTTGACTTGCTGGAGTGGGAATATTTATGGAATGTGTTGCACGGATTTGGCTTTGGTTCAACTTTTCATGGTTGCGGCTGTTATATTACAACCTGATGGCCAGGGTTTGGACGAACGGCCTTCTCTCTGCATCGTTCCCGCTCCACCTGGGCACTAGACAGGGCTGCCCCCTCTCCCCGGCCCCATTTGCTCTCACTATTGAGGCATTGGCAATGCTGCTCCAATCTTCCCCTACAGTCACATCGGTGCACCCCATTGTGGAAAAAGTGTCAATGTATGCAGACCATACCCTTCTCTATCTTAACGACCCCCGCCAATCCTTGAAGCTGCCCTGGCACTTATTAGACATCTACCAAGTTATATGGCCAATGTTCGTCCGGTCCTACAGCGATTTCTTCAGAAATATTCAATCTGGAAAAATTTGCCACTTGAGCCAGTGGGTAGAGTAAATTGAATTAAAATGTCCTTCCTCCCTAAGTTTTTATGCGTTTAGACACAACCCTATTAGTATACCTAAAACTTGACCAAACTATTAGCGCCTTTGTATGGCAGGAGACAGTCCAAAGGGTGGCTAGATCCATGCGCCAACTTTCATTGTCAGAGGGGGCGGGGGAACTTAAAGTGGAATTAAAGGCACACATACTTACCGTTTCCAATAGACACCCGCAAGTTCCTTTGCGGGTGTGGCATTTTCTCCCCAAGTTCTTATATAGGTTTGTCTTTTGCAGGATGATGTCACTCCAGACTAAGGATGAGCTCAGGCATGTTCGCACACTCCACGTGCAGAGCCCGCCAGGAAGTCGGCGCAGAGCTGCGCTAATCACAGACAATGAGACATTGATGCGTGGCTGCAGAGATCGGGAAATGTCTCACTGCCTGTGATTAGCGCAGCAACAACTTCCTGGCGGGCTCTGCACATGGAGCATACAAACACGCCTGAGCTCATCCCTACTCAAGACACACTGCTGGAAGGTACATTTCTGAGGACTGCAAATAGGCAGGTAAGTGGAGTTGATTGCAGAGGAAACAATGCATGTCTCTTCTGCAATAAAGAACCTGCCTATTTACATTTTAACATATTTGTAAATTTTGACTTTTCTTTTTGTAAAAGATGAGCAGAGTTCCCGTTCAGTGTGCCTTGTTCCTCAGACGATTAAATAGTTTCTAATGGACCGTTGTAAGTTTATATATATATATATATATATATATATCGTTCCACTGCTACAGGAAGTGAAAGAAATGCCCCCAATGGAGACACAGAGAGCACTACAAGCCTGGCAGGAGGTTCTATGTATGTCACATTCGTTAAAGAACCGTGTATTTCTTTCTTTAGTCCCCTCGCCGGAGGTCTCACCTGGACACAGGAGCGGTACCGCCGGAAGAGCTCGGTGCATGGGTCCCCGCTGCCCTCCCCTTTCAGAAACTTCTCGGCGAACCACCGGTTGAAGCACTGGTCATATTCCCGCTTCATGTCCGTGCATTCCTCGCCCACACTGTTCATGTCGCTGGCTGCCTGTCTTTCTACCGGACAACGCGCACCATACCCAACAATGCCTCTTGTGCCCTTTCTAAAGATGGCTGCTCCTTGCTCAAGGTCACGTCAGCCGTCGCGCCGCTTTAGGCGTCATTGGAAGGCGACCCTGTGAAAATGTGGGTACAGACGGTAGCTGTGAGACTGTGGAGGGCGGCTGGGTTTGTACGCCTTTTGTCCTCTCAGAGTAAGGTATCAGAGTGCTCATTATCCTCCATCTGATCAGAGACTACATGTCCCGGGGGGGTCTCTGTGCACAGTGCGATGAAGAACCTGCTGGGACCTGTAGTGCCCGAGCAGATGGCTATTATACATAGGATGTAATGAATGTTGGCATTAAACAATATGATTTTCATCCTCTGAAGGTACCGCAGAATCCGACTTGGAGAATTGAGCCTGAGCCAGAATCACAGGTATATGGGATTTGTATTGTGATGGCCCCTGAGCCACAATCGCAGGTAGATGGGATTTGTATTGTGATGGCCCCTGAGCCACAATCGCAGGTAGATGGGATTTGTATTGTGATGGCCCCTGAGCCGCAATCGCAGGTAGATGGGATTTGTATTGTGATAGCTCCTGAGCCGCAATCGCAGGTATATGAGATTTGTGTTGTGATGGCTCCTGAGCCACAATCGCAGGTAGATGGGATTTGCGTTGTGATGGCTCCTGAGCCAAAATCGCAGGTAGATGGGATTTGCGTTGTGATGGCTCCTGAGCCAAAATCGCAGGTAGATGGGATTTGTGTTGTGATGGCTCCTGAGCCGCAATCGCAGGTATATGAGATTTGTGTTGTGATGGCTCCTGAGTCGCAATCGCAGGTAGAAGGGATTTGCGTTGCGATGGCTCCTGAGCCGCAATCGCAGGTAGATGGGATTTGGGTTGCGATGGCTCCTGAGCCACAATCGCAGGTAGATGGGATTTGCGTTGAGATGGCTCCTGAGCCACAATCGCAGGTAGATGGGATTTGCGTTGAGATGGCTCCTGAGCCACAATCGCAGGTAGATGGGATTTGCGTTGAGATGGCTCCTGAGCCACAATCGCAGGTAGATGGGATTTGCGTTGAGATGTCTCCTGAGCCACAATCGCAGGTAGATGGGATTTGCGTTGAGATGGCTCCTGAGCCACAATCGCAGGTAGATGGGATTTGCGTTGCGATGGCTCCTGAGCCACAATCGCAGGTAGATGGGATTTGCGTTGCGATGGCTCCTGAGCCACAATCGCAGGTAGATGGGATTTGCGTTGCGATGGCTCCTGAGCCACAATCGCAGGTAGATGGGATTTGCGTTGCGATGGCTCCTGAGCCACAATCGCAGGTAGATGGGATTTGCGTTGCGATGGCTCCTGAGCCACAATCGCAGGTAGATGGGATTTGCGTTGCGATGGCTCCTGAGCCACAATCGCAGGTAGATGGGATTTGCGTTGCGATGGCTCCTGAGCCACAATCGCAGGTAGATGGGATTTGCGTTGCGATGGCTCCTGAGCCACAATCGCAGGTAGATGGGATTTGCGTTGCGATGGCTCCTGAGCCACAATCATAGGTTCATCTTTCACATGTTAAAATCTACATTTTTGGCTAGAAAAGGATTTAAAAGCACCAGAATATTCGGTTTTCTGGAAGTATAGTGTGTACTTGCCTGAATCCAAAGCTTCTCTGTTGCCTGCATGAGTCAGTTCTGAGTTTTTCTGGACACAACTTCCCCACACACTATGCATGCAGAACAAGCTGCACTTTTAACAACCCTAAGGCCACTTTCACACTGAGGCACTTCCAAACTGCCAGTAAAAACACTGAGCGCTTTTGAAGAGCTTTCCATTCATTTCAATGGAGAGGGGAGTTTTTCACAGCCCTGCCAGCATACTGCCCCAGTGTGAAAGCGTTCATTGATTTTAACGGAAATACGTTTTCGGGAGCTTTTTAGGCACTGTTTTTAGCATGAAAGCGCCTGAAAAGTGCCTCAGTGTGAAAGTGGTCTTAGGGTTTACAACCCCTTAAACTTTATTGCTATCACACCGGGAATAACAAGCCTCTATGTGATATAATTTGAGAAGTTGTTATAGGTTCTCTTTATGAAGACATCAGGGGTCCATTAATCCCCCTCATTTCTCCACTGCTCCAACAGCACCTGGCTTTCTAGCTTGGAGTTTGTCAACTCTGAATTGAGCACTTTTAGCACACACTAGTAAAGGAGATCTTCAACCTTAGTTGTTGTCTCAGAGCATCATGTCGCTGGGGTGGAGGTATTTACATAGTTGGCAAGGTTTAACCACTTGCCACTTAAACCCCCCTCCTGCCCAGACCAATTTTCAGTGCTCTCACTTTGAATGACAATTAATCATGTAAGACTGTACCCAAATTATTTTTTTTGTCCTTTTTTTTTAATACAAATAGAGCTTTCTCTTGGTGGTATTTGATCACCTCTGGGTTTTTTTTTTTTCTTTGCGCTATAAATGATAAAAGACTGAAAATTTAGAAAAAACTATTTTTCTTTGTTTCTGTGATAAAATTTAGCAAATTATTATTTTTTCTTCATGAATTTTAGCCACAATTTATACTGCTGCATATCTTTGGTAAAAAATAACCCAAATTAGTGGATATTATTTGGTCTGTGTGAAAGTCAGAGTCCACAAGCTGTGGTGCAAATTGTAAAAAATTGAATCTCCAATTCTTGCGACCCGAACAAGCCAGGAAAGTACAAATACCCCCCAAATGACCCCTTTTTGGAAAGCAGACATTCAAAGGTATTTAGGAAGAGGCATGGTGAGGTTTTTGATGTTGTAATTTTTGCCACAAAATTGTCATTGTAATAGGTTATTTCTCTCACATGGCATGTGTATACCACAAATAATGCCTCAAAATACATTCTGCTACTCCTGTGGTATACCACATGTTTGGGACTTTTCACAGCCTGGCCACATAGAGAGGTCCAACATGCAAGGAGCGCCGTCACGTGTTCTAGGAGCATAAATTACACATCTAACTTCTTGACTACCTATTACACTTTTGAAGGCCCTGGAGCACCAGGACAATGACACTGATGGCAGGTGGCACTGGGGACAGATGGCACTGATAGGTGGCACTGGGGACAGGTGGGCATGTGTGTTGTGTGTTTCACTGTTAGTGTTAACTCACGGACGCTGCAGCACGGAAGCTCTCCCTCCTCACACGCTGTCCCTGTGTGAGGAGGGGAGCCGGCGATGAGAGACGATCTAATGTTTACATATGAGATCACCTCCCATTGGACAGGCCGATCGAGTGCTAAATGGCCGCTATGGTTGGCCATTTAAATGCATGATCTGTGATTGGCTGTGTCCAAGGGACATGGCCAACATAGAACTTCCCCAATGCGTGCCCACGGCGACACGCAGAGCAGAAGTAAACAGGACAACGTCCACCTAGAAGTTATCATCCACGCTGTAGCCATCTTTTGGCTATAGCGTGGGCGCAAAGTGGTTAATAAAGACACCAGTCCAACGTGTGATATTGTGTGTTTAAAGTGATTGTAAGGGCTCAAGGTTTTTTTTTTTTTTTTAACCTTATATGCCAGTGATGGCGAACCTTGGCACCCCAGATGTTTTGGAACTACATTTCCCATGATGCTTCACTACACTGGAGAGTGCGTGAGCATTATGGGAAATGTAGTTTCAAAACATCTGGGGTGCCAAGGTTCGCCATCACTGTTATATGCATTAAAGTGATATTTAAGGCTTGGTTTTAAAATAAATAAAAGCAAGAAAAAACAAACATTTTATTATTACCTGCTCTGTGGTTTTGCACAGAGCAGCTCAGAGGCTCCTGGTCCCTCCCTCCAGCTTGGGGTCCCCAGAGCAAGCAGCTTGCTCTGGGACACCCAAGCTGCTGCTCTGTGTCAATTTACACACAGAGATTTGCCTTAGCCCCCCCCCTCCCCATTTGTTCACTGGCTGCTGACAGTGAGGAGTGAGAGTCTACGTAGAGCCGAGGCTCTCGTGCACATCGCTGGATCGTGATGGGGCTCAGAGTAAGGACTGGGGCCTTGAGCCTTTAAGGTAAACTACCTTCCAGATGCAGCTCCGCCTTATACTTACCCAAGCCCTATCTCAATCCAGTGATGTGCATGAGAGCAATAGCTCTACTGGGTCTCTCTCTCTCCCCCCTCATTCGCTCACACAGCAGCAGAAGCCCATTGGCTCCTATTGCCATCAATCGCAGCCAATGAGGAGAGAGCAGGGGCAAATGGACACACAGAGCGCGGGTGCAAACCTGCTCAAGAGGCTAGGGGGGAGGAGTCAAAACCACCAGCAGGGGGCCTCAAAAAGAAGAGGATTGGGGCTGCTCTGTGCAAAACCATTACACAGAGCAGGTGAGTATAAGGCCTCATGCACACTGGAAGTTTTTACAGCTGCTGTTTTTGGCTTTAGACTGGGTTCACACCTATGTGAATTGAATGTGGCTTACACGGCATCCAATTCGCAGGACATTTTAAAATCTGTTAATTTGAATGAGGTTGGTGCACATCTGTGCATTACATTCGCACTCCACATTGCCCAAAAAAAGTGTTTTTCTGGGCATTGCGGTGCCAATTGCAGGCACATAATGTTCTATGGGAACACATGATTTGCAGATGCGTTCCGTTAGTGAACAAGCATTTTCCCTGCTCGGCTGATCCACAGATACAATGGAGAGGAATCGCTGAACAGCAGCTTTCTCTTCGCACATGTGTGAATCCAGCCTAAAGCCTTGTACACACGATCGGATATTTGGCAGGGAATCGTATGATGACAGACTGCCTAAAATCCGACCGTCAGTATGCTCCTTCAGACAATTGCTGTCCAACTTTCTGCCAACAAATGTTGGATGGCAGGCTAGTAAATTTTTGGCGGAAAACGGTCTGTTGTCAGATTTTCATAAAGTGTGTACACAAGTCCGTCACACAAAAGTCCAAACATGCATGCTAAGAATCAATGCTCGCCAAACACATTAGCAGAAGGTGCCCAAAGGGTGGCGCTCAGGAGCTGAGATTTCTCGTAGTATGTCACTACGCTCATGTTTGTTGGCCGACAATTGTGTGCCGTTAGTATGCAAGACACAAATTACACATAGTATGTCACTATGTTCATTTTTGTTGGATGACAGATTTCTTGTCCCCGCTAGCAGCCGAATAGTGTCACGAAATTGGTGGTAAAGCGCTGCTAAAAGATAGTGGCGTTTTACCGCCAACCCTGCCCCAGTGTGAAAGGGGTCTTAGAATCCCTTTCAGGCAACCATTTCCCATATATTGCATTTCCTAGGATACCCATCTAAAAGTGTTTTTTTTTTTTATTATCAATGCTCCCTGCTGACAATACCAACTGTTTACATGGAGTTTCACATCCTTACTGCTTTAACCGTAAAGAACCCCCTACGCAGTTTACAATTAAACTGCTTCTCCTCCAACCTAGTTGAGGCTCGCTTCGCATTGGTGCGATGGGGGAAACCCTGCAAATCCACCGTGGATTCCCCCATCGCACCTGACTCGCAGGCAGTGTGAACTGCCCTTTGTGAACCGCTGGGAATATCAATACAAAGATAATGACACCCTGATAGGTTCGCATATCGCAGTGTGAACCGTCAATTCAGACAGGAATTGAATCGCAAGCAATTCATGCCACACTGCTGTCCAATTCGCATGCAATGTGAATTCAGTGAAAGATGGCATGGCTGAATTTGCATCGCATTTGGACCAAAGTCCTGCAGGACCCACCCCTTTTTTTTTTTTGGCGGCACCAGTGTGAACACCCATGCCACCCGATTCCAAGTCACACTGCAATATGCGTAACGAACTGGGGGTGTCATTAACTTTGTATTGCTGCTCCCAGAGGTTCACATAAGGCAGTGTGAACTGCACGTGAGTCAGGTGCGATGCAGGAACCAGCAGTGGATTTGCAGGGTTTCTCGCATTGCATCAATGTGAACTGAGCCCGAGTGCCCACACTGCTCTCTTTATGATCTCCCCCACAAGGCAGAGGCAGCAGCGAGAGCCATTGGCTCCTGCTACGGTCAGTTAAATCCTGTGAGGAGGGGTGGGACTGGGCCATACTGTGTATGCGTCTCTATGGACACATAGCCTAGCTCAGGAGCGAACCCACTCGTCAGCCACCGTAGCAAGTGCTTGCTTTGGGGGGCAGACACACAAGAGGAGGTCACTGAGCAGGTAAATAACATGTTTATTTTAAGAAGAAAAAAAAAAAGGAATCTGAGCCTATTTAGAACAGCTTTAAATTCAACAAGTGTAAGCGCTTGAATTTGTCTTGGTAGCCTCATGTAAACCTTTACAAGCACCTGGAGTTTGTCAGGCAAGTGTCACAGTACACGTGCTGATACTAGAAAGTAGACAGGACTACACAGTCCTGCTGGCAGGAATTATGCTCTGTACTGTGTGGTAGAGGTGTATGGATTACAATACCGGCCTCATACTACTGCGTTTAGCTTTAAAATTACAGTCATCCGTGAGTGTGTACACTAAAACAAACATTACAATTTCCTTTTTATAGACATGTATTTTCCACAGTTCTGCTTTTGCAAAGGCTACAATTCAACAGTACTTTCAATTAAAATCAGCCAAAAATATTCCAATTGCAATAATATAAAAGGTGTAGAAAGTCTTATGGTTTATTTTCTTTGGAAAGTAACCATGGCCTAAATATGAAGCAACAGTCTCTCTGCAGAAAGACCATTCTTCCAGAGTCCCTCTCTTCAACATACTGGCAGGGGAAAGGCTTTTCTGCTCAGGTTATAGATACTTTCTATGTTTAAATTGTAGGCTCTAATGAGAAGGACCCCGTTTCCTCCTGTATTGTAATGTTTGTCCTATTGTAAAGCACTGCACAAACTGTTGGCACTATATAAATCCTGTATAGCAGGGATATGCAATTAGTGGACCTCCAGCTGTTACAGAACTACAAGTCCCATGAGGCATTGCAAGACCGACAGCCACAAGCATGATTTGCAGAGGCATGATGGGACTTGCAGTTTTGCAACAGCTGAGGTCAGCTAAATGCATATCCCTGCTGTATAGTAACATCTGTTTTGATGCATCTGGAATGCATTTGAACACTTCCCACAAAGTTTATTTGGGCTTTAAAGTAGATCTAACAAGAGGAAACAATTTTGGATTCCCAGTAGCTTTTGCCATAAAGTGCCAGTACAGTATATTAGCACAATATGGCCAACTTCCCAATGTGTACCGCATAGTTTACACTTGCAGGAAAACATCTATATAAATAAAAAAAAATAATTCCAGTGTTTCCACTTTAAAAGGAGAAGTTTGGCCAATAGAGTTTTGGCCTTACTTCTCCTGTGGGTCACAGGAATACACTTCGTCCTGTAACCTTAGCCAACAGCAGGCTAAAGTGTGTCGGCTGATGTCACTCAGCCATTTCAGACTTTAGGGATCCCAAATGCCTAATGGGCAGCTGTCTCAATCTGCTGCTGAGAGACTGAGCCAGCTGCTCCTACCCCTCCACAGTACAGCGCTGGAGGGACCGAGCAGGGGGCTGATGACTGATAGAGGTGAGAATTGGGCAGTGGCTAAGACCAAGAACTGAATGATCATTGGTCTTAGAGGTGACAGCTAGGAAAAGTATGATTGTTTTTTTTTTTTTTTTTAAACCCCGCACTTCTTTTAAAGTGATTCTAAAAAAGGTAAAAGATTTTGTATTGTCTGGAGTAACCCAATCTCAGTCGAGTGCACATCTGCAGCAGCTCCTCTCTCCCTGCTCTAACAGGCTTGGCTAAGAGCAGCTAGGGCCATTGGCTCCTGCTTTTAGTCAAAACTCATGAGCAGAGCTAGGGGGGAGGAGCCAGAAGTGCTGACAGGGGACCAGAGGAAAGGATTCAGGTAAGTATGACAACATGTATGTGGCTTAAAAATAAAGCTTTACAATCAGTTTAAGGCCCACTGTCCTTAGGTTTACAGCAGTTAGCTTTTCATTTTAAGAGGTATTTGTATAATTTAAGACAATTTTCCCTACTGATAGTCAAACCATATGATTATGCTAGGCAGATGATTCCACTTGCATGTAATAGTTCCTAGACACATTTACAAAAGTATGAATTGGCTTTTTCCAAAAATCCTTGGAGTACATATAGGAAAATTATAGAAAGGTACAAAACTAGCTTCACGTCAAGATAACACTAATGTGTTTGTGCTTATTGCATTTTGCAGTTACCATTATACATGACCAAAGTCTGTTAATTTACTGCACCCAACTTGCTTTGCAAGTCGTTATCATGCGTTATCCATCCATATGTCACAAAAGCTGGTATCCAAGCAGTTCTGGCAATCCATTTTCACAACTAATTCTGTGCAATTCCAAGAGATACATTTTCATAACTAGTTTTTTGTGCAATTACCAGGACTGCCATGTCACTCCAGAGGTCATCGATCACCTAGAGAGGTTAGCCCTTGTAGACTTTCGTAATCAAGAGGGAGTACAGCGCCTGCAGAGTGCAATTCAGTTTGCAAATCAGCTCCACAGTGTGAACACCGATGGCATAGAGCCACTTGACTCTGTGTTAGAGGACAGGTAAGCATCAACAGCTCGATTGGGACAGTTGGTTCATGTACATAATGAACATCTTGTTTTCTTCCTGTAGGGCATTGTATTTAAGAAGTGATACAGTTACGTCTGGCAGTTGCTCAGAAATTCTACTTCAAAATGCCAGCTCAGTAGTTGAAGATTATTTTGTAGCTCCTCCAGGTATAAAAAAAATTGCTTGGCAAAATGCTCATATTAAAAAAAAAAAACATTCTAGTCTATACACTAATGTTTGTTATGCCAACAGGAAATATTCCCTTACCACAAAAGGAAAATGATATATCCTCCAAAGGAGATGAATTTGCAAACGTGGTGGACTGAAGGGGGAAAACAGGCAAAGACTACACCTTTTGGAAATCTCACTGTTTTATTAGGACAGCTACAGATGTTTACTTTAACTGAAACACTTTCATAATAAAAAGGAAAAAAAAAAAAAACACACATACAAACTTGATTGAGGAGGATTAAAAGTTATTTCAAATAATATCGTTCTAACAAATTGAGGTGGGAAAAGGTCTATATATAAAGGACAAACATGTACCTTCCCTTATGTTTGCCCCGGTGCCACAACATTCCACATTTTGTTTTTATATACCCCATAGAGCTATCATTCACTGTCACTGCACACTTATGCAAAGAACATCAGATCAGGCACAATACCGTCTGTTGCCTTTTAAAAGATGACAAAATGTAAAAGAAAACAAGTACATCTGATGCAAAGATCACACTTTCCTTTAAAAAAAAAAAAGAAAAAAAAAAAAAATTAAGAAAAAAAAGTAGGGGCAGAAATAATGGTATAAAAGATAATGAACTCCATCAGTTGTGGAATGTAAGAGCAGATGGTCTTCAGATTTGATTTTATAGAAAGTGTCCCTGTGTGGCAGCTCAGTACTGTCGGAAGGGGGAGGCATAACGAGGAGAACGACGACTTTGATAAGGAGAATCACGACCTCTGGACCGGGAGCGAGAGCGAGATCTGGATCGCGAGTAACTGGCATTTCTTTCTGCACAGACACGAATATAAGAAGTTTCACCCTAAAAAAGAAAAATAAGGTTATGCACGATCAACTGCATGCATTGGTTTCATTTTGTGGTAATGTGGCCACTGCTTACTTCATGAGACCGAAATTTAGTGTCATCCAGTTTCCTCAAAGCGTATTCCATGTCTTCTTTTCGTATAAATTCCACTATTCCCATTCCATCTTTGTGTACATCAGCATAACAGACATCACCAGCTTCTCTCATATGATCCTTCAAATCCTGCCAGCTCCCTGATGGTGGAAGACCTAGAATATAGATTAAAAAAAGCCGGTCTTTAATTCACAAGGAAACGCTACATTCACAGTATAACATTAAGGTGTAAATTAGACCCGTCATGGGCAAGGCCATTTGACCACTCTTAAAATACTAGTTGCCTGCCTGCCATGCTGACCCACAGGCTTCACTGAACATGTATGCATATTGGAGTATCCTAACTCAGCAACTCAAGTACCAAAGCAAAAAGGCATGATAGCCTGCCAACTAGCACTTTCAAAAGGAAAGGTCAGGAATGATAGCTTACAGTTTTCATAATTTACACACATAAAAGTTGATGTTCTAGCCACGTTAATTTTGTAAACTGCATTCATGAATTTTATATAATTAGGACAGGAAGTGAGATTATCTTAAATTGTGCCACAAACAGCAATTCAGTCACTATTTAGGATGAGGTAAAACAGTCCTTACTTCCTGTTGAATCATTAAAAACAGGAAGTAAAAGGAAATCTCTCCATTGGTGATGAAGGGGGCCCATTTGGTTTGGGAACTGTGCAAGAAATATGTGGGATACCAAGCTACACCAGAATGCTGTCTTGGGTTTACCATCACTCATTGAATCTCATGGCAGAATGGGGACCTCTTTGAGTCAGCTGTCTGGAGGCTACGAAAAAAAAAACTGCCTTCCACAAGACTCACACCAAGAAGCCACCAGCTCCCACTGGATCTCCTTACCCTCCTCTGACTTCTAAGTCACTAGCCCATTCCAAGCATGCACCAAGTGACTTTCCCGATCCACATGCTTGTTCCAGTTTAGAACCTCAAGTTTTGGCGCAAAGGAAACGAGTATTTGCAGTATACTGTAGAATTCATTACAGCCAGTAGCCCCCGAAAAGGAACATGCGGCTTCATTTTTGCTGTAGAACACAGAACTGTGGTATGTGCCACCTGAGCCCAATTACAGTGATCCCTGCCCTCCTATTTTCCTCAGTAAGACTTTCCTGTATGAACATACATTTTTTGTTATTTGATGTGGTACATGCAGATAAACACTCGTTAGGGGGCAATATGAAACTATATGGAAGTGCATTTTTAATCAGCTATATCCAAGTCAAGAGATACTGACAGCATCTACTTGCCAGTGTTCTTAAAAAATAAAATAAATTTACTTCAGATATACATTTTTTACTTTGATGTTCGAAATGAAACATTAAATCTGACTGGCTGTAGGTGCTACTTCTGTGTTCGCCCCTTGTGAACAGCAAAGTTGTGCGTTTTGACTGCAATTTTTGTTCCCGTCACTAATGTAAAAGGCAGAAAAACGCCTGTAATCTGCCCCAGAGAAGCTCATGTTCTTTTTTGAGCTTTGGGTGTTTTGCATCAGGTGACAAAACACTCCGATTTGAACAGGTGCCATTGAAATTAATGGGATTTTGCTTGTTGGGTGTTTTTCAGGCACTTTATGAGCTGAAAACACTCTGGACTATTAAGGGGTTGTTTACAAATGCAGACTTATTGCATTTGCATTGCATTTGAATGCAATGCTACTCAAAGACATGCTTTTGACTGCAAACCTGCATGAATCTCAAAAGGGCGTACTGCAAAGAAACAAAGAGCAAAATGGGTCACATGGCCTCAGAGTGGTCATCCATACTACACTATTAAAGTTTGGTTCATAGCTATGAGACTCTGATGCGTTTTTAAACCAATCCAATTCGCATAACGTGAATCAGACCGGCTTTCAATGGACCCAGTTCACACATATGGGGTGGCTGCAGTCTGTTTTTGAAAAGGTTCCTGTGCGATTTTGGGTCTGAATTCAAGTAAAAATTTGCACCTGAACCGGTGAACAAAACCGTATTGGACTGCAAACCTAGCCTAAATGGGAATCCGCAGTCTTGCATTTTAGGGGCACGCAGAAAAACAATGCGCATAAATATAAACCTCTACTTTAGATCTTTACAAGAGATGGTGGGAAAGATTTAATCAGAACTTTGCTGCAAACTAAACATTCTCCCATCGCAACTGCTTAGGTACAACTCAAGTGGTTGTAAGTTTTTTTTTTCTGAATTAAAATAAAGATTTTATACCTACCTGTGCAATACCCTTGCACAGAGCAGCCCCAAACCTCCTCTTCCCATGGGGGGGGGGCTACACACATGGCTGTGTGTTGTTCATAGACACACACAGCCAGGCTCAGCCCCTCACAGGATTTGACGGACAGTGGCGTAGGGATTGTAAAGTAACATTTTTTACTTTTTTAAAATAACAAACATGTTATACTTACCTCCGCTGTGCAGCTCGTTTTGCAGAGTGGCCCCTAACCTGCTCTTCTGGGGTCCCTCGGCGGCTGTCTCTGCTTCCTCCCGCAGGTACTTCTCACGTTCATGCGAGCTCCCTCGCATGGTGAGAAGCCCCTGCGGGCGCACTCCCGTGATACAGCCGGCGGCTATAGCCGCTCACTGTATCACGCGGCCCCGCCCCCGGCGCGTTCCGTCATTGGATGAGATTGACAACAGCGCGAGACAATGGCTGCGCTGCTTTCAATCCATCCACTCCAGCCAATCAGCGGCCAGGCTGAGAAGGCGAAGAGGAAGGCGGGGGCGAGCGCGGGATTTTTGAGGGGTCAGGTAAGTAAAACGGGGGGACTGGGGGCACCAGCAGTGTGAGATGTTTTTTCACCTTCATGCATAGACTGCATGAAGGTGAAAACATTTACTTTTACAACCCCTTTAAGGGGGAAAAAAAAAAACCCCCAAACAAAAACACACCTTTCTGCCTTTAAAACCACTTTAAAGAATAACAGTTCATACAGTGCTCCTGGTACTACATTTTTCTTTAGAGAAGACAATAGTTCCTGTAGACTAGCCTAGCCCAAACAAACCATTTAAACTTCACTGTAAGCTGGTGATCAGCTTTAACAAACGTTGAGAGCTTTCAAACAAGCTCTTGCTGACTCCCCTCACTGCATCCATTGTGAAATAATTTGCAAAGATGACAGGCTCAGAGCTCAGTTGGCCTCATGCACACAGACATATTGGGGAATATAAAGTATAATACACCCAGAAACCACAGGTGTTGTGTACAACAACCTGAGCACATATATACAAAGGTCCAAGTGTAAATATTGGTGCAGATGTAAGGCCCCGAATGCAGACTGTCCTTGCCTAGGGGCATATGTCTTAAAGTGTAACTTAAGGAGGAAAGTATAAATAACCCTGTGACACGCCTACACAGTGTGCAGTCTCTCGTAACCAAAAATGACCTACAGAAAAAGGGGTTAGTGTAAAGAAAGGATCTGAACACAAGAAAATGCACACGGGTGCGCCTGGTCCACCGTGTTTGTGACCAAATCCTGACATCCGTTATAGGTTTGATGTGACTGACAATATCGTTTTTATGTGGTTATGGATGTAGGAATAATCAAATTTAAAGTACTTGTGCATTGTTACAGATTTTCAATAAAGCTATTTTTGTACTATTAACCCCTTGAATTTAGTCTTCTAGAGTCTTTAGTCTCTATAGGCAACCAATTTTTCCTGTGTTGAGATTCTTTATATGTCTGAAAGCGTACCTATGTCTAATCTTGTAGTTGCGTATACCTACATACAGCTGTATAATTCAACTCATTCGTACAGGCTGTAGGCAACACCAGTGGTTCCCAAGTGGTAAAATATGACCCAATATGTCCATATACATGAGCCCCCAACATCGCCTGCTGCGACAGTACAGCCAGACTGCCAAAATTCTGTTCTCCACAGAAAGCAAATGAGTAAAGGGGATGTGATAGTGATCTCATTGCCTCTTGTGAAGATGAAAGTCTTCAGATACAGAAGTGAATGAGAGCTTTGTTAAAGCACCGCTTAATCAGACAATAAAGTAGAAGTCCAGTCTAAAGCTATTTGGGCTCAAAGTGGACGGCCCCTGTAAAAATTAAAAGACAGCAGCTACATAAACTGCAGCTGTTGGCTTTTAAAAGGACACTTACCTGTCCTGGAATCCAGTGATCTTGGCACCGCAGCTGATGTTTCCGTCGGGTGCTGACATCGCCGGTAATGAAGTGTTACAGCTTCGCTCCGGTCGCCTACTGGCCTGGCAGCGGGGAATGGAGCTGAGCTGCTGGAGTAATTCACCACAGGCGGCAACAAATGAGCGCAAGTTCCGCTTTTGGAGGGAACCCGGCTTTAAACTTGCTCCCACCCCATTCTAAGCCTTATACTAACTAGCCTATAAAGGAATGAGGTGTATATTTACCTAATCTAATGGCGCACTGGGTCCAGTCGCATGATCAGCTTCCAGCGCCAAGTTCAGGGGAGAGGGACAGCGGATATCACATAGCAAGTCTATGGGTGACATCACTGCTTCCTCCTCTGCACTAAAGCTGGCTGCTGGAGAGAGCATGTGACTGGACCTCTTTAGATTAAGTATATACACATCTTTCCTTACAGTATGGGTGCTCAACCTTGGCTCCCCAGCTGCTGTAGAACTACAAGTCCCATGGGGCATTTCAAAGCAGACAGTTACAAGCATGACTCCCAAAAGCAGAGGCATAATGAGAATTGTAGTTTGGCAACAGCTGGAGGGCCACAAATTGAGCACGCATACTTCAGCAGTGGTTCTCAAACTGTGTCCCGTGGGAGTTTTGAGAAATATTTAAAATCGCTAGTGTTTTGAAACCTTGAACATATTGAAAAGTTAAATAGTAAATCAATGTTGCAAAAGTAAAAAAAATGTCATTCATTGGTTCCTTTTGTAATGGGAGACTTGTGCAAGATCTTGGAAGAACATGATCACCAATGAGCCTCGCTTCAATCCGATTTGCTCTGGAAAGCAGGCACAGCCTTCACTAAAATGTTTTTTATATACACACACATACATATATACATATACATATATATATATATATATATATATATATATATATATATATATATATATATATATATATATATATATATATATACATATACACACACACACACACACACACACATATACACAAAAATGGTTAAATCTTTTCAGGTGTGCTGCGATTTTTTTTTTTGTGCACCGCAAGACACAAAAGTTTGAGAAACACTGCTTTACAGGATAGCTAGTATAGGGCTTTCAATAGGGGTGGGAGCAGGTCCAAAGTGATTGTAAAATGATCACCTTGTAAAACAACCCATTCAGTTTAAAATAGAAATGAACGGCAAAACATGTTTGTATAGATTAACAAAAAAAAAAGTGTATATATATATATATATATATATATATATATATATATATATATATATATATATATATATATATATGAATAAAATGTTTAAGTGATCACATTGCCTCTGTTCTCAGCTGCATAAGAGCTGGGGGGGGGGGCGCGCAACAGCACACGGAGCTTCCCAGTGAATGGCTGTGCAGAGGAGGCGTGTCAGGAGAAATCGGATCATCCGATTCCTCCTGTAATGTATCTGTACTGTCTGCCATCATGTTGTAAAGTGCTGTGCAAACTGTTGGCACAATGTAAATCCTAAATAATAGAATTCCCAGCATAGCTGGAGAACTGAACATGCTGTGCTCTTCTGCTTAGTGTGGTCAGTTTTTATTATTATTAGGAAACCAGAGGGACAGGCAGGAACACCGGGGGGATTTCATGCAAAGGAAGCAAAGAACAGGATACTTTCTCATAAAAGTACATGTCAGGAGTGATGGGGTAACAAACATTACTCTAGACTTATAGGTAAAGTCGATCCAGGGAAAATCTGAGTGCCTTCTGGGGGGATCAAGGAGGATTTTTTCCCCCCCTGCTGTAGCAAAGTGGGTCATGCTTAGCTGGGCTTTTTGGTCTTCCTCTGGATCAACTGTTGAAGGATAAGTTTTTTTTTATATATTAATTTTTATGGTTGAACTGGATGGACTTGTGTCTTTTTTCAGCCTAACTAGGGAATTTATACTTTAATCTTAGGCTGTAAAAGCACTTTGGACAAACCCTCATCAGCCTCTGTATCTACGGGCATTGTGAAAACATTCATCTTCAATCAGAGAAGAGGTGATGAAATCACGTGTCCGTTACCCTCATCAGCCTCTGTATCTAAGGGCATTGTGGAGAGATTCAAAATTAGAGGTGATGAAATCACGTCTTCTTTACCCCTTGGTTTTCTGTGGAGTTTTAGGCCAGACTTTTACTTTAATGCTTTAAACCCCATACAATCAGTTTTTCCGTCAGATTTACCAAAACCATGTAGTGGAAGGGCCTGCCTGATTGCATACAAGTTGAAACTCCTAAGGTTTGACCTCATTATATGGTTTTGGTAAATCTGAAGGATACTGTGTATGGGGCTTTAATCTGCATAGTATGGACAAAAGTTCATTGTAAATGTATTCTGTACTATCTGCCTTCATGTTGTAAAGTGCTGCACAAACTGTTGGGCGCTATATAAACTCTGTATAATAATGATGTACCATTATAGGCAAAAGGCAGCACTTACACATCTTGAGTTGTATACATAATCAGAGCCATTGACTACTATGGGACGCGACTGTGTGTAGGCCCATACAGAGAATAGTACATAGGAGGGGGGGGGGAGAAATTGTACAGTATGGGAGACACATTGCACAGTGTTAGCTGTGGAAGGATCGATATGTAGAAAGTAGGATTAGCGAGAGATGAAGGTGTGATCAGCCTGCCATGTTTGTGGCCCAGCTCCTTTGTGTGATGAAGACACGGATCTGATCAATGATCTTCCATTGATTGGCCAGCTGTAATCAGAGGGTGAGCTCTCAGCCTATCACATATACACACACGGCACCTACCTGATACAAGGACCCGGTACTCCGATCTCCGGGATGGGGGGCCGTTCCTTCCTCGAGGTCCGCCATAACCGCCCCCGGGCCCTCTGTTAGATCGCGGGAACTCCACCCGTAACCGACAAGATCCGAACTCGTATCCGTTCCGCCCGAACACGGCATCTTCCGCATCCCTGTGAGAAGAAGGCAGAGCTAAGTCACAGAGTCCCACATGGGAGGGAGTCCCCTCCCCCCACCGCCTCTCCCGCCATCCCCGACTACAAACTCTCCATGTGCGCCCTTCATCCCATACAACCGGCCCCCACCACCGCCCGATCCCACACACAAGGCCACCCATCTGCCCTCCTCTTACCTCGGGTCCTGGAAGCTGATGAAGGCGAACGGAGCGGCGGCACCGCCACGATTCTTTAACTCGATGGTGCGGATTCGGCCGTATCGATGGAAGAGCTCCTCCAGCTCCTTTTCCCGCACATCGGACGGCAGATTCCCCACATAGATCCGCCCATCCCCGGAGCTCCGTCCGCTCTCACGCTCCCAGCTAGACATCCTTACGCTTCCTGTGACCGGCCGCGCAGAGCACGGCGGGAGAGCACCGGATGTAGCTGAGAGCGGAAGTGGTGGCGAAGGCGCGCGATATTGTGGGAGGTGGCTGCGGGAGCGCGACTAAGGAGGAGGAAGAAGAATGGCACAAAGACTGTGCTCGGCGGCTAGGAACCAGTCTGGCCACCTGGACTGTTTGTCCTGAGGGGGCGGACACACAAAGACCCGCTCTTCGGGTGATTATAGGAGGGCCAGTTCTAAGAAATGTGGGCTGGCTGTCTCAGCATGGAAAAGGAAGGTCCTGCAGCCATCTTTGAATAAAAAGTGCTTAAGAAAAACAATGTGGAAAATCCTAAGCTGACACCTTATCTTGTGGATCATATTTGTATATAATGGGGTCACTGAGAAAACTGAAGAGCCCAAATCTTAGGAATGTGGTAGTGGAGTGCCCTGTCACACATTGTGGAATCCTGAGCTTTCCCAGGAACCTACCTTGAGGTCCAGTTTGTTCACCACCACCTACCAAAACCTGTAATTAATAGGAATGAGCTCCGGTGTGTTCGCATGGCCCACGTGCAGAGCCTGCCAGGAAGGTGGCGCAGCGTTGCGCTAATCACAGGCAGTGAGACATTGGGTGTGTTATTTACTAAAGGAAAATCCACTTTGCGCTGCAAGTGCACTTGGAAGTGCAGTCGCTGTAGATCCGAGGGGGACATGCAAGGAAAATAAAAAAACAGCATTTTGGCTTGCACATGATTGGATGATAAAATCAGCAGAGCTTCCACTCATTTCAGATCTACCCCTTAGATTTAGAGTGACTGCACTTCCAGTGCAAAGTGCATTTGCCTTTCGTAAATAACCCCCATTGCCGATCTCTGCAGGCGTGCATCGGGGCAATGTCTCCTGACTTCCTAGTGGGCTCTGCACATGGAGTATGCGAGCACGCCTGAGCTCATCCTTAAAAACAAACCCCCCATGTGCATGTTTTTATAAATTTGATATTGTGGGACTTCCTACACACGATGCGAATATCAGACGAATGATCTTTTTTTTTGTTTTTTTGCATGATACTCTTTAGGATTGCGCCAATACCACTTTTTTTTAAAGTGGTTGTAAACCCTTTTGTCTTACTTTTATCTATAGGTAAGCCTAGAATAAGGCTTACCTATAGATAGTGGAAATGTCTCCTAAATATGTGCTGTTTAGGAGATATTTCACGTATAGTGCACCAATGTCATCATCAGCGTGTGCGCTGTGAAGAAGCGGGCCACCGCGCCATTTCTTCTCCTAGCGTGTGCCGTGACTGACGGCCCCTGCGCGCATGCGACGTCACGTGGCCTCGGCCAGTCACAGAGCCGGAGTCCACAGTCCTGGAAGGAAGAGGGGCGAAGATGGACGTGGCCTGCACAGGGGACAGCGATGGGTTCGTTTGCAGGTAAGTGTCATATAATGGGCTAGTATGTGATGCATACTAGCCTATTATGCTTTTAATTTGCAGACCTTGCGGGAAGCAAAGGAAGAAGTAAAACCTATCAGGGTTTACTTCCTCTTTAAGACCGAGTACAAGTACTGATACTACTTTTTTTAATGTCATGTGACAGTGGCACTAATGCAGCACTGATGAGGTGTGGACTGTGTCAGTCAGTCTTTTTTTTTACAATTTTATATTTTTTTGTTATATTGTTTTTTTACAATGCTTTCTAATTTTTTGGGGGGGGGGGGGGGGGGTGAACAGTGTAAGTGTTTTTTTTTTTTACTTTATCAGCTCTGTTGGGGGTTGGTGAGATATCAGGGGTCTACACAGACCCCCCGATATCTCCCCTTTGAGACCGGGAAAGGGCTGGGGGGAAAATCGATTTAAATCTTGAATCGAGTTGAGAGGTCAAATCGATTAAAAATTTCAGCAAATCGATTTTTTTAGATTTTTTTTCTTTTTCACCATGACCGGCACTGACACTGCACCAGTGCTACGGACAGGAGTTTTTAGGCGAGGCCGCGACTTCGGCCCAGTCCACGCCTAAAAACTCCTGCCTGCAGCTCCCAGGACCAACGCTGACACCTCAACGGGCCTGAGGAGCTGCGGGCAGGAGTTTTTAGGTGAGGCCGCAGACTAGGCCGAAGCCGCGGCCTCGCCTAAAAACTCATGTCCGCAGCTCTTCAGGACAGATGCAGTGTCCACCAAGTTTTTTTTTTTTTTAATCGCCCAGCTCTACTGAGGATAGAGATTCCCCGGTCCCTTTCTCTGCAGACTTCGCTGCACTGAAGATGAATGGACAGAGGCTCCTCTCCATTCACAAACTGAAGCAGAGGAAACACAGTTTACGATGCTCTGTTATGAATGGACAGTCAGTGATCACTGACTCTGTGCATTCGGAAAAGAAAGGAACTGGTAAATGACATTTTTACTGGCTCCTTCCTCTGCTCTTCATCCTGAAAGCTCCAGGATGAGCGGAGACCGGAGGAGGCTGCAGGGGGACCTGGAGGACGAATTGGATCAGGACCCGGAGGAGGACACAGAGCACAGAGGGGGGCAGCTGAGGGTGTTTGGGCGGCGGTGGGGGCAGTTACAAGCCACTGATCTCCCTGACAGCCATGGGAGGGAGAGGAGGAGAAGCGTCTGTCAGAAAAGCTATACAGGGAGAGCGGTGCTTGTAACTCCTCTCACCGCCGCACCAATTATCTCTGAGGCTTCTAAAGTGTCAGGTCAAGCATCGGAGCATTTGCACGAGTACAAGTAAATGCCCAGTATCGGTGCAACCGTAATAGTCTCATATCAAAAAATCAATAGGTTACTAAAGTTACAAAACATACGACAGAATGCAACTTCGTAAGTGATGTAATATGTTGTATTGTAATGTACCCTGTCGTTTCTGAGCATGTGTGGTCTTGGATGAATACTGTACTGATTAACCACTTGCCTACAGGGTGCTTTCACCCCTTCCTGCCCGGGCCAATTTTCATTTTTGGTATTTAATCACCACTGTTTTTTTTTATTTTTTGTTAAATAAACGAAAAAAGACCAAAAAAAACTTTTTCATAGTTTGTTATGAAATTTAGCCAACAGGTAATTTTTCTCCTTCACCGATGAGGCGGCACTGGTAGGCAGCACTGATAGGTGACACTGCTTGGCAGCACTGTTGGGACTGCACTGATAATCAGTGTAGATGTCCCTTTCACACAAGTCGGTTAACGACTCTTTTCATGAAGGAATGACGATAACCGGCTTGTGTTCAGCTCTGTCCTAAGAATACAACGATCACAGCATGCCACAGCAGCATGGGAAGACATAATTTTATGCCCTCCCAGAACTGGATGACTGCGCTTTAGCCTTCATTCAGCTATAGCATGGTTGGGAAGTGGTTAAAAAAAAATCGTATAATCTGATATCGTAAAATACATTTTTTCCTGTTTGTCCCTTCAGATAATTTTGCATGAACCATCGTGATCAGTTTTCGAAAGTTGTGTACTAATGATCAGACATATTGAACAATCGTTTTGAAAGCACAATTTTTTCTCCAATTTCTTTGATCGTGTATACTAGGCATAAGTGAACCTTGTGTTTCCATGCAATGTTCTTTTTAATCTATGTCAAAATCACTGTTATAGAGCAAGCATGCGGACAGCGAATTCAGCATGAACTTGATCATCCGTTGAGAAAGCACTAAAGCCAGTAGATCAGCATGACAGCAAGGTAACCAGCTTTTCAGAAGGAGAGGTAAGATATGTTGACTTCCATGTTTATCAAAGCATGTCTCCCATCCAGAGTTGCTAGCAGCTCCCAGGCTGTGCAGGAGCTCCCTAATGGCATGGAAATGTACAGGCATAACGTTTAGTGTTGCATGGATTTTTCAATATGATGTTACATAGTAGGTAAGGTTGAAAAAAGGCACAAGTCCAACCTATGTGATTATATGTCAGTATTATCTTGTATACCCCTGTATGTTATGGTCATTCAGGTGCTTATCTAATAGTTTCTTGAAACTATCGATGCCCCCCCCCCGCTGAGACCACCGCATGTGGAAGGGAATTCCACATACTTGCCACTCTTATAGTAAAGAACCCCCTACATAGTTTAAGGTTCTTCTAATTTTAATGAGTGGCCACTAGTCTCGTTAAACTCCCTTCTGCAAAAAAGTTTTATCCCTATTGTGGGGTCACCAGTATGGTATTTGTAAATTGAAATCATATCCCCTCTCAAGCATCTCTTTTCCAGAGAGTACAGAGAGTATACGTTCAGTGCTCGCAACCTTTCTCCATAACTAATATCCTCCAGACCTTTTATTAGCTTTGTTGACATTCTTTGTACTCGCTCCATTTCCAGTACATCCTTCCTGAGGACTTGTGCCCAGAACTGAACAGCATACTCTAGGTGAGGCTGGACCAGAGTCTTGTAGAGCGGGAGAATTATTGTTTTATCTCTGGAGTTGATCCCCTTTTTAATGCATGCCAATATTCTGTTTGCTTTGTTAGCAGCAGCTTGGCACTGCATGCCATTGCTGAGCCTATCATCTACTAGGACCCCCAGGTTCTTTTCCATCCTAGATTCCCCCAGAGGTTCTCCCCCAGTGTATTGATTGCATTCATATTTTTGCCACCCAAATGCATTATTTTACATTTTTCTACATTGAACCTCATTTTCCATGCAGTTGTTCAGATCTTGTTGTAAGGCTTCCACATCCTGCAGAGAAGTTAATCCTTATCACTAATAATTCCTATTTAAAGTATAACTAAAAGGCAAAACTTTTTTTTTTTTTGTTTTGGATATAGTGTAGATGGATTAGAACACATGTCAGTTTTTATTGCCGTCTGTGCCCCCATTAAGGAGATTCTCCCTCTCTATTTGTCCTGTTTACCATTATTGAAAGTAAAAGAAAATCACAAATTTTAGGCTGTCCCCAGAAAAGTAATAGAGGGGGCTGTCTTGTTGCCTGGGGGTTCCCAAGGAATTCCCTTAATTTGCAGGGAGTTCCTCTCAATTCATGTTTGGCTATGGGACAGGAAGTACAGGGAAATGTTGCATTGGAACACGGATGGCAAAATAAAATCTGAAGGGTTATTATGCCCCTCCCATTCTATAAAAAAATGAAAAAAGCAATGAGAAAAGCATATAGTTCTAGTTTAAGGGTTACATAACACTGGTGATCTGTGGCAGGACCTCTATACTGAGGCACAGAATAACCAGCTTTGGTAAGAGAGGCTCTGCTGCATTTCCATCAGTGATAGAGCAATGCTGCACTGATCTGGCTAGTGAACCTGGTATTTTCACAATGTGCTATGACAGTACACCTGAGGGACTGCTCACCTGCAAGGAACATGAAATAGAAAGAGTGAATAAATTAAGCATACTCAAGCACCACATCAGTGATTTCCTGTCCCTCACATGAGCAAGATCAAAGTGAGTAATGCCATGGAACATTGAGCTTTTTTCAGTGTCTCCCATTCAGGCTGGTCCCTTCCACCTAGCAGGTGTAATTCAAAGGGGAGAGAATCCATTAAAGTGGTTGTAAACCCTTACAGACCACTTTGACCTACAGATAAGCCTAGATTAAGGCTTACCTGTAGGTCCAAGAAATATCTCCTAAACCTACACTGCCTAGGAGATATTTGCAAATGACAGGCACCGCTGTCTACGGCACGTGCGTCGTAGACAGCGGCACGCACTATGCATGCCGCACATGCGCCGTAGACAGCGGCACGCACTAAGCATGCCTCTGCTAACAGCAATCATGCCGTTAGTGGCGGCTCCCGTGCGCATGAGCGGGGATGACGTCATCATGGCTCCGGTCAGTCACAGTGCTGGAGCCGCGATACCCGGAAGTCACTCTGGGTATCATTTTGGAGGAGGATAACGAGGGTCGCTTCGGGGGCTTCCATCTCAGGTAAGTTATTCATAATGAGCTAGTATGCTATGCATACTATCTCATTATGCCTTTGCCTTGCAGGGTCTATTTTTATTTTTAGTAAGGCTTTACTTCCTCTTTAAGGTCCCAGCCTGAGGGCGAAAAGGGGTAAAGGGAGTTGGGGAATCACCTGTTGCCTCCTGGGTTTAAGTCCTGAGTCATCCCCAGGCCTTGCAGCAGGCTTAAGGTGGAAGTAATGACATGCTGCTCCTTCCTGAGGCTGAGCATGGCAGCTGTAATCTTCAGGTTTAGCAATAGACGTTCCACGTGGGACAAGGCAGCGTACCTTGATCACAGTTGAATGCTCAATACATCCATTCATTTCTGGTTTGGCAGGGATTTAGAATTGCTGGTGTCCCTTTTTCTATTCCATGGTAAGTTTTTACCTATGTTTCATCAGGGGCTCCTCTTAGGTCCCTTTCTGCGCATGGCTAGATTGAGGGGGGGTGATGAAGAAGTGGGTGGGGAGAAAACTAAAGGAATGTGGTTTTGTGGTCGGTCCCCAAGGGCTCATTTACATTTGCGGTAGAGACGGCTGCTCTTCTGAAAAGTGTTCTGCTCTCAAATCGCTTTTTTAAGAGAGCATTTGACAGGGTGAGGAGGCAAAATGGGTCGCATTCGGTGGGCAAAGAATTGCATCTGCAGCATGTGTACACCCCCTGGCCACTGGCTTTGCAGCTTAAAGGGGAATGTAAATAAGCTCTAAAACGTTTTAAGGTAGGCTAGGGCAGTCCACTGCTGATGTGCTGCTGGATGCCTGAGAATGCTGGTGCTGCTGCTCATCAAGAGACCAAGGATGCTAGAGAGACATCCAGCCAGGTATGGATATTTCCATTTCATTTTGAGAAGATAGCACCTTTTTCTTATGGCTGCGTTCCTCTGTGCCCCCAGAATGGCACTCAGTGCGCATGCATAGACCTCTTTTTCATTAGGTTTATTGCAGATGCATGCCCTGACTATTCCTCCTGGGTGGAACTTTTTGACCAGAAACATCTCCTGTATGCAAAAACATAGCAGCTTTTACCTGGGTTACCATGGCCTTCAAATGATTGTCACCAAAGCATTGCCCCTCTATCTCTACTGCTGTGGGGATCGTGAGTACCCCTCTGGGGGCAATGATCACAAGCACGGCAGATCATTTGAGCAGGGATAAAGGTCAGATGGACTTCCTAGCTCAGTCTTTTATCTCCACTGAGGATGGTAGTTTATCCATTTAGGGCCCTAGTATCCTCTACTCTGGGTTGCCCCTGCACTGACTTTGCCTTCCCCTGACTATTCCGCTGACCTGCAACACCCGTTTCCTCTTTTCTGTCTGGAGAGGCATTATTTACCACAATGTTAGATTTCATGAGCAGGATTTCTAGGTCTATTGAGGCCATAGATAGCAAGGGTCAAAGCCCTGCCCCTTTGACCTACCCTCCTGAATTGGTCTTTTACTTCACCTGACACATTACATGAGAAGGAGATACAGTTGAGGAATCAGATCAGAATAACACACCTTTAAATGAGATTTCATCCAACTTGAAAGCTAATATAACTTGTACAAGCAACAGTGGTAGTAGCCAAGGATTTCTAAAGGATCATATAGATGCAAGGAAAACACTATGTATAAAAACCATACATTTTATTATAACATTCAATAAAAGGCAAAACACAAACCAGACAATAAAATATTAAATATAGGGTTCAAGTATTTGTTTAGATCCAATACACTATGGAGACTTAACGTGTTTTGATAGATCTTCTTCAGGAGTACATGTGAATGTACATGTGTTTTTGCTTTTATTGAATGTTATAACAAAAATGTTATGTTTTTTTTTTTTTCAATATATGCAGTGTTTTCCTTATATCCATAGGTTTCTCTAAAAGTCCCTGGCTAATACCACTGTTTGTATATGCTAGTTGTTGCCTCTATGGCAGTCTGCCAGACCAAAATTGTTTGGACTAAATGCATGGCCCAGAACCCTACTTCTATCTTTAGTTTCCTCTGTTCACAGTAATTTAACCTTTTTTACCTACTTCCTTATGCCACCTCAAGACTTCCCACTATCCACATGCATATCCACAATTCTTTGGCTTTAATACTGGTCAGTTGCACTCCCAAGCAGTCTTGAACGGTGACCATTTCAAAGCGAATGCACTCTTGGTCCCTCCTTGGATAAAGAAATGAATGTGATCACAGAGGGTAGTAATAATCTTATTCTCCAGAAATAGAGATTGCACCTCTACCAGTAGAACTTCTGCTCCTGAAGATAGTTTCTTGCCTCTCAGTCTTACAATGTCAAGTTTTAAATGGGAATGTATCTAAGAAGACATGGCCCTCCAAACCAGCAAATGCTGGTTCCACAACCTCTTCCTGGTGATGGGATGCCCATGCTACTAAAAGTGTGTGGAGATTAGGGGGCATCTGGAGGCCTTATGGTCTGACAAAATCTCAGGCGCCTAGATCCAGAGTTTCCTTTCCAGGGTCTATAAAACTGAAAATTTCCTATGAAGTACTTACTGTAATTTTGTACGTTTTGCACTCTGCCTCCTCCAAGCTTCTTGCTGTCAAACTTGTCTCCTTCCCCATCACGGCAGACGGATCTACTTGCAGCAGCTATGGTCCCCTTGTACCAACAGAAGAACCTTTTCAAGGTTTCTATTCCATCCTTTTTACAGTTCCCAAACCAAAGGAGTCGGGTCCATTCTGGATCTGAAGACTCTCAATGAGTTCCTATGGGTTCAAAAACTGACTGCCAGGTTGGTCATAACCTCCCCCTTTCTGATGGAAATTCTCTGGCCTCTATAGACTGCTTAGTTACTTGTGGTGACAATCAACTTTACCAATTTGTCACCCATTCCATGGACCTACCCATAGCCCTCTGGGTTTTTACCAAGGTTCTTGTTTCGATTATGTCTCTGCTCCGTACCCAGGGAATTTATGTTGTAGGGTACCGGGATGATCTTCTGTTCACCAACATCCAACAGATAGTACAAGCCCTGCGGAGCTATGGTTGGATCCTCAACCTGCTGAAGTCCACGATGGAGCATCTCACAGATTGTAACACCTGGGTCTAATGCTGGTCATGGCTCTGTCAAATATCCTTCTTCCCTAGGAAAAATGTATGTCCCTTCGTTCTCATACCAGGGCTGTCCAAGCCCTCAATATCTGCTTGCATGGGGATCATGGGTACTATACATCTTTCTACTGGTGTTGTGAGAATTGACAGCGACCACTGCTAAACTGAAAAGTTGTGCTGCTTGCCTGTTCCCTAATGCCCTTCCTGACAAAACTCTAGTTACTGATTGTACTATCTTCTTAGGTCTACAAACAAGTATGTAGTTGCAAGAGCCTGTCCGGATAGATATAAATTGATTGGAGCTCAGGTAGGTCTTCATATTGCATAGTTTTGGTAGATCTAAAACTGATTGTATGTAGATTGTATGTTTAAATTGTAACACGTATGTTAAGATTTAGTTCTTCCTAATCCTCATGCTCATGGATTACTTGACCTGGGATGATTGGAGTTCCTTTGGATTCAGGCTGTACCATTGATGTACAGATTATATGCCATCATAGAAAGCTCTTCAAGCTGGAACAAAAAATACCTTTGCAGTGGGGCCTCCCTGCGCTGCAAGGGTTAAATGCGGTTAAATGCTTATTATATTTAGGGGTGCAGGAATAGAGAGAAATACCTTATTCTGTGCTCCAACAGGCTCCCCCTATCAATGCGATTTGTCCAGCACTGTCTCATCTAAGCTGCTCATGGCTGTAGTCACACGTATGGTGAAGGTGAATATGTAGCACTAAAAAAGCGAATTATATAAAAATCACTAAATAATATACAACTTAAAAGGGAAAAGTGATAAAAACAATTAAAATAAATTGTGCTAAAAGTCCCCAAATGAATCACATGTAATGAAAATGTCCATAATAAAAATGAAGGGATATCCCGATGATGATGATGTCCTAAAGCCGTATAGACCGTTGCATTAAAATTTCTTTCAGACAACTGGTATGACTTATACACGCTTACTGAAGCTGGTGGACCAGACTGTCAGCGACAACGGATCAATCGAGCATAGATCATTCCAATCAGCAAGTAGACCGGACTGTCATCGAAATCCAGGAGACTTGTAGATGCGCTACGCTGCTCTCCCAATGGTGTTAACCACAGAGAAGACTGATGGATGGGTTGCAAACAATCATATGTTGATATCGAGCCGTATAGATGGATTAAACAGCTGAAGGTGTCAGCAAGAAATCTGATGGAAATTGATAAATGCTGGTATGGAGTCCTCCTTACAGGGGTGACACCGACCTGGTAGAAGAACCCAAAAAACTTTCATCCACAGAACATGGAAGGAAGAGATAAAATAGGGGCTCCAATAGTGCAGGTCAAAACAGGTGGGTTTTAATCAATAAAAACCGGCATACGGGAATAAACGTGACCACAATTCAATACAAGCAATATGGGGAATGGTGTACCTGGCCCGACGCTTTTCATCAGATGCCCCAGTAGAAGTTGTCTGAAAGAAATTTCAATGCGACGGTCTATACGGCTTTAGGACATCATCATCATCGGGATATCCCTTCATTTTTATGATGGACATTTTTATTAAATGTGATTCATTTGGGGACTTTTAGCACAATTTATTTTAATTGTTTTTATCAATTTTCCCTTTTAAGTTGTATATTATTTAGTGATTTTTATATAATTCGCTTTTTTAGTGCTACATATTCACCTTCACCATTTTCAGAATTTTTGTCACATTCTTGTGTAGCTACTTACTTCTTTATTTAAAATTTTTTTGGTAAGCGCAATAATCACTTTCCATTCACTGTAGTCACACCTCATCCAAAGACTATACAAGGTTAATAGTCCTGCACGGTATGTGATGATGCCAAGGGAGCGCCCACAAGCTGGAGCTTTAAAGAGAGGAGGACAGGGCTGGAATGGGAAATACAGTGAATCTCAGCAAACACTGGTCCCTTGTGTAGATATGTATTGTGTATATCCATTGATGAAAGGAAATCTTAATTTATGGATGTACCTTTTGATTCTCAGAAAATGTACAGATTTCTAGAAATTACGGGGTTGGGTTGGCAATCCGTTATGTATATAACATACCTGCATATTATTTTTGGGGAAATGTATTGATATACATTACTGTGTATTGTACTGTTACCTGCATGGTATTAATGCAAGTGCAAAATAAATAAGCGTTTAACTTCCATTTGGTTGTCTTAATTGAGTTATTGGAAAAAAAAGAGTACATTGTGAGCCTTCAAGTCTATGATGAATTGGACCTTGGCTTTGGCAACAGTAAATTGTCTCAAATAGAACTATCTGAATCTGTCCATAGTTGGAGTGAGAATAATTAGCCCTGGTGCCAAGAGTTCCTTGATGGCCATCCAATTGTCTTGTCCCCCTCTGGGGGGTCAGCTGGAGATCGGACCTACACAAATACTCTAGTGGAACAGAGTGGTATTCTATTTTGTAGCCTGGAGAAACTACTTTGCAAACCTTGGCATTCAAAATATGACTAACCTAGAAGCTAATGAAAGCTAGAACCCTTTCCCTACCTTCCAAGGCATAAGTGGGGGCCCACCTCGAAGAAGGCTTCTCAGTGCTGCCTGTGGTCTTACTTCACCAAGGATTTTTTACACTTTTAAACAGGAGGACTTGGAACTGTGGAAAATCAGGTGCTACGCCTTTGATGTTAGTAAAATGAACTAACAATCTTACAGTTGTGGGATTAAGCCCCCAAAGGGAGCTGTTCCCTACACAAAGGGAGCTTTATTGTACACATATTTTCTATTCCTATAAGTGGCTGCAAACCCCATTTATTTATGGTTAATCTTCTATAAACAGCTGTGTCTCAAATGAACAATAGATAAATAGGGGGCTGAGATATTTTTTTAAAGAAACAATCCATGGTCAACTGCTCCTTGTAGGAAACTTAAATGTTGAACCTTAAAAGCTACTGGCGAGATTGTTACCTCCAACGAAAGACGGAAGGGCTTTTATACAAAAGGTAAAGTTGCTTTTACCCCAACAATCCCATATGAATAGGACGAGATCCAGACACCTATGCCCAGACTCACGTGGCACTTGCCGTTAATTCAGTGAAGTGAGAGTCTGGCACCAAAGCATCTTGGATTAAAATGAATCATTTTTTCTTCTCCAACAAGACATTAAAAATGAATCAATTCCTTGTAAAAGATTGATGCATTTCAGCCTCTTGTGGAGGCCTTAATCATAATAAAATAGCATACAATGAACAACTTTTTATAATGACCCACAGCTGCAGAAAACAAAAAAGAGGCAGGGAAGTCCAAAAACAATTGAATCCATGCATTTGTTAATTACAAGTCATGTCATTCTTTTGGTAGCACAACATGCCAATATAGAAATACAAAAATGCAAAAAATGTACAAAAACAGTTCTTTGATGTCATTGGTATTTGCTCCTCCTAGTTGCCTTGAGGTAAATATCAAAGCAATGCGTTGCTGAACTATGAAGACTGGAATTTGAAGTAAGAGTTATCTAGAACAGCAGAGAACAGTCAGCCATGCCTGAGGTTGGAAGAAAGTATCTACCAGTGAAGACTGCTGCTGACTGGCAGAGAAAGAGGAGATTTTGATCCCTTAAACTTTACCCACACCCACACTAAAATATATGGCTTTTCTGGCCTGATCTCCGGTTTGTTTTATGTCCAAAATATCCTAACGTCTCCTCTTTTTATCTTGAGAAATCAATCCAGGTGCATCCTGACTATTTTTAGTGACTTTCTCTTGTAGGAGATCACACAAGTCCTAACTTGAATAAGGTATTTGGATGTGGCTTCAGCCATAAGGTTTTCTTGGTTGTGTTCAATATCATTTTAGCAAACTAGCAGAATTTTACTGCTTCAGCCATGTAAACTGATATTAGTTTGTGTTCAATCAAGATGTGTGTGGGAAGGGCCATAATAAATACAAGAAGAAACTTTAAAGTGTTACTAAACCTAGGATCTTGCATTCACTTTATCTGGTCTCCCACAGCACACAGCACATGGAAATGCAATAGTTTTAGTAAATATAAACTGCTAAATACCTTTTCTCATCAGCAGTATATAGCAGCCTTGTGACTTCTATCAGTGTCTGGTTAAAGCTTGTAGGAGGAGTATTCATTCTACTCTGTCATATGAGGCTACAGGGCCCCTGACCCTCTGGAGAGTGCTGATTGGCCCTGTGCTGATCATATGCCCTCCCCCAAGAGGGAGGAAGGGGAGAAAGATCTCCTATCACAATTTGGATTAGCAGCAAGGAGTGTCATCATAATGGGGGATTTTAACTATCCAGACATAGACTGGGCAGAGGGAACCGCACATTCATCTAAAGCTCGCCAGTTCATAAACATCTTTCAGGACAATTTTATGGGTCAGATGGTAGACACACCACCTAGAAATAAAGCATTACTGGATCTACTGATTACGAACAATACAGACCTTACCACGGATGGGGCAATTTAGGTAACAGCGATCACAGGTCAATTGGCTTCAGTATAAATCACACAAATGGGAAACATAAGGGGAATACAAAGACATTGAATTTCAAAAGAGCCACCTTCCCTAAATGATGAGCCTTGCTAGAAGGCATAAATAGGGATAACATTGGGAACAAAGAACACGGAGGAGAGATGCGTTTGCTTTAAGAGCATATTAAATAAGGGCATTAGCCAATGCATCCCATTTGGTAATACATTTAAAAGAGCAAACAAAAGTCCTGGATGGCTTAACTCCAATGTAAAAATGCATAAAAAAGCAAAGGAGAAGGCCTTCAAAAAAATACAAGGTTGAGGGACCATCATTGGTATTCAGACTTTATAAAGAATGCAACAAGAAATGTAAGGGTGCAATAAGGACAGCTAAGATAGAACATGAAAGACACATAGTGGAGGAGAGCAAAAAAAAACAAACAAGAAATTCTTTAAGTATGTAAACAGTAAAAAGGGAGGACAGACCATATTAGCCCTATAAAGAATGAGGAAGGACATCTGGTTACAAAGGATGGAGAGATGGCGAAGGCATTGAATTTATTCTTCTCCTGAGTCTTTCCAAGGGAATCGAGGTCTTCAGTAACCAAAACTGCAGTGTTTATCCTCATGACACATCACAGGAAGCACCTCCATGGTTAACAGAGGACAGAATTAAAATTAGACTTGGGAAACTTAACATTAATAAATCATCAGTCAAGTAATTGCCAGACCATTTTTACTGACAGTCTACTGACTGGAATGGTAATTTTTACTGACAGTCTACTGACTGGAATGGTACCAACTGATTGGAGAAAAGCCAATGTAGCACCAATATTTAAAAAGGGTCCAAAATACATCCCTGGGAATTACAGACCAGTTTGCCTAACATCAATAGTATGTAAACTCTTGGAGAGGATGATAAGGGACTATATACAAGATTTTAGTAATGAGAATGGTATCATTAGCAGTAATCTGCATGGATTCATGAAGAACCGTTCTTGCCAAACCAATCTATTAATCTTTTATGAGGAGGTGAGTTGCCATCTAGATAAAGGAAGGCCCTTGGACGTGGTGTATTTGGATTTTGCAAAAGCATTTGACACAGTTCCCCATAAACATTTACTGTACAAAATAAGGTCCGTTGGCATGGACCATAGGGTGAGTACATGGATTGAAAACTAGCTACAAGGGTGAGTTCAGAGGGTGGTGATAAATGGGGGAGTATTCGGAATGGTCAGGGATGGGTAGTGGGGTTCCCCAGGGTTCTGTGCTGGGATCAATCCTATTTAATTTGTTCATAAACGACCTGAAGGATGGGGTAAACAGTTCAATCTGTATTTGCGGACGATACTAAGCTAAGCAGGGCAATAACTTCTCCGCAGGATGTGGAAACCTTGCAAAAAGATCTGAACAAATTAATGGGGTGGGCAACTACATGGCAAATGAGATTCAACGTAGAAAAATGTAAAATAATGCATTTGGGTGGCAAAAATATGAATGCACTCTATACACTGGGGGAGAACCTCTGGGGGGAATCTAAGATGGAAAAGGGCCTGGGGGTCCTAGTAGATGATAGGATCAGCAATGGCATGCAGTGCCAAGCTGCTGCTAACAAAGCAAACAGAATATTGGCATGCATTAAAAAGGGGATCAACTCCAGAGATAAAACAATAATTCTCCCGCTCTACAAGACTCTGGTCCGGCCGCACCTGGAGTATGCTGTCCAGTTCTGGGCACCGGTCCTCAGGAAGGATGTACTGGAAATGGAGTGAGTACAAAGAAGGGCAACAAAGCTAATAAAGGGTCTGGAGGATATTAGTTATGAAGAAAGGTTGTGAGCACTGAACTTATTCTCTCTGGAGAAGGGACGCTTGAGAGGGGATATGATTTCAATTTACAAATACCATACTGGTGACCCCACAATAGGGATAAAACTTTTTTGCAGAAGGGAGTTTAACAAGACTCGTGACCACTTATTAAAATTAGAAGAAAAGAGGTTTAACCTTAAACTACGTAGAGGGTTCTTTACTGTAAGAGCGACAAGGATGCCGAATTCCCTTCCACAGGTGGTGGTCTCAATAGTGTCAAGAAACTATTAGATAAGTGCTTGAACAACCGCAACATACAAGGATATACAATGTAATACTGACATATCATCACACACATGGGTTGGACTTGATGGACTTCTGTCTTTTTTCAACCTCACCTACTATGTAAAAAAATAAAAAAACTCTCTAGCAATACAGACCAAACTGAGCATGTGCAGCTTGCCCCCAAGGCTCTGTTGTATCAGCAGATATTTGAGGACAGTGCAAAAAGAGGAGGATCAGAGAAGACAGGATCAAACAGCCTTTTTACACAATGCAGAGGATTAACCCCTTAGGTTCCACAGTGAGAATAACAAGCATGCTTTACTGCATATACAGACTGATTTTACTGTTGTGGGTTTAGTAACACTTTAAGTGTAAAAAGTCTGATTGTTTAAAAATAAGTAGTGTTTCTGGGATCAGACTACATAGTCCAAGATGGTGCTGGATCTAATTCCAATAGGAGCAAGGAGGTGGCAGCCAAGCTTGGATACTTTACCTCCACACCCGCAAATGAGATCTGCTGGAAAGCAGGGCTGGTGCAAGGATTTTTGACACCCTAGGCAAAACCTCATTTTACCGTGCCCCCTTAGCCCCACCCCCTTCGTCCTGCCCATGTACACACCACCTGTTTAACGAGGCACCCATCAAATGCAGCCCCACCAGCCCCCATCAAATGCAATCTCACCAGAGCCTATCAATGCAGCCTTCCAGTGCCCATCAATGATTGTTTGCTTGCTTCCATCCTTTCGGTGTTGGGACACAGTCCTCCGCCACCGCTGTGCCCATGTCTCTATGTGCGAACGGAGCATTGGCTGCCTGCTGATACAGGGACTTGGTTGCTTGCTGCAGAGAGAAGAGAGTAGGAACACCAGTGGCTAGGTGCCCTAAGCAGCATTGCGCCCTAGGCGGCTGCCTAGTTTGCCTTGTGGTAGCACCGGCCCTGCTGGAAAGCACACCAGTAGATCCCTTGTGCTCCTTGATCACCTTGACAGCCTCTCTGAGGACTATGAGGGTACATTGTTGGGGAAGGGGAAACGTTTCTCAGCTCAGTTTTAGGGCCCACAGGGTACCAAGTGGACCCATTGGGAAAGCTGCTCAGACCCTTCCTAATCAAATTACTGAGCTACCAGGAAAAAGAGGTCTGCCTGCAACAGGCTAGATAGCATTGACCTGCTCATTATACTGTATAACTCAAAAGTTTCTACCTTTTCTAACTCCTCTTCCAAGGAGCAAAATTCATGCATATGCTTTACTCCATTACAATGCCTTGAAAAAGTATTCATTCCCCTTGAAATTTTCCACATTTTGTCACGTTACAACCTAAAAAGGTAAATGTATTTTATTGGCATTTTATGTGGTAGGCCAACACAAAGTGGCACATAATTGTGAAGTGGAAGGAAAATGATAAATGATTTCCAATTTTTTTTTTACAAATATCTGAAAAGTGTGGCATGCAGTTGTACTCAACCCCCTTTACTCTGATAACCCTAACTAAAATCTAGTGGAACCAATTGCCTTCAGAAGTCACCTAATTAGTAAACAGAGTCCACCTGTGTGTAATTTAATCTCAGTATAAATACAGATGTTCTGTGAAGCCCTCAGAGGTTTGTTAGAGAACCTTAGTGAACCAAAAATCATCATGAAGGCTAAAGAACACACCAGACAGGTCAGGGAAAAAGTTGTGGATATGTTTAAAGCATGGGTTAGATTATAAAAATGACCCAAGCTTTGAACATCTCACAGAGCACTGTTCAACCCATCATCCAAAAATGGATAGAGTATGGCACAACTGTAAGCCTACCAAGACATGGCCATCCACCTAAACTGACAGGTCGGGCAAGGAGAGCATTAATCAGAGAAACAGCCATAGGCCCATGGCAGCTCCAAAGGAGCTGCAGAGATCCATAGCTCAGGTGGGACAATCTGTCAACAACTATTAGTTGTGCACTCCACAATTCTGGCCTTTATGGAAGAGTGGCAAGAAAGCCATTGTTTAAAGAAAACCATAAGAAGTCCCCTTTGCAGTTTGGGAGAAGCCATACGGGGGACACAGCGAACATGTGGAATTAGGTAGTCTGGTCAGACAAGACCAAAATTTAACTTTTTGGCCTTAAAGCAATCTTAGAAGAAAACCTGTTTGGGGGCAGAGGTTCACCTTTCAGCAGGATAATGACCCTAAACATACAGCCAGAGCTACTATGGAATGGTTAGATCAAAGCATATTCATGTGTCAGATTGGCCAGTCAAAGGCCAGACCTAAATCCAATTGAGAATCTGCAGCAAGACTTGAAAATTGTTGTTCACAGATGCTCTTCATCCAATCTGACAGAGCTTGAGCGATTTTGCAAAGAAGAATGGGAAAACATTTCACTCTCTAGATGTGCAAAGCTGGTAGAGACATACCCCAAAGGATTGCAGCTGTAATTACAGCGAAATGTGGTTCTACAAAGTATTGACTGGGGGGCTGAATACAAATGCACGCCACACTTATCAGATATGTATATGTAGAACATTTTTAAAAGCATTTATCATTTTCCTTCCACTTCACAATTATGTGCCACTTTGTGTTGGTCTATCACATAATATCCCAAAAAAATACATTTACGTTTTTTGTTGTAACCTGGCAAAATGTGGAAAAGGGGTGTGAATACTTTTTCAAGGCACTGTATACCCCTCTAAACTCGGGGTGGAGGAGGAGACAAGGGAGCTGAAGAGAAGGAGGTCTTGGAAAGAGGGGACGGTTTGGGTGATATTTTGAGACAAGATTGGTTAACGGGGGCAGGATTAGGAAAAGAAGGAGAGTGAGGAAAGTAAGATGGGAGAGGGATGTACAGTATATGAGTGCACATACCTCTCTGTCCTGGTGTTAAGGTCAGCATGTGGGTTCAGTATTTGCAGGAGGTGATGAATGCAGTAATATGGAAGAGGTTGTATATAAGCCATGGAGAGGAAGTAATGAGAATTGTAGGACAGAGGACACTAGCATGAGAAGGAAGGGTAGAGGGAACACATGTTGCCAACATTTAAAAAAAGGTTTTAGGGACGTCTTTTTTTCTCTGTATCCAGAAAGCAGCTGTAGGCGGAGCATGTACTTTAATTAGGGGTGGGACATTCATTTAATATGGGCATGATTCTATAAGAAGGTTAATCATGTGCTTCCATCAGGGATCTATCAGCAATGAAATAGTTAATCATGTCCAGCCACCAGGGATGAGCTAGCAATAAAAGGGTTAATCATGCCAGTAAAGCCAGATACACATGGGCCAAATGCCGGGAGACAACGGCCGGATAAAAAAATAAATGGCCGACATTCGGCCCATATGTATGTCGGTCTGTCCGACAGAAGCCGGCCATCTGCCATTGTTTTGTCGGACGTGCACGCTGGAAAACCAGCAGCCGACCGCCTCCTGATCAGCTCTCTCAGCCAATTGTGGAGAGCGCTGATCTGAGTGTTCTGGGGGGGGTGAGAATACAACAGCTCAGTGGGGGAGATCGCTGTACTTCGCATAGTGAGTACAGCGACTCCAACCGAAGCTGATAGTTCTTTGTCATTCAACCTGCTGGGTTAAACGGCAAAAAACCTATAGTGTGTACCAGGTTTCAGGCTGTAAGATCCCTGGTGGATAGAGAGACATGATTAACCTTTTTATTTCTAGCAGATCCTTGCTGGCTGTACATTCCTTTCAAAGCTAGCAGATCCCCTGAGGCTGAACATGATTAACTATTTCATTGCTACCAGATCCCTGATGATTAACCCTTTCTTTACTAGCAGAGCCCTAGTGGAAATGCATGATTAACCCTTTGTGTCTAACAGTCACAAATAAACCTAAGCTCAATCATTTTAACGTGTATGTCCACTCAAAATTGTTATTTCTTTGTTTTGAGCAGAGAGGGAAGGATTAGAGTCCCCAAATTGTAAACACCTGACAGGAGTTCTAATCCTTCACCAGTCTAAAAATTGAAAAAAAATGTTGGCTTGACGCACACTTTAAAGTTGTAAATCCTTCCATTACATATGAATTAAAAAATAAACAGGATATACAATTCAGTGAATAAAAGTATAATTATTTATACCGCAGACTGCTGCACTTTTACATTTCCAAATTAAGAAACAAATAAAAATGTAAAAAGTTATAAAAGACTGCTCTTGTCTGCTATTCCAACCACAACAATAAAGTGAAGGTGATATAGTGAACCAATGTTGTTACAATTGTTTCAATGTTACATAGTAACCACCAGTGCATTTACGAAAATAAATCAATACATGAAAAAAATTGGAATAATCCTGAACAAAAAGTCTAAAATATATGGTGCACTCTTATAAATGGTAATATTAACACATCAAGTGCTTAATGTCCAAATACATTTCCAAATTATAGTGCAGTATTGGAAAATACTCAAAATCTATTCAATAAGTATTTGGATCGATTTAGAGTAAGAGGTCTTCATCTTTCCTCTTCTAGCTCTATCACTTGAAGTTGACTTATTATTTTACTACTAGAAGTCATTGGACTGTGACTCCAGGTTAACATGCTTCACATTACCTATCCGGTATCTTGATTGCTTTATAAACGAGTGACTGATGTCCCAGCTCTATCCTGCAACCCCAGATAATGCCTGTTATACGAAAACATGTCCAGTAACACAGGAGCTGAGATGTCACTAATCTGCTGGGTAAATGTTTTTTTTTATCCTTTTTCTTGTAGGTGCAATACTTTTTATCAATTAATAAATATCATTACATATTGCACGATGAGTCTTTTCTTTTCTCTGATGCATGAGCTTTACTACGTTGCCTGAGTGAGGCACACAGCTGACTTGGAGTGTGTATGTTCCTGGGTGGAGGCTGGATGGCTATACCCCCAGTGGCGTAGCGTGGGTTGTCAGCACCCGGGGCAAGGCAAGTAATTTGCGACCCCTAACCTGTGGACTTTTAACACTCCAAGTCCCTTCCAACAATACAATAGTACTACTGCTGACCAACCAGATTCCTTTTCTGACCATTACACACTACACTGACCACTATACTATACTGTCCACTACACGGACCACTATACTATACTGTCCACTACACTGTCCACTATACTATACTGACCCCTACACTGAGAACTATACTAACCACTATACTGAGAACTGTACTGTCCACTATACTGAGAACTATACTGTCCTCTACACTGAGAACTATACTAACCACTATACTGAGAACTATACCATACACTACACTGACCACTACACTACACACCATACTACACTACACTATCCACCATACCACTGACTGACCACTACACATCATACTACACTATACTAACTGACCACCATACTATACTATTCTCTCTCTCTCTCTCTCTCTCTCTCTCTCTCTCTCTCTCTCTCTCTCTCTCTCTCTCTACCTCTTCTCTCTCTCTCTCTATTCTCTTGGTTTTCTCTCTCTTTATCTATTCTCTGTCTCTCTATTCTCTCTCTCTCTCTTCTCTCGGTTCTCTCTCTCTCTATTCTCTGTCTTCTCTAGGTTCTCCCTCTCTATTCTCTGTCTCTCTATTCTCTCTGTTATCTCTCTCTCGCTCTACTCTTTTGGTCCTCTCTCTCTATTTTCTGTCTCTCTATTCGCTCTTTCTCTCTTCTCTCGGTTCTCTCTCCTAGTCTCTGTCTTCTCTAGGTCCTCTCTCTCTATTCTCTGTCTTCTCTAGGTTCTCTCTCTCTATATTCTCTGTCTCTCTATTCTCTCTCTCTCTGTCTCTCCATTCTCTCTCTCTCGTCCTGCATCAGTCCGGATATGATAGCACAGGAGATAGGCGATATGAGGAAGGGAGGAGGAGAAGACAACTCACATTTTTGCTTCACTCCAATGTCCGGCGCAGCGCACTGTGATAGGGCGGGTCCGGGGTCATATGCAGAGGTGGGACTTCAGGAGCGATCACGGAGAAGCCAGCCCTACGCCGCACATGACCCCCATACGCCCAATCACAGGGCACCGGACAATTGACATGGCGGCCGGAGGCCCGGGGACGCAGGCATTCAAATTAGGAGGTAGCAGCAGTGAGTGATACATACTGGCTCAGTGGCGCCCCCCTAAATGTCACGCCTGGGGCCACGGCACCCCGTGCACCCACCACGCTACGCCACTGTATACCCCATAACATCAGATCTGGGATGGGCTGCTGCTGAGAAGTAATTTGTTACCTGAAGGGAGTCCTATCTGTTCTAAGCTTTTCATGATCTCTTATAATTTGGAGATCATGAGCTTCTGGTAAGAGGCCATTTAAATTTTTCTTTGCACGTGGGAATATTGCAACACTTGATTGTGATCAATCCATCATCTTCCAATACTGCACTACAATTTGAAACTTTATTTGGACATTAAAGAGAAACTGCAGTCTACTCACATAATTTGGAATAAAAACATCTTTGCCATTCTGAAGCTTCCCTTCATTTACGTTGCATATTATTTTATATATACTGTGATCCTGTACATGCCAAATATGCTGAATCTCCCTCTATGGAGTCTGGATGCAACCATTTTAACTGTTGGCAGGTGAAGCTGCTGCCTGTTCACTTCCTGGATTTACACAGACACACACCTCCAGCTCTGCAGCTCTGATTGGCCCTCTTATGACTCATCCCCCCTCCCTTCCTGGTAAACTCTCTATTTATACAAGTTTTTATTAGATTTTTGAAGTACAATAGAAAGTTCCTGACAGATCCAAGACAGTTGTAAGAAAACAGAGGTTACAAATTCCATGTACAGTGTTGCCTGAGTACAGAGAAATTGGCATGTGTCTACCATTGAATCTGTTTGGTAATACAACATACAATCCTGAATATTTGCCTCAAGAGAGGAGAACATAGTCCATCAACAACAAAAAAATATAAAATATAGACAGTGAATGTACTTTTTAAACAATAATAGAAAAGAGATGAGATGAATTTTCACATGGCAGTATAGTTGCCTGGTGAGGGATAGTTGGAAGAGAATGTTTAAACTATCCCCAAGGCTAAGTTCCGGCTATGTGGTTTGGTGTATTCTTGGGGGATGGATTTTTGAACCAGTCTATCCCAGGTGGCTCTGTAGCTAGGTCACTACTCTTGGTTTTATGACCATCTGTTTCCAAACACCTAAGTGCAGGTGATCCAAGTATCCACAGGGCGGGTAGCAGGAGTGGATCCAGGGTGCAATGGGGCAATTGCCCCCTCTAATGCCCGCTGTACTGGTTGCTAGCGCCTGTGTCACCTGGCATCTAGCAACCAGTGACATCAGGGCAGTCACGTCCCAGCTGCTACTGAGGAGGAAGAGAGCGAGGCACCACATTCAGAGCCTTCTTCCTCCTCCGCAACTAGTGTGAGAGTGTTGGCTCCACCCACCTCCTCCCTCTATGATCTTTTCCATGGCTCCAGTGCAGCATGAACGTGAAGACACTCAGGATGAAGAAGGCATGAATCAGTGGCTGTGTCATGTGAAATGATGGCCTGCCTGCAGTCCCAGGTCCTGCTCATCTCTATTGCTCCTTGGAAGCCCCTCCCCCCACCAGCACACCGAAGCAGGAGAAAGAGAGGGGAGGAGAGAGAGAGAAGTGGGGAGAGAAAGGGGGAGTGAGAGAGAAAGCGAGATAGAGAAGTGGGGAGAGAGAGGGGTGGAGTGTGAGAGAGGGGAGAAGAAAGGGGAGTGGGAGAGAGAGGGGGGGGCAGTAAGAGAGAGATGGGGCAAGAGAAAGAGGGGTGAGAGAGGGGGCAGTAAGAGAGAGAGTGTGAGGGGGAGGGAAGAGAGAGTGAGAGGGGAGAGAGAAGGGGGAGGGAAGAGAGAGTGAGAGGGGAGAAAGAAGGGGGAAGGAAAAGAGAGAGGGAGGGAAGAGAGGTGGGAGAGAGAGAGCAGAGGGAGCAGTGAGCGAGAGATGGGAGCAAGAGAGAGGGGGGAGAGGGAAAGGGAGAGAGAGGAGTGAGATAGAGAAGGGGGAGAGGGTGAGAGAGATGGGGGAGTGGGAGGGACGGAGAGAGAAGAGAGGGGGAGAGAAGAGGGGAGGGGAGAGGGAAAGCAGGAGTGGGGAGAGAGAGGAGAGGGGGAGAGAGAGAGAGATGAGTGGGGTGAGAGAGGGGGGAGTGGGGAGAGAGGGGGGAGGGGGAGTGAGATAGAGGGGGTGAGAGAGAGAGGCGGGGGGGAGGGGGAGTGAGATAGAGGGGGTGTGAGAGAGAGGCGGGTGAGTGGGGAGAGAGAGGGGATTCCCCCCCAAAAAATTACACATATACAATGTTCTACAGCTTTCAGATATCTGTAATGTACCCAGATCCTTTTTAGCAGGGTTTCCTGATCAATACATTAGCCGTGGTGAAGGAGTCACTGTCTTGTAATATTATCTAATGTTACTGACTCCTCTTACCTTTCCACTGCCCACCACCAGCTGCAGTAGCAAGGCACAACAGTCCGGGAGTCCGGCCCACTCCGCCATTACTTCATAGATGACCTTCCAGCAGTAGTAAGGGTGTCACCACCGCTGCTGCTGCCTTTTCCTCTGCTCCCCTCCATCTCTGGCAGTCCCCGGCTCATCCTGCCCCCTTGTCCACTCCCATCTCTGGCTCCCCTCGCCTTCCTGCCAGGCTCCGCTCCGAGCCACATGCGGATGCATTATTTGGATTCAACTGAATATACTGCCCCTATATGACATGTGGTGCTTCTCATGGGGCCCCCTACTGATCCGGGCACTTGGAGAGTGCCTATGTGCCCGAATGGCCAGTCCGACCCTGTCCACTCCTTTGGTCTCAGTGACTGAACCCTTCGCTGGTTCTTATCCTATTTATCCAACTGCATCTTTAGTGTCACTTACAACTCTACTTCCTCCTCTCCTCTCCCTTTGTCGGGGTCCCGCAAGGTTCTTTTCTTGGATCTCTCTTGTTCTCTATTTACACTTCTTCCCTTGGTCAGGTAATAGCCTCTGTCATGTACCTGGGTGTCACTGAACCAGAATGCTCCTGGTTCCACAGCTGCAGACTTACCTGTTGTACCATGGGCGAGCTCTTGAGTTGTCGCAATGTTCTCCCAGCTTGATGCATTGCCTTGGACTCACTAGCCCCACCTGCTGCCAGCTGCGGACAATTGTACAATCAAGCAGCCCATAAACAGCAGCACTTCCTGTTACTCAGTGCTAGGGTTGCCACCTTTTCTTCAAGTCAAACCCATACACTTTAGTGGCCTGGAACACCTTTGGGTGCCCCAAGGAAAGTACTAATGCGGTGCACATAGCGTGCTGCAGTGAACAGTGGGTGTGACCAAATTGCTCTTGCTCACATCATTGTCCTGTCCCCTCCCCCCCAGTGATGCCGAACCTGCCCCCAGACAGCCACCCACAGCTCCCAGACGGCAACAGATTTGTGTGTAACTAGCTCAGTTATTTGGGAAGCCACAGCCCGGTTTAAATTATGTGTCTGGGTTTCAGTCTGTCTGAAACCCAGACACATGATTTAAAACCCTGACTGTCCAGGTGAATCCTGGACAGGTGGCAACCCTACTCAGTGCCCGTTTGTGTGGACTAGCTCCCTGGGTGTATTGATAGCTCTGTGATTCTGATTACCGTGTATGGAATACTGCCTGAATTCTTGACCACTCTCTAGCCTGCTGATTTTGTACTTCACCGCCACCTTGTATAGGACCTTTCCAAGCCTGACCACTCTCTGGATTTTGATTGTGTACCGCTTTGCCTGATCTGTTGCCGACCTGACCTGCCTGAGTTTTCATCTGAATCCTCAGCACACAAGCTCCACTTCAGACATTACCTACCACAGGTATCTTACATTACAAATGGGCCACAAAAGCAGTGGACCCTGCTGAGATTGTTAAGGCAATTTTGCATCAGGGACAATAGATTGGAGCTCACGGACAGCATCTTTCTTCTCTGGACGATAAGGTAGATGAACTTTGTGCTATGCTTAAGTCTTGTTTGCCTGGTTCCTCTGCACCTGTTCAGACTCCAGCTCCTGCTCCAATCCAACCCACCTCTTCTGTGTCACCCAAACTTCCCTTGCCTGAAAAATTTGGTGGTGATACTGAGGACTGCAGAGGTTTTTTAAACGTTTGCTATTTGCATTTCCGCAATAACCCTGGGAATTTCAGCACTTCTTTTGCCAAAGTGACTATTGTAATTTCATTGTTAAAGGGGAAAGCCCTGGTATTTGGCAAGCCAGATAGAGCTTCTGCAGCTGAGTGCTCACTTTTGGACATACAGCAAAGTACTGTCAGAAACCATGAAATCAGACAGAGACAGAAGTACAGTTGAATAATAAAAATAAATAGAACAAACATAGTCAAAACATAGCCAGAGTTCAGGAACCAGAAAGGATAAGCCAAACGTCAGGGAGCCAGAGATGAGCGTAGTAAAACAGCAAGCAGGATCTGGAGCCAGAAGGGATATCAACCAAGCAAGACTTTTAACAGGAATGCAGGAGAGTGTCTGTGATGTTGACTAAGGCGAAGACAGAGATCCTCTGGGCTGGACAGCTTAAGCAGGCAGGACTAATGAGCAGGATATCATCAACAGCTGAGTACCTGTGGAGAGATAGGAGCTAGCAATTAGCCAACAGCTCAGCGGCCAGCTCAGAGAAAGAAGGGCTGAGCCCAGCCCTGACAGGTACCAGGACCTTGGCACAGTATGCTATTGAGTTCCGTACCCTGGCTGCTGAGACTAATTGGGACTCAAGGGCATTACATGCATGTTTCCCGTAAAGGTCTTACAGATCGCATTAAGGATGAATTTGTCTATAAGGATTTCCCAGAAGACCTTGAAAAATTCATAGAGCTGTGTGTTCATCTGGATATCCGGTATCATGAAAGGTGCCAGGAGAGACTTAGAACTCGCAAGCTTCCTAGGCAAATTTACTGTTTGGCCCCTAACTTCCAAGCACCACCTCAGCCTGAAGACACCTGTGGAACCCATGAAAGTCAGCCGTCTCCACCTAACAGAGTCAGAGAAACAAAGCAGGCATGCATTGAACCGATGCTTGTACTGTGGACATTTGTTATCTCTCTGCCCTTCCTGTCCAGCAAAAGGCAGGGTCTAACTAGTGTTGGAGGAGCTGGATTAGACCTTATAAGTACTTCCTTCCTTCCTACAGTACCCACAATCTTCCATTTAGCCACTAAACTTGTCTCCTGTGAGACTTTTGTTCTCGAGCCGCTGGCATATTCCTGGATTACACTTTTGCTAAGGAAAATAATATCCCATTTGTTCCCAAGTCTAGACCCCTAAGCAGTGGCATAACTAGAACCTTCAGGGCCCCGATGCAGGAAACCATGGCGGGCCCCCCCCCCCCCCGACCTCCGGACAGGGCTCTTTTCTCCGAGCCCGATGGTGGAACACCAGGGCCCAGTCTCAAGTGGGTGGCCGCATATAAAGGAACCGATTTAAAAAACATCAATTACAGCCACTGTGTCAGGAATCCGCCCGTTCCGTGCGATCGGCTCTCCGTACGCGCACGCGCGTTCGTGCCGCGGGTCGTCGTGGGCACGAGAGTCTTCCGACGCGCGCGGGTGCACGTCGTTCGTATGTGCGCGCGGTACACGCACGCACGGGCGAGCGTTAGCACGATTGGCGCCAGTGGCCCTTTTTAAAGGTACAGCTGCAGGGGTTCTGTGCTGTCTCGTCTGCAGCTTGTACCCGAAGTTACCTGCTATTCTGCCTGTACCTTATCTGATACCTGACCCGGCTCCGTCTGAACTTGCTGATCTCTCCTGCTCCGACCCCGGCTTGTTTGACCCTTCTTGGACTGATTCTTGTTGCCGAACCTCTGCTTGTTACCTGATTCCTCTGCTGGCTCCTGCTTGCTCCTGTGTCTGCTACTTCCTCATCCTGAGATCCAGCCATCATGATTCCACGGTCCGTGGTCTTCTCCCAGCTGCCTTCTTGCTACAGAGAGCTCCCACTCCAAGAGGATCCTCATCTACCTGGCATCTGCTGCTGCACCTGGCTGGACTCTCCTACCCCGCTGCGCTCCGGTCTCCCTGTTCCCATTCCAGTGAGACCAGAACCAGAGCCGTAAGAGAGGTCCCCTTCCACTAAGTCAGACTCACTATCTGAAGATCATAACAGTACGAGACAGCCATGTCTGAGTCTGCGGAAGGGGCCACCGCCATGAAGGAGATCTGCTCCCACCTTGCGGCCCTCACCCAGGCCGTGAAGTCTCTGCAGGATGGCTACACCAGGTTGGAGGAGCGTGTCCAGCATCTCTCTACCCCGGGTTCACCAGACACCACACCTCAGCCTTCTCCTGTTCAGCCAGCCGCCCATTCGGCAATCATGATGCTTCCACCTGAGCCTAGGGTTCCCATTCCGGAGAGGTTTTCGGGGGACCGCTCCAAGTTCCGGGCTTTCCGCAACGCCTGCCAGCTATACTTTGCCCTCCAGCCCAGGACTTTCTCTCTGGAGGCAACTAAGGTGGGGTTTGTTATCTCTCTCCTGCAAGAGGAACCTCAATCCTGGGCCCACCACCTTCTGGAGAATGACAGTCCCCTTACTCAGACTCTCTCCACCTTCTTCGAAGGGATGGCGCAACTCTACGACGATCCCTAGCGGGCTGCCACCGCCGAATCCGCATTAACTGCGCTCCAGCAGGGCCGTAGGACAGCTGAGGACTATGTCTCGGACTTTAGACGCTGGAGCGCAGATACCCAGTGGAACGAGTCGGCCCTAAGACACCAATTTCGCATGGGCCTGTCTGAGGCCCTCAAGGACGAGTTGGCCCGTGTTGGAACCCCTGACGCCTTAGAGGACTTAATTGCTCTGGCCATTCAAATTGACCGAAGGCTTCGCGAGCGCAGGGCCGAACGCTCTTCCCAACCTCTGAGACCTGCCTGGATGACCGCCAGAACCCCGTCTTCCACACCCTTCTTCTCTCCTCCCCCTCAAAGGGGGCCTGCCAGCGTTTCTCCTGCTCCTGAGGAACCTATGCAGCTTGGATTACTCCGACCTACCCTGTCTCCGGAGGAGCGAGCCCGCCGCCGACAGATGAACTTGTGTCTATACTGTGGCGGCTCCGGACATTATGTGGCCAACTGTCCCGTTAAGTCACGTAAGTGCCTCTCTTCAGTGTCTCGCAGTTCCTTAAACCTGCCTTCCAACTCTCTCCATGTTGCCCTTCTGCTCTCGTTTCAGCTTCCGGAAAGAACGATCCACGTCAACGCCATCCTTGACTCCGGAGTTTGCGGTTGCTTCATTGACGCTGCCTTCACCAACCAACATTCCATTCCACTCCAGAAAAAACCTCATGGACTCTCTATCTTTTTGGCCGATGGTTCCCAGATTAAGTCCGGTCGAGTCACCCAGGAGACCCTTCCACTACCCACCTCCACCTCCTGCCGACATACGGAACTGTTAATTCTTGATGTCATTTCATCCCCACTCTTTCCTGTGATTCTGGGCATCCCATGGCTGCAGGCCCACAATCCCTCCATTGACTGGACTTCTGGGGGAGGTGAGGTTCCTCTCCCCTTACTGCCAGGACCACTGTCTTCCTGGGGCTTCTGTACAATCCGGAACACTTCTCTGTCTAGACCCAGACCTGGACTTATGTCAATCAGTCCCCGAGCCTTACCATGAGTTTCTGGATGTTTTCAGTAAACGGGGGGCTGATTCCTTACCCCCGCATCGCCCCTACGACTGTCCCATTGAGCTCCTTCCTGGGGCAGAGATCCCGTTTGGACATGTCTACCCTTTATCCGAGAAGGAACAAGAGGCTCTGAAGGCGTACATCTCCGAGAACCTCAAGAAGGGGTTCATCCGTCACTCCACGTCTCCTGCCGGGGCTGGAATATTTTTCGTTACTAAAAAAGACCAGACCCTTCGACCTTGTGTGGACTATCGGGAGCTGAACAGAGTCACGATTAAAAACCGCTATCCCCTACCCCTGATTCCAGAACTCTTCCAAAAACTGAGGTCGGCTACTATTTTTACTAAGTTAGATTTGAGAGGAGCCTATAACTTGGTCCGCATACGAGCAGGTGACGAGTGGAAAACTGCGTTCCGAACTCGCTTTGGGCACTACGAGTACCTGGTGATGCCTTTCGGGTTGTGTAACGCCCCAGCCACCTTCCAGCACTTAATTAATGATGTCTTCCGGGACTTCTTGGATATCTTCGTCATCGTATATCTTGATGACATCCTGATCTTCTCCAGGTCCCTGGAACAGCACCGGGGACACGTCGGCAGAGTACTGCTTCGGCTCCGGCAACATGGACTCTACGCTAAAGCCGAGAAATGTAAATTCGAGCAACAGGAGATCCAATTCCTCGGCCTTGAAATCTCCCCAGCAGGCATCAGGATGGACCCGCAAAAAGTCGCTGCTGTCCTTGAATGGCCAGCCCCCACTGACAAGAAAGGCATCCAACGCTTTGTGGGCTTCGCCAACTTTTATAGAAAATTCATTAAAGGATTCTCAGCCATTATCTCTCCCATCACCCAGCTCACCAAGCAAAATATGCGCTTCCTTTGGGGTCCTGAAGCCCAGGCCGCCTTCAGGAGACTCAAGGACTTGTTCACCTCTGCTCCTATCCTCAGTCACCCGGATCCATCTAGACCTTATATTCTGGAGGTAGATGCCTCTGAGATAGCAGTAGGGGCGGTGGTCTCCCAGCGCTTAGGTAAAGACGACCTGATGCACCCCGTGGGGTTCTTTTCCCGAAAACTCTCTCAGGCGGAGAGGAATTATGATGTGGGCGACTGGGAATTACTTGCCATTAAGTCTGCTTTGGAGGAGTGGAGATACTTACTCGAGGGGGCGGTACACCCCGTGCTCATCTACACGGATCACAAAAACCTCGAGTACCTCCGTACCGATAAACGCCTAAAACCTCGGCAGGCTCGCTGGGCCCTCTTTTTCTCCCGGTTCTGTTTTCACATAACCTATCTCCCTGGATCAAGAAACGTTAAGCCAGATGCACTCTCCCGTATGTTTGACAGCCCCAAGGACACCGCACCCCCAGATACCATCCTCCCTGCTAACACCTTTTTACTCATCCAACCAGACCTAGTGTCTCTGCTAAAGAGTGCTTCCTCCACATCTTCCTGTCCCCCGGGAATCTCATTAGCATCCAGGGAAGGCCTGCTTTGGAAGGACAACCTGATCTTCGTCCCTGAAGATGTGAGAGTTAAGGTCTTGGGTCTCCTCCATGACCATGCGCTCGCTGGGCACTTTGGTGTCCGCAAGACTTTGGAACTGGTACAGCGCTCCTTCTGGTGGCCAGGCATGAGGGAGTTCTGCAAGCAGTATGTAAATTCTTGCCCCGTATGTAGTCGGAATAAGGTCCCCAGAAATCGGGCTTGGGGGCTGCTTAAACCTCTTCCCGCACCCGACCGCCCTTGGCGGATGATTACTATGGATTTCATTGTGGAACTTCCCCCTTCTGAGAACTGCACTGCCATCTTTGTAGTTTGTGACCGTCTGTCTAAGATGGCCCACTTCCTACCCTTAAAGGGAACCCCTTCCGCGACCGAGACTGCCCATATTTTTATCAAAGAAATAATCAGGCTCCACGGGGTACCCACCAATATTGTATCTGATAGAGGGGTTCAGTTCACCTCCCGTTTCTGGCGAGCCCTATGTGAAGCTTTGAAAATAGAATTGGCCCTGTCCTCTGCCTACCACCCACAGACCAATGGGCAAACGGAACGCACCAACCAAACCCTCGAGCAATATATTAGATGTTTTTCTTCCTTTGTCCAAGACGATTGGGTCTCCCTGTTACCGCTGGCGGAATTCGCCTACAACAATGCCAGCCATGCTACCACTGGGCAGTCCCCGTTTTTCGCCAATTACGGTTTTAACCTGTCTTTTCTTCCCGATATCCTTACAGAATCTCATGTTCCAGCAGTACAGGACACGGTATCCTTTCTCCAGCAGAATAACCGGACCCTGCAGGAGGTCATAACCAAGGCTCAGGCTGACAGCAAGAGGAGCTTTGATCGAGGAAGAAGGGGAGAATTGATCCTTCAAGTCGGGGACCAGGTATGGCTGTCTTCTTCTAATTTAAAATTAGCATGTCCCTCCAGGAAGTTGGCACCCAAGTTTCTGGGCCCATTTCCTGTTAAGAGGAAAATTAACGAGGTGTCTTATGAATTGTCCCTACCTGATTCCATGAGAATACATCCAGTCTTTCATGTAGCTTTACTTAAGCCTGCTGTACCTGATCCCTTCCCTGGTAGAGAAACAAGGCCACCTGACCCTGTGCTGATTGATGGCAGTGAGGAATTTGAAGTGGAAGCCATTCTGGATTTCAGAAGACGACGGGGACAAGGTCAGTTTCTAATTAAATGGAAGGGCTATGGCCCGGAGAATAATTCTTGGGAACCTGCTTCTAACGTACATGCTAATAGACTAATCCAGGCCTTCTTTGCTGCACACCCGGAGAAAAGAGCCACTAGAAGCACCCGGAGGTTGCCCCTTGTGGGGGGGCAATGTCAGGAATCCACCCGTTCCGTGCGATCGGCTCTCCCTACGCGCACGCGCGTTCGTGCCGCGGGTCGTCGTGGGCACGAGCGTCTTCCGACGCGCGCGGGTGCACGTCGTTCGTATGTGCGCGCGGTACAGGCACGCACGGGCGAGCGTTAGCACGATTGGCGCCAGTGGCCCTTTTTAAAGGCACAGCTGCAGGGGTTCTGTGCTGTCTCGTCTGCAGCTTGTACCCGAAGTTACCTGCTATTCTGCCTGAACCTTATCTGATACCTGACCCGGCTCCGTCTGACCTTGCTGATCTCTCCTGCTCCGACCCCGGCTTGTTTGACCCTTCTTGGACTGATTCTTGTTGCCGAACCTCTGCTTGTTACCTGATTCCTCTGCTGGCTCCTGCTTGCTCCTGTGTCTGCTACTTCCTCATCCTGAGATCCAGCCATCCTGATTCCACGGTCCGTGGTCTTCTCCCAGCTGCCTTCTTGCTACAGAGAGCTCCCGCTCCAAGAGGATCCTCATCTACCTTGCATCTGCTGCTGCACCTGGCTGGACTCTCCTACCCCGCTGCGCTCCGGTCTCCCTGTTCCCATTCCAGTGAAACCAGAACCAGAGCCGTAAGAGAGGTCCCCTTCCACTAAGTCAGACTCACTATCTGAAGATCATAACCACTGTACCATCAAATGTCACTACTGTGCCCATCAAACTCTGCCGCTGTGCCATCAAACTCTGCCGCTGTGCCTATCAAACTCTGCCGCTGTGCCCATCAAATGCTGCCAGTCTACCCATCAAATGCTGCCACTGTGCCCATCAAATGCCGCCACTGTGCCCATCAAATGCTGCCACTGTGAATCCCCACCGCCCGCTCGCTGTCTGCCCGCCACTTACCCTGTATTGGTGGGGCAGTGGGTAATGGCCATGAGCGGGGTCCTCCATGCATCTCCTGCCATCCTCATCTCCCGTCCTCTCCTCCTGATGGGCATCCAATCGCTGCGCCTATCGTTTCAGCCAATTGGTCGATGGGTAACAGACCCGCACACCTGATTGGTGGAGAGGCGGTTCAGTGTTAGGAAAGTGAATATTAATTCACTTTTCTAACATACCTGGGTAGACTGTGAGCGTCAAGCATGGTGCTCGCAGTTCACCTATTTTGAAGCCTATTAGAGCCCATGGCTTTAATCAGGTACTACAAAAACACCCCCCACCGCTGTAATTCAGGCACTCGGCACCCCAAAAGGGACCAGACACCTAAATATGGGGGTGGCAGCGGTGGCCATGGATAGATTCATGCTATGCTATGCATGAATCTATCCATTGGTCATAGAGGGGGTGGCTGGAGAGAGGGGGTGGAACCTGTGCGCCCTTTTGGATGCACAGCCACTGATAAACACATGCACATTCTCATACATACATGGTGATTTCCTGCACCTATTCTGTGAGAAAAAAACATACATGCACACACACATGCATACATACACATACATATATGAACACACACACACACATACAAGCATGCTCACACACACACACACAAGTATGCTCTCACACACACATACATGCATGCTCTCACACACACACATACAAGCATGCTCACAGACACACATACAAGCATGCTCACACACACACATACATGCATGCTCACACACACACAAGCATGCTCACACACACACACACATACAACCATGCTCACACATACACACATACAAGCATGCTCACACACGCACATACAAGCATGCTCACACACGCACATACAAGCATGCTCACACACACACACACATACAAGCTTGTTCACACACACACACACACACACACACACACACACACACACACATACAAGCATGCTCACACGCACACATACAAGCCTGTTCACACACACACATACATGCATGCTCACACACACACATACAAGCATGCTCACATACATACACATACATGCATGCTCTCACACACACACACAAACACAAATACAGTAGCTAGTCTTATTGCCGATTTCAGTTCGGCTGATGATCGGGGAGCTCCTCTCAGCCTCCCCTCCAATGGAAGAGTACAGGGGGCCCGGTCTCCATGGCGATCTTGGCAACCCCTATAATTCCACCACTGCCCCTAAGTATCACCACCCTGATCGGACAACCGTTGGGAGACAGCCTTGTGAAGTTTGAGACTACAAAAATCACCCTTCAGGTAGGCGAACTCCACAAAGAGGACATCGTCCTGTCTCTTATTGATTCTCCACTTCTGCCTGTTATCCTTAGTTACAACAACACAGCCCTTCTTTTGATTGAGTAAATGGAGAACTTACCTCTTTGAGGCCTTCTTGTTTTCTGAACTGTTTGTCTCGACCCACAGGACATTCTGGTTGTCTGTTGGCTTCCGTGGCCATCCCTTCTATCTTGCCTTGTGATTACCATTGATTTGCAGATGTATTTTGCCAGGAAAAGGCAGAGGTTTTACCTCCACATCGTTCCTTTGACGGCACAATTAATCTGATTCCTGGAGAACCTCTTCCCAAAGGAAGGACCTATCCACTTTCATTGCCTGAACAAAAGTCCTTGGAGAGAGGTTTTATCCTCTTCTTCTCCCATAGGGGCAGATTATTTCTTCGTTGAAAAGAAAGATGGGGTCTTCGACCATGCATAGACTATAGAGGGTTAAATCAGATCACCGTATCCTTTGTCTCTTTTTCTAGAATTGTTTGATGTGCTTAAGGGAGTCGTCATCTTTACTAAGCTGGACCTCCGAGGGGCTTATAACCTGATTTGAATTAGAGAGGGAGACAAATGGAAGACAGCATTCAACACCCACAATGGACATTTTGAAAATCTGGTTATGCCATTTGGACTCTGTAACGCCCCTGCTGTCGTCCAACGTTTCATGAATAACATTTTTCATGATTTCAGCAACAGTTTTGTGATTATCTACTTGGACGACATTTTAATCTTTTCCAAGACTCACCTAGAGCACATCTCACATGTAAAACAAGTATTACAGCGACTGATAGAAAACCAACTTTACACAAAGATTGAGAAATGCAGTTCTCATCAAAACCGCATACTTTGGATACATCATAAGTGCTGTTGGTTTCCAAATGGACCCACAAAAACTTTCTTCTGTCTTGCTATAGCCCCAAAACGACCACTTTGAGGGGGCTCCAAAACTTACTACATGCGCTTCATCAAAGGTTTTGCCTCAATTGCTGCCCCCTAGGAAGGGTAAAAATTGCAAATTGTGGCCCCAAGTCTTTTTCTATCCTGACTGACCATAAAAACCTTCTGTATCTTCAGACTGCTAAACATCTGAATTCACGTCAAGCTTGATGGGCTCTGTTCTTCTCCCGTTTTAATTTCGTTCTTTCTTATTTCCCTGGGCATAAGAACAAGAAAGCCATTGCTCTTTCCAGAAAGTTTTCTACTTCTGAAGATTGACCTACCAAGCAGTATATAATCCCACCTCACAAAATTGTTGCACAGATCTTTCCCAACAGTTACAAGAAACACAGAATCGTGCTCCTCAAGGCTTGAAGATACCACCAGGTCGCCTATTCGTAGCCCCAGCCTCAGAAAACCTGTACTCCTCTGGGAACATGATGGAGTGTTATCCGGTCATCCGGGTGTCACCGTCACTCTTAAGGCCTCACATGAAAAAAGATGTTACTGACTATGTGGCTGCTTGTTCAACTTGCTGCTAATAAAGAGAAGCACGGATTATGAATGCAATGATATAAGGAGTGCTGGACATGACAGTGTGGATGAGGGACACAGAGGGTTAAGCTTTATGGGTGGAGCTGAGTAAAAAGGTTTGCAGGAAGCAAGTTCAGTGTAGGGGAGGGGTCATATAAAAGGGAGGGGTGTGGCTTTAGGGGATCATTCGGATCCCAGCGTGACACAGAGGAGGCAGTTTTTCTCTGCTCCTCTGTAATGGCCGACCTGGATGGGATTTTCAAGAGGCTGAGACGGGCGGCGGAGGCGCGCGGAGCGGAGTGGCTGCGGGACCGAGCGGGGACCAGGAGGACACCGCGGAGGATGTCGGTGATGCAGGTGAGGCGCCGCTGCATGCGCGGAGGTCTCGGCCTCCGGCGCGTTTTTTCCCCGGGGCCTACCCCTCGTCCACCTCGTGATTGTCGGAGCCCGGGGGCCGACCGCTCGGTCCCCCCGGCGAAGAGGAAGGTGCCTGGCTCTCCCTGGTCTGGGTGGTCATTGCGCCGCCGACCGGAGGGGGGCGGGGCCTCGCGGCAAAATGGCGCCGGCTCCGGGTCGGCACCCGGGTACGGGGGGGGAACGGGCGGGGGGCTCTGGGTCCAGCCACCTTGGGGGTGCGGCGGAAGGGGGGATCCTCGGACTGGGGGTTTCAGCATGGGGACACGCGCGGTGGGGGGCAGGGTTTGGCACAGGGGGGGGGGGTCGCTGCTCCCGGGATGGGGCGGGTGGGATGCAGAGAGCCACCGAGGTGCCTGGCGGGGCTGGTCTTGGACGCCAGCATGCCGGGGGTGGTCGGGGGCCACAGGCACTGCGGGATGCGCCTGACCGCGCTGACCAGGAGGTCTGCGATTCGCCCAGGGGGATGGCGGTGCCCCCGGCGCGCACCGCGGAGGACAAGTCCGAGGGTGAGCTGTCGCAGGAGGAGGAATTTTCACATGCAGCGCACGGAACCATGACTGTCGGCAAGGCCCCGGTGCGGCCAGGTAAGTCACGTGATCCTTTGGTTCTGACGGAAGCCTTGGGGGGATTTCCTGGGGGACCCGGTATCCCAGAACGGCAAGGGGATGGGGGCAGAGGGCCGGTCGGCGGGGGTGGGGCACGTCGCCCTGGGGGGGGGCCCACGGACAGCTGCAGGACCTTCTTGGAGGGGCTGCGGGCCCTGGTGGGTAAGTTTGCCGGGGGTTCGGGGGCACCGCAAGTGGGTCCCTGGATGGCTGCGGGCCCAGGGTCGGGGGGTGGGGGGTCCGGGACCACGCCGGTGGTGGACCCCCGACCGCTGCGGCTTCTGGGGGGGTGGTAGACATGGGGCCTGGGGGCACGGGGGTCCCCCCGGTGGTCACGGAACCTGGGGCGTGGTCCGATGTGGTCAGGGTTGTGGATGCTGCCCGGTGCGCAGCATATGTTGATTCGAGGGCCCGGTGGGGGCGTGCCTGAAGCAGGAGGTGCGGGAGAATATTGGCATGGGTGAGTATGTGGAGATTTTCTCGTTGCTCCCCCTTGAGAAGTTCAACTTGGATAGGGTCAAGCCGGACGGTTCCAAAAGGACGACGAGGAGAAGCGTAGGTATCGGCTGATTCTGCGCACTTTCTCCATTTGGCTTCAGGCGTTCGCTGGCTTAGCTAGCGTGATTGGGGAGACGAACCCCGAGCATGGCTCGGCGTTGTTCTGCTATATGGATGCGATTGGAGGGGCTTATCGGGTGTATGGGGGGGGTGGCATGGCTGCGTTATGACGAACAGTCCGGGCAGCGGTAAGCGGTGCGGCCGGAACTACGCTGGGACCGCAAGGACATCAGCCGCTGGATGAGGCTTATGTCTGCGGCTCGGACTCCTGCTCCGTTTCTTCAGGGGGGGGCGGGAGTGTGTTGTCCTCAGGGCTGCCGGCCGGGAAAAAGTGGGGTGTGTGCTGGCCCTTTAACGGGGGGCTTGTAAATTCGGGAGAGCGTGCCGATTTAAGCACGAGTGCTCCGGCTGCGGCGGCGCCCTCGCACTGTCCCACTGTTTCAGGAAAGGAAAGCGTTCCGGCGATGTTGCTCACGTAAGGGATGACGCCGGTAACCCTGGGAAGGATGCTTCCTTTCCTGAGTGAGTATCCGGATGGTGAGGCGGCGCTGGGGTTGATTTCGGAGTTTCGGGATGGTTTCAGGATTCCTTGTTCATTGGCGGAGGTGCCGCCAGTGGCCCGGAACTTGCAATCGGCTTTGGTATACCCTGGGGGTGGTAGGCGAAAACTTGGGCAAGGAAGTGGCGTTGGGCCGGATGGGTGGGCCTTTCGAAGTGCAACCGTGGGGCAACCTGGTGGTGTCCCCGCTGGGTGTAGTTCCTGGGAAAGAGCCAGGGAAATTTCGCTTGATTCATCACTGGTCCTTTCCTAAAGGGGGGTCGGTCAATGACGTCATCGGCCCTGATGCGTGTACGGTCTCATACGCGTCTTTTGATGCGGCGGTGAGGTGGGTCAGGCTTTCTGGATGCGGGGCTCTTATGGCCAAGGCAGATGTGGGGTGCCATTGGCGGGGCCAGTTCTATATGAGTAAGTGCCTGCCCATGGGTTGTTCCAGTTCCTGCGCCTACTTTGAGGCGTTTAGCTCATTTTGGAGCGGGTGGTGAGTGACGTTTCGGGCCTGGAGTCGGTCGTCCACTATTTGGACGACTTTCTGTGCGTGGGCCCCGCCTGCCTCCAGTGTGGGTGCGATTTTTCTGTCTACGTTGCAGCACATTGCAGGTAAGTTCGGGGTACCGTTGGCGGGGGATAAGTTACGGACTTGAGTTTTTTGGGGATAGTGATCAATTCGAGGGCAATGGAGTGTCGATTGCCCGAGATTGCCCGAGAATGAATTACTTGATCGGAAGATGGAATTGGCGGAGATGCAAGGATAGTAGAAGGTCTGGTTGAGGGCCCTGCAGTCTCTGTTGGGCTAGCTAAATTTTGCTTGCCGGATCATCCCTATGGGGGCGGGTGTTCGGCAGTCGGCTGTCGGCAGCCTCGGCCGGGGTGAGTGTGCCTAACCATTTTGTGCGTCTGCGGGAAGGAACACAGGGAAGATTTGCGGGCGTGGCTTGAATTCCTAGCCTCTTGTAACGGGCGGGACATGTGGATGTCGGGGCCAGTGAGCAATTTCGATGTGGAATTGGTCGCTGCCGCGGCTGGGTCGGCGGGTTATGGGGCGTATTTTCGGGGACGGTGGAGTGCTGAACCTTGGCCGCGATCTTGAGAGGTGGCGGGGTTGTTGGGCAACCTGGTTCTGCTCGAACTATTCCTGGTGGTGTTGGTATTGGAGCTGTGGGGGGAGGAGTTCCGTAATATGAAGTTGCGCATTAGTTGAGACGACATGGGGGTGGTTCAGGTCCTCAACCATTTGGCTGCTACGGCAGCTGGTGTTTCGGTGTTTACGGCTCAATGTTTACGTTTCGGCAGTGCACATACCTAATTTTTTGGCTAACTCGCTCTCTCGTTTTCAGTGGGACGAGTTCCGGGATCTGGCACCGAGAACGGAGGAGTCGAGGGCGTCTTGCCCTGGGTGGATGCGGGGGATGCCCTTGTAGTCGCCGCAGGTTGGATTCAGGGGTCTTTGAGTGGGTCCACGTGGGCGGCCTATTCTGGGGTGTGGTCAGAATGGTTGGGTTGGAGCGGTTGGTCGGGGCTCCGACCAGCGCTGGTTGGTGCTGTATTGGGTGGCAGGGAACATTGAGATGGGATTGGCACCTGCGTCGATTGATCGGAAATTGGCGGGGTTGGCATTTTTGTTTAAGCTGTGGGGAGAGCCGGACGGGAATGCGGATTTTTTGGGTGCGGCAAACCTTGAAGGGGTATAGGAGGGAACGGAAAGGTCGGGAGGCGCACAGGCTGGTGAAGTGTGATAACTTGGTGGCGATTTGTTCCCCGGCTTGGGGAAGTTTGTTCTTCCGCTTACAAGGCCATCCTGTTCACAGCGGCTTTTTCATTGGCGTTTTATTGGGCGTTTGGGACTGGGGAGTTGGTGTGTCGGTCTAAACGGGGTGCTGTGGGGCTGTTGGATCAGGATGTACAGGTGGCTGCTGATCGGGTGAGTATACGGTGGCGGAGGTCCAAGCCTGACCAGCTGGGCAGGGGAGTGGTGATTATACTGTTTGCCTTGACCGGGCTCGGCAGTGGGCCCTGTGGTGGCGGTAAGGGCCTTTCGGGCGGTGCGGCTGGAGGGGGGGGGGGCCTTTCTTGCTGCATGCGGGGGGCTCTTTTCTCTCTAGGTTGCAATTCGTGTCAGTTTTCAACGGTGCCTGCGGACTGTGGGTTTGGACGACCGGGAGTACTCGTCGCACTCCTTCCGTATTGGGGCGGCCACTGAGGCTGCCCGATGTGGGCTGGCTGAGGCGATTGTTCGCCGGATCGGTCGTTGGGAATCTAAGAGGTTCCGTTCGTATGTCCGGCCGCAGTTGATCCTGGGGTGAGCTGGGGCGCGGCTGGGAGTGTTTTGCAGTATGGGGTTGGGAGTTACAGGTGTTATGGTATATTACGTTGGTTGGTTGTTATGTGTTCTGTGTTATGTTTTTCGTTTCAGATGGAGGTTCCTCACGCCTCTTTTGGATCCTAGGGCACTCGGACGTGTGCTGGGGGGCCGGGAGAGGTGATGCTCAGCCGGCAGGCGGGCCGTTGGGAATTCCTGGGGGGAGGCTAGGTTGATGTGGTTGGGATTCCCGGGCATGCGGTGGGAGCGTGTGATGAAGGAAGTTGAGCGCTTTGCAATGAGGGACAGGCCCCCGGATGTGTTGGTCATTTACGCAGGGGGCAACGACCTGGGCATACGGAAGGAAAGGGACATCTTAGCTGATGTTAGGGCGGATGTTTTGCACTTACGAGTCCGCTTCCCGGGTACCATCTTGGTTTGGTAGGTCATTGCGGGCAGATCGGTGTGGAGGTGGGCTAGGTCCATGGTAAGCATCAACAAAACCAGGATGGGGGTCGGACGTGGGTATTGACCTTTGGTCATTGGGTCTGCAGGAGGGTATACAACATAGCTCTTAGGGTGGGGGGTGGCCCTCAAGGTTGAGGGGGTCACCCTTTCGGGCTGTGGCGGTGTGTTTTCTGGTGGTTTCTGACGGTAGACAGGTACTCAGAAGGGATCTGAGGGTGTGGGGGGCTCATCTAACGATCGGCCCCTCTGGGTATTCCTGAACGTTGGAGGGAATACGGTTATGTTCACTGGCGGAAGTTGTCTCCGACTGGTCACAGGTGGAGGCCTTTGGGAAGTTGGTGAGGTGTACCGCAGTGATTTGGTATTGGCTTAAGTGGGGTCACCGTCAGAGATCACCAGAATGGGCAGTTAATGTTATTTAATGTGGTTTAATGGTAATAAAGTTATTTATATTTATATATCTATATATATTTAGATATTTTCATATTTACAAGTTATTGGAGTGAATTTTGAGTTATGTTTAATAAAGGCTGTTGTGGCCAGTTTACTCCAACCTATGGTGTGGTCTCGTTTCTAATAGGTAAGGAATAGTATAAGGGGAACATTCAGACTACACTAGTCAAGAGAAGCACGGATTATGAATGCAATGATATAAGGAGTGCTGGACATGACAGTGTGGATGAGGGACACAGAGGGTTAAGCTTTATGGGTGGAGCTGAGTAAAAAGGTTTGCAGGAAGCAAGTTCAGTGTAGGGGAGGGGTCATATAAAAGGGAGGGGTGTGGCTTTAGGGGATCATTCGGATCCCAGCGTGACACAGAGGAGGCAGTTTTTCCCGCCCTCCCGCCCTAATGTTATGTGTTTGTTTTGTTGTGTCGTTTGTTGCTGGTCTTTTCTTCTTTTGCAGGTTTCGTCGGTTGTCACGGCAGCTGAAGGTTTTCCTGTGTTGGCGGTGTGTTTTCTGGTGGTTTCTGACGGTAGACAGGTACTCAGAAGGGATCTGAGGGTGTGGGGGGCTCATCTAACGATCGGCCCCTCTGGGTATTCCTGAACGTTGGAGGGAATACGGTTATGTTCACTGGCGGAAGTTGTCTCCGACCGGTCACAGGTGGAGGCCTTTGGGAAGTTGGTGAGGTGTACCGCAGTGATTTGGTATTGGCTTAAGTGGGGTCACCGTCAGAGATCACCAGAATGGGCAGTTAATGTTATTTAATGTGGTTTAATGGTAATAAAGTTATTTATATTTATATATCTATATATATTTAGATATTTTCATATTTACAAGTTATTGGAGTGAATTTTGAGTTATGTTTAATAAAGGCTGTTGTGGCCAGTTTACTCCAACCTATGGTGTGGTCTCGTTTCTAATAGGGGAAGGTATGGGTAAGGAATAATATAAGGGGAACATTCAGACTACACTAGTCAAGTCCCTTACACATTGCCTACTGGGCTGTTACAACCACTTCCTGCACCTCGTCAGCCTTGGACCCATTTGAAAGGAAAATTACAGTAAGTATTTGATACAATTTTCCATTTTCCTAATACCAGCATGGCAGCATACATATGATAAATAATGAGCTTTTGAGAGGAAGGGTTTAATGATGCATACTTGGTCTTTATTTGACAATATACATAGAAGCTTGAATAATTTTTTTACTGTAGTTAGAGCTGCTGGATCCACCATGTAGTGTCTTAAAAACGTATAATGTGATGATGATCAGCTAGCCGCTCTGCAGACTGTCTTCAAAGACACCCCCGCACATGCTGCCCAAGAAGAAGACATAGCCCTGGTTGAGTGTGCTCTAACTACCCCCGGAGGATTCTTTCCAGCCACTCTATATGCTCGAGGAATAGTCTTTACTATCCAGGCTAAGATTGTTCTGGCCAGAGCCTCTTTCCCTTAAAATTTTCTGGTAGGTAGGATGAAACGTCTGTCAGAACGTCTAAATGCAGAAGTAGCTTGGAGATAGGATTTGAGGACTTTTGGAATGTCCAACTCATGTAGGTCCGAACATGATGCCGCTGGGAAGGCTGGAAGCACGCATTCACTGGAGAGATAAAATATTGAAGCCACTTTTGGGACAAAGTGATCAAATGGTCTCAGCACAAGCCTGTCTGGAAAAACATGGTACAAGGTTCAGCTGCTCCCAATGCTTGGAGTTCTGACACCCTTCCCCCTGAAGTGATGACTATTAAGAAAGGCAATATTTACAGTGATATCCCATAATGAACAGTTTTCCGAAGGAGCACAATGAGGGAACCTATTTCTCTTGGGAGGGTCTAAGCACCGCGCTCATGAAGCACTCCACAAGCAGGCTTGCTGCTCATTTCTTTTGAATAAAAGCAGAGATGGCTGAAACTTGCACTTTAACCACTAGCCGACCAGCCACTGCGGTTATACTGAGGCAGGTTGGTTCGGCTGGGCAAATAGCCATAGCTGTATGTCACTCCTTTAAGATGTGGCAGCAGGCGCGCACGCCTGGCACGTGTCCCCGGAGCCAATGCACGGGCCCAGCGGGTGCGATGCCTGCTGGGCACCCGCAATCACTCGTGACAGGTTTCACTTTTAGGGCAGAGGAGAGAGATTGTGTGTTCATACTAAGTATGAACACCGTTCTCTCTCCTTCCCTAGTCAATCCCATACTCCCTACAGTTAGAACACACCCAGGGAACACAGTTAACCTCTTGATCACCCCCTAGTGTTAACCCCTTTCCTGCCAATGTCATTCATACAGTAATCAATGGCTATTTTTAGCTATGGACGCTGTATAAATGTCAATGGTCCCAAAATAGTGTCAAAAGTGTCTGATATGACTGCCGCAATATCATAATCCCGATAAAAATCGCAGATCCTGATTACTAGTAAAAAAATAATTAAAAAAATCACATAAATCTATCCCCTATTTTGTAGACGCTATAACTTTTGCACAAACCAATCAATATACGCTTATTTCAATTTTTTTACCAAAAATAAGTAGGAGAATACATATTGGCCTAAACTGAGGAAACATTTTTTTTTCATTTTGTGATATTTATTTTTGAAAAAACTACAAAATATTGTGTTTTTTTCAAAATTGGCGCTTTTTTTGTTTATAGCATAAAAAAATAAAAACCGCGTGATCAAATACCACCAAAAGAAAGCTCAATTTGTGGGGAAAAAAGGACATAAATTTTGTTTGAGTACAATGTAGCATGACCGGCAATTGTCAGTTAAAGCGACACAGTGCCGTATCGCAAAAAATGACCTGGTCAGGAAGGGGGCAAATCCTTCTGGGGCTGAAGTGGTTAAAGAGGGATTCCACCTACAAAAAAAATATTAAAAGCCAGCAGCTATAAATACTACAGCTGCTGACTTTTAATAAATGGACACTCACCTGTCCCGGGGTCCAGCGATGCCGGCAGCCGAGGCCGATCGATCGCTCAGCTCTCAGCTGCTGCCGCCACCATTCTAGGTGAGGGAATCAGGAAGTGAAGCGAATCGGCTTCACTTCCCGGTTCCCTACTGCGCATGCGCGAGTCGCGTAGCGCAATAGGAATTGTCTGCGCTGTCTCTGGGACCCATGTGTGTCCCAGCAGACAGAGCGGCAGGACAGGAAGAGGCATAGACTCCCACGGGAGTCTATGCCCGGAAGTCGTGTAAATACCTGTCTTTGACAGGTATCTCCACCCCCCCCCCCTGAAAGGTGCCAATTGTGACACCGGAGGGGGGGAGGGTTCCGATCAGCGGAAGTTCCCCTTTAGGGTGGAACCCTGCTTTAAGTGAACTTAGGCTGAGCCCCAAATCCAATCCCGTCTGTAGTAAGAATAGGACTTGAGACACATTCAGGCAGGGCATTTTTTCAGCTGGAATGCAACGGAACTGCGTTCCGGAAGCTTTGGCGGCCCTCTTCTCTCCAGCCTGTCATTTAATACTGAAGCCGCGTTTTTTTGCGGCGTTTTTTTTCAGCATTTTTTACTGCAATTCGCTGCATTTTTTACTGCGATTTTGTGCTGGCCAAAGGGTCACCAATGTTAAAAGAAGAAAAACGCCCAAATCTGCTCGATTCAAGCGACAAAAAAGGGTCCGGAACTTGTTTAAGCTTCAGGCGTTCGGCTTCAGGCGACATGGAGTGGAGATGTGAACCATCTCCATTGAGAATAGATTTTTTTCCCCTCTAGCGTTTTGTAGCTTCAGGCTTCAAGCTACAAAACGCTCAGATGTGAATGGGGTCTAAGGGCTGCTGTCCTCAAACCCTGGTAAAGTCCCAGGTCCCAGCCTGCAGCTGCTGCAGTGATTCAGGAGGAAGCTTCCATCCCTGCTTGCTGCCGCTACTTAGACTTTGTAGCACGGAGCCGAGGAGCCCTGAAACACCTCCTCAGCTCTGTGCTAGGGGGAGCTCTCCAGTTCACTGTACTGTGCTGGAAAAAAAAGCCTGCACATACCATGAAGAGCAGGGATGGCGAAAGAGGTGAGGGGTCTGTCACTGTGAATGAAAAATGAGGGAGAGCTTTGCAGAGACTGAGTTCATTCAGAGAGGAGTGCACTGTGAAAGTGTGTGGGGGAGGGGGAATATGTGCTGAGAGGGAAAGTGTGTGTGTTTAGCAGAGGGGGAGCATTGTACACAGAGGAGAGCTTGGGGGAATTTGTGTTGAGAGGAAACCTGGGAAAGTATGTGTGTGTGGAAGGGGGGGGATTTGTGGTGGGAGGAGAGCTGGAGGAGGATTTGTGATGAGAGGAGAGCTAGGGGGATTTGTGATGAGAGGAGAGCTGGGGAGATTTGTGACGAGAGGAGAGCTGGCGGGGGTGGGGGGGGGGGTTGTGATGAGAGGAGAGCTAAGGGGGAATTTGTGCTGAGAGGAGAGCTAGGGGGATTTGTGATGAGAGGAGAGCTGGGGGGATTTGTGAAGAGAGGAGAGCTGGAGGGGGATTTGTGATGAGAGGAGAGCTGGAGGGGGATTTGTGATAAGAGGAGAGCTGGAGGGGCATTTGTGTTGAGAGGAGTGCTGGAGGGAGATTTGCAACGAGAGGAGATTTGTGTTGAGAGGAGAGCTGGAGGGGGATTTTTGATGAGAGGAAAGCTGGAGGGGGATTTGTGATGAGAGGAGAGCTGGGGGGGATTTGTGATGAGAGGAGAGCTGGAGGGGGATTTGTGATGAGAGGAGAGCTGGAGGGGCATTTGTGATGAGAGGAGAGCTGGGTGGAGATTTGTGACGAGAGGAGAGCTGGGGGAGATTTGTGACGAGAGGAGAGCTGGGGGGGATTTGTGATGAGAGGAGAGCTGGGGGGATTTGTGATGAGAGGAGAGCTGGGAGGGGGGATTTGTGATGAGAGGAGAACTAAAGGGGAATCTGTGATGAGAGGAGAGCTGGAGGGGGATTTGTGATGAGAGGAGAGCTGGGGGGATTTGTGATGAGAGGAGAGCTGGAGGGGGATTTGTGATGAGAGGAGAGCTGGAGGGGCATTTGTGATGAGAGGAGAGCTGGGTGGAGATTTGTGACGAGAGGAGAGCTGGGGGAGATTTGTGACGAGAGGAGAGCTGGGGGGGATTTGTGATGAGAGGAGAGCTGGGGGGATTTGTGATGAGAGGAGAGCTGGGAGGGGGGATTTGTGATGAGAGGAGAACTAAAGGGGAATCTGTGATGAGAGGAGAGCTGGAGGGGGATTTGTGATGAGAGGAGAGCTGGAGGGAGATTTGTGACTAGAAGAGAGCTGGGGGGATTTGTGATGAGAGGAGAGCTGGGGGGGATTTGTGATGAGAGGAGAACTAAGGGGGAATCTGTGATGAGAGGAGAGCTAGGAGGGATTAGTGATGAGAGGAGAGCGGGGGATTCGTGATGAGAGGAGAGCTGGGGGGATCTGTGATGAGAGGAGAGCTAAGGAGGATTTGTGATGAGAGGAGACCTGGGGGGGATTTGTGATGAGAGGAGAGCTGGAGGAGGATTTGTGCTGAGAGGGGAGCTGGAGGGGCATTTGTGATGAGAGGAGAGCTAGGGGGAGATTTGTGGTGAGAGGAGAGCTGGAGGGGGATTTGTGATGAGGGGAGAGCTAGGGGAGGATTTCTGATGAGAGGAGAGCTGTGGGGGGGGGGGGGGTTTGGGCATTCATCTTATGTGATACACAATTCTAAGCCTTAATTCATTACAATTTTTTGGTGCCGCTGTAACTCTCTGGTGTGGCTGGAGATGGGGTTTGGGGATGATTGGGGCGGCGTTTGGGTGTGGCTAGGGTGGAGAGTTGAACAGAGAGGGTGATTTCCTGCACCTATTCTGTGAGAAAAAAGCCCTGCATTCAGGTCACTAGGGTCAAACTGACATCTGGCTGCAAAGCTGGTGAACCTATTCCATATTCTGGAGTAGATGGAATTGGTTGACCTCTTTCTAGAACTTTGGAAAGTTTTAATAGCCTCTGGAGAACATCCTAACTCTTGTAACCCCTTGCCTTTCAATCTCCAGGCCACTAAAGCCAGTCGTGATGGCTGCAGATGCAGGATCTCTCCCTGCAACAGGAAATGAGGAGTCACTGGCAGAGTGATCGGTGGGCACATGCTGAAATCCATTGACAGACAGAACCATGGTCTTTGAGGCCAGTAAAGTAACACTGCTATGACTGTCAGATTCTCTACCAACAATTTCTTCAAAAATGTCAAGATTAGAGAGATTGAGCGAAATGCATAGGTCAGTTCAGCGACCCAAGCATGGGTCTGGACCTCCGTCCCCTTCGCCAATGGATGTGGATAGCGTGAGAGTAAGCAGTTGACCTTGCAGTTGGTTCATGAGGCAAAAGGGTCCAGTTGCTAACACCCCCACTTGTGGATAATCTCTATGCTGTCCTGTATGTGAGGCAACAAGCTGGCTAATGATATGAACGCTGCTCGAAGTTCCAGAATGTTGGAAACTAGGCCCTGAATGGGAAACATCTGCCTTGGATCTTTTGTTTGCAGGTGGCGCCCCACCCTACTGCGCTGGCATCTGTGGTAACAATGATCCATGGCCGCGGCCCTAATAGATGATGCTGTAATAGCATTTCTTGTTGTGTCTACCACCAGAGACTATGGTGCATGTAGCTGGTGATCCTGACTGGCTGGGCTAGACAAACCTTCTTCCATTGCATCAGAAAGTCTTGTTGGAAAACTCTGAGTTTCCAGTGAGCCCAGGGGATCCTCCGGATACATGAGGCCATCGTTGTGAGGAGACTCCTGTACTGGGATGCTGACATTACTGGCACAGCCAATGCCTGTTGGAATTTCTCCCTTAGTTTGGGGAGTTTCTGAAGAGGCAAGGAAACGGAGTATTGAACTGGGCCCCTAGATAGACTATACTCTGTGTAGGTCCAGCTGGCTCTTTTGATATTTAACTATCCAGCGGAATGTACGTAAGGTGGATAGCAGAAGCTTCCTCTGTCTTCGCAAGAGGTCAGGGTCCCTTGCCATGAGGATGATATTGTCCAAGAAATTATGGACTCTGAGCCCTTTCTCCCTCAGTGGGACCAAAACTGCAATCAGAACCTTGGTGAAGACTAGAGGAGAAGTTTATAGGTTGAAAGCAGACAAATTGGTAATGCCTGTCCTGAAATGCTTAACTGAAGGATCAGGACATGCAGGTAGGCATCCTGCAAGTCCACAGAAATCATCCAGTCCCCAGTTGAATTACCTGGTTTATCGTATGGAGAGACTCCATCTTGAATCTCTCTATCTGGAAAAATTGATTCAACTTCTTGAGGTCAATCACTGGTCTGAAGCCCCCGTCTTTTTCTGGACCAGAAAGAGTGGCGAGTAGAAGCCTGTAAACCTCTGACAGGCCGGAAATTATACGATCGCCCCATGATGCAACAAGATGCTGATGTACTCCTGAAGAGCAGCTAACTTCAGTGCAGACTGGGTTGTCTTGGTGGGGGTAAAGAAGTATTCTGGGGGCTGCTGTTTGAAAAGCCAATAATGGCCTTGTGCTACTGTGGACCAAACTCACCGTTCTTTGCAATGATCTTGCCAGAACTGAGCAAATTTGAGCAGTCTGGTTTCCACTTCCTCCCCCTGGGTGGGCCTGGCATCAAAAAAACTTCTGAGTACACAAGGGAGCCACAGGGCCCTTAGCTCTGTGTACCCCTCCAACTCCTTCTGGAGTCCTTGGAAAAGCAAAAACTTCAGAAAGTCTAGTACTTGTTTGGCGCCCCTCTGGTTGGTCGCTCTCTCTGGCGTCTGGACCTTCTATTTTGGGGCAGAAGACCTGATCTTCCCCCTGTAACCCTGGAGATAGCAGTCTCCAGTTTTTAGCCAAAAAGCGCTTTTCCATCAAAAGGCAGTTTACAGCAATTTTTCTTTGAAGATGGGTCAGCCACCCAGGGTTTTAGCCACAAAGCTCTTTTGGCTGTGACCGAGCTAAGAATTGCCCTGGAGGACCATTAAATGATGTCTATAGCTGTCTCCCCTACAAAGTCCACCAAGAGTTTTATTTAATCAAGTGCTATAAACGTTAAAGCACCACCTGCCACAAGGTAGGACTTTCATAAGTCCATGTCAACGCGCCTATCTAGGATCTCGCGAAAGGAGGAAGAATCTTCCATTGGAAGTGTCACGTTCTTGGCCAGTCTAGTGACTGCTGCATCCACCGTTGGTGGATTAGATAAAGGCATCGCATCCTCCTCCATGAGTGGATATAACTTCTGCAACCTGTTTCTTTAGTTGGGGATAATACTTTTTCTCTTTCTTAGGAGGAGGTTGGGGCGTGGCCTGGAGCTTCATGGTGTAGGACGTGTTGAGTGAGAGCTCCGTCTGAGACTTTATCCTTCTACCTTATCCTTTGGGGATTTATCTTCGATACTTACCACAACGAAGCCCGGGGATCTTGTGATCACTCTGCCCCTCATGTCGCCGACTAAAAGACCCTCCGAGGCGGTCGCTAAGCTGGCTAAGTTCCGCCACGAGGGCCAGGACGCGGCGGAGGAAGATGGCGCCGGCCCCGTTCGTACCGCGGAGGAGCTTCCCACTAATGACACCGCCAAGATCCTCGAGGCCGTCTCCTCCTGCCAAACCGCCCTCACTACCAAGATAGAGGAGGTTAAGGTGGACATCTCCCATATTCGGCACAACTTGCAGAAATTGAGGGACAGGGTGTCCGAGGCCGAACGAAGGGTGGACCACGTGGAGGCGGACATTCCTCCTCTACAAACTTCGGTGGAGCGCCTACAACACCAGCTCAGTATCATCCTCCATAAACAGGATGGCATGGAAAATAGATTCCGCAGGTGCAACCTTCGCTTCGTGGGTCTCCCGGAGGGCTCCGATCCTTCCACATACTTGGAAAACCTCCTCATTAAAACCTTCGGCAGGGAATCCTTCTCCTCCACATTCGTGGTTGAACGAGCGCACCGCCTGGCGGCTCGTCCGCCGCCAGCCGGCGCACCCCCGCTGACTACATACAGTGCTATACAGTGCTTCGTCTCACCCGTGAACGGGGCAATATACCGGTCCACAATGTTACGGTGGCGGTGTTCCCGGATTTTTCAGTGGAGGTCCAGTGGAGGCGAGCGCAATTCACCGAGGTCAAGCGCCAGCTGCGCGTTCGCCACCTACCATATGCAATGCTGTTTCCTGCTCGGCTCCGGGTGACCCGCGAAGGCAAGACATATTTTTTCGAAGACCCTGCCGCGGCCTCTTCGTGGCTGGAACAGGGAGAGGCACGGGGCCCTGTTCAACGATGACCGCTGCAGCCCCTGAGGAGCGCATACCTATTCACTTCAACAACCGTGAGTGACCCCTGCTCTTACCTGACTCCCCTGTCGTATCCCCCCCTTTTTTCTTCCACCGATCCTATGAACTGCCATCCCTGTTGCTGTTGTCACCCCCTGTCCGGGAGAACGCTATGCTGCTGACTTATGTGGTGCCCATCACCAAACTCCCTCTGAGCCCCGGATATACAGTTCTTGATACCCCCTAAACTGTCCGTCTCATCTGCATAGCTGATCGGGTGGTGGCCGGTGGGCGCATCCTCCTTCGCCTTTTCAGTAGCGAACGCCTGTGGGAAGATGGCGCGGATCATGCGGGGGGACCTGCATCAGGAAGCGATGCTTTTGCCCTTGCTCCACTCCACTTTTGCTCCCCCCCTTCCCTATCCATTCCTGCTGGCGCATACGGAGGTACCCCTGTGTTGCTTGGACCCCCTATTTTTATTTTTATTTCTATGCTCACCCGCCACCCCCTACGGTCTACTCTTTTGCACATCATGGTCTTCCCCTCTCCCCCTGACTGACCCCCATGCTATGTTTCCTTTTGGTCTCTCAGACGACCAGCTGACTCTTGCTCTGGAAAATATACTCCCCGCAACCCGTTACACTGTCTGCTCTGCAGTTTGTCATAATTGCGCCCACAAATGCTATGTTTCCCTGGCCAGCAGTCACTACCGCCGCTGCGGCGAGTGACCGTTTTACTGTTCTTAGGAGGAGGTTCAAGATCCTCCCATTCCAGTGCAACTGTTACTGCCTTAATGAATGGTGGCACCATAGAAAATTCAAAACCTAAACCTTCCGGATCCTCTGCTGAGGAGGAAGTGGTAACTTCTCCCTCTTCCTGGAAGGTTGGCTGTATTACTGGGCCTAGAGAATCAGCCGAGAGCTGAGCTGGAGTCAACCCTGAAGTGCCTGGTACCTCTCTGGCTGGGGAGGGTTGAATGGCTTGGCTTAGAGCTGGTGACTCTCATACTTCTGGTCTCCGGCAAGCTGCCTGAAGCAGTTGCTGCAAACTAGCTTTCCTGGCATCGGGTCATCTCCACATGACCAACATTTGCCTTTTGGGCACTGAGCCCTCTGAGGAGAAGTCGTGTGCTTTCTCTTGAGGGTACATTTGCGCCCTTTATACTGCGGTCTGTCAGGACTGGAGGAGTCACTCTCTGCCCTGGGAAAATCCAGTGATCCAGAGAGCCTCTGGACCTCCTAGAGCAGGAGTGAGTGGCCAGGGCTGAAATAGACAAGAAAGGCAGAGGAGAGGAGGGGCTTCGTTCACCCGCATCGCTGGACCGTGGGACAGGTGAGTGTACGATTATTAAAGTCAGCAGCTACACTTTTTGTAGCTGCTGACTTTTATATGGGTGGATCTCCACTTTAATGTTATATTGTTACTGTGTGTTATTGTTAACCGCTGTTTGCTTTGCAGGAATACCATTTAGCTGCAGCACTGATCTGTTTATTCTGACAGCAGCAGGGTATGCTTTCAGAATAAATATGTTAGTGATTGTAGCGCTGTAGGAGTTTTCTCCACCGCAGTTAGAAAAAAAAAAAAAAATGTATAAAGCATACCACAAACTATGATCTAAGTGAATGAAGGAATCTGTTAGGTTCTCTTTTTTCGTTCAGCCCACAAGCTGCATGAAAAAAAAGAACATTACAATATATGCCCAATAAGGACCAGCAACATACAGGTACGTTGCTGGACTTTGAGTGGTTATATGGGGATGGTGTAGGTATCATCTTGGTATTGTTTTTTTCAGCTGGTGGTCGGCTTTCATGTAAAGGCAATCCTAGTGGCTAATTACCCGCTAGATTGCTTTTACAAGCAGTGGGAAGGGACTTCACCCAGCCAACCCGCGCGCTGCCTTCCACGGTTTTCTTGGGCTCTCTTGTCCCACAAGGAACCTGAGAATGTAGCCGGTGGTTACACCAGCTGACCATGTAGCTGATCAGAGACTTGAATGGCTCAAATCATCTCTATGGCTACGAGCATTTCATCAGTGCCATTTTTTTATTAAAAATGCATATGAACACACCAATTAGATGCTTTAAGGGCAGAGGAGAGAGCTAGAGTCTAATAGACCCCAGAATTTTTAGAAAAGATTACCTGTCACTGCTTATTGCTGTCACAGGGGCTAATTACATTCCCTATGATAACAATAAATGTAATAAAAAAAAAAAGAAAAAATGAGAGGGACAGTGTAAAAATAAAATATAAAAGCAAAATAAATGAACAAAAACAAAACAACCCTGTCCCTCCATTTTTGCGCGCAAAGGCGGAAGCAAGCATCTGTCTCGTGTCATATGTAAACAGCAATTGTACCATGCATGTGAGGTATCACTCAAACTTCAGATCGCGGGCACTAGACCTCCTGTGTAAATCTAAAGTGGTAATCTGTAAAGGGTTTTAAAGGCTTTTAATCACCCTGATATAGTTTTTCTTAGAGCAGGCGGTCGGCTCTTTAGGGATAACAACCAATGCCGCTCGGCTATTATCTCAAAGGAACAGGAGGGAACATTCTCCTCTTCCACCACTCTTCTTGTGCTTCCCGTCTCACCGGCCGACCCAAACAACGATACGGCACTTCCGCTGGCTAGAGAGACTGGAACTAAGCCGGAAATGGCTTCGATCGAGTCTCCTATGTGTAAACACGAAAGCGACATCACAACGTCACTTCCAGTTTACTCAGCTGCCAATGGCGCCGTTTAAAAAATAAAAAAAACAACAGTATTCAGAATTACAGTTTTTGGCGATCTGAATACTTTGAAGTACAAAGGAGGGATTTGGGATCTTTCAGACTAAGTGGCTTTGGTCATAGAACAACAGTAATAAAGACTTGAAAACCGTGATATAAACAGTCTATAGGCAGGTTATAAAGTAACACAGTTTAACCTCTTGAAATGACTCAGGTGTGGCCTATGTGCATATAACACAATAGACAGCCCCCCTCTGCTAACTTTAGTTTCCCACGTCCCCCCTTCCGCTCTTTGCAACCCAAACCCCCTCTTTGAATACCTCTCCACCCCCTCCACTCACCTTTACACCCAAACCCCTTCGTCTACTAAACTCTACCCCCTTCCACTCTGCTAACATCTGTTCCCCAGACCCCCCTCTGATCATCTCAACCTCTCCCTCTCTGATCATCTTCACACCTCAACACCTCCCTCTATGATTGTCTCTGCACCTCAAAACCCCTCTCTGATCATCTTCACACCCCAACACCCTTCTCTATGATCATCTCCACACCTAAACACCTCCCTCTCTGATCTCAGCACCCCAAAACCTCCCTCTCTGATCATCTCCACACCCCAACACTCTCCTCTCTGATAATCTCCACACCCCAACACCTCCCACTCTTATCATCGCCACACCCCATCTCCCCTACTCCGATCATCTCCACACCCCAACACCCTCCTCTCTGATAATCTCCACACCCCAACAACTCCCACTCTGACCATCTCCATGCCCCATTTCCCCTGCTCTGATCATCTCCCCACCCCCAATACCCTCCTCTCTGATCATATCCATACCCCAGCACCTCCCTCTCTGATCATCTCTGCATCCCAACACCCCCCTCTCTGATCATCTCCACACCCCAACAGCCCCCTCTCTGATCATTTCCACACCCCAACACCCTCCTCTCCTATAATTTCTGCATCCCAACACCCTCCTCTCTGATCATTTCTGCATCATAACCACCTCTCTGATAATCTCCAAACCCCCTCTCTGATCACCTCTCCACCCCCTCCACTCACCTTTACACCCAAACCCCTTCGTCTACTAAACTCTACCCCCTTCCACTCTGCTAACCTCTGTTCCCCAGACCCCCCTCTGATCATCTCAACCTCTCCCTCTCTGATCATCTTCACACCTCAACACCTCCCTCTATGATTGTCTTTGCACCTCAAAACCCCTCTCTGATCATCTCCACACCCCAACACCCTTCTCTATGATCATCTCCACACCTAAACACCTCCCTCTCTGATTTCAGCACCCCAAAACCTCCCTCTCTGATCATCTCCACACCCCAACACCCTCCTCTCTGATAATCTCCACACCCCAACACCTCCCACTCTTATCATCGCCACACCCCATCTCCCCTACTCCGATCATCTCCACACCCCAACACCCTCCTCTCTGATAATCTCCACACCCCAACAACTCCCACTCTGACCATCTCCATGCCCCATTTCCCCTGCTCTGATCATCTCCCCACCCCCAATACCCTCCTCTCTGATCATATCCATACCCCAGCACCTCCCTCTCTGATCATTTCCACACCCCAACACCCTCCTCTCCTATCATTTCTGCATCCCAACACCCTCCTCTCTTATCATTTCTGCATCATAACCACCTCTCTGATAATCTCCACACCCCAACACCTCCCTCTCTGCTACCCTCTGCATATTAACCCCTTTCCCTGTGATAAACTTCTGTTCTGTCTGCTGCTGCCTTCTGCACCCCGCTGACCTTTGTTCACCCCTACACCCCAAATTTCCTTTTGCTGTACTCCACACCCCAAACTCTTCCTGGCTCACCTTTGCACCCCACCTCTCCGCTAACTTCTGCATTCTAACACCCCCCCCAACTTTTTCCCCACTGTGATTGTGCCCTCATTTTCTCACCAAAGTCCAATAAAGAAAGGACTGCTCTCTTCTAAGCGATACAGATGCTCACTGAGCATGCCTCACACACGTGCTCACTGCTGCACCTCTGAGGCTGGCCACACCCCCTCCCCAAGTCCTGCCCATTCACTGCAAATCTTGGATCAGTGAATCCATACCAAGAGCTACTGGAACACAGCTCAGCTGCTGGGGGAGGAGGTAGGGTGAGAGATCTGTGTGCCCACTGTGTGTGCCGTATGTCTGTTGATTCTGAGTGCTGTAAACCCGCCCGCACCAACACACAGAACAGCCACTTGCCCTTCAGCAGCTGTCCGTGACAGACCTTAATTTCCAGTATGGAGCCCGAGACAAGGTCATGTCAAATTTCTGAGTGTGCCAGGAATTTTGGAACTGTTGGCAATGATGGAAACATAAAGGTTAGAGAGAGTAAGAATAAAACATCATAAGAGATGCGTTACAAAATGTATTCTAGAACATTATTGCCCCAGTTACTGCATGAAATAAAATTGGGGTGGTTTTGGATTCCCCCTATTTATTATATACATTCATTAACTTTATTGTTATTATTTATTATTGTATTAACTATCTATTCCTACAGTTAGCTAGTCTATCAAAGCTCTGATAAAGTTAATGGTGATGGTACAACAACAATGCTAGCTATAAAATAAACACACTGCTTAAATAAGAATAGATCTAATTTATTTACCAAGAAAGTAGAACTATTAACAAAAAAAAAACGAAACTAATATTACAGAGCACATAGCAGGGGTGATACAATACCATAAGTCCTTCCTTTAAGGTTCTGTATGTGGCTGGGCTTCAGGACAAAGAGAAGAGAGAAATAACTCTAGCTGGCCACTACTTTTTAAATTGCACTCAGACACCACCCAAACAAACACCCAATGCCCCCCGCCTCATACTCTGACAAACGAAAATCCATAAGAGACCGTCCTCTTCTTCTTTTGCCCATCTTCCAGAAAGCATGCTGTAATCTCCACTAGGGGCACCATTAGTCTATGAATCACCAATATTTTAAAAAGGGCCAAGATACATCCCTGAGAATTATAGACACGTTAGCCTAGCATCAATAGTATACAAGTTCTTGGAGGGGATGATAAGGGACTATATACAAGATTTTAGTAATGAAAACGGTATTGTTAGCAGTAATCAGTAGAGATGGACGAACTTCCAACGGGACGTTTCGTGAACGCGAACTGCTAACGCAGCCAAAAGTTCACAAACCGCAAAGTTTGCGGCGGGCCCCATTGACTTCAATGGCAGGCAAACCTTAAAAACCTACTAGCTGTGCACACATAGTCCCACCACATGGCCACTGACATAACACATGCATGAAGTGAATCTGGGATCGACAACTACAAGCATTTTTTTTTTATCTGTGAAATTTTGACAATTCAGGAGCGCATGAAGGCAATGGAGGAGAGGAAAGGTCAGGGTAGGCTATGAAGAGGGTGCAGGAGATGATCACCAGCACCGTGATAGAGAGCACTGACACCAGCACCGTGATAGAGAGCACTGACACCAGCACTGTGATATAGAGCACTGACACCAGCACCGAGATAGAGTGCACTGACACCAGCACCGTGATATAGAGCACTGACACCAGCACCTTGATAGGGAGCACTGACACCAGCACCGTGATATAGAGCACTGACACCAGCACCGAGATAGAGAGCACTGACACCAGCACCGTGATATAGAGCACTGACATCAGCACCGTGATAGAGAGCACTGACACCAGCACCGAGATAGAGAGCACTGACATCAGCACCGTGATATAGAGCACTGACACCAGCACTGTGATAGAGAGCACTGACACCAGCACCGTGATAGAGAGCACTGACACCAGCACCATGATAGAGAGCACTGACACCAGCACCGTGATAGAGAGCACTGACACCAGCACCGTGATATAGAGCACTGACACCAGCACCGTGATATACAGCACTGACACCAGCACCGAGATAGAGAGCACTGACACCAGCACAGTGATAGAGTGCACTGACACCAGCACCGTGATATAGAGCACTGACACCAGCACCGTGATATAGAGCACTGACACCAGCACCGTGCACCACAACCCTATATATTGTACACCTATACCAGTCCTTACAAGGACCTTTGTGGACCTAGTAGCTAGTGATTTGCAGACTGTCCCTCAGTCCCTACACTGATAAAAGACTGCTGCAGAAACCAGCAGTAATCTGCAGCACAGCCCTGCACCAGCACCCTATATATTGTACACCTATACCAGTCCTTAAAAGGACCTTTGTGGACCTAATAGTAATAGCTATCTAGTGATTAAACTGACTGTCCCTGCTGCACACAGCGTCCTGTCCCTACACTGACAAAAGACAGCTGCAATCACCAGCACAGCAGTGCACTGAACCCTATATACTGTACTACACCTATAACAGTCCTTAAAAGGACTTTTGTGGACCTAATAGCTAGCTATTTGTGTCACTACAGTCTGTCCCTGCTCCACACAGCAACCTCTCCCTACACTGACATAAGACAGAATGTAAAATGGCCACCAGATCAGGTCTATTTATGAGGTAGGGGGTATGTCCAATTGTCCATGTACTGAAATGTCTCAATTGGCTGTCCTGTACCCCATGATGGATGTGTCATCATGGGCCAAAGTTCTTTCACACTGTAAACACATATGTCCGCAGGGCGAACAGCGGCAATAGTCCGCCGGTTTGGCGAATCGCGAACACGCAAAATTCGCCACGAACCGACCACCGGGCGAACAGTTCGGCCATCCCCAGTAATCAGCATGGATTCATGAAGAATCGTTCTTGCCAAACCAACCTATTAACCTTCTATGAGGAGGTGAGCTGCCCCATCTAGAGTCCCCCAGGGCTCTGTCCCAGGACCAATCCTATTTAATTTATTCATAAATGATCTGGAGGATGGGATAAACTGCTCAATCTCAGTATTTGAGGATGATACTAAGCCAGTAGGGCAATAATTTCTCCACAGGATGTGGAAACCTTGAAAGAAGATCTAAACAAATTACTGGAGTGGGCAACTACATGCCAAATGAGGTTTAATGTAGTAAAATGTAAAATAATGCATTTGGGTGGCAAAAATATGAATGCAATCTACTCACTAGGGGGAAAACCTCTGGGGGAATCTAGGATGGAAAAGGACCTGGGGGTCTTAGTAGATGACAGGCTCAGCAATGGCTGCAAGCAAAACAGAATATTGGCATGCATTAAAAAGGGGATTACCGTATTTATCGGCATATAACACGCTCCGGCATATAACATGCACCCCAAGTTTAGGAGGGAATTTTAAGGAAAAAAAACTTTTAGGAGGGAAGTTTAAGGAAAAAACTTACATTTAAATGCCCATCAATGCAGCCTTATCAGTGTCTATCTGCAGCCTTGTCCATCATTGCACCCTTGTCAGTGTCCATCTGCACCCTTGTCAGTGTCCATCTGCAGCCTTGTCAGTTTTCATCTGCAACCTTGTCATTGCAGCCTTGCCCCAGTGTCATTTACAGACTTTAAAAATGGCACCGCAGAGATACAGCGCCGGATGTCCTGTGTATCTCGGCGGCTTTCAGCTGTTCTCGGTGGCTTTCGCCCACTTATGGACATTCTTGGTGGCTTTCGGCCGCTCTCGCCGGCTTTCGGCTTTCTGGTTCTCGGGAGCTCTAGTCTGTTCGCCGGCTCACGCGGAACTGCGAGCGCCACCAAAAGCCGCAGAGAACGGCCGAAAGCCGCAGAGAACGGGCGAAAGCCACCAAAAGCCACAGAGAATGGCCGAAAGCCACGAGAGTGGCTCACAAACAGCAGGGGATTGGCATATAACACACACCCATGATTTCCCCCTGATTTTAAGGGGGAAAAAGTGCGTATTATACGCCGTTAAATACGGTAACCCCAGAGATAAAATGATAATTCTCCCACTCTACAAGATTGGTCTGGCCACACCTGGAGTATGCCGTCTAGGTCTGGGCTGCAGTCTTCAGGAAGAATGTGCTGGAACTGGAGAGCATCAATAATTTCCAAAAACGTTTAAATAGGCACCTGAACGACCACAATATACAGGGACATACAATGCAATACTGACATAAAGCACACACACAGGTTGGACTTGTGTCTTTTTCCAACCTCACCAACTATGTAACCATGTATGTAACTGTTTTTGACCTGGGTCATCTTTCAGTAACAGCTGGCCTTTGATGCTGGTGTAACCTCCCCAGGAGGTCTTATCTGTTGCTCCTCTACACCCATGCATCACATCAGGAGGCCTATACGAGAACATCCTGTTAGGCGATGAATTCCTATTTATCACTCCTTGTCACAAAGACCCTGCTGGGTAAACTTTCTGTACTGGTATTCCAAGACGACAATCTCCAATATAGGCCAAATGGCTGTATCAACCAGGCAGTAAAACTCCAGAAATATATGATATATGATATTAAACCACGTTGCCTTCCAACACTGCACACACTAGAAGACGCCTTTGTATTAGGTGTTCTTCCTGCTTCCATGCGTGAACCTTGTTTACTTCTACTGACAGTGGAGAGACCATTGAATACAGCTATATTCACCTGTGTTTTTGCTCGACAGCATATACCTGCAAGAATCCCAGGGGGAGTCTTGGCAATTAGCTGTGGGAGGCAGTCACATTGAAATCAATGGGAGGCTGCCAGCTGCCACAGCTATTTGCAGCTGCTCAGTAGTAGTCGCTATGCAGTGATCACCTTCGAGTGATCAGCCCTGGACATAGACTTCTGCGCCCCCAAAAAATGTATCCTCATCTCCAGGTTGCATCTACCCCCATAACTATAGGTAAAACCTCTTCAGATTTAGAGACTGTAGATGCAGACCTGTAACTACTGTGCAGTTGTGGGTCCATGATTACATGTAACAGTTAACAACCGGAAAAGAAGCGGTCAATGACCGAGTCTATCAGTGTTTGCATATATGACTGCATTTTCTGTGCAGTTCACAACATTGACTGGGGTTTGAAGTGTGCCTACCAAAACATTATGAGAATATGGATGTTACAACTAGCCAGGCTGTGGGCACGACAGGTTTTACACCACGACGGAGAACCGTTCAGAAACGACTTCTTTTATTTTTATCCAGAAAAATACAATTTCTATTTATATACATGTGTAGAAATTAAAACTGAATCAAAATACAGCAGCTTTGCTGAAGAAAAAGCATGCATTTTTAGTGTTACGCCATAAAAAACCTCCTAATGCTGCGTTGTTTCTTTATGTTTCTATTTATAATTTTCAATACACTCTTTCGTGCTCTGCAAGTGCAGTAGATGAAAAAACATCCACTGTATTTTGTCTCTTAGTAGTACCCCCTCAACGATTAGATAATATGATAGCACACGTTATAGCTCTTTCTCCCTTAGTCACCCTTTTTAACATCGTCCTTATTGTTAGGAGATGGTGCTGTGATTTAATAAAGGTTGTGCATGTTTCTGCCGCCCCCATTATCATTCTCTCAAAATGCGTGGGAACCATGGCTGCCCACGGGCTAGCTTATTACAAAGGCTGCTTTCTCTACAGTGTTAAGGTTAATACAAAATAAAACAGTAGAGAAAAACCAACTCTAGGCAAAAGTAATTTTTGTGTTATGGATAAATGGAAAGGGTTACAAAATCTTTTTAGGTCTTTACTGTTGTCTGTGCTTACACTGAAATTTCTACTTCCTATCCCAGTGCAAGGATGGAGGGGTGGGGGCACAGAAGGACAGGAAGCGATGGTAAATCTCTCTAAGCCCCAGTTAACACCGGTGCGACTTGTCATACGATCGAAAACGCATGACAAGTCGCACCCCACTGTTGGCAATGGAAACGTTGAAATCGGTGTGACTCTGACTTTGTGGTGCCGCAACAATCTGAAAAAGTTTCCTGCACTATTTTTTTGCGATTTCAGGTGCGACTTGCATAAACATCTTGCATGAAGTCGCACAGATGTCAGGCAAGTTGCACCTGAAATCGCACTGACCTGCTGCTTTGAAATTGTGCTACTTCAAGTGAAGTAGCACGTTTTCAAAGTCCCATTTAGTGTGGACCAGGGTTAAGAGGTAGAGACTGAAACATATAATTTTATTACACTAGGGAAAAAGTTTTATTGCTGTCCGTGCCTTCTTGTCTAGGTGAAGTCTCAGCCAACAACAGAAAAAGTGTAGGAAGTAATAACACTGTACCACTAGTTTGGCTGGACTTTGGCCCCGATCCCCCCCTTTGGGGGGGCCCAGGCGGCGCTCCTGGCTCCTCCTCCTCAACGAGTGCCTCCACAGAGAGCGGCATTCCATGGGGGCACTCGTGCGGGTGCGCTCCGAGTCCTGCTGTTGCGTCCAATGACACAGACAGCAGGACTCCGCCCCGCCCCCAGCTCCTGTGTCACTGGATTTGATTGACAGCAGCGGGAGACAATGGATCCTGCTGATATCAATCTATCCAATGAGGACCCGAGACAGCGGCTGGAGCTGCTGGGCTCATCCTCGACGCTGGAACGAACAGATTCAGGTAAGTAAGCGGGGGGCTTTGGGGGGCGGCTGCAGCACAGAAGGTTTTTCACCTTAACCACTTGCTTACTGGGCCCCTAAACTTCCCTCCTGCCCAGATCAATTTTCAGCTTTTAGCGCTACCACTCTTTGAACGACAATTGTGTGGTCATACAATACTGTACTCAAATGAAGTTTTTATCATTTTTTTCCCACAAATAGAGATTTCTTTTGGTGGTACTTGATCACTTCTGGGTTTTTTATTTTTTGTTAAAAAAAAAATACAAAACTGTTTTATATTTTGTTAATCAATTTTGCAAACAGGTCATTTTTCTCCTTTATTGATGTACACTGATGAGGCTACACTGATGGACACTGATGGGCACTGATAAGACGACAATGATGAGCACTAATAGGCGGCACTGGTGGACACTGATGAGGTGGCATTGGTGAGCACTGATATGTGGCACTGATGGGTGGCACTGAAGGACATTGATAGGTGGCACTGAAGAACACTAATAGCTGCCACTGATGGGCAATGATGGGTGGCAGTGATGGGCACTGATGGTCACTGCTAGGTGACACTGATGAGGCACTGATTGGCACCACTGGTGGGCGTTGATAGGTGGCACTTGTGGGCACTGATTGGGGGCACTGAATTGTGGCACTGGCAGGTGGTACTTGTGGGCACATATGAGGCAGCTTAGTCATTCGGCTATAGTGCAGATCTGAACAGGTTAAAGTGTTACTAAACCCAGTAATATGTAAATAGTCCATCCACCCCCCACAGTGCCCACAGCTTATAAATCTTCTTTTTACATTAAAATACTGCCACTATATACCCTTTTGGATTATCTGTATACCACGGTTACATGATAAACTGCACAGTTTCCCCAGTGCTGAGAGTTCAGGTAGAAGTAGATTTCCACTGCAGCCTGTATACACGCCCACATGTGTGATGTCAATATCATGTGACCTGGCTATCTCTGAGAACTAGTAACTGTTCTCTCCAGCATAAAAGACACAACTGAGCATGTGCAGGTCAGCTATTCTGCCTGTGTTAATTGGCCTTCCCCAGATAAACAGTGCGGGAGGGGGAGGATCTATGCATACAGGATAAAACAATCTTTTTACACAATGCAGAGGATTAACCCCTGAAGTTGCATAGTGAATATAATAAGCACGCTATGCTGCATGTGCAAACGGATTTTACTGTTGTGGATTTAGTAACACTTTAATGCATAGAATGCATTAAAGTGTTACTAAACCCACAACAGTAAAATGTGATGATAATGTGACTTTACAACTCCTTTAAGGACCCCTTACACATCAAAACACGTGCCTGCACTACTTTAAACACCACATGAATTACAAGTGTGTTGTGGTGTGAAATAGCTCAGGATTGTTTTTTATTACTGTATAGACTGTTTACCAGGGTGTCATTCGAATGCACATCTTCCCATGCATTAAAGTGTATTTTTTTCTTTCCTGTGCCCATTGGGTGGTAGGCAAAAACTGAACTCCAAAGGTGAACAAAAAAGTGCATGTGGACAAACACAAAAAGTGACCCCGCTCCTCATGGTTAGCTGAAGTCTACCAACAAGTACTGGGCGAGGGTCTTTCCTGACAGAGACCCCCACCCCAAGGCAGGGGAGGAAGGAACTTAATGGCTGCACATCCTCCCTTTTAGACTTCAGGGTAGGCCTGAAGGCTGCTTTCACACTGCAGCGGGAGCGGCGTCGGCGGTAAAGTGCCGCTATTTTCAGCGGTGCTTTACCGTCGTTTAAACCCGCCCGCAAAGCGCCGCTGCAGCGGCGCTTTGCTGGCGGTATTGCCGCGGTGTCCCATTGATTTCAATGGGTAGGAGCGGTTTAGGAGCGGTGAATACACCGCTCCTTCACCGCTGCAAAGATGCGGCTAGCATGACTTTTTTCACCGTCCTGCCAGCGCACCGCTCCAGTGTGAAAGCCCTCCGGCTTTCACACTGGAGAGAAAGGGGCCGGTTTTTTTCAGGCGCTACACAGGCGCTATTTTTAGCGCTGTAACGCCTGAATACCGCCCCAGTGTGAAAGCAGCCGAAGACACCACACGCTACAACCTGAGTGAAAAGAAAAAACACATATATAAGTGCAGGGTGTTACACATGGAGAGATAATAGATTTGAAAAAAAAGTGCCAGTGCAGGTGCATTGGCTAGGCCTTGTGGCCTGGTAAAAAAAAATAATAATAAAAAAAAAATCACCCGGTCTCAGCCATAAAGCCTAGCCAATGAATTATTGTGCAGAAAACACAAAACTGGCTTAGTGTGGTTTCACACAGTGGAGTCCCCCCACACCCATAGTTCTACTCTGGCACTTCCAGCCTGCCACTCCTAGGGGGTGCTTGACACCACAGGCTCTCTTCCTTCTGGGTCCTTGACCAGTCAAAGTAGCATAGTCGAATCCGGTGGCATTGGGACCCCCAGATTTTTCCACTACGGAATTATTCCTGTGCCTCACCTCACCCAGTGAGTGCTCCGGTTTCTGTTACCATGAGAAGATCCCTCTGGACCCCCATAATAACAGCAGGGGCAATATACAGCCAGCCATCCTAGCCAGAAGGCTAGAATTGTGGCATGACACCCCTACTGGACACTGATAAGAAAAGTTACTACACTAGAGCTTTTTCATTTTTGTTTTTAACCACTTAAGGACCAGGACCTTTTCTGAGATTTGTTGTTTACAAGTTAAAAACATTTTTTTTGCTAGAAAATTACTTAGAACCCCCAAACATTATATATATTTTTTCTAACACCCTATAGCAGTGATGGCGAACCTTGGCACTCCAGATGTTTTGGAACTACATTTCCCATGATGCTCAACTACACTGCAGAGTGCCTGAGCATCATGGGAAATGTAGTTCCAAAACATCTGGAGTGCCAAGGTTCACCATCACTGCCCTATAGAATAAAATGGAGGTCGTTGTAATACTTTCTGTCACACTGTATTTGCGCAGCGGTCTTACAAGCGCAGTTTTTTGGGAAAAAAAAATTTGAATTAAAAAATAAGACAGCAGTTAAGTTAGCCCATTTTTCTTTTTATATTGTGAAAGATAATGTTACGCTGAGTAAATTCATACCCAACGTGTCACGTTTCAAAATTGCGCCTGCTCCTGGAATGGCGTCAAACTTTGACTGCGTCCATTGACAAACACAGCGGGACTCGGCTCTGCCCCCCCCCACTTCCGTGGCATGGCTTTTGATTGACAGCAGCGGGAGCCAATGGCTCCCACTGCTATCAATCTGTCCAATGAGGAGAGCGACAGTGGCTGGACCTGCTGCGCTCATGCAAATCGAGCTGCAACACAGAAGGTTTTTCACTCTAATGCATCTAATGTAGAGCTGCACGATTCTGGCCAAAATGAGAATCACATTTTTTTTGCTTAGAGTAAAGATCATGATTCTCTCACGATTCTCGTAGCGTAACATCGTCTTTCACATTTTTTGACAGCTGTCAGCAGTGAGCAGAGAACTCGTTCCATTGAATTGGGAAAATGCTGTGTTAAGATTGCGAGGGGGGTAAAATCGTGATCTCGATTCTTTAAAGATTAATTGTACAGCTCTAATGCTTAGTGAAAAACCTTAAGGCTTTACAACCACTTTAAAATGGTTGTAAACCCTTACAAACCACTTTGACCTACAGGTAAGCCTAGATTAAGGCTTACCTGTAGGTCCAAGAAATATCTCCTAAACCTATACGGTTTAGGAGATATTTGCCCGAAGACAGACACCGCTGTCTACGGCGCATGCGCCGTAGACAGCGGCGCGCAGGCGCACTAAGCGCGGCATTTCCAACAACGGAGCTGTTGTCGGCTCCCGTGCGCATGCTCGGAGTGACGTCATCACGGCTCCGCCGAATGACAGCGGCGGAGCTGCGAGACCCCACCGAAAAGATGGATGCGCTAGACTACAGGGGACAGCGGTGACATCGCTGGCTCCTGTGTCAGGTAAGTGACACATAATGGGCTACTATGCGATGCATAGTAGTCCATTATGCTTTGCCTTTGCAGGGAATGAAAGAGGAAGTAAACCCATCAGGGTTTACTTCCTCTTTAAGCTGTCCGCAATCTTGGTTTTACAAAGCGCAGCCTATGAGCTGTGTTTGCAATATACAAGATAATGTCAAGCTGCAGACAAGTGTATGGGGTCCGTAAGTTGGTCATAGACAGGTAGAATTTTGACTGAAAATTCTTGGGAAAATAATATTCTAAGAAAGTTTGTTTGTTTTTCTAATCGTTAGTGGGTTGACATTTGTTTTCGACTGCAGTGATGAGAAATGTTGAAGGATCACGAATTTCTAACTGTATGTGGTTTTCATTAAATAGTCCATTAATGGCAATATCAAATGTTAAAAGAAAACAACATTTTTCAAACGACAACCAAATGTTCTGATAATTTTCGTATGAATTTTACGAAGACTTTTCCTAACAATTATAGTTTGAACTTCTATCCATCCAAGACCAGCTTTTGGCTGGCTCATCGGGTATAATGGTCAGCTAGAAGCAAATGCGCACACTTTCTGGCAATTTGCAATCACAGCAAGGTCTTTGTATGTATGTGGGCAATAGCATAGGAAGGCACAGTACAAAAAACTACTCTAGGATAATTTAGAGAGCAGCAATCACCTCTTTCATTGTGAAAAGGGAGCCGAGATATCTCTGATGTGCTCCCAAAGGACTTTAGGAAAGATCAAACTACCCTTTAGGGATCGCATGATGTAATTTTTAGACATGTGAATAAAAAAAAAACTAAATTAAAGTGGGATGTAAACCCAATTCATGAAATTTGAGTAGGGCACATATATCTGCAGTGTTTTCTTATCTCTCTCCAAAGCACTCAAAGTCAAATGGCTTTCTCCTGCTCCTTTCTTCTATCAGCCTGATAACTTCTAAAAGTTCTCAGTCAAATGGAATAAAACCAGGCTGAAATTTGTGTCAGGGTGGGTGCTATAAATAGATTAGCAGGAATCTACTCTACTCACAGAACAGCTCTAAAAGTCTCTGCCTATCTGGAGGAACGTGTGTGAGCCTTTCCTCCAATCAGCTGTCTCCTAGTGTAATCCAACACTACACTGCTACTGCTGCATGAGAAACAGAAAATCTCTAACACAATGTGCACTTTCTAATGCTGAAAACAGCAGATATACATGTAACACTTATGTAGGGGGATTTGTTTCATTTCTGTGTATCATCTGAGGCTATTCACTTCACTGGGTATATGTGAGGGTTTACATCCACTCTAAATGAAACAAACCTAAATGAAACGAATTCCGAAATGAATCAATGAAACAAAATTAGTAACATAATGAATCTATCCGAAACTAAAAAGATTTTTTCCATTTTGCGCATGTCTAGTAATTCTCCCTGCCTCTCCGTGCTCCAATGAGCATGGAGGAGCAGAGAGGAGAGCTGCTGACCGACAGGCAGCAGCTCTCTGCTAGGGGAGCTGAGAAAACCAAGCCATTGGCGGTGGTTGATGGCTCGGTTCTCAGTGGAGAGGCGGCGGGGGACAGATGCAGCATCCACCTAGGTAAGTATTGAGTAAAATATAGGAGTCTGATAATGTTGAGTATAAGTGATAGTCTAAATCTATATATATATATATATATATATATATATATATATATATATATATATATATATATATATAGACTATCACTTACTTTAAGAATTTGTAATGCATTCACTTGTTTTATTTTTTTTAGAGTTTTCAGTCTATGATGACCTTCACCGCCAGATAAGAAACAACAGTTTACTCCCTTTTTGCTCCAAGAAATGGAAAGTCTTTTCTAGCTGGTCTGATCCAGTACCCTCATGGTGGTTACATGATGTAACCACCTACTTAACTGTTCCCTAGCTTTTAAGAAGATATGAATGCTGATTGGACTAAACTATATGGTCACACCTATAACACGCCTAGACCTTATACATATTCATAAGTATATATTGTTAAACTTGATGTTTGTAAGTCAGAGACACTTCCATCTTCATTCTGCCCAGTAGAGCTGGAAGTCGGTGTGTGTTTTGTCTCTCCACTGCAGTGTATGAATAAAGCACCTAATATTCTTTTACAAAAATTTGGATTTACTATCTCATCTGAATGTCTTGTTTGGAGACTCCCTAACCTGATTTAACAGTATGATGGGTTAAAAAACAAAACAAAAAACATACTTCTCTTTTAAGGGCAGAGAGGAAGCACACACTCACACCCCCGATGTGATCAATACAGTGCCTTGAAAAAGTATTCATACCCCTAGAAATTTTCCATATTTTGTTATGTTACAACCAAAAAACGGAAATGTATTTTATTGGAATTTTATTTGATAAACCAACACAAAGTGGTATGAAATTGTGAAGTGGAAGGAAAATGTTTTTTACACATAAATATCTGAAAAGTGTGGCGTGCATTTGTATTCAGCCCCCTTTACTCTGATAGCCCTAACTAAAAAACCAAATTGCTTCCAGAACACACCTGTTATAAATGGGTTTTATTCATAACAGCTGTGCTTAGTATTGTGATGATGTGATTGGCCTATCAGTACCTGGACCAATCACAGCACCCTGTACCATATGATAGCTGTGGGCCAATCATAGCACATAATAGTAATCACAGCTTTTATGAATGTAACTCACTCATCACAATTTAAAACGTTGTTACAGTGATCATCACTGTAACAGCAATCAAAGTGTAAAAAAAAAAAAAAGAAAAGAAATCCCTGATAACCCCCCATCCAGCAGTACAATGTCACTATGGTAACACTGAGTTACCCTGATGAAAGTATGTATTACCTCTACATCAGGCACATGATAACACTGTACTGCATTGGTGAAAATATGTAAAAATTTAAAAAAAAATTAAAAAAAGCATTTTATTTAATTCATTTTCCAAAATATTGTGAAAGAAATTACAATAAAACTCGCCACCATGCCTCTTACTAAATACCTCTGCCTATCTACTTTAAAAAAAAGGGTAATTTGGGGGGTATTTGTATTGTCCTGGCATTTAAGGGCCTCAAGAAATTAGATAGGCCATCATTACAGTACATCAGGATTGATCAATTTTCAAATATATACACCATAGGCTGTAGAAGCTATAACTTTCACACAAACCAATACACTTTTGGGGACTTTTTTTTTACCAAAGACATGTAGCAGATTACATTTTAGCCTAAACCTATGAGGAAATTAGATTTTATTGGATTTGTTTTACTCTTTATTATATACACACACATATATATTATATATGTAAGATATCGGGATGATTCAACTCAAGTGGTGCATGGGATCTTAGGAATACGTGTCAGTCCAGACTGCATTTTAAGGGCATGGCAGCCCACTCTTATTTAAAGGAGACAAAGTTCAAAGACAATAACAACAATTTCCCTCGCAGGGGGTTCCACCATTACTGTATAGTTGAACATTCAGCCTCCTGGCTTACTCACTTGCAGCACCGCTGCTTCAGACCTCACGCCTAGGCCTTTGGGTTGCTCCTCAGAGCATATGCTGCCACTCTCTCCTAGTGTCCTCCTGACACTCATACACAGACCTTGTATCTGTAGGGCAGAGTCCTCCTGACTCCTCAGTGAGACTTTCTGTCTGTCTGGGTGGAGCTGTCTCCAAGTGGGAGCCCTGAGCTCTAATCCTGGGAAGACTATATACACAGCCCCCGGGTGTGCAATCAGCATCCCTGTCTTTGAAATGGGGCCTCTATATATATATATATATATATATATATATATATATATATATATATATCAAAGAACAAACTAAAAAAAAAAACAATGGTGATCAAATATGTAAGCTCTATTTGTGTGACCATAATGATACAGTTTTTCATGACCATGCATCTAGTTAAAGTAGCGCAGTGCTAAATAGCAAAAATAGGTAAGGCTTACCTATAGGTAGTGAAAATATCTCCTAAACCTGTACAGGTTAGGAGATATTTACATTGCATGCAGCCAGTGACATCACTGGCGCATGCACTCTGAAGGAATGGCCCACAGATGCCGTTCTTTCCTAGCTCTATACCGTGAATGGCAGCTCCTGCGTGCATGCGCGAGAGTGATGTCATCGCGGTCCCAGGCAATCACAGCGCCGGAGCCCGTGAACCCGGAAGAAACTCCGGGGAAGTTGTCAGCTGTGTCAACGGTGTGCAGGGACCACTGCAACAGCTTTGTTCTAAGGTAAGTATTACATAACGCATACTAGCTTATTATGCCTTTGTCTTGCAGGGTTTTTGTTTTTTTCTGAGGTTTACAACCTCTTTAAGTGGTTAAGAGACAGAGCCTCCTAAGCCAGCTGACACATTGCTACCAGATGGTCTTTTTTTCATTCTTGCACTTGTTAAAGAAAAAAAAATACATCTTGGCTTGTGATTGAGTTTCTATGGGCATGTTTCTTTCTGTGTCAGTAGGGTACTGATTTTGTTTCTGGGCATGTTCCCTTCTGGGTCCATAAGGTACTGATTGTGTCTCTTGGGACAGGTTTCTTTCTGTGTCAGTAAGGTACTGATCTTGTTTCTGGGCATGTTCCTTTCTGGGTCCATAAGGTAATGATTGTGTCTCTTGGGACATGTTTCTTTCTGTCAGTAGGGTACTGCTTTTGGTTTCTGGGCATGTTCCCCCTCTGTGTCCATAAGGTAACGATTGTGTCTTTTGGGACAGGTTTTTTTCTGTGTCAGTAAGGTACTGATCTTGTTTCTGGGCATGCTCCTTTCCAAGTCCATAAGGTACTGATTGTGTTTCTTGGCACATGTTTCTTTCTGTGTCAGTGAGGTACTGATCTTGTTTCTGGGCATGTTCCTTTATGGGCCCATGAGGTATTGATTGTGTCTCTTGGGACATGTTTCTTTCTGTCAGTAGGGTACTGCTTTAGTTTCTGGAAATGTTCCTTTCTGTCTCCATAAGGGAATGATTGTGTCTCTTGGGACATGTTTCTTTCTGTGTCAGTAAGGTACTGATTGTGTCTCTTGGGACATGTTCCTTTCTGTGCCCATAGATGGACATTTGTTTCTTTTTTGTTCAGCCAGCAGCCAACATAAATAAAACAAATTAATCTTACATGTGATGGCTGCATTTGTTTAAATTTTTAAGCCTTATGTTTTATTTATTTTCACCGGGTTGTCACGTACCTGGTGTTGGAGCCCAGAATGCAGGGGGTGGCCTCTCGTAAGCCTCTGGCTCGAGAAACCCTGGTAGAGGGGACAGGGACTGATAGATGGCAGGTGTGGAACTGATCCGGACCTCTGAAGTAGCAGTAGAAAGGCAGGCAGGAACAGCAAGCTGGAACTGGTGACCGGAACACCGCAGACCGCTGGGAGGAGTTCTGTAATGCAGCAGGAGCGCAGGATCTGCAGGCTGTGAAGTGGTGCACAAAAACTTGGCAGGAACACTGGAACAGCGGAAGTATGGAGATGCCTGAGCTTGGCAGGAACTCTGAAACAGCTGGCAGCGAGGAGGTGTCCTGTAGTACGGCAGGAGGCTGGAACAGCAGGTAGCAAGAAGGTCCTCAGAGGTCAGGCAGGAACACAGGCAGAGTCAGACAGGCCAGATCAATACTAGCGGGCAGAGCAGGTACCACACAGAGGCAGAAGGGTAGTCGAGGTACAGGCCAGGTCGGTAACAGGCGGGCAGCGATCAATCCAAAGGAAGAGGCAGAAGCGTAGTCAGGCAGAAAACAGACGTCGTCAGGAGCAGGCCGGGTAGACAGGAATCAAGTCAACTGGTAACAGGTAGCAGGGTCACAGGAAACGCTGTAGACTGGACAGCAAGGAGGCACAGTGACAGATTCCCTTAAATAGCCTTCTGGGCGCCAAAAACGACGCATCTGCGCGCACCCACGTGCGCCCGTCCGAGCTAACACGCACCCTTGTGCACCGGTTAGCTCTTAGGATAGCGATTCTGTTGGCAGGTCTTCCATATACCGCTGGATTACCGGGACGTCCTTGACACGGGTGAACCTGCCAGTAACACACTTTCTGTACTAGGATGACAAGCCCTACTCTCTCTACTGAATCTATGGAGAAGCAACGTTGTTACCCTGGGACAAAAAGTGTGTTAGGGTTACAGAACACCTACTATGAATCTGAAAAAAGTCGGGGGATGTGACATCTTTAAAAAATCCAGGACACGACAGTGTTCACCTCTAAACCTATAAAGTTAGGGCTCAGTCGCATGGTTGCTGAGCCTCTAGTGGCGACAAGAGTCTTTCTGTTCCACTGCTGGGTTTCATGCCCAGTTATGCACAAAATTATGGTATTCAGTCAATACCTAAAGAGTCCTAAATATAAGGACCATTCACAAATGGCAGGTGTTCCAGAGAATTGAAGCAAGCTCTGAGTTGCTGTAGAAAGCAAAGAAGGACAAGCACCTCTAAGTGTAGTATCCAAAAAAAACAATTTAGAAAGGAGCGCACCTGTACACCCATCTGTGTACCGCAATCTCTGAAACACGTTACAAAATTCCCTGCTTCCTGATCACCTTCCCGACGCTATGATCCGTGCTGCGTTTCACCACCCTTCAGAGCTCCTGGCTGGCGTTCCTCTAGCTGCAAACATCCACAAACTTCTTCCTGTTTCCCAGGACTGTTCCTGGTGGCCCACGCTTGCAGCGGTCACCTACCGCAGCTCATTTGTATGGGATTCAGAGTCTGTTTTATACTTTTACTATGTAAGTGGCTAGCATACAGCCTGTTTTAATAAATGTTTTTTGGATACTACACTTAGAAGCCCTTTTCCTTTCTTGCTTCCTACAGTCTATAGAAAGTGAATGGGACAGGTGCACGGACCTGGATACAGAGTCTCTGCCTCTGGACTAAGGATGAGCTCCGGCGTGTTCGCATACTCCATGTTCAGAGCTAGCCAGGAAGACGGCGCTGCGCTAATCACAGGCAGTGAGACATTGCCCTGATGCGCGGCTGCAGAGATCGGCCAATGTCTCACAGCCTGTGATTAGCGCAGCACTGCGCCAGCTTCCTGACGGGCTCTGCACGTGGAGCATATGAACACGCCTGAGCTCACCCTACTCTGGACCCATGCACCTGACCCTGCATAACTTGGCTGTGCCAGTGAGTTCATATACTGTACAGTGGATGCGTACCCATTCCTTAAAGTAATTGTAAAAAAATTTAAATAACAAACATGTTATACTTACCTCCTTTGTGCAAGGGTTTTGCAGAAAGTGGCCTCGATCCTTCTTTTCTGGGGTCCCTCCTGTGGCACTCCTGACTAGTCCTCTTTTCAAGTGCCCCCTCGGAGAGAGCCGCTTTCCATAGGGGCACTCATGCGGACACCTCCTGAGTCCTGCTACTGCATACATTGACACAGACAGCAGGATTCGGCCCGGGACCCCGTCTCCTGTGTCACTGGATTTGATTAACAGCAGCGAGAGCCAATGGCTCCTGCTGCTATCAATCTATGCAATGAGGACCCGAGACAGCGGCTGGAGCTGCTGTGCTCATCCCCCTCGCCAGAATGATCGGCTCAGGTAAGAAAAAGGGGGGCTCTGGGGGGGGATGCAATAAGGTAAAAAACGCTGAGGGTTTACAACCCCTTTAAGCTGCCTCCATGCAGTTCAACGGTGGAAAAAAAAAAAAACTGCTCTGCCTGGTTCAGCAGGGAATGGACGAATTTTGGTGTGTGGCTGTCCTTGTATGGCAGAAGTGTCATTGGGAGGATTTGTGCCTCATCATTTTTGGCATTGGGCCCTATTGTTGGTGTCATTGGGAGGATTTGTGCCTCATCATTGCTGGCATTGGGCCCTATTGTTGGTGTCATTGGGAGGACTTGTGCCTCTTCGTTGGGGTCAATGGGGGAGGGGGAATTATGCTCCATTGTTGGTTCCGGTAAATGAAATAGTGCCCCAAGGGCCAGATAAAAGCAAGCTGAGGGCCGCATCTGCACAGTTTGGAGACCAATGACCCAAGCAAAGATCCACCAATAAGTAGTAACAGGGAAGGTCATTTGTGGCCTCTGCTCACAGAGATCCTTTTTAGGGGAAAGCTGATTGCAATTACAATATTTCAAAACAAGCTGGTACCTCGCTACAGTCACTTCTGTTCACTCAGAGAAACTCGGTAACAAACAGAAGAAAAAGACCAAAATACATAAACACTTTGGAGAGATATATACTGTTTGTGCAATGTACCTACAATTTGGTTGTTTTGTAGTTGAGGCATTATTAGTGAGGGTCTTACTGAGTCAAAGTGAATGTCTAGATGTCACCACAGGGCAGGGCACCTCTGTAACAATATCTGGGTGTGAGGTATATAGGTGTGGTAGGTGTGCTTCAAATGTTTGGGGTGTTTGTACATGTTCAAACATCTATATATGTCATCATTATCTTCATTACAATATACAGTTCCCATGATCCTATATCCTGCTTACTTTAGGTGTACTAATAAATCCAAGTATGTGTATGCGTATTATCTTTTGTAAAATGAATAACTGTATCAAAACAGATAAGATAAATTGTTTATAACTGTTTTCATTAGCATTATTTTCCTTGCAGATATTGCTTCTATTTTTTCCTGTGACTATAGTAATTATGTTTTCTTTGTGCTCATAAATACAGTGTTAGAAGCCATTCTGTTGTTAGTGTACATTTTTATTGGGTTTAAATGCATGCAGGTCATGGTTACAAAGGGCAGATGATTGCAGTTCACCCCCAGGCGCAAGTACCAACTTCAGCCCCCCCCCCCCCCCTCCCTGCTCTATTACTATAATTGGTTGTCTGAATGACAGTAGTGAGTCATGGGAGTTTTTTATTTATTTATTACAGATACTTATATAGTGCCATCAATTTACACAGCACCTTACATACGTATTGTACATTCACATCAGTCCCTACCCTCACGGAGCTTACAATCTAAGATCCCTAACTCACATTCATACATAAACATACTAGGGCCCATTTACACAGGAGCCAATTATCCTACCAGAATGTCTTTGGAGTGTGGGAGGAAACCAGACTACCCAGAGGAAACCCGCACAGGGAGAACGTGCAAACTCCCGGCAGGTAGTGTCATGGCTGGGATTCGAACCGGCAACCCTAGTTCTGCCAGGCGGAAGCATACCTCCCAACTTTTGAACTTCAGAGGGACACTTGAGGAAAGAAGTAACCTTGCATAGAGCGCTGCGGCAAGTGTAGATGTGGTCAAACTCTTGCAGGGTTGCAGGGTTCTGCGATGAGCAGCCTACAGGGTACAGGGTTCTGGGATAAGCTGCCTACAGGGTACAGGGTTCTGGGATGAGCTGCCTACAGGGTGCAGGGTTCTGGGATGAGCTGTCTACAGGGTGCAGGGTTCTGGGATGAGCTGTCTACAGGGTGCAGGGTTCTGGGATGAGCTGTCTACAGGGTGCAGGGTTCTGGGATGAGCTGTCTACAGGGTGCAGGGTTCTGGGATGAGCTGTCTACAGGGTGCAGGGTTCTGAGATGAGCTGCCTACAGGGTGCCGAGTTCTGGGATGAGCTGCCTACTGAGTGCAGGGTTCTGGGATGAGCTGCCTACAGGGTGCCAGGTTCTGGGATGAGCTATGTACAGAGTGCAGCCTCACCAGTGCCCATCAAATTCAGCCTCCTCAGTGCCCATCAAATGCAGCCTACCAGTGCCCATCAATGCTGCCTGCAAGTGCCCATTAATGCTGCCTACCTGTGCCCAACAATGCTGCCTACCTGTGCCTATCAATGCTGCCTACCAGTGCCCACCAATACAGCCTACCAGTGCCCATAAATGCCTCCTACCTGTGCCCACATGGATGATCACACACACAGCAGCGATCTCCCTTACTATCACGCAGCTTTGCTCTGAATTTCCCAGCATTGGATCAGTGTGACATCTGTCATAGGAGCCATCACTCTGGGGGGGGGGGGGGGGGGGGGACCTTAATACAGCTCTGCCGAGCAATTCAGAGCAAAGCTGTGTGATAATGAGTGAGATCGCCGCTGGAGAGGAGAGCAGCAGGGAAGGAGAGGAGGACTCTGAGGCATGTTAACTTCTACACCCTTGATCAGCCCTGCTGCAGCCACAGTTCAAAGCGGTCACAGGGCAGGGAAATGTTCCTGTATCCCTGGCTAAAAACAATTATGTGTGACATACCTCCCTCACGGTGGGATCGTGGGACAAGGGTGCAGATGCAGGAATGTCCCGCCCAATCCGGGACTGTTGGGAGGTATGCGGAATTGCTAATCACTTAGCCACTGTACTGTTGGCATGAGTTTTATTTTAAATTGTGAGCTCTGTAATTGCATAACAAAGCAGCTAGGTTACATGTGCCATTTCTTTTATACTAGCAATTACCCTGTGAGTTAAGTTATAGCCTCCTTAACAATAATTACATGTAGTACAACTTATAGTAGCCATACTTCCAGGAAGTATCTCTGATGTTCAAATTGAGTTTTCTCAACCCATCCTACTTCTGATCATTTCTGTTTCATAAGCGCTGCCCTATCGACCTGGAAGCTTCCTATAGGCAATAACAAGTCTTTGGGTTTCAGAATAAAGACTGTATGTTGATGTGGGCTATCACCTAGTGATAGGAGGACTTTCATATACAAGGCCAGTGGTGGTGCGATGACACCCTGAGACCACTGGTTCCCTAGTGCCACATTGTCATGACAGCAATCCTCTTCTCTCTCCTGAGAGAACCCCACCCGCGCCATCCAATAGGAAGTGTCAATGTCATTCAGGCACCTAGAGAAGCACCCCAAGCAGGAAGTAAACAAGTAACCAAGTGGAGAAGACTTGGGGCTGTGGCATAACGTGACCACAAGTTAAGGTAAGTAAAAACCGGCATTTAGGTAGGGGCCACACCGATCTTTAACATTAGCTTTATTGGCTATGTGTACAAGAATAGTGAGCAAAATATAATTTCCTGACAGGCTCCATGGCAGCATACGTGTGGGTTAGCCCCGCCTCCATAATTACCCAATAGGACCTCTACTCCCATAAATCTTTGCTCCAAGCTGCTATCCGTGTTCCTTTTTTGTCCTCCTCCATAGGACAGGTGTTTCCTATCTGAAGAGATCTTCACTACGATCAAGTCGGCTGACTATCAAGCTTTTTGTTCCTCCGATAGGCCCTGTCTGTTAAGCATGGGTATGGAGTGTATGGCAGAGTAGCGCTGAAGACTTTGTTTATCCGAAGATAAGTGCGCACGGCTTATTACCTGCTATGTAAGGTGGCCATTATCTGCCCGGTGGATCGGTGGTGTGTGCTTGAACCTGTTCGGCCAGACGATCGTTGGTGGAGTGGTGAGCTGTAAAAATTCCGTTTTTCATGGCAGCAGTGTTTATGTGTTTTCTTTTCTACCTGTGTCTTTTCATATGCCAGCTGGTTCTTGTGTATAGGCGCTGACGCTTCCGCGTTCCAGCAGCCTTTCTCCCCCTGTTTCCGGGTCCAGCGCTGCGTTCTGCGCATGCGCAGACCCATATCCAAAGCGAGGCTTGGTTCCCGCGCATGCGCGCGGGCATCTCGCGTCTGACGCCGCTGATGACGTCATGGGCGCCATATTTAAAACACAGTGAGAGATGTCAGGATTTGGGAATGATTGCAGGAGATTCAGCAACTTCCCGGGGCCATTCTCTGGTTGGTGTAAGGTAGGTTATGATCTGCTCTGATGTATTGTTGCTCCTGTGTTTTGTATGGCTGCTTATGAGGGCTTATTGTTGTTACAGTCAGCGTTTTTAGTCATGGATGCCTCACTGCCTACCAGTGACCTGCCCGCTTGTAACAGGTATGTGCATGGCTGGATTGCTGTGTATTTGTGGAGTATTCCTTAGCATTTGATACCAGCCTGGTCTGTATCTCTCTCTTTTCTTGTATATTTCCTTATAGCCCCTCTAGGTCTGAACCGCATTACAGTGCGCATAGTCGCAGTGGATCGTCAAAATCGCACCACCGCAAATCATCATCAAAGTCTGGTTACCGTAGGTCTTCCAGATCTGAACAACGCAGTGGTCACTCGCACTCAAGCAGAGGACCAGTTAATTCATGTTGGGGCTGTAAGATGCCCATCCCATCAGACAAATCGCTCTGTGATCATTGCTTCTCTAAAGTCGCAGATGAAAGAGATGGTGCGGATCAACGCTTAGAATCTATGGTGAGAAGGGTGGTAAAGGAATCCCTGCAGCAGAGGGAAGCTCATCACGCTATGGAATCCCCCTCAGACCCATTATGTCCTTCAGGTGGTGAAGGGCTCTTACAAGAGACTGGGGAATCTTCTCAACCAAGCCACCACTCTGTGCTCTTGTCTGACAGCGAATCGGATCCAGAGGATCCAGGAGTAGGATTTGATTATGCTTTAGTACCTGCTCTTGTCAAGGCAGTGAAAGAAGCTTTAAAATGGGAAGAACCCACTACTTCTCCCCTCCCCAAACAAAGAAAGTTTTTCAAACAACTCAAAAAGGAACGGCAACATTTTCCTTTCCTATCTGAATTGGGAGAAATCATTACTGAAGAGTGGAGCAAGATTGATAGGAAGAGCTCCATGCAATCAAAGGTGTCTAAATTGTACCCCTTTAAGGAGGATGATGTGAAGCACCTTGAATCAGCTCCTCTGGTAGACGCAGCACTTATGCGTTTAGTAAAATACGTGACTCTCCCTTTGGAGGACACGGTATCTTTCAAAGATCCGTTAGAGAGAAGAATTGACTCAGATCTGAAAAGAATATATCTAACTTCAGGGATGGCTTGTAAACCAACTTTGGCTTTAGCCGCAGTCTCAAAGGCTATTGAAACATGGGCCGACAATGTTGAAGAGTTCTTGAGAGGTATCTCGGTGAATACGGCTAAAGACTCTCCCATTCAGGAGATCAGAATGGCATCAGCCTTTTTGGGGGAGGCATCTATTGACATTACCCGCCTTCTGTCTCGGGCTATGTTGGCAGCAGTCTCGGCACGCCGTGCTTTGTGGCTCCGTCCCTGGTTGGCGGATCCAACATCTAAGCAGGCATGGTGTCGTATACCATTTGAGGGAACCTCCTTGTTTGGTAATAAACTAGATAGCGCCATATCCCGGGCCACAGGTGGGAGGTCTGGGTTCCTCCCTCAAGACAGACGTCTTCAAAACCAAAAACGTATCTTTCCAAGAAGGCAGACCTCGGATCGCGCTAGAGAAGCGCGCAGTTATAGACCCGGCAGGGAGTTCTCTAGATCTTGGAGGTCCAGACAATCCTCCCTTAAGAAAACCTCAAAGGGGGCTTCCGCAGGTAATCAAGATTCTACCAAATCTTTTTGAAATTGGGCCCGCTCAATCATGTCAGGTGGGGGCTCGCCTTCTTCACTACCGACATGTTTGGGCGGCCTCAATTCAAGATTATTGGACCGTCAAGACGGTTTCCTCGGGTCACAAGTGGACTTTCATCAACACTCCGAGATTAAGGTTCATTCCCACAACGATTCCAGGCTCGGAGGAAAAGAAACAGGTCCTATTGACCTACGTAAGTTGTTTGCTGGATCAAGGCGCAGCCGTGCCAGTGCCAGAAGACGAACGTGGCGAAGGCATGTATTCTCCTCTATTTATGGTTCAGAAAAGAAATGGCGCATGGAGGCCAGTGATAGATTTGACCTTCCTCAATTCCTTCATTCGCAAGGAAAAGTTCAAAATGGAGTCTCTTCTTACAATCCAACAGTCGGTGCAGCTAGGGGATTGGTTAATCTCAATCGATCTGAAGGACGCATACTTTCACGTGCCAGTAGCAAGGGATTTCCAGCAATTTCTCCGTTTCGCAGTTGGCGATCAACACCTCCAGTTTACCTGTCTCCCATTCGGGTTGACAACATCTCCTCGGGTCTTCTCCAAGGTCCTCCTAGCGATAGTAGCTCTTTTACGAGTCAAAGGAGTTCGTCTCCATCATTATCTGGACGATTTGCTCCTATTATCTCAAGACAGAGATCAAATTCTGGAACACAAGAGTTTAGTCATCTCCACTCTACAGACGTTTGGTTGGCTCCTGAACCTAGAGAAGAGCCATCTGGTTCCAACTCAAGTGATCGTGTTTCTAGGGGCTCAGTTCGACACATTAAAAGGCACTATCTCTCTGCCAGAGGAAAAAATCTGTGTTATCCGGGACAGGATTCACAAGGCTTGGGAATCATCTCATCTTTCGGCTCTACAATGCTTGAAAGTGATCGGCACAATGACGTCCACCATCCCTATGGTGAAGTGGGCCCAGTGGCACACTCGTCCCTTCCAGAAAGGGTTTCTGCAACAGTGGGACTCGTCCAATCAAACACAGCGCATACTCCTTACACCAGCGATGAGGATGTCTCTCCTCTGGTGGCTTCAAGGGAAGAATCTACGCAACCATCATTCGATAGTCCCCATTTCCTGGGTAATAATAACCTCAGATGCCAGCAACAAAGGTTGGGGCGCTCATTGCCTTACGGAAGTAGCTCAAGGAAGGTGGTCGTTCCCGTCGCTGTATGTAGTCTCCAACATCCTGGAGTTGAGAGCAGCCTTTCAAGCACTCATAGCATTTCGCCATCTGGTGGCAGGGTCATCAGTAATGTTAAGACTGGACAACACAACTGCGGTGGCCTATATAAAGAAACAAGGAGGGACTCGCAGTGGGTCTCTACTACGAGAAGTAGAACCGATAATGAACTGGGCTCGGAAGAATGTGGTCAACATTTCTGCTGTATACATCCCAGGGGTCCAGAATGTTCAAGCAGATTATCTGTCAAGGGTCAAAATAGACAACAACGAGTGGTCCCTTCACAGGGATGTCTTCGAGTGGCTTCTGACTCTGGGAGTATCTCCAGAGGTCGATCTGTTCGCTTCGCCGTACAATCGCAAGATGCACAGATACTACTCGAGGTTCAGGGATCCTCAGGCGTTCGGGATAGATGCTCTCACGGATTGTTGGAAGTTCCAGAGAGCCTACGCCTTCCCTCCAGTTCCTGTAATCCTACAGTTCCTTCGCAGGCTCAGAGGGGAGAAGGTGGAAATCATTGCGATAATACCATTCTGGCCCAACAGGCCTTGGTTTCCTCTGCTGTTGCTCCTCAGCTATCAGGACCCAGTTCCCCTGCCTCTCAGGCCAGATCTACTGTCTCAAGGCACACTGTTACACCCGTGCCCATCCTGTCTACACCTCAGGGCATGGTTCTTGAGAGGGGAAGGCTAGAAGCTCTAGGTTGCCCAGAAGAAGCGATTCCAACCCTTCTTAGTGCCAGACGGAAGAGTACCAATAAAGTGTACGAGCGTATATGGGCCAGATTTATGGGCCACATGTCTTCTAGGTCAAATTCATATAATTCTCCGGCAGTTCAAGATATCTTGTCTTTCCTTCAGTCAGGGTTAGACTTGTCTCTGGCAGTTAGTTCTCTTAGAGTACAAGTTTCAGCCATTTCAGCCTTTACAGGAGTTTCGTGGGCGAATCATACATTAATACAACAATTCTTTAAAGGAGCCATCAGGCTTAGGCCACAAAGAAGGCCCAGGTTTCCCAAATGGGACCTTCCATTAGTACTGGACTTTCTTTCTGATCTTGGGAAAAGTTTGGACGTTCCCCTGTCTTTAGGAGATCTCACTATCAAGACGGTGTTTTTGGTGGCAATAACTTCAGCCAAAAGAGTGTCGGAAATTAGGAATCTTGGGTCAGTTGAACCATTTCTAACTTTCTTTCCGGACAGAGTGGTCCTGATCCCTATGCTTGGGTCAAATCCAAAAGTCACATCAGTATTTCACGAAAATCAGGAGATCGTGCTACCTACGTTTAGAATGTCAGACAACCAAGAGATTCATCCCCTGGATGTTGGTCGCACCTTGAAACAATATCTGGACGCTACAGCCTCGTTCAGACGAACAGACTTTCTTTTTGTCCTTCTTCATGGAAAAAATAAAGGGATGCGAGCATCAGTTAGATCAATCTCATCTTGGGTGGTCCAAACGATTCAAAGGGCATACAAGGCAAAGGGCATGGTTCCTCCTGAGGCAGTGACGGCTCATTCAACTCGGGGCATGTCGACCTCTTGGGCAGCAGTTCGACATGTCGCACCAGAAGTGATCTGCAGAGCAGCTTCCTGGTCTTCAATTAATACCTTTGTTTCCCATTATTGTGTAGAGCCAGCTGCGCTCTCTTCTGTTAATTTTGGTTTACAAGTATTGTCAGTGGACAATGAAAAATAAAATTCTAGTTTCTTTGCTCAACATTTTTAGCCCACCCGGGTGTGTTTGGCGAGTTATTTCCCACACGTATGCTGCCATGGAGCCTGTCAGGAAAAAGGAAAATTTATATCAAATACTTACCGTAATTTTCCTTTCCTGATGGGCTCCATGGCAGCAGGAGTTCCCTCCCAAATGTTGGAGTAGGCTAGTTACGGAACACGGATAGCAGCTTGGAGCAAAGATTTATGGGAGTAGAGGTCCTATTGGGTAATTATGGAGGCGGGGCTAACCCACACGTATGCTGCCATGGAGCCCATCAGGAAAGGAAAATTACGGTAAGTATTTGATATAAATTTTCCTTTTTTTTTTCGATGGTGCTAGTAAAGGTAAAAGACGGAAGTTTAGATTTTTTTTCTGAATTCACTGGCTGTTTGATTGTTTCAGATTAGTAACTCACTGTGAAGTGAAATTTGTATGCCAGATTTTTACCAGATGTGTTTTCAATTGAGATCAATGGAAATGCATCAAAATACGCATAAATGCGCATTACTGAATGTTTTCATATGCACTGCAATGTGTGTCATCCTGTATCTGCTATTTCAACAGGTATGGACAAAAAATGGACAGTCTACTGGGCACCACTGACATCCTTAACCACTTAAGCCCTGGAAGAATTTACCATTGACATTTATAGAGCAATCAGAGCTAAAAATAGCTACTGATCAATGTATAAATGTCATTGACAAGGAAGGGGTTAACACTAGGGGGCGATCAAGGGGTTAACTGTGTTCCCTAGGTGTGTTCTAACTGTGGGGGAATGGGACTGACTAGAGGAGGAGACCGATTGGTGTTCATACGGAGTATGAACACATGATCTGTCTCCTCTCCCCTGAGAGAATCGGGATTCGTGTGTTTACACACACAGATCCCGGTTCTCGCTCTGTCACAAGCGATCACGGGTGCCTGGCGGTCATTGCTCCTGGCAGGCAAGCGCATCAGCTCCGGGGACATGCTGCTCGCGCACGCGCCTGCAAGAGTGTCTTAAAGAGCCCTCATACAGCTATGACGGCTCGCGCAGGGGTGCCATCCTGCCGCAGTGTAACGGGAAGTGGTTAAAAAAATCCTTCAGACAAAAGTTGAACTGGCCAGGTTGAATTTTTTTATTTTATTTTAAGCCAATTCTGCTTTGTTCACATTTATAAAATGCAGAGTACAGCAGTAAAGGTTACATGTCATTGCTGTGAATAAAAATCATGTGAAAGATCACTGTTGTCACCTAAAGCAGATCTAAATGCAAAAACAAAAAAATGATATATTTCAGCATATTAATCCTAAAATGTTGTATTACTGCATTTTCTTCCTTTATTTTCACCTGGTGAACTGGCCAGTAACACACTTCCTATGTTACAGTGGCTACACTCACTTCTCCACTGTGGAGCAACGTAGCCACCCTTGGACAGCAGCACTGTCAGTCTTTGGAGATGGCAGTATCAGATGGACTAGTAGATTTGGATGGCCTTTACATACTGTAAGTGACTAACACATTAAAGCTTAACTCCAGTCAACACTTTTTAAGCAGTTACAGCAACAGTTTTTTTTCCTTTTGGGATAGTTAGGGAGTTGGGTGAAGCTGGGGTGAGGGCGGGGTGGGGGGTAAGTGAGGACAGGGTGGGGAGGAAGTAGGGGGTAAGTGAGGGCAGGGTGGGGGGGGTAGGGGGTTAAGTGAGGTCAGGGTAGGTGAGTCAGGGGGTAAGTGAGGGCAGAGTGGGGGAAGTAGGGGGGTAAGTGAGGGCAGGGTGGGGGGGAGTAGTGGGGTAAGTGAGGACAGGGTATTTGAGGGTGGGGAGGGATAGGGGTTGGGGGCTGGAGTGGTTGGAATGCAGATTCTCATGCAGGTGGATCCTCTGGAGCTGGGAGCCTGGGAGACCAGCTGAGCACTGGTAATATATCTGGTCCTGGACCTTCTTCCTGGGCAACTGAGGCTAGGGGGAACTCAGTGGGGGGGGGGTGGTAGGTAGAGCGGACGGGGACTCCAAACTTCTGTGTATCAATGAGTTAATCCCCTGCTGTGCAGATTTTTTTTTTTTAAACTTCTCTGGGTCGCCTATGTTCAATGGGTGCTGGTGGACAGAAAGCAGACTATTTAAACATTTTCGGGCTTAGACGGGTTAATCCGCAGCAGAGCTCCTGACCGGCCCTGGTGTACTGATATAGAAGAGGCCAGCCTTCAATATAATTGTGTGAAGCGCTGCTGCGGATGAATCCACCTAAACCCGGAAGAGGTTAAATAGTCAGTTCTTTGTCTCCCGGCACCCACTGAACATAAGGGACATGGAGAATTATTATTTTTTTAAATAGCTGCACAGTGGGGAATTAACAGAGAATTTGGAGTCCCCGCCCGCTCTACACCTGCCCCCCCCCCCCCCCAGTTTGCAGAGTCGGGCCAGGACAGGAGTGCTGGAGTCTGGAGTGGTATGGACGGTGGGGGTGGAGATGGGACAGCTGGCATGAGGGGAGGAGGAAGCGGGGAGGGAAATCTCATGGACAGCTGAAATGTCATTGGTTGTTAAGGATGCGACGGCCTTGCTCCTTAAAGCGGGGCTCCACCCTAAAGTGGAACTTCCGCTGATCGGAACCCTCCCCCCCTCCGGTGTCAGAATTGGCACCTTACAGGGGGAGGGGGGTGCAGATACCTGTCAAAGACAGGTATTTACACCGACTTCCAGGGGAGTCTATGCCTCTTCCTGTCCCTGCGCGCTGTCTGCTGGGACACACACGGGTCCCAGAGACAGCGCGGACAATTCCTATTGCGCTGCGAGACTCGCGCATGCGCAGTAGGGGACCGGGAAGTGAAGCCGCAGCGCTTCACTTCCTGATTCCCTCACCTAGAATGGTGGCGGCAGCAGCCGAGAGCCGAGCAATCGATCGGCCTCGGCTGCCGGCATCGCTGGACCCCGGGACAGGTGAGTGTCCATTTATTAAAAGTCAGCAGCTGCAGTATTTGTAGCTGCTGGCTTTTAATATTTTTTTCCACAGTGCAATCCCGCTTTAACAACCAATAATTACTGGCATTCTTTTCTTTACATTTCATCTGTTTGTGGGGAAATCCTGCTGACAGCTGAAAGAACCGAGCCAGAAGTTATCAGTTTTGAGCACTGGCGCATTTGCACGAGCCTCTGTTCCCAGTAGATGCCTTATGGTGAAACGCGTCGGGCGGAGCTGAATTCTGTGACATCACCATGTACCAGCATGCAGATGGGGTCTTTGGCTGTGTGTTTGTTTTTTGCCTTCTTACATTCATCGTCTTGCAAGTGCAATAATGATGCTGGAGAGCATCTATAGCAGGATGATCGGTGGAACTTATTTGTTTTGCATGAGTACCAATGCCCGTGAAAATGCTTAGTATCGAGTGCAACTCAAGTTTTCTGTTCTTAAGAGTGGCACCCGATGTGGTCTTTTGCTGCTGTAGCCCATCTACTTCTAGGTTCAATGTGTTGTGCTTTCAGAGATGGTATTCTGCATACCTTGGTTGTACCGAGTGGTTATTTGAGTTACTGTTACCTTTCTATCATCTGGAACCAGTCTGTCCATTCTCCTCTGACCACTGACATCAGCAAGGCATTTTCGTCCACATAACTGCCGCTGGATATTTTCTCTTTTTTGGACCATTCTCTGTAAACTCTACAGATGGCTGTGTGTGAAAATCCCAGTAAATCAGCAGTTTTTTAAATACCCAGATCAGCCCGTCTGCCACCAACAACCATGCCACGTTCATAGTCACTCTTCCCCATTTTGATGCTCGGTTTGAACTTCAGCAAGTCATCTTTACCACGTCTACATGCCTAAATGTATTGATTCGCTGCCATGTGATTGGCTGATTAGCATTTTGTGTTACCAAGGAATGGAACAGGTTTACCTAATAAAGTGGCCGGTGAGAGTGGGTGGCATACAAAACAGTGATGTATTTTTTGCAACAAAAAAAAAAGCAAACATACCAACATATGGACACGGAAATACCAACACACATGACTAAGGTTAGTAACTGATATATACAATATACACGAGCCAGTGTAGCAATCGAAGAATGAGCTTAATGGGCCGCTAAATGAGCTTCTCAAGTGGTGACAATAACAAGCCTCGTCATTCAGCCCTTGTTAGCGTTTACCTGAGTAACCCAGCGACACCTGGCCCGCACCCCTCCTTAGAAGATGCTCCGTTCCCAAGGAGACGCCGCTTGGGGCATGAGACAGCCTGTCGCAGAACTTGTTTCTATGGAAACAGACGCCCAGACCGCGGCGCACTATGGGATGAAACAAAACGCTGAAGAAAGAGCCAGCAGAGGTCGCACGGGGAAGCCAATGAGGGAACGTGTGGGTGAGCTACGGGCCAATCAGATGCCGCGTGGGAAAGCGTGGAAGTAAGTAATAGAGCCGCCCCAAGGCGCCAAGCGGCAGTGTGTGAGACAACGCGGTGACTGAGAAGAGAAAACACCAGGAACACTGTGAGTAGAGGGAGCCGGAGCCCAGCATGAGAGATGGGGGAATGCTGACTAGAGAGGGCGGATAAGTGCTGCTTAGTTAGGGTGGTCAGTCATGGACTCTTCTTAACAGGAAACTCGTGGAAAGCTGAGGCAGCTGTATCCCACGGATTTCCCAGGAGGGACTTGTAGAGCTTTCTAGTAATATCTAGTGAGGCTACCTCTCCCCCTCCCCCATTGCTGCTGAGGGGGCTCATCATTGTCCTTGGTCTATAGCTGATTTATTAATTTTGTGTGTGTGTGTGTGTGTGTGTGTGTGTGTGTGTGTGTGTATATATATATATATATATATATATATATATATATATATATATATATATATATATATATATATATATATATATATATATATAATGTTGGAGATGAGGATGATCACAAGTCTTGTGGACCCCCCCAGATAATCTCTTGTCTCTGCTCGCAGGCCACCATGAGTGAAAGGAAAGCCGTCATTAAGAATGCCGACATGTCGGAGGAGATGCAGCAGGACTCTGTGGAGTGTGCCACCCAAGCCCTGGAGAAATATAACATCGAGAAGGACATCGCTGCCCATATCAAGAAGGTGAGCCGTCTCCTGACCTACCTGATTAGTAGGAGGTGAAAACCTAACCTCTCCACAGTCCCTTTTTCTGTCCGATCAGATTTCCCACTCCCAGCGGTCTCCCTCCCTTACCTGTTTGTTAGACAACGTAACTGGATCTGCTGTAGATAACCCATGGCTTGGCTGTTCTGGAAAATACCACAGCAAGTCTGCACTGAACAGCAACTCTGCTTTAGGGGGGTAGTACATCTGAGAATGTGGAAGGTGCAACTAACATATTAATATATCAGAGGATAGAAAAGCTGATTACTTCCGTTCTTACAATTTACTATGCCTGTAACTAGCAGTATTGTCTTTTTGACAACAATATGCATTCACAATTTTCTAGGTAGAACGAAGATGCATGCAAACCATAGTTTCATGTGCACCCAAGCTTGGTAGCCGCGGTTAGGATTTTTTATTTTTTGTTTGTTTTGTAAAATGTGCTAATTTCGCTACACGTCTCCTTTGGATCAGTGTGCTCTGCACTCCTGTAACCCATCAACTGACATCACAGAGCCGATGGAGGCTTGAGAAAAATCGCAACCATCTGGTTAGGATCCGCCCACGTGCCTGAGCCGGCCGCTACCGCCCCCTCCACTGCCTAGCGTTCCAGAGCAGACGGGTGACAGTCACTAGCTCTCTGCTTGGGGAGCCCTGAGAACTGAGCGATCAGCAGTATTTGATCAGTTCTCAGTCTTGGAGCCAGTGGGAGGAAAGATGCAGCATTGGGACCAATGCTGCATCCTGCTAGGTAAGCACAATTCCAAAAGAAAACAAATTGCTATACTTAAAAAAAAAATAATTACACTCCCCTAGGTGGATGCAGTATTGATCCGATGCTGCATCTGTCTCCCGCCAGCTCTGCACTGAGAAATCAAAGGCCGCTGATTGCTCAGTTCTTAACATTCTGTGAGCATAGAGCTGGGTACTGTCAGTCTCCGACTCGCTGCTCTTCACTTACTGTGAAGGAGGTGGGAGGGGCTGGGTCAGGCTCTCAGCAGACTGCTGAGGCTGTGCCAGTCCAGATTTCTGGATGTATCCTGACCACATGGTAGGGATTTTTTTTTTTTTTTCAGCCCCTGGAGTAATGTAAAACAGCAGGATTCAGCCTGTTCCTGGATCGCAGGACTGTAGAATGCTGTGATCCATAGACATATAGCCAGAATGGCTTTACCTATACACCTTTATAAACCAAAGACCCTTTTCCGCTTAATGCATTTCCTGCATGAAGGTTAAGTCAGTTGTATCGCACCCCCTCTCGTCCCCCTTGATACTTGCCAAACTTCTCTTGATCCAGTGCTATGTCCATCTGTAGCAATGCTGGTCTGTGTTCCTCTCCCCACAGGACAGTATAGTAGGAGCCATTGGCTCCTACTGCTGTCAATCAAATCTTGTGAGCGAGGCTGAGCCATGCTGTGTATGGCCTTTCGCACCCTAGCATATGTGCCCCCATAACAATCTGCTTATTCTGGTGGCACACAGAAGAGGAGTCGAGTGTTGTCAGGGGACCCCAGAAGAAGGGGGGTTCAAGCTGCTGTGTAATACAAGTGCACAGAGCGGGTAAGTGTAACATGTTACCTTTTTAAAAATCCTTCACAACCATTCTAACAATATGCCATGACTGACATGCCCAAAGCCTGCCATAAATACTTTCACGGACATGAGCAGTCCTGCCCAGTCCAGGGATTTCTCAAACATTAGAAGCTGTCTTCTGTGATGCTGCTGCTATAGGGTAGAGATGTGTGGGTTTGGAAAATTTAAAGTAAGACTGCTCCTGTGATGGGAACAAGCATCCTGGAACTTGGGCAGGACATGGCTGGAGTTTTTGGGTCCTACTTGAAAGTCATTAAAATACATTAAACTGGATAGTTTTCAAATGGTATTAGAGCCCTAACCAGAATAGTGTATTTTAATGAAAAGGACAACTGAATTGTTCTGAGATGCCTTTGTACTTTTTAAAAACTTTCAATAAAAAATACTGGAAATGTAGAGATGAACTCTGCTTTTAAGCATCCATGTGTATAAATAACAATGCTGAGCAATGGCACATTGAATCACATGGGTGTTTCCCTTTAGTCTAAGCCATCCTATTCTGCGAAAGCAGCCACTGATGGCATGATAGAGTGGGTGTTAGACTTTGCTTTTCTGTAAAGTCCCCTGTTGATTCTAAGCTGAGGTATTCTATGGGGAGCTTGGGGGAGACCAAGAATCTGACCATCAATGGAGTCTGTCCCTTCCTGATTGGCTCCGTTTGAATGGCTAAAGAGGATGCTAGTCCTGACCTGTAGGGGTCTATACAACCTTTTGTACATTGTTTTTACCAAAAGTATGCAGCCCCTTAAGCTGGGTACACATGATCCAAATATCGGCCAAAATCAGATGGTACAGTAGAAACGGGCTGGCTCAAAGCCTGGCAGCCATTGTCAACGCTGACCAGTATGTCTTGGTGGGGGTACAGCAAAATATTTTTATATATAATTTTTTTTTTTTTTTTGCTGCTGGGTTGAACAAAAAAAGCTTGGTGTTACCAGCCTTTAGTCTACTTGGTATCAATTTAGGCAGGCCCTTAAATTACATAGTTGATGGTAGATCTAAATCTTTAGAGCTGCCATCAGCTATGTAGGACTAGGACCTGCCTGATTGTATACAAATTACATGGATTTAGGTTTGACCTCATATTACCATATATCTATACAATCCAGATTGTATAGTGTACACAACCTGCATTTTAAGGTTGGTGGGAGTGCTATAGGTCTGCTGCAGGCCAGAAAAGCCACAGGATAAACCCCTTACCAATGTGGGCAGTAAAAAGGGTTATGAATGCTTTAAGTGCATACAGTTCAAATCGACTATTGTGAAACTTTTCTGTATTTCTTGTGCTTGGGAATCTGAAGACAGGCATGGAGTGCAGTATGGCTCGGCAACCATCTACAGGAGGGATATGCAATTAGTGGACCTCCAGCTGTTGCAGAACTACAAGTCCCATGAGGCATAGCAAGACCATGGCACCCAGAGGCATGATGGGATTTGTAGTTTTAAACAGCTGGGAGGTCCGCTAATTGCATATATCTGCTCTAGAGTCGCATCCATTTTTGATGTAAGATTGTTTGTTTGGCAGCTGCACTGCACAGAATTATCTGTATTAACCTGTTGAAAAATTGAAGGCAGTACATGTACTGCACTACTAACCTAAAACCAAATTTGGTTTTTACTCTTCGACAGCATATGCTAATCTTTGATAAGAGTTGCTACTTTTTGCAGTGTTTTTGCATTGTTTTTAAATTGTGAATTTTCAGTCTTGTATATTGACCCAAAATATTTTCTTCTAGGAATTTGACAAGAAATATAACCCTACATGGCACTGCATTGTGGGCAGAAACTTTGGCAGCTACGTCACACATGAGACCAAGCATTTCATTTACTTCTACCTGGGCCAAGTTGCAATTCTGTTGTTTAAATCAGGTTAAATTCCTGAAATAAATGGACTATGCAAATATTTTGAAAGTGTAATGACTGAAGGGAACAACTCCTCCTTTCCACAATGCCCCTCTGTATCTTTTGTTACTGAGATTTAATTCCTATGTATGTTCACTCCTTAATGGTTATAAAAAGTTTGTGAGAAAAAAAGAAACTATTTATTTTCTATGGTTTTCTAACATTAAATGTTTCTTTTTACAAACCAGTGTCCTGCCTATGCTACAGCTTTCAACTGAATAAGACTAAAAGTCTTGTGTGGATTCAAAAGTATTAATGGCTATCTTCACTATGTAGTAGTGCTACTGTATAGTTTATGGCAAGCATGCATTCAAAGTATGGATTCTTAAATTTATAGCCACCTAGGTGAATGCAAAGCCCATTGATTGCTCAGTATTTGGTGAGCAGACATCCAGTGACTCAGTCAGCAGCTTGGTTCTGCCCCTCTAGCACTCACTAGAGGGCCAGGCTGTGGGAGGGGCATGAGTGGCAGGCTGTTTCTCATCTGCCTGCTGAGGAGGTCTGGTCCAGGCATCTGGGTGTAAAGTTGGATCAGGCCAGAGCCCGGACAAGCTTGGTGATGTCAGGCTGCTAGTGGTGGAAACCAGGGAACAGGAGCGCACACCGAACTGCACTCCTGTGTTCCGCTGGTGAAGTATGGCCAAACTTCTCCTTATTAAAGTTATGGCTTTGTATCTGCTTGATGTAGTTATCCTGGGATCAGCTGCCAGATTGGAGCAGATATTACAAACTTGTGCCCAGGTGAAGTAAGGATGTAAACCTTTCTGAATCACTCTGGTTGAGGTTGGCCCCTCAGGAAAAAGTGGGACTGAGGAGACAAACCAACAGTGAGGAACCTTCTGTAAAAAAAAAAAAAAAAATATATATATATATATTATATATATTTTAAATTTTCTTGGTGGCTATGTTGAAAGTGGAACTTGAGCCTCTTCCCAGAAAATCTGTAAGGTGAACTTGCACTGGACCCCCTTCCCATCGTACCCTGTCCCGCTAACCTGGAGTGTGGCGATCACCTGTTCTGACAGATCGTATAGCCACTTTACCAATCTGGGGATTTGAAATCCCCACAACTTTCTTTCCTCTTCGCCTGCAGTGACAGGAAGGGCTATGCAGGTTCTGATTGGTCGGCGCTGACCAATTAGAATGCTTCCAAACATACCTCCTTATAAGATGTTTAGGAGATTAAGCTGTTGGATTTCTAAGACCTGGACTGGGGAGGTGGCTATACGAGGTCTCCTAGCAGGTGATTGCCAGGCTCCAGGTCAGTGGGACTTGGCTTAATGAGGAGGTCCAGTTTAAGTTCACATACAGATTTTTCTGTGAAGGTGAACTTGCCCTTTTAAGGTTGCTGTTTGGAATACTTTCCTCCTCTAACACTAATGGCTATTTAAAAATAAAAAATTAATACTCTACATTTCAAACCCCCCACCCCTGCAATCACCTAGGTAAATTGTGTAGTGTGGACTCCTGGGATATCTACACAAATCCCAGTAGTCTTCAGGTAGCTTTTTTTATTTCCCTTCTGAGATCATGCTTGAGTATGTGGGAAGAAAGGTGTATCCATGGCCCAGATATAGCTCAGCCTATGGGAGGTTGGAGAGGGGTGTCTAGTCCTTGAAAGGGCAGAGGGATGATCCTCTGATCTCAGAATCATCCCTCTGCCCTCTTATTTGATGTAACTCGAAATTGCGTCAACATACTTTCCGGTTCCTATTGATGTCACTTCCGGTATCGTGGAGCGCACGCCATGAATGGCATTTCCTGTATTCATAGCACCATGTTTTTATGCCTGATTTTTATCTTGCTTCTTGTAAGTATCCATTTTTATGCGCAATAAATCCTTTTCATAGCGGTACTTCACTATTTAGTCCATTCCTTTTCATTCTGGGTACCTGTTATTCTGGCAGTATCTTTTAACAAGGAAGTTTTGTTTGACGATCTGATGTCAAAGTTGCCATTCCTGGCCATCACTATTAACCTCTCTGGTGGTATGATTAGGTCTATTTGTAGGTGCTGAAAGCGGTACAATTATTTTGCATGGAAATTTGGCGTTTTTATATTTTAGGCCAGTAATTCTTAGGAATAACTCGCTCAAATCTGTCCAAACCAGAGTCTAGTAGACATCCTGGGTATGATAAAGTTTGAATAATAAAATCAGAAGTTGTAACAACTTTAAAATTATACCCAATAATGTAATCAAATCCACTGAAATTTGCTCAGTTGCAGAATTGTCGCCGCCATTACTTTCAGTGTTTGATCTCCCCACAAATCATTATCTCTCAATTCTGCAAGTAAATCTAATTTATTGCTGTTTTCTAGCTGGTCTAAAACAACTTTTGATGTAAAGGGGCAGTATTTATAATATAAAACTACATGCAGGGCACTGGACAAATCACTAAGGACAAAAGGGATGTGAAATAATTTCATACAGCAATATAATCTGTAAGATTACAGTATGCTGTATGTATTGTTTGAGTTTCACTTTTTGAATTTGGCCCCATTCTCCGTCCCTGTGTGTTGCAGGGAACGGAGCTCAGCTCCACGATGAATCAAGCGGCAGACAAGCTGCTCTCACTGCGGGGAGACAACGCAGGATCCAGGGGACAAGGTAAATAAGCTCTTCCTGGATCCTGCGATGCAATCCTGACTCTGGATCGGGATTACCGCTTTTGGTTCTGAAATTCCAGCCCGAGCCAGACTTGGGAATGCTGCCAGGGAGGTTAAGCCTGAAGTGACCCCCTAGACCAGTGATGGCGAACCTTGGCACCCCAGATGTTTTGGAACTACATTTTTCCATGATGCTCTGGCACTCTGCAGTGTAGTGGAGCATCATGGGAAATGTAGTTCCAAAACATCTGGGGTGCCAAGGTTCGCTATCACTGCCCTAGACTGAGGCTGGGGGTCCATTTTATGCGGTGAGTGGGGGCACAGGAGGGGGTGTTGTGGCACGCCAGAAAATCTTTTTTGGAGCACTTCTGGATTCGAGCACAACAGTCACTTTATTTGGACTTTGACATTTATTATCAATGTATTGTTTGCAATTTCATACTGTTTGCTAACATGGATCAGCGTGTCCATGCAGTGAGCCCACACAGTTAGAAACACACTGAGGGAATACTGTTAACCCTTTCCCTGCCAGTGTCATTACATATTTCTCTTATATTCACCGACTGACACAGCTCCTCTCTTTAGACCATTTGGTTGTTACGCCCCTTTTAGGAGAAGACTAGGCATAACATGTAATGAAAAAAAAAACGCAGAACTTATAGAGCCGGTCTCTTAAGTAACAACCCCTCACCCTGCAGCTTCAGTTTTATTTTGCCTAACGAAGAAGGACCTAGGAACCCGGACGGGCCCATCGGTCCATGTTTTTTCTGCTTTTTGCGCAAGATTAAAGATCCTATGATCTGCTATCGACAGGCTGGATACCCTTATAGTCTCCCCAGCCTGGCCAGCGAGCGTGTGCAGACCAGAGCTACGCGTTGGGTCGGCCACGACAGGCCTCAGCTCCAGCGGTGGTCGGTGATCGTTAAAGCTCCGGGGCACACATGCGACCGGGCTACTGATGTCTGTGTCAGTGGACCGGGCCAGCAGTCACCCCATACTGATCGGAGAGTGGGTCTGTTTTGGAATGTCTCCCAGCTCTGCAGGACTGGTAAATACAGCTCTCCCTGCTTCGGTGAGGCTGAGCAGCTGTGCATTCCCTGGGAGGTCAATTCGGGGGTCCCTCGCCTCCCTTCCCCCCCCTCCCTGTGGGGGATGCTGCATGAGGCCACTGAGCGGTGTGTGTGTGTCTCATGCAGGGGCTCTCACCTGGGAGGACTGCACTGGCTGGATGTGTGTGGACCTCTACCTGGGGGTGTCCGGAGGCTGTACCTGTCGATTGCTGTAGCGCTGTTCACCGCCATTCTTGCCTGTTTCACTGTCCCTCATGGTATACAGTGTTTGGCGGCCATCTTTCGTGGGGCAAGGAGCAGCATGCTTTCCTGTAGCTTGGCGTCCATCTTCCCTGTGTTTATGTCTTTTATACTGGATGCTCAGTGGCCATTTTCTTGAAGCCTGAACACATTTTTGGTCAGTTTCAGCGCCATTTACAGCAGCTCTGGACACCGCACTGTGATCTCCTATGCACCTGGGAGCTGACAAGGGACACAGGCACTACTAGCTGGACAGCGCAGAACCAGTCAGGGTGGTGAGTCCTGTGGGAAAGAGCCTCTCAGCCAGCAGCAGTTTGGAGGGTGGGATCATCACTGTCCTAAGTCCCCATCAGGTGGCAGAGTAGGGTCAGCATGGCTTCAGAAACTGCTTTTTCTACCCCGAAATCCAGGCAATGGTAACCGGTTCGCCTGCAGACTGTGCAGTGCCTCCGGACGATTTGTCGGCGGTCCACAATTTGTTCGTTGCCAAGATGGAGGCTGTGTGTGTGGGCACAAAGGTGGTAAAAAGCGGCCCTGGAACACCCCCCTCTGGGCTGAGCTCTGACGCAGACTTAGGCCCTGCTGAGGGTGGTGACCCCTGCTCTGTCATTTCAGATGACGCTGACCAGGACAACGAGGATGAGTCTCCGTGCATGACAAAGCACTTATCACAGCTGTGCGCGATACCCTGAAAATTTAGGAGCCAGCAGATACATCTGCTGATGTAGCGGTCCCGTAAGCCAGCCCGTTCACCTAAGGTGTTCCCGTATCCGAGTTATTTTGATAAGTTCATTTACAAGGAATGGGGTCGACCGCAACAGACCTTTTCGGTCCCCAAATACATGGCTGTACGTTACCCCTTTTAGGAGAGCCTTCTCAAAAAGTGGTCGGCTCCTACGGTCGTGGACCCCCCAGTATCCAGGTTAAACAAAGTAACCACGATTGCGGTAGAGGGGACTCCTGCCTTTGAGGACCCCACGGACAGGAAGGCTGAGGCAGTGGCTCGTTCCTTGTTTACGGTTGTGGGGTCAACCATGCGACCAGTACTGGCATCCACACTTGTGCCTCAGACACTAATCGAGTGGGCAAAACTTTTGCACCGTGAATTGGGTGAGCAACAGGCTTCTCCTGTCTGCATGGAACTAGCAGACCAACTGGTGCAAGGCCTGAAGTACATTTGTGACACAGGCCTGGATACCCTTCCTCTGTTATCCAGGGCTTCAGTGTCAGCAGTGGTGCTGAGGCACCCGATTTGGCTAAAATGCTGGTCTGCTGCCCAGGCATCCAAGAAAGCCCTCACGGATCTTCCCTTCCTTGGTGACCCGTTCTTTGGAGCCTCATTGGATGACATTAAAAATGCCACAGGTGGTAAGAGTACACTACTCCCACAGGCCAGGAAGGCTAAAGGAGCCATGCTGTAGGCAAGGGCCCTCTTTTTCCGCTCACAAACTGCTTTTTCGTCCGCCCAGGGCTTCGACCAAGCATCCCCAGCCCAAAAGGGCGACCTCTGAAGGACCTAAGCATCCCTGGAACCGCAAGCCTGCAAGCAAAAGTGCTACCGCATGAAGGTTTGCCCCCGCCCGCAACACGGGTGGGGCGGGAGTCGCCTTTGGGAGTTTGCAGCCCGGTGGGCCTCTCGGCTGTCTGACCAATGGGTCTGCGATCTAATTTCCTCAGGCTACAAGATAGAGTTCCTCTCTTGGCCGCAAAACAGATTTTCCCCCCTCCAGCATACCTGTACTCCCGGCTCGGCTGGAGACCCTTTTGGGGGCGGTAAGGCGGGGTGATAGTACCTGTTCCGGACTTGGAACGTTTCCAGGGGTTCTACTCAAACCTGTTTGTAGTCCCCAAAAAGGAAGGGGTATGTCCAATCTTGGACCTGAAAGCCCTCAATTACTTTGTGAAAGTACAGAGGTTCAGAACGGAATCAGTTCACTCAGTATTCTTTGCACTCCAGCAAGGGGACTCCCTGGCATCCTTAGACATGCAGGATGCGTACCTGCACGTAAGAAGTTTCTGCATTTTGCAGTCGGGGAAGCCCACTACCAGTTTGTGGCTCTCCCTTTTGGTTTGGCATCAGGCCCCTGAGTCTTTACCAAGGTATTGGCTCCTGTTTTGGTGTTGCTGCGGGATCGCGATCGTGGGATACCTAGACGATCTCCTCCTGAGAGCATCTTCCGCCTTAGAGTTAGAGGAGGATGTGGCAATCACCATGCAGACCCTGCAGGAATTTGGATGGCTGTTGAACCCAAAAGTCAGTGATCGTACCGACTCAGCGTTTGGAGTACCTAGGCTTGCTGCTGGACTCCATGGAAGCGAGAGTGTTTCTCCCTTCAGACAAGCTGCAGACTCTCAGAGCCGTGGTAAAACTGTTTATGAACCACAGGTGGTCGTTCTGCATGCGAGTCCTGGGACTCATGGCGGCCTCCTTTGAGGCAGTACGATATGCCCAGTTTCACACCAGAGTCCTGCAGAAGGAGATGGACAAAATGGGACAAATCTCCATTGTCCCTGGATTGGCAGATTCAGGTGAGCCAGTTAGTCAGGGATTCCCTGATCTGGTGGCTGAGGTCCCTGGCATTTCGGTCCGGGAAGACGTTCCTACCTCTGAAGTGGACAGTGATCACAACAGACGCCAGCCTATCCGGCTGGGGTGGAGTAATGGGAGTTCAGTCGACCCAGGGCCTCTGGTCGGTGGAGGAATCCAAGTTGCCGATCAATCTGCTCGAACTGAGAGCGATCAGGCTATGCCTCTCCACATGGTCGAGGGTATCCGATCAGGATCCACTCAGACGCCATGGCGGTGGCGTACATCAATCACCAAGGAGGAACAAGAAGCTCGGCCACCGCACGGGAGGTCGCTCACATCCTTCAGTGGGCAGAGCGACATATACTGGCCTTGTCGGCCATTTACATCCCGGGAGTGGAGAACTGGCAGGCGGATTACCCAAGTCGCCAGATGCTGGACCCAGGAGAATGGGCGTTGCATCCGGAGGTGTTTAGGCTACTGTGCTTGCGATGGGGCACACCAGATGTGAATCTGGCCTCCCGTCTCAATCGGAAGGTACAGAGATCTGTGTACAGGTCCTTGGGCAGACGTGCTGGTGGCTCCGTGGGATCAGTACCAGCTGATCTATGCCTTTCCTCCGGTGAAACTGTTGCCACGTTTGCTCCGCAGAGTGGAGGCCGAGGGCATTCCAGTAATACTGATTGTCCCAGATCGGCCTCAGCGTCCTTGGTACGCAGACCTAGTGCGCCTTGTGGCAGACGCCCCTTGGCAACTGCCGTTACAAGAAGACCTTCTGTCTCAAGGTCCGATTCTCCATCCTGCTTTACCATCGCTGGTTTTAACGACATGGCTATTGAGAGCCAGGTGTTGAGGAACCGGGGTCTTTCGGACTCAGTGATCCCAATTATGCTGAGAGCATGGAAATCATCATACCTGGAAGGCCTACATCTCCATATGTAAGGAGAAAGAATGGCGTCCACGCTCCTTTTCTATATCCAGGATCCTGCTGTTTCTACAGCAAGGAGTAGACCAGAAATTGGCTTTAAGCACCATTAAGGGACAAATTTCAGCTTTGGCTGTCTTTTTTCAGCGACCCCTGGCGTCTCACTCTCTAGTGAGAACTTTTGTTCAAGGGGTCTGCCGTGTAGTTCCTTCCGGTGCGCCTGTTACCTCCGTAGGATCTGAATCTGGTGGTGTCGGTGCTTCAGAAACCCCCATTTGAAAACATTAGAGAGATTCCCCTGTTGACTCTTTCCCAGAAAGTGGTCTTTCTAGGGGCCATCACATCGGCCAGGAGGGTTTCGGAACTGGCGGCCTTGTCTTGCAAGTTGCCCTATCTGGTTATCCACAGGGATAAGGTGGTGTTGCATCCGCAAACCTTTTCTGCCGAAGGTGGTTTCGGCATTCCACATCAATGAAGACATTGTGCTACCGTCTCTGTGTCCTTGGCTGACACATCCTAAGGAGGTGGCCCTTCATGCCGATATTCCCCTGGTGAGCTTCAGCAGCCGTTTTCTTTAGGATTACCTATTAGTTTCATTGGTGGCCATTTTCTTGAAGCCTGAGTGCTTTTTTGAGTCCCGGTTGAGGGGACTCCTGCATTCAAGGATCCCACGGACAGAAAGGCAGAGGCAGTGGCTAGTTCCTTGTTTACGGTTGTGGGGGTCAGCCGTGCGACTTGCACTGGCATCCGCATTGGTGTCGCAGACACTGACTGAGTGGGCAAAACTTTTGCACCACGAATTGGGTGAGCAGAACGCCTCCCCTGTCTGCGTGGAACTAGCAGACCAACTAGTGCATGGCCTTAAGCCCTGGATACTCTCCCCCTGTTATCCAAGGCTTCAGTGTCAGCTGTGGTGCTGAGGCGCCTCATTTGGCTGAAATGCTGGTCTGCTGACCAGGCATCCAAGAAAGCCCTGACAGATCTTCCCTTCCTTGGCGACCGGCTCTTTGGAGCCTCGTTGGATGACATTATTAAGAATGCCAGGGGTGGCAAGAGTACACTACTCCCACAGGCCAGGAAGGCTAAGGAGCCACGCCACAGGCAAGGGCCCTCTTTTTCCGCTCACAAGTGGCTTTTTCGTCCGTCCGGTGCTTCGTCAAAATGCCCCCAGCCCAACAGGATGCACACGGACGGTCAGAAGCGTCCGTGGAACCGCAAGCCTGCGTCCAAAAGTGCTACCGCTTGAATGTTTGCCCCCACCCACGTATCGGGTGGGGGGGTCGTGTTCTGGAGTTTGCAGCCCAGTGGACCTCCTGGTTATCCAACCAATGGGTCTGCGATCGGATTTCCACAGGCTACAAGATAGAGTTTCTCTCTTAGCCGCCAAACAGATTCTTCCCCTCCAGCATACCCGTGTCCCCGGTTCACCGGGAGGCCCTGTTGGGAGCAGTAAGGGACTTGCTGAATCAGGGGGTGATTGTACCGGTTCCGGAATCGGAAAGCTTCCAGGGGTTCTACTCAAATCTGTTTGTGGTTCCCAAGAAGGAAGGGGTATGTCCAATCTTGGATTTCAAGGCCCTCAATCACTTTGTAAAAGAGCAGAGGTTCAGAATGGAATCAGTTCGCTCAGTAGTCGCTGCACTCCATCAAGGGGACTTCCTGGCGTCCTTGGACATTCAGGATGCTTACCTGCACATACCCATATGCCATCGGCATCAAAAATTTCTGCGTTTAGCAGTCGGGGAAGCCCACTACCAGTTTGTGGCTCTTCCTTTTGGCCTGGCATCAGCCCCCCGTGTCTTTACCAAAGTACTGGCTCCAGTATTGGTGTTGCTGAGACAACGCAGGATCGCGATCGTGGGTTACCTAGACGATCTCCTCCTGAGAGCTTCTTCTGCCTTAGAATTAGAGGAGGATGTGGCGATCACCTTGCAGACCCTGCAAGAGTTTGGGTGGCTGTTGAACCTAAAGAAGTCGGTGGTTGTACCGACTCAGCGTCTGGAGTACCTGGGGTTACTGTTGGACTCCTGGGAAGCGAGGGTTTTTCTTCCTTCAGACAAATTGAGGACTCTCAGATCCGCGGTCAATCTGCTGATGAGCCGCAAGTGCTCGTCGCTCCACTTTTGCATGCGAGTACTGGGGCTCATGGCCTCCTTCGAGGTGGTACCGCATGTCCAGTTCCACACCAGAGTCCTGCAGAAGGAGATATTGACAAAATGGGACAAATCGACAGATCCAGGTGAGTCAACCAGTCAGGGACTCCCTGATCTGGTGGTTGAGGTCCCCGGCGATTCAGTCCGGGAAATCGTTCCTTCCTCTGACATGGACGGTGATCACTATGGACGCCAGTCTGTCCGGCTGGGGTGGAGTGATGGGGATTCAGTCGGCTCAGGGCCTCTGGTTGGCGGAGGAATCCAAGTTGCCGATCAATCTGCTCGAATTTAGAGCGATCAGGCTGTGCCTCCACACATGGTCAATGAGTCTTCAAGGGCGTCCGATCAGAATACAGTCAGACAACGCCACAGCTGTGGTATACATAAATCACTGAGGAACAAGAAGCTCAGCCGCTGCTCGGGAGATTGCGTACATACTTCGGTGGGCAGAGAGAGACGTACCAGCCCTGTTGGCCATTAACATCCCAGGGGTGGAAAATTGGTAGGCGGACTGAGTCAACAGATGCTGGACCCAGGAGAATGGGCATTGCATCCGGAGATGTTCAGGCTGCTGTGACTGAGGTGGGGCACACCAGATGTGGATCTATTGGCCTTGTGTCTCAATCGGAAGGTACCGAGATTTGTGTCCAGGACCAGAGATCCGTGGGCAGACGCGTCAGATGCAATGGTGGCTCCGTGGGATCAGTACCGGCTGATCTTCCCAGTGATCCTGGTTGCCTCCGATTGGCCTCAGCAGGCCTGGTACTTAGACATGGTGCGTCTGGTGGCAGACGCTCCCTGGCGCCTGTCGTTGCGGGAGGACCTCCTATCTCAAGGTCCAGTCTTTCACCCTGCTTTACCATCGCTGGCTTTAACGGCATGGCTGTTGAAAGCCAGGTATTGAGGAGCCGGGGGCTGTCGGACTCGGTGATGCCAACTATTTTGAGGGCGTGGAAATCTTCTTCCAGGAAGATATACCATCGTACTTGGAAGGCCTATAACTCCATGTGTGAGGAGAAAGAGTGCGGATGCCACCCTTTCTCTATATCCAGGATCCTGCCGTTTCTTCAGCAAGGTGTAGACCAGAAGTTGGCATTGAGCACCATCAAGGGGCAAATTTCAGCTTTGGCTGTTTTTTTCCCAGCGGCCCCTGGCGTCTCACTCATTAGTGAGTACCTTTGTTCAGGGGGTGCGACATGTAGTCCCTCCGTGGGATTTGAACCTGGTGTTGTCGGCGCTTCAGAAGCCGCCGTTTGAGAATATCAGGGAGATTCCCTTGTTGACCCTTTCAGAGAAAGTGGTCTTTCTAGTGGCCATCACATCGGCCAGGAGGGTTTTGGAATTGGTTGCCTTGTCATGCAAGTCGCCTTATCTGGCCATCCACAGGGAAAAGGTGGTGTTGCGTCCGCAACCGTCCTTTTTACCGAAGGTGGTTTCGGCTTTTCATATCAATGAGGACATTGTATTGCCATCGTTGTGTCCTAAGCCGAAGCACCCCCAAGGAGGTGGCCCTTCACCCCCCCCCCCCCCTGTGGTTAGGGCTCTGAAGGTGTACTTGTCTGCAACAGCTCCCTTTCGGAAGTCAGACTCACTGTTTGTTTCGGTGGCTGGTCCTAAGAAAGGCATGGCGGTCTCGTCGGCCACCATTTCCAGGTGGATCAGACAGATTGTAGTCCAAGCCTACGCCTTGAAGGGGCAGGTGCCCCCCTTTCCAGTCAAGGCCCACTCTACAAGAGCAATCAGAAAGTCTTGTGCCTTTCCGACACCAAGCATCTGTCGCTCAGGTGTGTAAGGCGGCGACCTAATCATCTGTCCATACGTTTACCAAATTCTACAAGGTAGACGTCAGTGCATCGGCTGATGCCCATTTTGGCCGCAAAAAGTTTTGCAGGCGGCCGTGTAGTTGCAATTGAGATTTTTTACTGGTTTTTTCGATAAAAACGCAGTACTGTTTTAATTCACTGTTGCATTACTTCTGCAAAAAGGTTGCGGTGTTGGGGGATCTCTCCTGTTGAGAATGCCCGGTTATGGCAGTGTGTTTTTTCCGTACACTGCTATTTTTTTGTGGGTTTAGTTTCACTAGTTCCCACTTGCCATGGTGGATGAAGTTTTAATGCTGTTTTTTCCCACCGCTCGTTTGGCACTGCTTGGGGACGTCCCATTTAGTTACAGAGAGGAGCTGTGTCGGTCGGTAAATATAAGAAAATGGGATTTTTTTTTATCTCGCCGTAAAATCCTTTTCTCTATAATTCACCGACCGACACAGCACCCACCCCTCCTTCTTTCTACTTTCTACTGCTTGTTGACGTACTGAAGCTGCTGGGAGCAGTGAGGAGGGTGTATAGCATGGGGACCGCCCCCTAGGGGCAGGATTAAAGTTCTGTGTATTGTGTAACAATTTTGCCTAGTTCTCCTAATGGCAGGCTATACAACCCATTTAGTTACAGAGAGGAGCTGTGTCGGTCGGTGAATTACAGAGAAAAGGATTTTAAGGTGAGTACAAAAAATCCTATTTTTTTTTTTTTAGCACTGATTACTGTAATAATGTCACTGGTTCCCAAAAAAAGTGTCGGCTAGATGTCTGATCTGTCTGCCGCAATCCCGCTAATCACCATCACAAGTAAAAAAATAAAAAGCCATAAAAATATCCCCTATTTTGTAGACACTATAAAACTTTTGCGCAAACTAATCAATAGATGTTCATTGGGATTTTTTTTTTACCAAAAATATGTAGCAGAATACATATTGGACTAAATTGATGTAGAAATAATTTTTTTTTTTATTGGATATGGCAGAAAGTAAAAAATATTTTTTTTTCAAAATTGACATTTTTGTCGTTTATAGCACAGAAAATAAAAACCACAGGAAAAAAACCTATTTATGGGGGGAAAAAAGGGCATCAATTATATTTGGGTACAGTGTCGCATGACCGCACAATTGTCAGTTAAAGTAACAGTGCCGTGTCTCAATAAATGGCCTGGTCATTAATAGGGTAAAACATTCCGGGGCTGAAGTGGTTAAATAGACCCTTCCACCACAATGTCACTTACAAGAAAAAATAGGCAGCTCTATAAATAAGAAATATCTACTCTTACATTTCTGGCGATCTGTGTTTTCAAGTGCCACTGCTTCACACTTTGGGTGTTTGAATAACATCCTTGATGTTTGTGGTGTACAAGGTCTCGCCAGCTTGTACACTGCTACAGGATGTAGGAGCTGGTGGAATGAACTATTGCTGCACTGCAGAGAGCAGGTATTTTACCCACCCTGAAGGAATGAATACCTGTAGCAGCTGGAGAACAGTGAAGAGGTAAGTCTAGATGGGCTTACTGCATGTTACATTTTTTTCAGTTGCAGAAACAGAACTTTATTGTAGTTAAAGTTCAATAAAGCACAACTACCCATTGGGAAGACAACCAACCGGGCGCTCTCACATAATGTTGCTGTGAAGAGTGTAGCAGTAGGTTTCAGGTGCACAGTCAGGGCCTGGCTGGTCCGTACCCAAACGAGGAGGCTTCCAGGAAGGAGGGCATGCCCTTGCTCTTTTCCTATTTGCCTGGAACCTCTTCCCCCTGGTGACCTGCACTACCCACACATTAACCACTTCGGACCCAGGCCAATTCTGACATTTCTCTCCTACATGTAAAATTCCTAATTTTTTTGCTAGAAAATTACATAGAACCCTCAAACATTATATATGTTTTTTTAGCAAAGACCCTATAGAATACAATGGCGGTCATTGCAACTTTTTATCTCGCACGGTATTTGCGCAGCAATTTTTCGAACGCGTTTTTTTCAGAAAAAAACTTTCATGCTTAAAAAAAAAAAAAAAACAGTAAAGTTAGCCCAATTTTTTTTGCATAATGTGAAAGAGGAGGATACGCCGAGTAAATAGATACCCAACATGTCACGCTTCAAAATTGCACGCGCTTGTGGAATGGCGCCAAACTTTGGTATTTAAAAATCCCCATAGGCGACGCTTTAAATTTTTTTACTGGTTACATATTTTGGGTTACAGAGGAGGTCTAGGGCTAGAATTATTGCTCTCGCTCTAACGTTCGCGGCGATACCTCACATGTGTGGTTTGAACACCGTTTTCATACGTGGGCGGGACTTACGTATGCTAGCTGCCATAACCCCAGTATCATCTTCTTCAGCGGGTGGTCCGGTTTCCGATAATAGTGTTCTCTGTGGCGGATTCACCACAAAAATACTTTTAGTCCGCCGGATTTTTGGGTAAAAAAAGTCCGCCGGAGCCCACACAGGCGGATTGTCCGGCGGACTTGAGTCCACCGGACTTTTCCACCAGATTGTTTGATCGTGTGTATGAGGCATTACACGTCTATAAAAAAATAAATACTGTAGGAATACCTACAAGCACATGGCCTAGTTTTATAAAGCTAAAATGATTAAGAGCAGGGAAACATTTTATCATAGGAAAATGATTTGGGTTATTTGTTGCTTGTCTGCCAGTTAACAGTACATGTTGGCCAATTCTGCCTTGGTCAGTGTCCAATGTTCCCACACAGCAGGTGGTCAAAGGAACATGATTTAATACAAATAACTGGATCTTTCTGATTATCACTTTGGACTATACAGTATGCACACACTGCATGTGACATATTTGATAATCACTTGCTAAGACCAAAATTACAAAAAAAAACGTTTAAAGCTAAAGTGATAAATCGTTTGCTTAGAAGGGCCTTGTGTTATAAAATAAAAATAAAATAACTGATTAAAATGAGAGCATTATGGCATTTTAAAATCAGAGATAAGACATTTAATTCCCAATAACAGTTCTTTAATGCCAAAATCCTGATATGAATTCTGACAAATACTCCAAAAGCAATACTGCTATTTGGCTGCGGCTGTGGGAAAAAAAACAAATTTTGTGTTCTTGACAAACGACTGCAGTTCTCTTGATATGTAGGTGTACAAGATCAGCTACGCATCATTTTTATTCATTTAGCCACCCTACGTGGGATTTTGCAAAAAAGTCTGTGAACCTGCAGGTTAGCAAGGAATACATACAGAATTTTACACATCTGAACAAACATTTAAAACACCCAAGGTCAGTGATAGGAAATGTATGCGACCCTCTAGGAAAATAGCTCCTGAAAAGTCAGTAATTTTGGTTGACTAGTCACAAAAGAAAGGCAGTACAGCCTGATCACAAGCTCACCTCAGAGGAAATAGCAAGGTTTCCCATCAAATATGGTAATTGTTTCAAGAATTCGTTTATTAAAAATATGGCAATTCAAGCCCCCGACCATTTGGCTGGCCAAAGACCAGACCACTTTTTGCGATTCGGCACTGCGTCAATTTAACTGACAATTGCGCGGTCATGCGACCTGGCTCCCAAACAAAATTGATGTCCTTTTTTTCCCACAAATAGAACTTTCTTTTGGTGGTATTTGATCACCTCTGCAGTTTTTATTTTTTGCGTTATAAACAAAAAAAAGCGTCAATTTTGAAAAAAAAAGAAAAATATCCCCCAAAAATATATATATAAAAAAAAATGTGTTTCCTCAGGCTGATACATAATCTTTTACATATTTTTAGTTTAAAAAAAACAGCAATAAGCATATATTGATTGGTTTCTGCAAAAGTTATAGCGTCTACAAAATAGGGGATAGATTTATGGCATTAATATTTTTTTTTGTATACTAGTAATGGCGGTGGTCAGCGATTTTTATCGTGACTGTGACATGGCAGACACATCGGACAATTTTGACACATTTTTGGGACCATTGGCATTAATACAGCGATCAGTGCGATTAAAATTGCATTGATTACTGTAAAAATGTCACTGGCAGTGAAGGGGTTAACACTAGGGGGCAGGGGAGGGGTTAATATATATCCTATTTTGTGTTCTAACTGAAGGGGGGGGGGGGATGAGACTGTGCAGGGAATGCTGTATGGGCAGACGATCTGTCAGTTTCCCTGCTCAGAGAACCGTAAACTGTTTACACACACAGCTGCCAGTTCTCCGTGTGCCCAGAGGGATCGCGGGAGCCCGGTGGCGATCGAGACCGCCGGGCACTCGCATTGGTTTGGGGGCCCTATTGGCTGTTTATGCTACTGACGTAACATAACGGCGATTCGCGCAGCCGAGCCATGCTGACGCAGTGCAACTGTGGCGGCTGGACAGAATGCAGTTAAATAAGGCTTTCTTTATTGATTAAGACTTAAAGTATATAGTATAAATAAAAAGGTAAAACTTTTTTTTTATATGTGTTTTGGAGAGGGATTAGAACCAGTCAGGTTTTTAGTGCTGTCTGTGCCCTATTATAATAGGGAGGAACTCTTCCAATGGGGGTCCCCAAGGAATTCCCTTAATTTACAGGGACCTCTCACTTCCTGTTTGGCTATGGGACAGGAAGTGAAGGAAAATCTCTGCAATGGGACACAGATGGCAAAAAAAAAAAAAATCTGACGGGGGTTATAACCCTCCCTTACTCTATCCAAAATTTAAAAAAATACATTTTGGCTATAGTTCTACTTTAAAGTGATATTATATCCCCATTTTTAGAGAATTGTTAATTGCCATGATTCAATTTCAAGTGAAGTTGCACAATTTCAAAGCCACATTTAGTATGAACCAGTAATCTGTCTCCAGAAATATACTACCTTTCTTATTACACAAATAGAGATTCACCATATCAATACTGTATCCAGTGGAATACAAGAACATGCTCAGTAGGGGACAACAGCTGGTCTACACAATCTCAGGCTGCAATAGAGAAACATGGAGGCAGGATCAACCAGGTATATTTCACTCTACAGAAAACTTTAGTGCTTTGTATGAACATTCTGTTATATAAACATGCATTGAAAGTTTTTCATAGTCTGGGTTTAACCACTTGCCTGCGCTGTTGCACTTTGAACAATTGGACAATCATACAACACTACCCATATGACAACATTTTTATGCAGAAATAGAGCTTTCTTTTGGTGGTATTTAATCACTACTGTTTTTTATTTGTTGCTAAACAAATGAAAAAAAAAAAAAAAAATGAATAAAAAGTTTTAGTTTCTGTTGTAAAATTTTTAATAAGGTAAGGTAATTTTTCACTGGTGCTTTTGGGGCTGTCCATAGATATACTTGCACACACTGCTCTCAGTGAAGCTTGTGAAAGAACCGAAGTCGGGCACATCGCTGGATTGTTACAAGACCCAGGTAAGTGTTTATAGGGGGTGCTGCTATTGTAAGGTTTTTAACCTTAATTCAGAGAATGCATGAAGGTAAAAAGAAAAAAAAACGTTTGCCTTTAAGGCTGCTTTCACACTGGGGCGAGAGCAGCGTCGGCGGTAAAGCGCCGCTATTTTTAGCGGCGCTTTACCGTCGTTTTAGCGGCGGTGTGCGGGCGCTAGCGGGGTGGTTTTAACCCCCGCTAGCGGCCGAAAAGGGGTTAAACCCGCCCGCAAAGCGCCGCTGCAGCGGCGCTTTGCCGGCGGTATTGCCGCGGTGTCCCATTGATTTCAATGGGTAGCAGCGGTATAGGAGCGGTGAATACACCGCTCCTTCACCGCTGCAAAGATGCGGCTGGCAGGACTTTTTTCACCGTCCTGCCAGCGCATCGCTCCAGTGTGAAAGCCCTCCGGCTTTCACACTGGAGTTAAAGGGGCCGGATTTTTTCAGGCGTTACACAGGCGCTATTTATAGCGCTGTAACGCCTGAATACCGCCCCAGTGTGAAAGCAGCCTAAGAGAGAGATTATATACACGCACACACAACTCAAAATTTCATGTCCTGAACTACTAGCCAGGCCTCAACAGTTACACGCCACCCGTTGCCCCACCCAACCCCCTAGCCTGCCCCTAAACATGCACTCATAAAATCGCTCATGAAATGGCACTTAAATGTTTTATGCAGATATAAGCTATAAAAATAAATATTAACAACAACTTTGTCCATGTCCAACAATGTAGCCTGTGTCCACCAATGCAGCCTACCTGTGCAGGAGAAGAGAGAGGAGAGTCGCCACACAGAGGATCAGAGCGTGGGGAACATAACAGCTTTCATTTCAATAGCTGTGTATTCCCCGCCATGCACAGTCACATACAGACGACCCCAATGACATATCTATGGGGGTGCAACTTCCTGGTCTCACACCAGGTAATATAGAATCTCCAGACTCGATAGTAGATACTTCTGGAAACTGGCTTTCTAGCATTCAACATGGTAGACAATACTGACCCAGAAATTTCCCGTTCCTTTAAGATCCTGGTTTCAACAGCCAAACCGTTAAACTTAGAGACCGTAAAGCAGGGTGGAATATTGGACCCTGTGAGAGCAGATCCATACGGAGTGGAAGAAGTCCTTCTGGGCTAGGCCGGAGCTACTAGTATTTCCTGCTTTCTCGCTTCCTGGATCCTGCGTTGCACAAACGGAAAAATAGGATTTTTTTGTACTCGCCGTAAAATCCCTTTCTCTGTAATTCACCGACCGACACAGCTCCTCTCTGTAACAAAATGGATTGTTAGCCCTATCACTGGAGATTACTAGGCAAAGTTGTAACACAACCCTTCAGAACTTTTAGTTCCACCCAGGGGGCGGTCCCTAGGCTACAACCCCCTAGCCTGCCCTAGCAGACTCAGTACATCAACAAGCAGTATAACGTAAAGAGAAAAAGGAGGGGCGGGTGCTGTGTCGGTCGGTGAATTACAGAGAAAAGGATTTTACGGCGAGTACAAAAAATACTATTTTCTCTTATATTCACCAACTGACACAGCTCCTCTCTGTAACAAAATGGGACAGCCCCAAGCAGTGCCAAACGAGGGGTGGGAAAAACAGCATAAAAACTTCATCCACCATGGCAAGTGGGAACTAGTGAAACTAAACCCACATAAAAACAGCAGTATGTGGAAAACACCACCATATAACCTGGTATCCTCAACAGGAGTGATCCCCAAGACTGCAACATTGCGGAAGTAATGCAACAGTGCATAAACACAACAGTACTGCGTTTTTATCGAAAAACCAGGAAAAACAAAATTTGCATATCCAATTGCAACTACACGGCCGCCTGCAAAACTTTGCGGCCAAAACAGGCATCAGCCGATGCACTGACGTCTACCTTGTAGACCTTGGTAAACGTATAGACAGAAGACCAGGTCGCCGCCTTACACACCTGAGCAACCGACGCTTGGTGTCGGAAGGCCCAAGACGTTCCGATTGCCCTTGTAGAGTGGGCCGTGACCGGAAAGGGGGGCACCTGCCCCTTCAAGGCGCAGGCTTGTCCTACAATCTATCTGATCCACCTGGAAATGGTGGCTGACAAGACCGCCATACCCTTCTTTGGACCAGCCACCGAAACAAACAGTGAGTCTGACTTCCGAAAGGGAGCCGTGACAGACAAATACACCTTCAGAGCCCTAACCACGGGGTGCTTCGGCTTAGGACACAGCGATGGTAATACATTGTCCTCATTAATTTGAAAAGCCGAGACCACCTTTGGTAGAAAAGATGGTTGCGGACGCAACACCACCTTATCCCTGTGGTTGACCAGATAGGGCGACTTGCAAGACAAGGCCGCCAATTCCGAAACCCTCCTGGCCGAGGTAATGGCCACTAGAAAGACCACTTTTTGGGAAAGAGTCAACAGGGGAATCTCCCTGATATTTTCAAATGGCGGTTTTTGAAGCGCCGACAACACCAGGTTCAAATCCCATGGGGCTAATGGTGGGCACACCGGAGGGACTACATGTCGTACCCCCCGAACGAAGGTACCCACTAAGGAGTGCGATGCCAGGGGTCGTTGGAAAAAAAAAAAAAAAAAAGCCAGGGCTGAGATCTGCCCCTTGATGGTGCTTAATGCCAATCTCTGGTCTACTCCTCTCTGGAGAAACAGCAGTATCCTTGCTATGGAAAAGGAACGCGGATGCCAACCATTCTCCTCACACATGGAGATGTAAGCTTTCCAGATACGATGGTATATCTTCCTAGAAGATTTCCGTGCCCTCAACATGGTTGGAATCACCGAGTCCGACAGACCCCGGTTCCTCAACACCTAGCTCTCAACAGCCATCCCGTTAAAACCAGCGATGGTAAAGCAGGATGAAAAATCGGACCTTGAGACAGAAGGTCCTCTCGCAACGGCAGTTGCCAGGGAGCGTCTGCCACCAGATCTGAGGCCAATCTGGGGCAACCAGTATCACTGGGATCCCCTCGACTTCCACCCTGCGAAGCAGACATGGCAACAATTTCAGTGGAGGAAAGACGTAGATCAGCTGGTACTGATCCCACGGAGCCACCAGAGTGTCTGACGCGTCTGCCCACGGATCTCTTGTCCTGGACACAAATCTTGGCACCTTCCGATTGAGACGGGAGGCCAATAGATCCACATCTGGTGTTCCCCACTTCAGGCACAGCAGCCTGAATGTCTCTGGATGCAATGCCCATTCTCCTGGGTCCAGCATCTGCCGACTCAGTCCGCCTGCCAGTTTTCCAAACCCGGGATGTAAATGGCCGACAGGGCCGGAACGCGTCGCTCTGAATCCTGATCGGACGCCCATGAAGACTCAACGACCACGTGCGGAGACAGCCTGATCGCTCTCAATTCGAGCAGATTGATCGACAACTCGGATTCTACCATCGACCAGAGGCCCTGAGTCGACTGAACCCCCATCACTCCACCCCAGCCAGATAGACTGGCGTCCATAGTGACCACCGTCCACTTCAGAGGAAGGAATGATTTTCCGGACTTAATCACCGGGGACCTCAACCACCAGATCAGAGTGTCAATCTAGGGACAACTGAGACTTGTCCCATTTTAACAAGATCTCCTTCTGCAGTACTCTGGTGTGGAACTGGGCGTAAGGTACTGCCTCGAAGGAGGCTACCATGAGCCCCAGTACTCACATGCAAAACCGGAGTGGACCTGAGAGTCTGCAATTTGAAGGGAGAAAACCTCTCGCTTCCCTGGAGTCCAACAGCAAACCTAGGTACTCCAGACACTGGGTCGGCACTATCATAGACTTCTTTAGGTTCAACAGCCAACCAAATTCTTGCAGGGTCTGCATGGTGATCGCCACATCCTCCTCTAATTCTGAGGCGGAAGATGCTCTCAGGAGAAGATCGTCCACGTAGCCCACGATCCCACGTTGTCTCAGCAACGCTAATATTGGAGCCAATACCTTGGTAAAGACTCAGGGGGCTGATCCCAGACCAAAAGGAAGAGCCACAAATTGGTAATGGGCTTCCCCGACTGCAAAAACGCAGAAACTTTTGATGCCGAAGCCATATGGTTATGTGCAGGTACGCATCCTGGATGTCTAAGGATGCCAGGGAGTTCCCCTTGATGGAGTGCAGCGACTACTGAGCGAACTGATTTCACCCTGAACCTCTGCACTTTTACAAAGTGATTGAGGGCTTTCAAGTCCAAGATTGTGGTTCCCAAGAAGGAAGGGGTACATCCAAACAGCCTGCGGAAATCAGATCGCATACCCATTGGTCGGAAAACCGGGAGGACCACAGGGCTGCAAACTCCCGAAGGCCACCCCCCACCCGAGACATGGGTGGGGGCAAACCTTCATGCGGCAGCACTTTTGTTCACAGGCTTGCGGTTCCAGGGACGTTTTTGACCGTCCGTGGGCGTCCTGTCGGGCTGGGGACGTTTTGTCGAAGCACCGGGCAGATGAAAAAGGCGATTGTGAGCGGAAAAAGAGGGCCCTTGCCTGCGGCGTGGCTCCTTAGCCTCCCTGGCCTGTGAGAGTAGAGTACTCTTACCACCAGTTGCATTTTTTAATAATGTCATCCAACGATGCCTGGTCAGCCAAATCAGGCGCCTCAGCACCACAGCTGACACTGAAGCCCTGGATAACAGAGGGAAGAGTATCCAGGGCCACGTCACAGACGTACTTAAGCCATGCACTAGTTGGTCTGTTAGTTCCACACAGACAGGGGAGGCCTGTTGCGCTCCCAATTCGTGGTGCAAAAGTTTTGCCCACTCAGTGTCTGCGACACCAGTGCGGATGCCAGTACAGGTCGCACGGCTGACCCCCACAACCGTAAACAAGGAACGAGCCACCGCCTCGGCCTTCCTGTCCGTGGGATCCTTGAATGCAGGAGTCCCCTCTACCGGGATCATGGTTACTTTATTTAACCTGGATATTGGGGGGTCCACGACCGGAGGAGCCGACCACTTTTTGAGAAGGCTTTCCTCAAAGGGGTAAAGCACCGCCATGTATTTGGGGACCGCAAAGGTCCGTTGCAGACGACCCCATTCCTTGTAAATGAACTTATCAAAACAAGTCAGATACAGGAACACCTTAGGTGAACGTGCTGGCTTGCGGGACCCAAAAGGGACCGGTACATCAGCAGAGGGATCCGCTGGCTCCTAAATCTTCAGGGCATCACGCACAGTTGTGATAAGTGCTCCAACTAGTGCTTTGTCACGCACGGACCCGGAAGGGGACTCATCCTCACTGTCTGAACGGTCCTGGTCAGCATCATCTGACAAGACAGAGCAGGGGTCACCGGCCTCAGCAGGACCCGAGTCTGCGTCAGAGCTCTCCCTAGAGGACGGGGGGAGGGCAGGGGCCGCTTTTTAGCACCTTTATTCCCACGTACCGCATCTATCTTGGCAACGAACGAATTGAGTACCGCCGTAAGGGTGTCCATAGGGCCCGCACAGTTTGCAGGTGACCCGGTTGCAATTGCCTGTATTTCGGGGGAAGAAACACCAGTTTCTGAAGCCATGCTGACCCTACCCTGTCTGCCACCTGAAGGGGACTTAGGACAGTGACAGTCCCACCCTCCTGCTGCTACTGACTGAGGGGCTCTAACCCGCTGGACTCACCACAGCAGTTCCGCGCTGTATTACAGCAGTGCCTGTCGATCCCCAGCGCTCCCAGATGCAGAGATAGCAAAACTGTATCGGTGGCCGGCCGGTAGCACGATTGGTGAGCGATCTGACACACATGTCCAGAATCACAGGATAAACCTCCCAGCGCTCTGTGATTACCTAACAGGAAGTTGAGGGCACAGGGGCTGCTGCTAGAGCACAAAAAAATGTGGTCCGGCTACAAGAAAATGGCCGCCAGTGTTCTAATAGAGAATCACTAGGAAAATGGCCGCTTCAAGACAGAAGTATGTCTGACCCTTGTCCATACTTAAAATGGCCGCCGATCAGCGCTATGAAAGGCTAGAGAAACCATGTGGCAGACACAGCGCTGCACCAACACAGGTATCCAGCGGGACTAAGCTGCAGGACCCAGGCACCCAGTACAGCTAAACCCCTAGGTGAGAGCCCAGGGCACACACACCCCCCTCAGTACATGTACAGCCCCCCCCCCGTGAGGGGGGGAAAGGAGGGGAGTTAGGGACAGGGGAGAGAAGAGAGGGGGGCCCCCGAATTGACTTTTCAGGGAATGCCCAGCTGCTCCACCCTGCCGAGACAGGGAGAGCTGTACTTACCAGTCCTGAAGAGCTGGGGGATATTCCATGGTAGTCAACTCCTGATCAGTACAGGGAAGACTACTGGCCCGGCATACTGTGACGCAGACATCAGTAGCCTGGTCATATGTATGCCCCGGAGCATAAAGCTCACCGACCACCTCTGGAGCTGAGGTATGTCGTGGCCTGCCGAGCCGTAGCTGCGACCTGCACATGCTCAATGGCCGGACTGGGGAGACTACAAGGATAAGTGAACCAGCCTGTCAGCCAGCCGGCTGTTGATAGAAGATCACAGGATCATTCATCTTGCGCAAAAAGCCAAGCTTCTGCATAAAAAAAACACGGACCTATGGGCCCGCAGGGGTCCTAGGTGCATCTCCTTCACTAGGCAAAATAAAACAAACAGTCTGCTAGGGCTGTTGGGGTTGTAGCCTAGGGACCGCCACCTGGGCGGAACTAAAAGTTCTGAAGTGTTGTGTTACAACTTTGGCTAGTAATCTCCAGTGATAGGGCTAGCAACACATTTTGTTACAGAGAGAAGCTGTGTCGGTGAATATAAGAAAAAAAAAATTAAAACTCAAGCGCAGCCAGTGTGCCCATCAAGCGCCGCCAGTGCGCCCCATCAAATGCTGTCAGTGTGCATCACCCCGCACTTACCTGTCTCGCAGCAGGTCACGGCGGTGTCCTGCACGTGCCTCAATGTCTTTGTCTTCCGTATAACAATGGCGGCTGGTCAGCAAGTAGCTAAAGTGGTTGTTCACACCTTAACTGGACCCAAGGACGCACAGGACCCTTTTGGAATGTGAACCGCGGCCGCCCTGGACATGTGTGAACCGGCTCCATTGCGAGCCAGGCACACTCGCATGTCATGCGAATTGGATGTGGAGGAAATTCACATCCAATTCACAAGTGTGCAATCCAGCCTCATACAGCTTGTCTGAGCTTCAGAATACAGGGGCAGGGAACTGAATTTACACACGGCAGAGCTCAGTGAGAACAGCAGATTGAAGGGAAGGCACAACCCCCCCCTTCACGCAGCACATAAGCACAGAGCTGAGGCTGTCAATCAAGCTGTGTGCTGAAGCTCCTTTCCGGTCACTTTTTTTCTCTTGGTGTCAAGAAAACTTGTCAGAAGTGACTCATGCAGATAGCAGAGAAAGGAAGCAGCAGACAGAATGAAAACTTAGTGCTCTTGATTGAGACAAGTACAAAGAGGTATTGCTTTGTTCATATTTCATGTTAGAGGTTTACAATAGTTTAAAGTGGAAGTAAACCCTTCTATCGTTTTCAGTCAAGGAAGCTGCCATCTTGGCCTCTAATGATTCTTCAACTGCCATAATGCTGCACATGTGATCAGTTATGAAACCAGCCATTGGATGGTTTGAAAGTTTGTTTGAGAGCATAACCAATGTGAAAGTTAATGTGAAAGTTAGCATTTCCGGCATGCCGGGAATGTAAGTGTTTTTTGAAACTGGGTTTACTCCCGCTTCAAAAAGGGGATGTAAACCCTCATTTTTTTTTTAAATAACAAACATGGCATACTTACCTCCACCGTGCAGTTTGTTTTGGACAGAGTGGCCCCGGTCCTCCTCTTCTGGGGTTCCTCAGCACCACAGAGTGTCCACGTTGGAAAAGCGCTCTCCTTGGTAGACACTAGTGCGGGCACACTCCAGAGTCCTGCATCTGCGTCAATTCACACAGAATACAGGACTTGGCCCCGCCCCCCCAGCGCTGTGTCATTGGATTTGAAAGCAGAGGGAGCCAATGGCTGCACTGCTATCAATCTATCCAATCTTGACACGAGACACCAGCTAGAGATGGTGTGCTCGTTCTAGGATGGAGGATTACAGCGTTCAGGTAAGTAAAAATGGGGAGGCTGTGGGGCTGCAGCACTACAGAAAGTTTTTCGCCTTAATGCATTCTAAAAACCATGAGGGTCTGCAACCCCTACATTCAACCAATCAAAATTTTCAAGCAAGTAAACGTAGAGTACAGCTTGCTAGCACACATAACTGGTCCGCACACCATGACCACAGCCGTTTTTCATTTGCCATTATACTACTCATAGGAATATCATACATGTGACCATATATTTTATTAAAAGTACAAATTTTTACAGTAAACAATATTTAATACAAAAATAAGTTACAGGTTATATTCAGCAAATGTATCTGCATAAATTACAAAAGCAGTATTTGTGTTTGCACAGCGTTGTGGTTCTGTTCCTTTTTTTCCTGCATTTTGGATCATAATTTAAAACCTGAGTGAACAGCAACAACACCTGATGTTAGGTTGTGATAATTCACCTTGAAAAAGCCAGCATCTTCAATCATTTCTTTAAATTCCTCCTAAAATAAAAATACAATTACATATCGATCACTGGACACCAATGAAAACTCTGCATTTTCTGTCTATAGTTTTTTAAAACATTAAAATAAAGAAAATTCAGCAATTTCAGTGCAATTTTGCTGAGCCTGGGTGGTGTAATGATGCCACCCCAAGACAGTGGGCTTAATGACTTTATTGCCATTTAGCCAAGAACATTGAGGATATCTGGTGGCAAAAAGGTATTACTGCAGGGGCCAGTTTTGGACTGCATGTAAGGGTTGCATCTAAAGCTGTTTTTTATTTTAGCTTTTAATGGGATGTTTAACCATCCCAACCTTGGCACATGGCCACAAACTTCACATTACCCACATGTTTCACATGCATCCTTTACAAATCCCAGCCAGACATTGCCAACACCTTTTTCTGAAGAGACAGCATTCAGAATTGGGCATCCATGTCTAGGTAAATTAGGTAAATCTTCTCCCATAATCCACAAACATTTTAACAGATTGACTCCTTGCTCAACTGTCCTGTGGTAAGTTTTCTAGCTATATTGGGGAACTCAGCCTGCTTCTCCTCCAATGATCAGACTTGTCCCGACACATCCACCCTGCACAGCCGTTCACTCTGAAGATCAGTGTGCTGCTGTTTTTCCTCCCCCATATCTTATGCAACTGATAGAAGTGATCACATACCCTCTGCTTAAAAAAAAAAAAAAAAATAATAAAAAAAAAAAAAAAAAAAAAGAAGGAGAATCTATAATATATATATATATATATATATACATACATATATATATATACATATACACACACACACACACACTTTTTTATATCTATACACAAATGTTTTGCCTTACATTTCTATTTTAAACTGAATGGGTTGTTATGCTTTAAAATGACCCAACAATTCCATATTTCAGTATAATCTCAGTTAATGCTCACTCATTTCATCTACCTTAAAGCATACTGGTTTTCGCTTAGTGTGGAAGATTTGTTCTAAGACTATATAGCTCTGGTATTTTACAAACCTTACACTAAGGGTAAGATGAAGCCCAAATTCCATTACCTACAAACATATGGTGATTTTAATGCAAGATCACAAGAAATGTGAACAGACATAAGGCATGTGTGACACCAGTTATGAATATTACCTGCGGAGGGAAGCGTCGGATACTCTCTACTAAATATTGATAAGATTTCCAGTCTCCGGCTATGACTTCTCCCAGCACCGGTATAACCTGGAAACTATATAGATCATAAATCCTGCCAAGGAGAAATTAATAGGTAATGTTTTATTGAGATTTTACATTTTTGTAAAGCCGTTTTCGTGCAGAAATACACACTAAAGAACTTTACACCATTTTTTTTATTTTTTACTGTCTGTTTCTTTTGTAAACTTTTACAACACCAATGCGGCTATTCGCTTTCAAATAATCAAATAATAATCATTTGATCAAATAATAATAAATAATAAAATCAGTCATTTTTTTGGGGGGGGGGGGGCTTCGTTAGGAGGGGGATTGCCTGTCTCACTTCCTCCTTCCTCCCAGGGACCGCCAAGGCGACTCCTCCTTTCGCCTTAGGCAACCCCTCCCTCTTGGCGATCTCCTAGTGACAGGTCCTAGGAGATCGCTTGTCCACTCCAGGAGTGCAGCGCGACTCACGCATGCACCGCACGTGCCCAGCCGTGAAGCCAAAAGCTGTCATGGCCGGGTGACCAGAGTGGCAATGGAGGCACCGGCGGAGAGGAGGGGGAGAGGAGCGACGCTCCATGCAGCCGCATCGCTGGACCGTGGAACAGGTAAGTGTCTGTTTATTAAAAGTCATCAACTACACTTTTTGTAGCTGCTGACTTTTAACAAACATAAAAAGCCTGAAACTCCACTTTAGCATGCCAGTCTACTGAAAAAAAATAAAAAATAAAGTTTATTAGTGATTTACACTTTGTATTGTATTTGTAAATTATGCTGCACTAAATGCATATAATCAATCCTATCAAGGGCTTCAAATCGTAAGCTATATACCCCATACATCTACTGTAGATCATCAATTGCAAAAATAAATGACATGTACTACATGATTGAAATGAATCAACAAAATTTGTATCACATTAGTATAAAAATTACAAATGTGCATAGGGCAGTCCTATTTGCCCATTATACATGCAAGTTTTGCTTAGAAATGCATCATATTGATCTTGCTCAATTTACCTCAATCCAATCAATCTCAATCAAACCAATACTTCCATGTGGCTGAGATTTTATCTATTGGTGAGGGAGACTGATTTCAGTGAAATGCAGATAGCCACTAGATGGAGTATATACACAAAACAATAATGAAATATGATATTGCAGGCACAAAAAAAAATTTGAATGTTGCATCAAAACATAAAAGATAAATAAATTCAAAGTTCAAAAGGTGTTCACCTTCCATTTAAACTGAGCAACACTGCAATGTATTGTAAAGTTAAGTTACCTTGCTAGTAATGGATTATTGACTTGGCTGAATTCCAGACATAAGAACCTTCCTCCTGGCTTTAACACACGATATGCTTCTTCAAGAGCCTTTGAAAAAGAAATTAGGATTTTTGGTTTACCTGTAAAACACTTTTCTTAGTTTAGATCAGAGGACTTCTTCATATGTATAATGGTTTAGGCTATGCTACCACCTTAAAAGGACACTGGCCAATAAAAGTCAGGTTTCCCCCTTTCCCCAGGCATAACTTCTAGCAGCTCACCAAGCCAGAGACAGTTCTGTAGCAAGCAATCAGGAACACAGACAAAGGAGATCATTTTGCAGTTAAACCAAAAATCTGAATCTCTTAATCTTGCATCACAGGACACAGGGCTTCTTCAGTCATGACTACTTGGTACATCCCAAAGCACTAAATCTGAAGGGGTGGGAAACATTGCAACAAGCCTACATGCCTGAAACACAATAGGGGAAAACCCCACTACAAAGCTAATAGCAAAACCCTTTGTCCAAAAACTTACTAAAACATTGCTGAACAGGAAGCACCGACACTCCTGGTGGAATGGGCCTTGACCCAGAAACTTTTCCCTTGGTACCATAGGGCCAAGAAATGAGAAGACAAATCCACCTAGAAACTGTGGATCAAGAAGCAGTCTGACCCTTGCGTAGACCCTCAGGTAGAAAAAACAGACTCAGACTGTCAAGAGACTTCAATTAATGCCGAACATTTTGAATAATGTAATGAAGCTACTTTTCTTTAAGATGTTTAGGATCGGGACAAAAAATAAATAAATAAATCATAGCAAAAGAAAATGACCTGAATTATGTGCTACAAGGAAACAACCTTAGGCACAAAGAATAGAGGCTTCAACGTCACTTTATCCTGGCAAAGAATCAGGAAAAACTCCAAAACACTACCAGCTAAAAGTAATGGCAACCACATAGACAATTTTAAATAAATAACGGTGTAGCACTTATAGAACAAAAAGTCAAACCTATAAAAAAAAAAAAAAAAAAAATACAAATTTTCCACCCCAAACATATGAAACATACATAATGTCCCGGTCGCATAAAGCCTCTCATGTACCTTAATGTATATCTCTTAAAACCATATACTAATAATTCCACCAAACTGTGTGCATTCCTCCCCTCCTTCACAAATAGTGCTCCACCAGATGTGCTCTCACCAATAGATTTTACCCACATGAGAATGTAAGGTCAAAGTGAAGCACCATTTGTGGAGGGGGGAGGGGAGGAATGCACACGATTTGTTAGTGGGGCAACCCCATGACTGGGAAGAAGACCTGTTTATAGACTTGGATTTAGGAGTCCAGTTTTTATAAAACTGGGTGGTAGGCTTCTGCTTGAGCTTAAAGGGTTGCTGCTTACTGAAAGAATGCACCAATTTTTTACCTAGTTTTTGCCTTCTTTTTTAGGGGTAAGATTGTGCATTTACCCACTGTCATCTTCTGAATTAAAGCATCCAAGGACAGCCCAAATAAATGGTCACCCTCAAAAGCGCAGCCTCCCAAGTTGCTTCTTCCACTAGCCAGTACTTGCAGCATAGGATCCTCCTCACATGGATGGACATGGTGTCCAGCTTACACAGTTGCCATATGGAGCCCCCCACGGCATGAAAACTAGAGACTTAATGCCCTGGGGAAATCCTCCAGCTACTGCCAAATGGCAGGCTCCCCTGGATCAGCCTCATTGGAGAGAAGCAAACACTTGGCCTAAACTTTAAGTGCTTAGCACATGCCCGCCATTTTACAAGACAAGAAACAGGAAGCGGCTGTATAAGGCATTTCATCAGTTAAAACAAGGGCAGAAGATTTAATAAATGGAATGTTGAAAAAATTACTCAAGTTCCACTTTAAATAGGGCCTCCAAACTTTTATTTGTAGTGTCTTTGGAGACTGGAACCTCATCCAATGGGACTTTCTAGGGTCTTATTCAAGTAGGAAATTGCCAGATGAACAGTCCGAGAACACAAATTTTTTGCCTTATTCCTCCCTCTATTGGTTACTTGGGTGGCAAGATAGTTTTCTCTGACTGAGCCCAATTGGATTAGACCACTTCCTGTAAATGGGGATGCGCAGGAAAAGATTTGAGATTCTTAAGAGGCTGCCAGAACGCAAATCCGCTGACTTTAGAAGAGGAATCCAGAAGCCACAATTTTAAAATTTGTGCATACTGTGTCAGCCAGGGAGTCTACTGTGATCCTTTGTGACTAAACTTGAACAGCCCTGAACTCAGACTCTTGATACTCAAAAGAGGAGACCCAATACTCACTGGCTTCCACCACCTCCTCATATTCAAACAAAAGATTTTCTTCCATCCACAAGAGAGGGAGGATTGGGGAGAGAGAGTGCCTACACTTGCATTCCAGGCTTTAGAAAATGGTGAAAATGTGACAACTATTCATGCAAACCAGAAATGGCCACTAAAAATTCCTCTACATACAAATTAATTCGATTACTGTGCCCCTGAAACAGTGAAAGTATCAGTTAAGGGCAAGGTTTTAAAAACTATGCTGACACTTAGGGGAACAATTGCTAGGTGGACTATGCAGATAATCTTCCCTACCTGATAAAGGGATTTGGGAGCCCATCTCATCGGCCTTCCACTCACCTCTCTGCCTGCAGAGTGACACAGCTTGCTGCGGAAATAGACCTGTATATGTATAATACCCCAATATGTTATCAGCCCCCAACTGAGAAGAGTGTCTGGGAAGAACCAAGACCTCTGTTGGGAATTAATAAAAATAAAACTCCTCCTCCCCAGTAGGTGTCCCAGGCATACCTAAAAGAATTTCTTATTAATGTGCCTGCATGTTGGGAGTAACCATGACACCACTGCAGGAGAAGATGTGGTAAGACATGCTGGATACATGTGTGTTCCAATCTGCTGGACTCAAGATGGCCCCTTCGCATGCCCCAACATGGTTCAAAGACATCAGTGTTGTGCACATGTGGTGCGGTCCTGCCTTTGTCAAAAATGACTAGCTCAATATAGCAGCAACCAATAGTATAGCACACATTAGCCAGCACACTAGGGGCACACACGGGGATCACCATATTTACACCAACAATAAGGACACCTGCCATCTAACTGCAGGGCCATAAAAGGCCACAACTTCACCCATGCCTCCAGGGAAAGGACTCCCCCCACAGGAAATCATTGCCTTGGACCTGTACAGTACACTGCTAGTGAGATTAATACATATGCATTTCCCCCCCCGTTAATGGTTGTCTGCAGGGTGCAGTGCCAAAAGACAACCTTACTGAATTTTTCCAATCTTACATACATACGAGTATCATCCTTCTAAATTCCAGGGCTTAACAGTCCGGATAATGTCCTTCCCATAAAAGGTCACAGGCAAAAATAGCTTTGGAAAGAAATCTTAAGAGATAAATTTCGCAGATGCAGCCATCACCTGACACTAGCTCAAAACTTAAGCCCCCCACACACGATCGGATTTTCCAATGGGAAATATTGGATGTCAGGCTGTTGGTGGAAAATCCGACCGTGTGTGTATGCTCCATTGAACAACTGTTGACAGACTTTCCGCCAACAAATGTTGGTTAGCATATCTTCAAATTTTCTGCCAACAAATGTGTGTCGGATTTTCCAATCATGTGTACACAAGTCCATCAGACAAAAGTCCAAAGTACAAACACGCATGCTCGGAAGCAGAAGCAGTCAGTCTTGTAAACTAGAGTTTGTAATGGAGAATTGACATTGGTGACGTGGCAAATTATGAAATCTCCAAATGCAGCACACAATTTTCTTCTTTAATGGGATAATAAAGCTGCTTTGCTGGTGATACTGATGGAGTTATTGCAAACTCATTTTCAAAGGTTTTTTTTTTCCTAGTGATATCAAGATTATTATTATTATGCTTTTTTTTTGGGCAAGTTACCACAACACCTTTATGCCGTAGTTTTTAAGATCAAAGATACAACTATGATGGTGTCCCTTGTCAATTTTACATTGTATTTTTTAAAATGTAACGGTCTACTCCCAAACTGTCATTTGAAGTAAAATCCATAGCAAAGTATTATTCTACATAACTGTTTTATTGTGCATTAAAAATAAATACATTTAGACATGCTATCTGCCAATAGAACTTAACCAAAAATATAGAAAATATACCAAATCAAAAAATAATGTCAAAGCAATAACTCCAAGGCCAGTAATAAATAACACGTTATCTTCTCCGATTCCGCAACATGTCTGGTTGATGAACGGCCGCTCAGAAACTAACTGAAAAGCTCTAAATAAAAAACGCGTAAAGAAAAGCCTGAATCAACACTGAAACTTCTACTAAATCTAAATTAGCAGAAGGAGCCCAAAGGGTGGCGCTAAAGAGCTGAGAATACAACGTAGTACGTCTAGTACGTCACTACATTCGTAATTCTTGGCCAAAATTTGTGTGACCGTGTGTATGCAAGACAAGTTTGAGCCAACACCCTTCGGACAGAATTTCACAGTTTTGTTGTCGGAAAGTCCGATCCTGTGTACGAGGCAAAAGACTTGATGAGCTGCAAGGGGTTATGCCTGGGTGGGGAAACCTGCCTAGTCTTTAAAATCAAAAGGGTTATACTATAAGTGAACTTTTCAAATAGTTATGCTGGGTAATTTTTGCTGGTTTTCACTCACTTTCTCTATATGGGTCACGTTTCGAATCCCAAAGGCAATGGTATAAACATCAAACTTGTCATCAGCAAAGGGCAGTTCCTCTGCATCACCAGCTACCCAAGACAAACCTGGAAAATGAAAACACAGCACTTGTTGGTTTTAAATATGACTACAGTGTTCTGAAGGTTTCACATTTCCTTCTGTGATTGACATAACTGTGTCAGATCTATAATTGCCAGTATTTCAAAAAGCAAGCTACTTTTTTTATCAACATTATAAAATCAATAAAACAAAAATTGGCAACTGTCTAAAATCGGATCCAGAATCAGACGACTGGGTTTCCTGAACTAGTTTCCGAAAATGCTACAACCCCTGACAAAAAAGTATGGACTCTTGGAATTCAATTCAATTGTTTAAAGTGTAGGGCCATCCTAAAATAAAAAATAGCATTCATATTCTTTAAAAAAACAAAAAACAAAACAAAACAAAACAAAAAAAAAAAAAAAAAAAAAAACCAAACACACACATTTGAAACTTTTTTTTTTTTAACTTGCTAGAAACCCCTGTTGCTAGGCAGTCTTCCTAATCTGCCTCTTCCTCCTTTTCGGCGAGCGGCCCCCGTTGCCTTCTGGGACATGTGTGTGTCCAAAAAAACAGGGCCATTCACAAAGCACTGCGTGAATCAAGCATGCGCAGTAGGATACGGGCAGTGAAGCCGCAAGGCTCCACTGCCCGTTTCCCTTTGTTAAGATGGCAGCGCAAACAGCCATTCCAATGGACAGATCTGCCTCGGGAGAACCCGACATCGCGGGCTCGCTAGACAGGTAAGTGTCCTTATTAAAAGTCAGCAGCTACAGTGTTTGAAAGAAAAGTGTCCAAAATCTCAATATAAAACATGCATTTATTGACGATCATCTCCCCTGTACCTTTACTGGTCACGCAACCCCATAAATGATTGTGGAAATTTGCATTTTTTTTTTGCTCAGGCAGTCTTTATACATTTTATTGTAATGGCACCAAACAAATTCCAGCATCATCACCCTGCCCAATGCCAATTTGTGATTCATCACTGAATATCACTTTCATCCAGTCATCCACAGTCCATGAATGCTTTTCTTTAGCCCACTGTAACCTTGCTTTTTTCTTTGTAGGTGTTAATTATGGTTTTGGTTTGGCTTTTCTGTATGTAAATACCATTTCCTTTAGGTGATCTGGCTTACTTCCATGGGTAAGGACCTTAGCTGTCCGGCCCGATTCAATGTACTTCAACATTCCTCACTACCTGCCACTACATCCTCATCTGCCTTTTAGCCCACCCTCGCCTGTTTCCTGACCAGGTCTTTGCCTGCCGCCTGGACTGACAGGATTACCAATTGTCTGCTGCCTGGACTGACCCCTGTGCACATTATGCCAACTACACCATACCAGTTGACTGTCCCTACCCTGGCTTAATGCCCGATGCCAACCAATCTCAGTAAGCTATGTTCCTATCAGCCCAGTCTTCTGGTCTACCTACTGCCACATTGCTTTGACTATGTACCCGTCGAGGCACCCAGTCATCTCCACCCTCAGCGGACACCTGTACCTCCTACAGTATCATAGGTACCTTCTTAGTTTTCTGCTCTGCCTCTCCTAGCTTGGCCAGAGAATATAAAATTGTGTAATAGGTCCTGACAGCAACCAGGTACTGCTTGCCTTAAAGGAACAGGGGCTGCAGGTGAAGCTACAAAAGCCATATTTTCTGACCATCTATACAGGAGTGAGCATCACAATCAGACGGTTTACATATATATAGGTCTAACGCACTACCTTTTGCTAGGAAAGTGTTTGAAAACTGAGCAGAACAGAGTCCAAAATAACGCAACTGCTGGATATACCTATATAACAGCTGCCTCCTTTGAGTACAAGTAGCAAGGGATATATATAAATCCCCCTTTTTAGTCTCCACAAAATAAAGACTTATAGAACATATGTTACAAAGGATTCAATCAGCCTTAAAGGCATAATTATTTGTCAACTTGCCTGATATCCAGAAACTGAAGAGTTTCAAGACTATTCTGCCTCTTTTTGCACCAAAGGGAGCTTTTTATTTTATTTTATCCTAGATTTCATCAATATGTACAACTGCAGCATGCCATTTCTTCACAATCTAGGACAGCTCTGGTTATATTTAATTCTACAGCCTTGGTTTCCATGACAGCACAGGCCTGCTCAAAGAAAGTACTAATAATTGTTATACGTGAATGTCTACGTCTTCACATACAACAGATGGGATCCACACCATTCAAAGTAGTATGCTATTGGGGTCATGCCAGCAATGAAAGCATTGGGGGACAAAAAAAAATATATAGGACCACCCATACAATAAAAAAGGACTAGCATGAAAAAGAAAAGGATATCCATCTATCTTTTAGTATCCTAACAGATTACCACAATGTCATCATATTTATCTGAACTTCTCTACAAAAATACATTTACAGGTAAGCAGTAGATGACATATTGAAAACTAGATCATGAATTTCCCTTTCCTCTTTGTTAATGTTTTTGCATTTATTTTATGAAGCATACATTAAACTCCCCAACTGCTGCATGCAAAAGACTAAAAGTGGAGAGAAGGGGAGAACTGGGAAATGTATTCTCTTGTGTAGATGACCTAAACTATTAGGGGCATTATTATAATCGACTAGAAATGCTTAGGAAACACTTAGACCCCTTTCACACCAGGGCGTTTTGCAGGCACTATAGCGTTAGAAATAGCGCCTGCAAAACGCCCTAAAGAAGCTGCCCCGTTGTGTGTAGTGTGAAAGGGCTTTCACACTACCGCTCCTCCACCGCTGCTGCCCATTGAAATCAATGGGGCAGCGCTGTAATGCCGCCGGCAAAACGCCACTATTGCGGCGTATTGCCGGCGGTTTTAACCCTTTCGCGGCCGCTAGCGGGGGGTAAAAGCGCCCCGCTAGCGGCCGAAATGCGCCGCAAATCCGGCGGTAAAACGCCGCTAAAAATAGCGGCGTTTTACCGCCGACGCATGGTGCGGTGTGGTGTGAAAGGGGTCTAAAAAACAGAAGTACAGCTAAAGCTCGTTTGACTGTACTTCTCCTGTGGATAACAGGTGTGCAGTGCATTCTGCACTCCTGTGACCCATTTTCAGCCAACAGCAGGCTGAAGTCACAGAGCTGGTGCTGGCTGGAGAGAGATTGTGACCATATGGTTAAGATCCACCCAGGAGCCTGGACCGTCACCTGGCTCAGCCTCTCTGTGAGCCGCAGCCAGCTGCTCCCTCCCCCTCCACAGCCAAGTGCTCCAGTTGGGGGGGGTAGGGGAGGTGCAGAGCAGAGAGCCGATTACTTACAGTCACCAGCTCTCTGCGGGACTAAGCGATCAGAGGTATTTGATTGCTCGGTTCTCAGTCTTAGAGCTGATGCTGCATCCATCTAGGGAAGTGTGATTTTAAAAAAAATAAAAAGAAAAAACACTTAGACCCCTTTCACACTGGGGCATTTTTCAGGTGCTTTAGCGTTAAAAAAAAAAAAAAAAAGCGCCCGTAAAGTGCTTGAAAGAAGCCTCATCTGCAATCACAATGTGAAAGCCCAAGTGCTTTAAGAGCCCTTTCACACTGCCAGTGCCCGAAAAACTCTCGTAAAGCACCACTTAAACTATCGGCGCTTTACCAGCATTTTTTGAGCGCTAGTGGGGCGCTATTAACCCCTGCTAGTGGCCAAATAAAGGGTTAAAAGCGGCCACAAAGCGATGCTGCCAAAAACGCTTTGCAGGCGTTTCCCATTGATTTCAATGTGAAGGGGCGCTTTAGGAGCGGTGTATTCACAGCTCCAAAAGTGCTGCAAAGAAGCTGCTTGCAGGACTTTTTTTGATGCCCTACCAGCGCAACGCCTCAGTGTGAAAGCACTCAGGCTTTCACATTGGAATTGCAGTTGAGGCTTCCTTCAGGAGCTTTATAGGCGCTTATTTTAACACTAAAGCGCCTGAAAAACGTCATAGTGTGAAAGGGGTCTCAGTGTGAAAGCACTCAGGCTTTCACATTGGGATTGCAGATGAGGCTTCTTTTAGGCGTTTTACATGCTAAAGCGCCTGAAAAACACCCCAGTGTGAAAGGGGTCTTATAAAAAAGGAGGCTAAGTATTGGATCCAGCAAGTCAGCCCAAGGCCTCGTTCACATGGGCTTACTTAAGCATACACCTGTGCGAGAGCAGCGTTTTGCCACGGACAGAGTCCCCCCAAAAAATGTTTTAGCTTTAATTATAGCTTATTGGTTGTAAAAGCCCTGTGATTTATTATGTTCAGCTGCAATTTATACATGCAACAGTTCATAGCAGTGACTTATCCTTTATTGCATGTTTCCTTTACAGTCTAATAACAGACATCATGCGTAATAGGGAAGTATCAGTTGTGTGCTGTCAACCTAGATAACCCATGGTTAATGGCATTAAAAAAATAAGTTCACCTTTTGTAACACATTACACCCGTATTCATGGTGTAACATGTAATAGGTTACTGTTAGAGCAGCCCCCGCACCCGTTATGACAGCAAGGATGGGGGATCTTCTCCCTGCACCCACTGTCACAATGAAAAAAACCAAACACCAAACCACACACACGGACTCCACTCACCTGGCCACATCATTCTGTGAATGAGAGGACAAGCAATAGCCTTTGCAGCTGTTGGCTTGTAGTTCTCAAGGAACTACCAGGGCACTGATGAGCAGTAATCCATTGATGATTCCTGCCATTGTGTAACTGCCTGCCTGTATAAGGTATGAGCAGACAGCTTACACTGACAGTCTGTAGAAGCCTTGTATTGCACCCATGATCTGCTGACTGTGGGTCCATGCTTTGCAGGCTCCTAGGAAAAAAATAATAAATGCACATCTTTTAATCTGCATAAAGAAGTGCATTTATTATTATTTTTTTCTTTTTACAGAGGTTATCCATTAAGCTACAGTGTGATGGAATTTTGACGAAAAAAAATAATCTTGCAGTATATCAGTATATGGAGAACACATCCCTCTTATGATTTAGGTTTTTGCAGAGTGGCGGTAGCCCCCTTCAATTTGAAAGATCCATTTGTAAAATTTTTTACACCCCTCTCTATAAAGAGTGTGCAATTATATATATATATATATATATATATATATATATATATATATATATATATATATATGCACACACACAAGAATGCATTACAATTGCTACAGTTTCCCTTTAAAGGTTGTTTTCTTGGTACGTTAACTCAAGCTTACCTTCAGAGTAACCCATTTGCAGTAACTTCTCTTTTCCAACTTTTAACATCTCCTTATTTATATCACAGATCACAGCCTGGGATCCCATTAGTGACCCTTGCCGATCATGTCTGTACGATTTTGAGATTTCTGACCAGGACAGATTCTGCTGAGATTTTAACTGGTTGCGTATAAGCTTCTCCCTTTGTGCACGTATGTAATTGATAAAGCGAAATGCGATATCTCCTGCAAGGTAAAGAGCACAATATTATTTTCTATATATTCTGTTAACGGCCACCTCCATTTAACCACTTGACCACTGGGCACTTAAACACCCTTAATAACCAGACCAATTTTCAGCTTTCGGTGCTCTCGCATTTTGAATGACAATTACTCAGTCATGCAACACTGGACCTATATGAAATTTTTGTCCTTTTTTTCACACAAATAGAGCTTTCTTTTGGTGGTATTTAATCACCGCTGGGTTTTTTTTTTTTTGTGCTATAAAAGAAAAAATACCGAAAATTCTGTAAAAAAACGAATTTTTCTTTGTTTCTGTTAGAAAATTTAGCAGATTAGAAATTTTTTCTTCATAAATTTTGGCCAAAATTTATACTACTACATATCTTTGGTAAAAATAAGTACAAATTGGTGGATATTATTTGGTCTTTGTGAAAGTTATAGAGTCCACAAGCTATGGTGCCAATATCTGAAAATTGATCACACCTGAAGGACTGACGGCCTATTTCAATTCTTGAGACCCTAACATGCCAGAAAAGTACAAATACCCCCCAAATGACCCCTTTTTGGAAAGAAGACATTCCAAGGTATTTAGTAAGAGGCATGATGAGTTTTTTGAAGTTGTCATTTTTTCCCACAATTCTTTGCAAAATCAAGATTCTTTTTACTTTTTTTTTTTTTTTCACAAAATTGTCATATTATCAGGTTATTTCTCACACACAGCATATGCATACCACAAATTACACCCCAAAACACATTCTGCTATTACTCCCGAGTATGGTGATACCACATGTGTGAGACTTTTACACAGCGTGGCCACATACAGAGGCCCAACATGCAGGGAGCGCCATCAGGCGTTCTGGAGCACCCAGGACAATTCTGACATTTCTCTCCTACATGTAAAAATCATCATTTATTTGCTAGAAAATTACATAGAACTCCAAAACATTATATATGTTTTTTTAGCAAACACCCTGGAGAATACAATGGTGGTCTTTGCAACTTTTTATCTCGCACGGTATTTGCGCAGTAATTTTTCGAATGCTTTTTTTTGGAAAAAAAACTGTTTTGTGCTTAAAAAAAAAAAAAAACACAGTAAAGTTAGCCCAATTTTTGCATAATGTGAAAGATGAAGTTACGCTGAGTAAATAGATACCTAATATGTCACTCTTCAAAATTGCACACGCTCGTGGAATGGCGGCAAGCGTCGCTACTTAAAAATCCCCATAGGCGACGATTTACATTTTTTTTACTGGTTATATGTTTTGAGTTACAGAGGAGGTCTAGGGCTAGAATTATTTCTCTCGCTCTAACGTTCGCAGCGATACCTCACATGTGTGGTTTGAACACCGTTTTCATATGTGGGCGGGACTTAGGCATGCGTTCGCTTCTGCATGCGAGCACATGGGGACAGGGGCGCTTTAAAAAAAACATTTTTTTTTTATTGTTCATTTTACTTTATTTATTTTAGTTTGACATTTTTTTCCCCAAAAATAATTTTTTTGATCACTTTTATTCCTATTACAAGGAATGTAAACATCCCTTGTAATAGGAATATGGCATGACAGGTCCTCTTTACAGTGAGATGTGGGGTCAATAAGACCCACATCTCACCTCTAAGCTGGGAAGCCTGAAAAAAAAAAAGATTCTGGCTTTGATCGTATTAGCGATTCGGTAGAAGCACCGGAGGGCGGAGGGCGGCGGGAGATGTCTATGGCTGGGTATTGCAGGGTATCACCGACTATGGCTGGGTATCTCAGAGCATGGTGTTGCAGAGTACTGCGTTGCAGAGCATTGCAGGGTATTGGCGGGTGTTGCAGAGCATTGCAGAGTGTTGCAGGGTATTGGCGGGTGTTGCAGAGCATTGCAGAGTGTTGCAGGGTATCGGCGGGGGTTGCAGAGCATTGCAGAGTGTTGCAGGGTATCGGCGGGGGTTGCAGAGCATTGCAGAGTGTTGCAGGGTATCGGCGGGGGTTGCAGAGCATTGCAGAGTGTTGCAGGGTATTGGCGGGTGTTGCAGAGTGTTGCAGGGTATTGCAGAGCGTTGTGGAGTGTTGCAGGGCATTGCGGAGTGTTGCAGGGCATTGCGGAGTGTTGCAGGGCATTGCGGAGTGTTGCAGGGCAATGCAGAGTATTTGCAGGGAATTGCAGAGTAATGCAGAGTATTTGCAGGGAATTGCAGAGTAATGCAGAGTATTTGCAGGGAATTGCAGGGAATTGCAGAGTAATGCAGAGTATTTGCAGGGAATTGCAGAGTAATGCAGAGTATTTGCAGGGAATTGCAGAGTAATGCAGAGTATTTGCAGGGAATTGCAGAGTAATGCAGAGTATTTGCAGGGATTTGAGGGGTTAATTTTCGGTGAGCAGCGATGTGGGCACTGCAGATGCAGCCCACATCGCTGCTGACACCGATCTCTTCCCCCTCCGCTGTACCGATCGGTACAGAGAGGGGGAGGGAGGAACCGGCGTCATAACATGACGCCGGCTTGTTTACAAGTGATCACTCCGTCATTTGACGGAGCGATCACGTGGTAAACGGCCGCGATGAGCGGCCGTTTACCGTGATTCGTGATGCGCCGGGTCCACTGGACCCAGCGGTCACGGATGCTCTCGTGTGCGCGCCCCAGGGGGCGCGCGAGAGCAGAATTCTAGGAGGCCGTTAATTAACGGCCTCTTAGAGTTAAACAACCGCCCTGATGCCGTTAATCGGCAATGGGCGGTTGTTAAGTGGTTAAAGACAATATGAAATTGGTCAGATAAGACAAAACATAGATTGAAGAATTGTGAACACTATTCAATAAACACAGCAGCTCTGCAGAATTCATAAATTCCACCCAACTTAACCACAGCTTGTGACTGGACAGTGACAGCGCAGCAACAGATTGATGAGGTCATCTTTCCACTTGCCTTAAGCAACCATACATACAGGACACCAGACTGACACCCCCCCCCAAATGCTGCTCATCCCTGTCCCAGTTATGATGGTGTTGTATAGGGTATTGCAAAAAGCTACTATCATAACATTCAGGTATTTACACTAGCTACATTTAAAATATAGTTTCATATAGTTTTTTTTTTTTATTTCTAATATGGTGTTGAGCTTTGAATTGAACTTTACAAAATTAAGTGTAAAATAAAATAGCCCAATTAATGAGGCTTCTTGCACTGCTCCTGAAGAGAATTGCACACAATCATCATGACTGCTCTTCTCTGCAGTAGGTTCAGAGAGATGCAGGTGTTTGAACCAGTAAATATCCAAAAGCTCAGATGAACATTTAAATATAGTGGTCGGGCTTGCAAGGGTAGTCAGGCCACGTAAGACAACACCAATATGATGATAGAGCCATTCATCATCTACAGCAGGGGTGCCCAACATTTTGAAGAGCAAGGGCCACTTTAGCGACTTGGTAACCGGTCGCGGGCCACAATGAGAAGAGCAGGCGGATGACAGGTTCATGCAGAGCGGACACAGACACAGCCCACTCTACTCTATGGGTCCTCCGATCCGATAATTTTTTATTTATTTTTTGCCAATCAGATTGGGGGTAGGCAGGTGTAAAAGGAAACAAATCTGTTTACATCTGCTGTTTCATAGAGGTGAATGGAGGATTTGATTGAGTTGGACCGATTGTGTGAAAGGGGACTTTCAAACGAATGCAGTGCAGTGCACCTGTGTCTTTCCTCTGGGTTAGCTACACTTTGACATAGACTTCCATTATATCCTGCAGGTGTGGTGCACTTTCTGAAAGCTCACCAAACCCATAGGTAATAACAGAAATCTATGCCTCAGTGCGGATCAGTTTGAAAGCAGCCCAGTAACCACTGCGCAGATATGCCCATATATACAGTGCAATTTTAGCAATAAACTGACCTTTAATAACAGTCTTCCATTCAGGTATCACCTGCTGTTGCTGTCCGCGGCAGAGTGCATTTGGTATCACTACGCCTGTGACAAGAGACGGCGCTATACAGGAAGCATCTGCTTATACAGCTCTGCTCCACAGCTGCTTGCTTTGCTGGCTTCATTAACACCACAGATGCTCTGGGATGGCGGCCTGCAACCCATGATCTTGGCTTGCCAATCTGCCATCCCACAGTAAGAGGTCGTGGGCCACATCAGAGGGCTCCGCGGGCCACTGGTTGGGCACCCCTGACCTACAGAAAGAATTAATGCTAAAGGTTGCTTCACTGGAGTGTATATTTTTTTTATTTCCAAAAGGAAAGATATTTTGCATAGAAGTACAGTTAATAGTCAATGATTCACAGTATGTAATTATTACAGTAGTATTTCATAAGGCACATAATGTATTCAGAACAGAATGATACCTTGAATGTTACATTTGCAGTGAGTAGCAAAGTCCGTTACGAAATTTTATAGGCTTCAATAAAATTTCCCCGGTGCTACAATTCAGCCTATTGTCCAGGTGAAGGTTGGGCATAAAATCATGAAGAAGGGAAGGAAAATAGAAAAGAGGGGGAGAAGGGAAGGGACGGGGGGGGGGGGGAGAAAGTCAGGGAGCACAGAGTCGGGGATGCTATCCTCGTTTCAATCATTGCTGGCAGTCCAGTGAGCCGACCTACCTGGTGCAAGATCATTTAACTCTTAACCCAGCAACCCCATATTTTGTCAAATTATTTCAGGCATTTTCGACTCGTGTGAGTTTATATAGTGCCAGCACAGCATCAATCATTGCTTTGCATTGGGAGGCTCAGGTTGTTTGCACTTACTTAGTATGGCCTTCCTAGCATAAAAGGCGATATAGAATATGAACAAGAGTTTATATGTACTGAGTGTAATATTATCACATATACCCAAAAGACGACAATTGGGTTCATAATTGTATGTAGACCTCCTACAGAGTTGATCACGTCTGCCCAGAACTGTTGTATACAAAATTTGAGCTGTATATTAGGGATGCACCGAATGGGTTTTTTGGTGCCGAAACCGAAAAATACACTAGGCCGAAAACAATTTTTAAAAAAAAAAATATATATTTTTATACAGGAGGTGGTCAGAGACTGGGACTGGCGGCATGGTACAGGAGGTGGTCAGAGACTGGCGACATGATAAAAGAGATCAGTGTGTTGTCCCCGTGTGTGTGGGGGGGGGGGGGGGAAAGAGAGAGAGAGAGAGAGAGAGAGAGAGAGAGAGAGAGAGAGAGAGAGAGAGAGAGAGAGAGAGAGAGAGAGAGAGAGAGAGAGAGAGAGAGAGAGAAGAGAAGAGAGAGAGAGAGAGAGAGAGAGAGAGAGAGAGAGAGAGAGAAGAGAGAGAGAGAGAGAGAGAGAGAGAGAGAGAGAGAGAGAGAGAGAGAGAGAGAGAGAGAGAGAGAGAGAGAGAGAGAGAGAGAGAGAGAGAGAGAGAGAGAGAGAGAGAGAGAGAGAGAGAGAGAGAGAGAGAGAGAGAGAGAGAGAGAGAGAGAGAGAGAGAGAGAGAGAGAGAGAGAGAGAGAGAGAGAGAGAGAGAGAGAGAGAGAGATTGGACGGGTAATCTGTCTATCACAGTTCCCCGGACAAGGGGGAGGGTCTGTATGCGACGGCGCACGACGGGGAACACACAGCTATTGAAATTAAAGCTGTGATGTTCCCGGCGCTCTACTGAACCAGGCGGCGGTGGTGGCTCTCCTGCGTTATAGATATCCCATGATGGGCGGCACCGCCCCATTTTCAATTTTCATTATCGGACGTTTTTCCTTTTCGGCAAATTGCCGAAAAGGGCATTTTCGGCCGATATGTTTCGCCGTCCAAAATTTCGGTGCATCCCTACTGTATATATCATCAGTGGTATATATTGTTGAAGTCTCTCTTCCCAGTCCTCATCAGAGAGGGTTGGCAAGTCTGTTTTCCATTTATTGAAAAGTCCAGTCTCCTTGCTGGAATTCTCACAGGATGTTGTAAAGCGCTGCGTAAACTGTCGGCGCTATATAAATTCTGTATAATAATAATAATAATAATAATATCCGAAGATATATTGAAAGATAGAATCTTGTCTACCCTGTTGGAAATGAGAAGACTCTCCATCCCATGGGACTGTACCTCAACCCCATCGGGGAACTGTGCTTGTATGGCCTTGCGTAATTGCAAGTACCTAAAAAACTTTTGTGAAGGGAGTTGGAAGGTGGAGGTCATAGGAGAGCAGTCTACCTGCAGGCATAATCTGTTGGATAACCTTTATCTCAAACCCTGCCCAGAGGGCCGGATCTGGTATAGACTGTAGGCGTCACAGTTTAGGGTTGCCCCACCCAAACTGTCTTGTGCATCAAAATCATCATGTCTGGGTGTGCTTTCGGGCCACGAAATACCAAGTTGCTCAATGCAGAGTAGGACCCTAGGAGAGCAGCCTGATACCAACAGTTAACTGTTGGGTCGGTATGTGATTGAGTAAACCACCAGCGCACGGTCACCACAACTGCAGTCCAGTAATACTGTTTAAATCAGGGGAGTGCCAGTCCACCAAGGGAGAGGGAAATCTGCAGCTTAGCTCTAGACACTCTGGGGATGGACCCCGCCCAAATAAATGCAGTCCCCTCTTGATCTAGTTTCTGAAAGAAGGCATTAGGAATGGGAACTGGGGTGTTACAAAAGATATATAAAGAACTTTGGAAGGAACATAATTTTAAAGAGAGTAAGTCTCCCAACCAGTCACAGGGGCAAGGACCTCCAAGTCTGGCACCTACTCATAAATTTCTGAAGGATTGGGTATAGATTATCAGTCAGCTACAGCGAGTGATCCCTTTGAACCTCAACACCCAGGTATCTAAGCGTAGTTACCATGGCCAGAGTACCATGTGCTGCTGGAGGAGGGAGCGATTGGGATAAGGGGAAGAGGATTGATTTAGTCCCATTAACATGGATGCCTGAAAAGGATCCATAACTGTTTATAATCTCCAGAACTGCTTTCAGGGAAGCAGAAGCATTAGAGAGAGGTAGCAAGGAGTCGTTCGCATACAATGAGAGTTTTTCAGTTAATGGTCCAAGTCATTCCCTTACTCACCTCCGAAGTTCTTATAAGGATAGCCAAGGGCCCTATAGCTAGGGCGAATAGCCACTGGGACAAAAGGGCAACCTTGCCTAGTACCCCGCCTTAGAGATATAGTTAGGGGATAGGAGACCTATAGTTCCAATTCTAGCTGATTAATTTTTGTATAACAATTTTATCCATGAGATAAATTTAGGGCCTAGTCAAAATATCCCAAGTACTTGTCAGAGGAACTCCCACTCCGAGTTGAAGGCCTTCCAGTCTACTGCGCGCCGAGTCCGGTAACATTGGAACAGCTTCAAGTTTTCAGGCATGTAGTCCGCTCTGGAGGTATACAGTCTGGCATAGTAGTTTGAAAATTGGGCATTAATCAAGAGGGGGTCAGATTGCAAATCTCCATTGTAATCCCTAAGATTAGCTATGTGCGATGTTGTGGAGCGTTCTTTAGCCAACCATCTACCTGTTATTTCCCCCCTGCTCAAAAATCCTCTGAGTTTGAGTTCAAATAAGTTTTCTACAGGTGGCAGCTCTCAAGAGTGAAATTTCCTTGTACAATGACTGCATAGCTAAATACATCCCTGCCTCTTTATTAGAAGTATATCTAGTTTCCAGAGCCTGAACTTTCTATTCCACCTCTTCTAACTTGAGTCTTGCTTCTTTATTGACCCTCCCAATGACCAGTTGGTACTGGCCCCGAGCATATGCCTTGAAGGCATCCCAAAGCATCAATGGTCCAGCTGAATCTTTGTTTTGAGTCCAATAGACACCCAGCTCCCCTGCAACCTCAGGAGCCACCCGTCCATCTGTGACCCAAACGCCAGATAGTCTCCATAAGCTAGAGCCAGCTGGTAGGTCTGTTTGTAGCTTAAGCGGCATCGGGCATGGTCTTAAATACCACGGGGTATGATTTTAGCCTCCCAATACAGGAAAGCAGAGAGTCACCGGCAAAGATCAGGTTGACTCTGGAAAAGGAAATATGGGAGGGGGAGAGGGAGCGAGCACCATAACCATCATTATTGTAGTATATCTGAGGTGGGCTCCGACACCACCTAGTGGCAGGAGAGAAAAGCTACATGCCTTAGGTCTAAGCAAAAAGAGTAAAAGAGAAATCACAAAAACAAAAACCTCCACTAAAACAGTGTGGAATAACTGACAACAACAACAATGTCCCCAGCCCCTCTACACTTCGGTGTGCTTGCCTCCCAAAACAGTTCATGGCTGTTGTCAATTGGGTTTATGAATGGTGGAGCACCAAAAAGTCACAGTCCAGATCCATAGTTCTCCGGAAGCCCTCTGGGGACAGAAATCAAAACTGGGTTACCAACCCTGGCCAGTTAGGACCCCAGGTCATCAGCTGCCCGCCTGAAGGCAGATATACTGCCATGGTTAGTGCTGGGGCCTAATCAGGGCATACTAAGCCAGCGGTATTTAATCCTACCAGCCCAAACAAGAAAAAGAACACACACACACACACACACACACACACACACACACACACCCTATCGAGGACAGAATGAGAAGGACTAGGGCCCAGCCAGGCCTGCAGAGGGGAGATATTTTATATAATAGATGAGGTTACGGTCAGACCTGTCCCCTGAGCAAGGTCTCCAGCCACTGTGACGCATCCTCAGGGGAGTTGAAGAAAAACTGCCTCCCCACTGGAAACAGCATGCTGTACTTGATCTTCTTATTGCGTAAGTTAAGTTTAACATGGTCAAACGATCTGCAAAGCTTCTGTGTTTCAACCGAGTAGTCTGGAAAAATCATCAGTTTTGCTCTTTCATGGCGCAGTACATCAATTCTTCTTGCCTCACGGAGAACCAGGTCCCAGTCCCTAGAGTTTAGGAGGTGGAGAATGAAGGTTCGTGGAGGAGCTCCCAAGGGCCCTCGGGCAGCAGGCATTATGTGTGCCCTCGTCAAAACGAAGGAGGCCGAGTCGTTACCTTCCGAGCCCTCTGGGAGACCCACTATGTGGCAGAGGCACTAATCGCCCTGGATGAGTGTGCTCTAACATAAGGAAGAATTTTCTTCTTTAAGCTGAAGCTTGAACAATCACTTGACAAATTCATTTTGGAAAATAGTGGATTTTGATGCTGCCTGTCCACATTTTGGACCCTCTGGCAGTACAAACAAAACATGTGTCTTGCAAACCTAAGTGGTCGCCTTTAAATAGACTCTGATCGCGCTTACTACATCAAGGGAATGTATTGCCTTCTCTTCCCCAGATTGAGGCACTGGGGAGAAAGAAGGAAGAATAATATCTTTGTTTAAATGAAAACCCCGTTACCATTTTTGGTAGAAATTCAGGATGAGGACATAAAACCACCTCATCCTTATGCATGATCAAATATGGCTCTTTACAAGACAGAGCCGCTACTCTTCTAGCGGAAGAAATGGCAACCAGAAAGATTATCTTTCTTGTCAAAAAGAACCAAGGGAATTTCTCGTAAAGGCTAAAACAGCTGATTCTGTAAAGCCAATAAGACCACTTATAAATCCCAAGGATTTAGAGGTGCCTTGATAGGGGGATTAATCTGTGTTACCCCCTTAATAAGCTATGCCCCAAGAGTGGGAAGCAAGAGGCCATTGAAAACACAGTGACAAGGCCAGGTTCTGGCCTTTGATAGAAGTCAAGGCCAGCTTCATTTCGGATCCCATTTGCAGGAAATCAGGGATCCTGCCTATGACATACTTCCTGGGGTGCCAACCCCTGGATCCACACCTAGAAACACATACCTTCCAGTAAATGATTCTGGAAGCCGGCTTCCGGGGATAAATCAAAGTAGACACTAGGAAAGGAGATCACCCACAATCTTTTATAAAGCGGGATTCAACAGTCAAACCTGTTAAACTTTTCATCCGTAAGGTAGGATGAAATACCGGACCTTGTGCGAGAAGGTCTGGCTATAATGGCAGAGTCCGAAGGACTCCTACTGCCATCTTTATGATCTTGGTAAATCAAGATCTTCTGGGACCCACTGGGGCCACCAGAATCACCTCCTTTCATTCCTGCTTAATCCTGTGGAGAAGGTGCGGATGTAGCAGAACTGGAGGAAATGCATAGATCAGTGTAAACTGATCCCATAGGAAGACTAATACATCTGCCTAAAAACCCCGTTTGTGGGGGAACTGGTTTTGACTAATACATCTGTTTCGCATGCTAGCAGATCCCTTGTTTGACACAAAGTTGTCGACATCGTTGAATCTGGACGCGAATAGGTCCATGTCCGGAACATCCCATCTCTGACATATCTCTAGGAAGAGGTCGGGGTGAAGAAACCATTCTTCTGGAAATAATTGTTGGCGACTCAAGTAGTCCGCCTGCCAATTCTCTATTCCTGAAATGAAAATTGGCAATAGGCATGGAATGTTGTGTTCTGCCCATGCTAGAACATTATTCACCTCTTTTGGGCTGCTCGACTTCTTGTGCCCCCCCTGGTGATTGATGTAAGCCACCGCCATGGCCTTGTCGGACTGAATCCCGACAGGACAGTCCCGTAGTCTGACCGTCCAAGATTCTAGGGCCAGAAGTACTGCCCGAATCTTCCAAAATGTTGATAGGCAAGGTCCTCTAGCCTGGAAAGAATCTTCTTCCAGGGCTGCTCCCCAGCCTAGAAGGCTGGCATCTGTTGTTAACACTTTCCAGGATACAAGTAGAAAAGATTTTCCCTTTGGCTGGATAACAATCACCAACTTAGGCTCTGACTCATGTCCGGAGCCAAGCGTATTGGAAAAACCAAGGCCTGAATCTTTATTCCAGACCGACAGGATGGTGTTTTGAAGCAGTTTTTAGTGAAAAATGCACATAAGGGCCGGTTCACACTGCGGGCGATGCGAGGCGACACGACTTGCCTCGCCGCGATCCGACAAGTTGCCCCCGTTCTGTACAATGGAACCGTTCTGAGAGGAGCGACTCGAGTCGCTCCGACTCAGAAAAAAGGTTCCTGTACTACTTTTGGGCGACCTCGGGGCGACTTGCATTGACTTCTATACAGAAGTCATTTGCAAGTCGCCGCTGAGGTCGTGGCAGGTCGCGGCGAGGCAAGTCGGTGTCGCCTCGCATCGCCCCCTGTGTGAACCGGCCCTTAGGGACAGCCTCGAAGGAGGCCACCATTTCCCCTAACAATCTCATGCAGAGCCAAAACGCAAGGATTTTTCTTTGTGTTGATAAGTTGAATTAGTCCTACAATGGAACTGATTCTTGTCTGGGGTAAGAATACATTCTTCTGTACGGCATCTATAACCAGTCCCTAGTACTGTAATCTCCTTGATGGTTTTAAGGAGGATTTTCCTTGGTTTAGAATCCAACCCAGAGATTCCAGGTAGTTACAGCTGTGATCAGACTCTGGTTAGACCTGAGATTGAATGATAATTAAAGGTAGATCGTCTAAATAGGCTAGGACCATTATGCCTTGAGCCCTTAATCTGGCTAAAGGTGCCAGAATCTTTCAGAACACCCGTGGTGCTGTGGCTAAACCGAATGGCAGGGCCACAACTGAAAATTATGATTTAATATTTAAAAAAGCAGAAATTTCTGGGTAGCGGGAAATATTGGCACGTGGAGATATGTATCTTTGCTATCGATTGAAGCCAAAAACTCCCCTCCTTGCAGGATGGACACAACCCTTTGAGAAATGCAGGAGCCTCCCCCCCACCCGAGCAAGCGGGGTGCCCCTTTATAAGGAGGCTTTAGTATCCTGCTTTGTCTGCTTTCTGCCCCAAGATCTCTTCTGACCCTGGTGCTGCCCTTAGGGTCTTCCCCTTGAATTTGACGGTTGAGGCCGTAGAGACTGCCTAGAGGCTGATGCCCCTGGCACAGGAAAGGCAGCATGCTTAACCACTTGAGGACCGCCGTATTGCCAATGTACGTCAGCACAATGGCACAGGCAGGCACAATCACGTACATCTACGTGATTGCCTTCCAGCGGGTGGGGGGTCCGATCGGACCCCCTCCCGCTGGTTACGGCGGTCCGATTCGGTCCAGGAGCGCTCCGTGATGAGGGGATGGCCGTTGGTTTTCGGCCACCCCCTCTGGATCGCTCCTGGCCAATGAGAAGCTTCCTCCCCTGTGTATTGTTTACACAGGAAGGAGGAAGTGATGTCATTCTCCTCGGGGCGGTCTTTTTGACCGGACTACGAGGAGAAGAGTAAAAGTAAGTGTGCACCAACACTACACTGACATGTAGGTACACACAGGCACACAAACCCCCCCCCGATCGCCCCCCGATCCCCCCCCCGCCCCCCCTCCCCCCCCCAGTCACAGTGTCACTGATTGCATTGATCATTTCTTTACTGATCAATGCATTCAGTGTCAGTTGTGACAGTAAAAACTGTCAGGACAGTTAGTGTTAGGTCCAGGGTAGCCCCCTATCACCCCCCAATAAAGATTTAACCCCCTGATTGCCCCTAGAGTTAACCCTTTCACCCCCTTTTGCCAGTGTCACTAAGCGATCATTTTTCTGATCGCTGCATGTGTCGCTAGGTAGCTAGTTATTTTTTTAGGTTCACCGCCAGGTTTTTATATCGCTAGGTACCCCGATATACTACCCAATAATGGGTTTAACCCCCTGATTGCCGCTAGTTAACCCTTTCACCCCCTTTTGCCAGTGTCACTAAGCGATCATTTTTCTGAACGCTGCATCAGTGTCGCTAGTGTCGCTAGGTAGCTAGTTATTTTTTTAGGTTCACCGCCAGGTTTTTATAGCGCTAGGTACCCCGATATACTACCCAATAATGGTTTTAACCCCCTGATTGCTGCTAGTTAACCCTTTCACCCCCTTTCACCAGCGATCACAGTATAAGTGTCACTGGTGACGCTGGTTAGCCAGTTAGTTATTTAGGTTCCCCGTCAGGTTTTTATATAGCGCCAGGGACCCCCATATACTACCTAATAAAAATTTGAACCCCCTGATTGCTCCTAGTTAACCCTTTCACCACTGATCACCGTATAAGTGTTACGGGTGACTCTGGTTAGTTTGTTTTTTATAGCATCAGGGCACCCACCATTTATTACCCAATAAAGGTTTAACCCCCTGATCACCCGGCGGGTGATATCAATTAGGTTTTAGGGTCAGGGTCTGCGTCGCCCCAGGCAGCGCTAGGTTAGTGCCAGTACCGCTAACACCCACACGCAAAGCATACACCTCCCGTAGTGGTATAGAATCTGAACAGATCAATATCTGATCTGATCAGATCTATACTAGCGTCCCCAGCAGTTTAGGGTTCCAAAAAAACGCATTGTTAGCGGGATCAGCCCAAATACCTGCTGGCACCTGCGTTTTGCCCCTCTGCCCAGCCCACCCAAGTGCAGTATCGATCGATCACTGTCACTTACAAAACACTAAACACATAACTGCAGCGATCGCAGAGTCAGGCCTGATCCCTGCCATCGCTAACAGGTTTTTTGGTAGCATTTTATATTCAAATCCGGAAGGCAGTGCTTGGTTTTCGGGGTCCCGTGCGCGACTAGACTCCCAAAAAGTCCCACACATGTGGTATCCCCGTACTCAGGAGAAGCAGCAGAATGTATTTTGGGGTGTCATTTCACATATGCCCATAGCATGTGTGAGCAATATATCATTTAGTGACAACTTGGTGCAAAAAAAAAAAAGTTTGTAATATTCCCGCAACTTGTGGCAAAATATAAAATATTCCATGGACTCAACATGCCTCTCAGTAAATAGCTTGGGGTGTCTACTTTCCAAAATGGGGTCATTTTGGGGGGTTTTGTGCTATTTTGGCATTTTATGGCCTTCGAAACTGTGATAGGTAGTGAGGAGTTAAATCAAAAATTTGCACCCTTAGAAATCTTGAAGGTGGTGATTGGTTTTCGGGGTGCCGTGCGCGACTAGACTCCCAAAAAGTCCCACACATGTGGTATCCCCGTACTCAGGAGAAGCAGCAGAATGTATTTTGGGGTGACTAGACTCCCAAAAAGTCCCACACATGTGGTATCCCCATACTCGGGAGAAGTAGCGGAATATATTTTGGGGTGCAATTCCACATATAACCATGGCATGTGTGAGCAATATATCATTTAGTGACAACTTTTTGTAAAAAAAAAATTTTTTTTTTTGTCATTATTCAATCCCTTAGGACAAAAAAAATAAATATTCAATGGGCTCAACATACCCATCAGCAATTTCCTTGGGGTGTCTACTTTCCAAAATGGGGTCATTTGTACTGCCCTGCCATTTTAGCACCTCAAGAAATGAGATCGGCAGTCATAAATTAAAAGCTGTGTAAATTCCAGAAAATGTACTCTAGTTTGTAGACGCTATAACTTTTGCGCAAACCAAAAAATATATGCTTATTGACATTTTTTTTACTAAAGTCATGTGGCTGAATAAATTTTGCCCTCAATGTATGACTAAAATTTAGTTTATTCGATTTTTCTTATAACAAAAAGAAGAAAATATCTTTTTTTTTCAAAATTTTCGCTCTTTTTCCATTTATATCGTAAAAAAAAAAAAAAATCGCAGAGGCAATCAAATACCATCAAAAGAAAGCTCTATTTGTGGGAAGAAAAGGACGCAAATTTCGTTTGGGTGCAATATTGCATGACCGCGCAATTACCAGTTAAAGCAGCGCAGTGCGAAATTGCAAAAAGACCTCTGGTCCTTAAGGTATTTATTGGTCCGGAGCTGAAGTGGTTAAAAAAAAAAAAAAAAAAAAGAGAAATATTTTAACTTCTTTACTGGTAAAAAGAGAGCTTTTCTCATTAGAGATCCTTTGGATGCATTTTATCCAGATAGTCGTCAAATAGCCGTTCACCATGAAAAAGGGGGAACTGGCTAGGAGCTTTTTACAGGGTGCTTCGGCTGACCAATTTTCCAGCCATAGAACTCTGCGAGAATGCACTAGTCCAAGCATAAGCCGTGAGGCTTAAATTATAAAATCTTTCATAGCATATACTTTGAAACATAGTGCGTCTGATACGCCAGCCCATTATTGGGCCTGCTGATCAGGCAGACTCTTAAGTATCTCCACAAACTGTTCCTTAATGGACTGGGATATACTAATTGCAGCAAGAACCGGCTGCGCTACTGAACGTGCTAAAGACATATTGCTTTTAGAAAGTTCCAGATTTTTATCTGTTGGATCCTTTAACATCAGCACATGTGAGATTCTTGCAGCATCAATTGCTGGAACCCCATTTTTTTTTTTTCCATAGAAATCCTCTTCCAATGGATAAAGTGTGGAGAATTTCTTAGGAGGATAATATGGTTTATCCGGATGTTCCCATTCAGAATACATAAGCCTTTTTAGCCATCATGAATAAGAAAAAAACATCCCCAGATGGGGGAGGTTCTAATGAACCCAAATTAGAGGTGGATTCCTCAAGAGCCTGCGCTGCAGGCAGCAAAGAGGTTGAACGAACCAATTTAGTAAGGGAGTGCATAAGCAACCTATCTTGTGATGCTACTCCTTCTATATTAGGATCCTCAGAAGAGGATAAATAAGTATCTTCCAAATATTTGGGAAGATCTACCTGATCCCCAGCCTCCTGCACCTCAATAAGAGTGTCCTGAGCACTAGATGGGAATCTGCCATGTTTAGCCCCACTAAGGAGAGATATCATAGTATCAATCTTCTTTCCAATTTACAAATGGTAGAAGAAAAAAAAAAAGTCTCTTGTGTGATATATACAGGGACTGAAGTGTCTAGCACAGCTGCAACACCAGTTCCCCCTGACGGGTCAATCTGACCAGCCACATCCCTCTCAGAGGAGGATGACATTTTTTTGGAAATGGATATAGTTTATTGTGAAACCACTGACCCCTTTAGAACCCTTAGAGGAGTTCATGGTCCCATTACCACTCATAGCCTGAAGCATAAAAGCAGAGGCACTACCAGCAAAAGAATGTACACTGCTAGGCTATAGTCCAGCACCATTAGCTGCTATTAATCCTAGCCTGGTAAAGTACAATGTGTCAAAGGGAAATGCCTGTGTCACCAACCTGAAACAAGCCATCCTCCTGCTCTGTCCCTCCACAGCCAGGCAGAAGCTTCACACACACTACTTTAACAACTTCCTGCACGTGTGGCGTTTCAAAGGAAAATTTTTTCCCATGTGAGCGGCGTCCTGTAAAACAACAGACATGGCGGGGGGGGGGGGGGTAAATTCTCATCTGAGTGGCCGGCACGGTCTGTTTACAATTTATTTATTTTAAAAAAGGAAACCGTTTTGGCATATCAATCCCCCAAAGGGGAGAAAAACAAAACAAAAAAAACATTGGGGGCGCAGGAGGCGAACCAGACCCCCCCTTTCTTACCGGAGGATCTGCTTGTGGCCGGAGGAGAGGAGAAATTAAGGCTTCTGCACTGTTTCCAGCATCAGGTCGGTGAGTGCTCAATACAGCCCCCAGTGATGACACATAGGCACGACAGCATTATACATAGAAGGAGAAATTCCTGAGAAAAGCTCCCTTACCTTTCCTCGCAGCAGGGTTATCTGAGATAAACCCAATCTTTACTCTTCACGGTGGGCTCAGAAACCTTCAGGAACAGGGGAACCTCAGGTTACCCACAATCCTGGACCAGCAACAGCACCCTGCCAGTAAAAAACATTATGGCCTTACTACCAAAAAGTACTGGATCTCAGGGTCCAGCTCTCTAAAAGAGAAGCGTTCGCAAGCAAAACCTTGTTTCTTCGGACACGAGGCCCAGGTACCATTCATTTAGCCCATGAAAAGACATCAGAATGGATCCGGTCAGCATGGCTAGCCTCAGCAGGGAAGCTTCCAGTGGAGCTCAGCACAGCACATCCTTACTTGTGACCAACACCTTAGACACTGGTGAAAAAACTGAAGACTCCCAGTAGTGTGAGGGATTATATAGGGGGTACACTTCTTGCCTTAGGGTGTGCCAGTGTCCATCACCTATCAGTGGCCCTATAACCCAAGTCTAAAGCGGAGCTTCACTCAAAAGGAGCTCCACTTATTTTCTTCCCCCCCTCCCTGCTGCCACATTTGGCACCATTCGGGGGGTATCCCTCCCCACTTCTGGGTGACTTTGATGTGGCGATGTCCCCTTCCTTCCCCTGCTGCTGGGCCATTCACAAAGCGCAGCTGGAAGGAACAGCGGCAGCAGTACCCAAGAGCCAATTGAAAAATCGGCTGGGGTGCCGACATTGTGGGATCCCTGGACAGGTAAGTGTCCTATTAAAAAAGCCAGCATCTTCAGTATTTGTAGCTGCTGGCTTTTAATTTTTTTGGTGGTGGGGGGGGGGTCTCCTGGAGCTCCTTTAACTTTAGTGAGACGATCAAGAGCTGTCATTTGTGTTTGCTATTTGCCTGGCTGTGTCTGCACTCTCTCCAAACTAGTGTGCAGTGACGCAAGCGATTTGATATGGCAAAGCTGCATACACAAACCCTGGCGGTAACAGGATTAGAGGAAGTAAAGCACTGAAAGTTGCTTGGACTGAAAAAAAAATAAAAAAAAAATAAAATAAAAAAAAAAAAAAAACACACTTGCCACAGGTTTACCCCCACCCCAAAACTGAACCAGTATGTAAGTGTACCCAGAATTTATTTACAGCCTCTAGCCAATCTAAGTGCAAAAATTAGCTCTGGCATAGGTCTGCTTATAAACTCGTCTTCCTCATTTTGAGTTAATGCATTATTTATTTGAATTGTTACCTGTCCCTCCTGCCACATCTAGCAGCTGAGTGCCAGGAGTGGGATTCATATGACGTATCAGCCAGTCTTTCCACAATCGATGAATTCCCAGGCTCATTGAATCATTCATAATGTCGTATTTCTGAGCAACACTCTCAAATACATGATAGACTGAAAAGATAAGAGGTTAAGACAAATTATTTTGCAAATTATCTTGAGTCATACATTGAGGTTTTCTCATACAGGGCCCCTTAATCAGCAGAGTTTAGATAAAAAGTGCCCAGCCCTTTGCCTCCACCTTACTCTAAAGCTAGGGCTGCAACTAACGATTATTTTCATAATCGATTAGTTGGCCAATTATTGTTTCGATTAATTCTGATAATAACCTTTAAAAAAAATTTAAAAAAATAAAAAAGTGGGGTTTATAATTTAGTTAATATGCAAAGGGAAGAAAATAAAAACACAACACACAATTTATTCTTAATTATCTCTATGCAGTGGTAAATATAAATAACCAACTATACGGCTAGGGAACAAAATCACTAATCCACGCAGAATAAACAGACAGAAGAGATATACTGTATATACTATTAGGAGGTTGAATCTGGTAAATATAAGACTCAAAAAATAAAATAAAAATAAAAAAAACACAAGACTCTTGTCGATTTTCGGACAGAACTAATATATATTATATGCCGACCATACAAAAACAATACAAAATCTCCTGCGCTCGGGTGCCCGGTCAACTAAGTAAGTGGTGCAGCTAACCCTCTTAGCAAAGTCTTTGGAATGTCACAGATCTTGATGCCCTCCTCAGAATAAGGCCCCTTTCACACTGAGGCGGTGGGTGTGTCGGTGGTAAAGCACCGCTATTTTTAAACGGCGCTTAACCACCAACTTCATGGCGCTATTCAGCCGCTAGCGGTGCGCTTTTACCCCTGCTAGCGGCCGAGAAAGGGTTAAAACCACCACAAAGCGATGATGCAGCAGCACTATGCCGGCGGTATAGCAGCACTGCCCCACTGATTTCAATGGACAGGAGCAGTGTATACACCGCTCCAAAAGATGCCACTAGCAGGACTTTTTTTAGCGTCCTGCCAGCACACCACTCCAGTGTGAAAGCCATCAGGGCTTTCACATTGGAGAGACAGCAGCGGCTCTTTTAGGGCACTTTGCAGGTGCTATCTTTAGCGCTTGCAAAGCGCCCCAGTGTGAAAGGGGTCTAATGGGTATCCTTAGAACTGAAACATACAAAAAGAACAGGAGAGCGTACCGACCTTGTGCATTACCAAAGATAAAAAAAATTCATAGAATATAACAAGAAATATACTCACAAACAAGCTTTAAAAACCGCTCATCAATACTCCGGCAATTGCAAGTAGTATCTCCAGATGCCTACAACCTGGACCAGATACTTGGAGAAACCAGACAGCATCGCAAGCAGCATACGTGTTACAAGGGCGAACCCTCTTCCTCAGAGCATATAGAGTCATATACCCACAATCACACGTATGGGTAAATGCCCACCAGAGCCTGCCACACCTACATGAGTGGGCTCCGTCCCACCATGTCCATCCATGGCATGATGCATACAACACGCTGTTGTCGCCATTCAATCATCAGCAGTGAAAATGGTTGATAATGTTCAAATATTTTTCGTATGAATGCTCGGTTCACACCTATGCAGTTTGCTGTTGATCCATTTCTGCAGTGCTTTTTGATGTTTGTTTTGCATTTTTTGCACACGCGATTTTGCTGCGATATGCGCATCGCATTTTTTATGTTTTTTTGGCTAATTTGTTGTTGGGCAGATCAAAAAACAAATCGCAGCAAAAAAAAATGCTTTTCTGCAGCTTCTCCATGGCAGTCTATTGAACCAAAAAAAAAGCACGGTTTTTGCATTGAATAAAATCAGTGACCCTTTCCAAATATGCAGAGGCAGAAAAAAGCATAGATGTGAACGTGTCCCACAGGAAAACATGTTAAATGGACTGTAGTGCGTTTCTGCAAAAAGCACCAAAAAACACATCAGGTGTGAACCAGGCCTAAGACATTTAGTAGCAACAGCATGCTTTTTTTTTTTCCTTATTTTTTATTATCACCTGTCATCATGGGGGTTCAAAAAAATTATCCCTTTAGTATAATCGCTACTATAAGGGGTTAATTTATACTGTGAAAATAATGTGTGCATTAAAAAAATAAAAATTATAAATATAATATATATATATATATATATATATATATATATATATATATATATATACATACATACATACATACATACACACACACACACACACACAGAAGTAGGATATATGGGCATTATAACTAGGAGTAAGACTTGAAGCTATATGGGAGGGAGATATAAATCTATTATGTATTTTTTTTTTCATGAATATGATCATTTTAACCACTTCAATACCAGGCACTTTTGCCCCTTCCCTCCCAGGACAATTTTCAGCGCTGTCACACTTTGAGCCACATTGGAACAATTTGCCATGCGATTTGAGGCAATGGCACTGTTCCAATTGGTGCGACACCGATCGGCACTTCTTTTGCCAATTTCAGGTGCGACATCAATAGACAGCGGCGCGCAGAGCGCGCTGCCGTCAATGGCGATATGCCGCGCGTGGCGGCTCCTGTGCGCATGCGCGGGAGTGACGTCATCGCGGCTTCGCCGAATGACAGCGGCGAGACCCACCGAGAAGATGGACGGACTACAGGGGACAGTGGTGACTTCGCTGGCTCCTGTGTCAGGTAAGTGACACATAATGGACTACTATGCATCGCATAGTAGTCCATTATGCTTTACCTTTTCAGGGAATGAAACAGGAAGCAAACTCATCAGGGTTTACTTCCTCTTTAACAGTCAGAGACAGAATAACAACAAAATTATCCAGAAAAACGCATTTCAAAAATGTTATAAATTTATTTGCATTTTAACTTCTTCAGATCCGCGCTATAGCCGAATGACTGCTACAGCGCGGAAGTCAACAGACGTCCTCCTGTGCCCAAGCAGCCTGTGACCAGTGAGTCTATGAGACTTGGCTGATCACAGATCGGAGTGATCTTTATCGTTTAGAAAATAGACATGAAAAAAAAAAATGACATGGAGAATAGGGAGTTAATTAAGGCTGATTAGAGTAAATTATGGGTTTACAAGGGGTTAAACAGAGGAACATTTGTTCATCCTTTTGATCTGCAGATGAAGAAACAGAAAGATACAAAAAGAAACCTCCTTTCTTTTTATTATAGTGTTTCAGTGCTGAGCAATGTTGGTAATAAACATTGCCAGCTGCTTTTTTTTAAAAAAAACATTTTTTTGACAGCTTACTGGACTTCTTTAACATGGGGGAGACTCATTGACAGCTCAAAGAGCGGAGCCTGAAAGTATCAGTCCCAGGTATCAGTGCATTTATACAAGTACCACAAATACTCAGCATCAGCACCTATACCCATACTAGTATCGGTGCAATATATATAATATTTTCCATTTATGTACAGCGTTGCACTGCACAATTATCAGTTAAAGTAGCAGAGTGGCGCATAGCAAAAAAAAAATGGCCTGGTCATGGGGGATAAAACCTTCTGGAGTGTGGAGCACAAGTGGATATATATGTAAAGTGTTGCGTAAATGGACAGCGCTATATAAGCACTGGTAATAAATCAATCCATAATAAATCTCCCAAACTAGGACAAAGTCAGACATACAATGAGCCCCGCAGGACTTGTGTAGTGCCTGAGGGAAGAGATGGAGGACAGAAGTGTGGACGGGGTTACCTTTCTCCCCCTTCTCCTCCTCAGACACGGTCTGGAAGCCGAAGTGAGTGTCCCTCCCCGAGCTGTGTGCGTCCTGAGAGAACAGACAGCCGCCTGTCCCCCTCCACCACCACCATGGCCGCAAACACCGGCTCACTGCTCTCATGGGCGCCGCCATGTTCTATGTGCAACCCACACACTGACCTCCGCCACAGGAGCCGAGGGGCGGGGCGTCAGATGTTACATGGGAGGGAGGAGCTACTTCATGATGGCGCAGTCTGCCTTGTCAGAAGGAGGATCGGGGGAGTACAGAGGGGAAGGGCGGCGTGTGACCAAACATGGGGAACATAGAATACACTGCGTCGGTAGATAAGTGCATGGGAGGAGGGGTGTTCAGGGAAGCGCACGGAATGCGGTGTGTGATGCAGAAGAGTTACATAAAATGCTTCAAGGAACACACTGCGGGAGGAGCAGCGGTGTGTACAGAATGCACTTCCCTACACAGTGGCGGTGTGTAGGGAATGCACTGCAGGGGGGAACGGTGGTGTGTAGGGAATGCACTGCGGAGGGGGGAGCGGCGGTGTGTAGGGAATGCACTGCAGGGGGGGAGTGGCGGTGTGTAGGGAATGCACTGCGGGGGGGGGAGCGGCGGTGTGTAGGGAATGCACTGCGGGGGGGAGCGGCGGCGTGTAGGGAATGCACTGCGGGGGGGAGCGGCGGTGTGTAGGGAATGCACTGCGGGGGGGAGCGGCGGTGTGTAGGGAATGCACTGCGGGGGGAGCGGCGGTGTGTAGGGAATGCACTGCGGGGGGAGCGGCGGTGTGTAGGGAAGGCACTGCGGGGCGAGCGGTGGTGCGGGGGAGCGGCGGTGTGTAGGGAATGCACTGCGGGGGGGAGCGGCGGTTTGTAGGGAAGGCACTGCGGTGGTGCGGGGGGAGCGGCGGTGTGTAGGGAATGCACTGCGGGGGGGAGCGGCGGTGTGTAGGGAAGGCACTGCGGGGCGAGCGGTGGTGCGGGGGGAGCGGCGGTGTGTAGGGAAGGCACTGCGGGGGGAGCGGCGGTGTGTAGGGAACGCACTGCCGGGGCAGCTGCAACTAATATGCCTGAACCAGTGCACATATATTCATTCTGGAACCGCTTAAAGTGTAACTACACCTTTTTGTGCATTTATGTGATAAGATCCCTACATCTTACACCCTAATCTGTCACCAATTTAGAGAACTATTGCTTGCTAGATTGCAGGACCACATTAAAATATTCTCAGCCAGGCCTGTGCATGCTTTCTGCACACCTATTGTTTCACAATCAGGGGTCAGGCTCAAAGAACAGTTGCTATAGCAGTAGCAGAACTACCAACAACCAGAAAGATAGGTACACAGGCAGTCGCCCCATTAAATGACGCTGGCTCACCTGAGGTGCTGAATCTAAGTACTAACCGGTGTTCACCAGAGCTCCTGAAGTTGGAGGTGGCTTTTACTGTGTGTTAGTACCAGGTTGCGGCCCTCAGGATCGCCCCACCAGGAGGTGAGCAAGCCGGGGTTCAGAAACAGATATAGTAAGTAGGGATCAAGCAGAAGAGTAGTTAGTAAACAAGCCAAAGGTTGGTAACAAGTAGTTGCAGGTTGAGATCAGGCAGAAGCGTAGTCTAGGAACAAACCAAGGGTAGACAATGAGTGGTAGCAAAATATGGATGACAGGAGAGAGATGCTGGCTGAGAGAGCACAATAATCTGGCAAACAGGAAGTGCAGAGACATAGCTTAAATCAGGAAGTTCATGGTTGTAGCATTGCTTGACAAAGCAGGGGTTACAGGTTCAAATCCAGGCCCTGACAATTTGTTACTATTACCATTACTTCCTATCACAAGTTCATCCTCAGGAATTCACAGGAATAAGTGGGGTGTGGAAAGCTTATGCACAGGACCTGCTGAGAACATTTGACAAGCAGCTCTGCAGTATAGTCATTGATCCACTCGCCTGTCCCTAATCCAGTTATAAAAGTCTGGGAGGGGGAGGCTAGGGGAGAGGTACCTACCAGTTAATTGTACTAATTGCATCAGTGGTAACCCATATAGACAGAAAAGCGCTGCTTCAAGCCCCAAAGTTCTCAGCTTGGTGATTCTGACCACTACCGGGGTGTTGGCTTCCAAAGGCCCCATCATGCCCGATAAACATTGACCTGTCAAAAGGCCCATACACACGATCAGACTTTTTGACAACAGACATGTAAATTAGCTGTTTTAAGGCAACATCTGACCGTATGTACACTCAATCGGACAAACATTTTTGTTTTTCATCCGACTTTTGTTGGCTGTGCAAACGGACAAACTTTCTGGCAACAGAAGTCCGATGGAGCAAAGTCAGATTGTGTGTACAGAAAACCATAGGACTTTTGTACAAAGTACAAACAGGCATGCTCAGAACCAATGCAAAAGATCAGAGAACAATACAGAAGTTGACGGTAAAGAGCAGAAAAACCACATGATTTGGTAAAAGTTGGCTAAAAAAAAGTCCTGCCGTGTGTATGCAATACAAGTTCACAGCCAACGCCCTTTGTACAAAAATCCACAGGAAAGCTTGTAAAAAAAAAAAAGTGCACACATTGGGAGACTGCCCATTCAAATGTGTATCAAATAGGCCTCAGCTTGTCTCCTCTTACGCCATGTCACTAAAGCGTTTCACCCCTTCATGGGCTTAGTTGTAGCGCTATGACTGCGTCTGTGAGGGTGAAACGCATTATATGGGCAGCCTCCCGGCGTGTGCTTTTCTTTTTTTTTCATTTTGACAGTTTGCAACACAGGTACGTACACTTACATTTTAGGCCTCAAGAATATTGGAGCAAATGACATATAATACCTTTTGATTTTGCCACCCTGGAGCCACAGGTGCTGCATACAGCTGACTGTCCAAATGAATTGCAAGATATGGTTGTGCTTGGATATATGCTGTGCCCAGGGGTATACTTCCATACAGGTTGACTCTCGGAGCTGCATATATTCACGTACAATCATTTTACTATTTTTTTTTTTACAGTCGATTGGACACCTGTGGCTTCCAGACACCGAAATAAAAATATTTACTGTTATATGCCTCAATATGTCCATGTGCATGAGATCTTAAAGGCATTAGCACAGTGTTTACATAAATCAAATTTTGTGGTATATATGGGTGGATGATAAAATGTTTCTTTTTTTTTATACATATATTTCTTATGGAATTTTTAATTTTTTTTTTCCAATGTTATATGGAAAACTTTTTTTGCCTGTTTAAACACTTTAAAGTGGTTGTAAACCCTTACAAACCACTTTGACCTACAGGTAAGCCTAGATTAAGGCTTACCTGTAGGTCCAAGAAATATCCCCTAAACCATACGGTTTAGGAGATGTTTACAAAAAGACAGCCACCGCTGTCTACGGCGCACTGGGCAGGCCGCAGATCGCGGCAATATGCCACGAGTTTTGGCTCCCGTGTGCATGCGCGGGAGTGACGTCATCGCTGCTCTGGCGAATCACAGCGCCGGAGCAGCGAGACCCGGAAGTCACTCTGGGATCCATGGCAGGGGCGGACATGAAGACGGAGGACCGCTTCGGGGGGCTTCATTCTCAAGCAAGTTATTCATAATGAGCTAGTATGCTATGCATACTAGCTCATTATGCCTTTGCCTTGCAGGTTTTTTTTTGTTTTATTTTCCCATGGGTTTATAACCACTTTAACAAAGCATTTTAACATTGGTTTGTTTGTTTTTTCCTGGCTATACAAGGAATTTGTTTTAACCACTTCAGCCCCGGAAGATTTGCCTGCTTAATGACCGGGCCATTTTTTGCGTTACGGCACTGCATCACTTTAACTGACAATTGCGTGGTCATGCGACGCTGTACCCAAACAAAATTGATAGCGCTTTCTTTTGGTGGTATTTGATCACTTCTGCGTTTGTTTGTTTTTTGCACTATAAACAAAAAAAGCGACAATTTTGAAAAAAACAATATTTTGTACTTTTTTCTATAATAAATATCCCCAAAGAGAATTTTTTCCCCAGTTTAGGTCAATACATATTCTTCTACATATTTTTGGTAAGAAATAACAATAAGCGTATATTCATTTGTTTGTGCAAATTTTATAGCGTCTACAAACTATGGGAAAGATTTATGGCATTTTTATTATTTTTTTTTTTTTTTTTTACTAGTAGTGGCAGGGATCTGCAATTTTTTTTTTTTTTTTTTTTTCCAGGGCTGCGACATTTATGAAGGACAGATCGGACACTTTTGACAAATCTTTGGGACCATTGACAGCTATACAGCGATCGATGCTATAAAAATGCACTGATTACTGTGTAAATGTCACTGGCAGGGAGGGGGTTAACACTAGGGGGCAATCAAGGGATTAACTGTGTTCTCTTGTGTGTGTTCTAACTGTAGGGGGATGGGAGTGACTAGAGATGACAGATCGTTGTTCCTAGCTAGTAGGGACACATGATCTGTCTCTCCTCTCAGAACAGGGATGTATGTGTTTACACACACACATCCCTGTTCTGGCTAGTTTGCCAGCGAACACTCGTGGCCGGTGGTCATTGCGGCCATGTGCATCAGGTCCCCTGCAGTGGAGCGGGCTCGTGCTCCCACTTAAAGCGCTGACATACAGCTATGATAGCTCGCAGGAATGTGCCGACCTGCCGCAGTATAATGACGACAGCTGGTCGGCAAGCGGTTAATATGATAGCCCCTCAGGGCAAGATTGTCACCTGTATGGATTTGAAAATTATGGTGCAGCTTATAAACTGCTCTGCAGTTCAACATCTGTTTGCTTTTTCTTGGGCTGAAAAGGACAGAGCACAGGTGGATACAAGCCGAGTGGATCCACCATGGCCACCCACAGCCATGGTAGGTAGCCTCTGTAGAGTGGAAGGCGGATCATGAGGGGCACTTTGTAAGGAGTGGATTGCAGCATTCTGCCACTTTACCTACCCCCCCCCCCCGTTCCCTACAGTTACATATAGTATGACTGCTTTGGAACTGCTTGCTATTCACTTTCTAGCTACTGGGGATGGATGAAAAGGGTGCCTGAGGTTCCTGTACCATCTGTCAGCAGGAATAGTTCACACAAAGACTGAACTAGACTAGAACTAAGGGCAAAACTTTTGTTTTCATTTTGGACAGAGAAAGGGAGGGTTATAACCCCTGTCAGATTATTTTTTTCTCGCCATCTTTGTCCCATCGTGGAGATTTCGTTTTACTTTCTGTCCAATAGCCAAACAGGAAGTGAGAGGAAATCCCTGCAAATTAAAGTGTTAACCCCCCCCCCCCAAAAAAAAATTTAGATTCTGGTACCTTAAAGCAGATTACACAACGCTACATGCTTGTGCTGTGTAATCTGCCCCCCTCTAAACTGTAAAAAAAAAAAAAAAAAAACTAAATATTGCACTTCCTGTATTGACCACTAGGGATGAGCCGAACACCCCCCGGTTCGGTTCGCACCAGAACTTGCGAACGACCCCCGCGTTCGGTACGAACGTTAGAACCCCATTGAAGTCTATGGGACTCGAACGTTCGAATTGGAAAGTGCTAATTTTAACGGCTAATATGCAAGATAGTGTGCTAAAAAGGGTTTGGCGACCTGCCTCCTGCCTCCTGCCTCAGGGGACATGGGTAACTGCAAAAAAAAGTTTTAAAAACTACCGTTTTGGCGGGAGCAGTGATTTTAATGACGATTAAAGTGAAAAAAAAAAAAGTGAAATATTCCTTTAAATATGGTGCCTGGGGGGTGTCTGTAGTATGCCTGTGAAGTGCCACGTGTTTCCCGTGTTTAGAACAGTCCCTGCACAAAATGACATTAAACGGAAATAACACCATTTAAAACTGCTTGCGGTTTTAATGTTATATCTGGTTCCTGCAATATGGTTGAAAATCATTCAGAAAAATGGCATGGGTAGCCCTCCCTGCCCATTACCAGCCTATTTGGGTCTTGTACACATATTAAGGGGAACCCCGTACCCATATTAAAAAAAGGAAATGCGTGTGGCCCCCAGGCCCTATATACTCAGAACAGCAGTATACAGGCGGTGCAAACAAGACAGGGACTGTGTAGGTTTGTTGTGTTAAGTTGAATCTGTTTGTCATTTTCAACCGGTACATTTTTAAAGTGTAGCTCCAGTCAAAAAAAATATCTTTAAGCTTTTTGGAAAACATAGGGAAGGGTTATCACCCCTGTATAATTTTGTTTTGTCGTCCATCTTTTTTCATCTCACTTGCTGCTGTCTCCTTGCGTTTGCAAGTAGGAGATGTTTGTAAGTTGGATGTTTGAAAGTAGGGGCCTGCCCTATATTATAGCGGTATGTACTGGGTACAGAGCACGCAGACAGCACGCACTATCTCCTAACACTACTGACTGCAAGCTCTATTATTAACCACTTGTTAGCCCAATGTTTGCATAAAGTGAAAGATGAAGTTATGCTGAGTAAATAGATATCAAACATGTCACTCTTCAAAATTGCACATGCCCGTGGAATGGCGCCAAACGTCGCTACTTAAAAAATCCCCATAGGCGACGCTTTAAATATTTTTTTACTGGTTACATGTTTTGAGTTGCAGAGGAGGTCTAGGACTAGAATTATTGCTCTCGCTCTAACATTCTCGGCGATACCTCACATGTGTGGCACATGCGAGCACATGGGGACATGGGCGCTTTAATTTTTATTTTATTTTTTTATTGTTCATTTTACTTTATTTTAGTTTGACATTTTTTTTCCCAAAAATATATTTTTGATCACTTTTATTCCTATTACAAGAAATGTAAACATCCCTTGTAATAGGAATATGGGATGACAGGTCCTCTTTACAGTGAAATCTGGGGGGTCAATATGACCCCACATCTCACATCCCCAAAAATAAAAAAAAGATTCTGGCTTTGATCGTACTGGCGAGTTGGTAGAAGCACCAGAGGGCGGTGAGGGGTGGGGGGCGTCTATGGCTGGGTACTTCAGGGTATCACCGAGTATGGCTGGGTATCTCTGAGTATGGCTGGGTATGGCAATTTATGGCAGGGTATTACAGAGTATTGGCGGGGTATTGGCGGGGTACTACAGAGTAAAAGCAGGGTACTGCAGAGTATTGGGGGGTACTGCAGAGTAATGGCAGGGTACTGCAGAGTATGCACTGGTATTGCAGAGTATTGGCAGGGAATTGAGGGGTTAAATTCGGTGAGCAGCGATGTGGGCACTGCAGATGCAGCCCACATCGCTGCTGACACCGATCTCTTTCCCCTCCGCTGTACCGATCGGTACAGAAAGGGGAGGGAGGAACAGGCGTCATAACATGACGCCGGTTTGTTTCCAAGTGATCACTCCGTCATTTGACGGAGCAATCACGTGGTAAACGGCCGCTATGAGCGGCCGTTTACCGTGATGCGCCGGGTCCTATGGACCCGGCGGTCACGGATGCTCTCGAGTGCGCACACCTCGGGGCATGCGAGAGCAGAATTCTGGGAGGCCGTTAATTAACGGCCTCTCTGAGTTAAACAACCGCCCTGAAGCCGTTAATCGGCAATGGGCAGTTGTTAAGTGGTTAAAGCTAGATCACTAGCTATATAGGTGAGGTGAATATAGTGGTGTATACTGCAGTCAGGGCACAGACAACAACCACTACACAGCAGCAAGATAGGAAATAAGCCAAAAACGATTGGTGTGTACTGTGTTGAAGGTACACAGAACACCCACTGCTTCAGATGCAAAGTAACACACTACAGGAGGCCGCCTTAAAGGCGGCCTTTTATAGTGTGGGGCGTGCACTACACAGTCTGAGCTATGATTGGCCACAGGCAGGATGCCTGTGGCCAATCATGGCTCTCCTCGCTGCCGGCGCTGCGATTGGCCAAGCATGCGGGGTCACAGTGCATGCTTGGCCAATCATCGGACAGCAATGCACTGCGCCAACGCAGTGCATTGTGGTCCGCGCGCGCGTCACTCGAATTTTGACGGGAACGGCCAAAACGTTCGGAATTCGCCGAACGCACGAACAGCCAATGTTCGAGTCGAACGTACGTTCGACTCGAACACGAAGCTCATCCCTATTGACCACAATATCAAGGGTAGCTCAGCCCTGATCACCGTGGTCTAAGCATTCCTTCTTCATACACTGTCCCCCCTGCTCTCGTCTCTCCCCCTCACCCCCCTCTTTCCTCCCCTTCTTCTGCCTCAATGTCTGTCTCCAGACCCTCACCATTATTGCTTGTAAATTCAAATCATAAAATTTTCACTGCCAGCCTCTTAGAGGCTGGCATAGCACACTAGCTCATTTGTTTTGCAAAATGAGCACTGTAAATACCTAATATCAGCTGTCTTCAGGCTGGTCACATGACTCGCGGCCGCTATACAGCTCAGACAGGGCTTCTGTGGAGGAGACGAGTGGTCACGTGATCTCCCCGGCTGTCAGAAGCCATTCATCAGAGCTGGAAGGCGGCCACGAGTCATATCGCCGGTCTGATATTGGGTATTTACCAAACTAATTTTGTAAAACTAGTGACAGTGTGCTATGCCAGCCTCTAGTAGAGGGGCTGGCATAGTTTACATGTGTGTACATGTTAAACCCCTTTAAGGGAATTTATTGGGGACCCCCAGGTCATCATAATTAGTGACCGCATTGGAAGATTTCCCTTCTATTTTTGGGGATAACCCAAAATTTGGGATTTTCTTTTACTTTCAATGATAATGGAAAACAGAACAAATCGAGAGGGTGAATCTCCCTAACAGTCTACAGACAGCAATAAAAACTGACAGGTGTTCTAATCCCTCTCCACACTATCCAGACCGAAAAAAAAGGGGTTTGCCTCGAATAATACCTCCGTGTCTCTTTGCTTGGATAAGAACTCTAACTAACAATTGGGAAACGGTAACATAACCTGACAAATAGGTGACTTGTTGAGGTCACACCTAACATTTCTGGCGCCCGAACAGGGACTCGCTGAAGAAACTACAAGAGGCGAACGAACATAAGGACGGAACAAAATGGTCGGGCACATCAAGAACCACAGACAAATCCTGCGCAGGTAAGAAAAGCTTTATTTTCTTATAAACTCTGTGCTTCTTAGATTTGTGCCCACCTGATCTGTCTGAATTGTTCTTCAGGTAAAAACCAACCTCTGTAGTAAGCGGGTCTTGAACTTAATATTTTGGCTTATGTTACCGTTGTTTCTTGTCTGTCTACTTGTCATCTGTCTGTTGTGAATGAGATAAGCCCTGTTTGTATGGTGTGAATTGAAACATATATCATCCCAATGGGTAACGGAATGCGCCCTTAACTCGTAAGAGTACTTTGGGGGTCCGACACTTAAGTTTGATATACGCTTTTTGATTCATGAGCCTAAAAACGGGTTGAAAGTATAAGTCCTGACTGCCTCAATAAAGCAGGAATAAGAAACGAATGCTGAGAGATTCCATGGTAATGGGACGGAAATAAGGTCTCCACAAAGCCCGGAGACCTAGTCATATGTGTTTGGCCACCAAAAGGGAATGCTTGTATATGTTGTAGCCGTCAGTCTGGTCATAATATTTGTCAGTTGGCTAGCATATAAGGTAATTCGATTTCAGAAATCTCATATAGGAGAGGGTTTTTAGTATTTTGGCACCCTAGGAGGAGAAGGCAACGAGACACTTAGTAAGTGATCCAAACGCCACCTAGGCAGGACTGTCAAAATGGGCCAGACACATGGTAAACCCCAGGAGGAATCTCAGAAATGTTATGCTGTTAAAGACATAATTACAATGTTGTATGGGAAGGATAAGGCACAGGGCACAAATAGGATTCTCAAGCAATTGGGGATGGATGGAGAAAATGGATTAAGTGTAGAAGGTTGGGAAGAAATAAAGAAAGACAGACAGGGAGAGATATTGCAGAACAGATGGGTATCACAAATACAATGTTTAATTAAGGTTTCCAACAGGGCTGAAGAGGAGGGATGGGAGTATTGTCAGGAAAAGGGTGGATGGGATATGAAGGTCCGACACAAAAGTCTTCCTTCTGCTCCCGGCGATAGGGTAAATACGGGAGGTACTCCACCTCCTTATAACACTACCACACCAGGTAATGAAAGACCAAAACTTTATCCTTCCTTAAGAGGAAGAGGATGGGTATGCCGAGTATGCGGTATCCAGAACCCAGACTGGGCACAGGAATGTGTGCATTGCGGAGCTCAAAGACCAGAGCCCGTAGCTCCAGTCCATAGTCGGACTAGGGTAATACAAGTAAATAATCCAAATGCGGGTCAAGCAGGACAGCCACCTACAGTGACCCGACAAGTCGTTCTGAGGACATGGACACCTTGGTCGGCTGACACTCTTATGGCATTAATACAGAATGCTCCTGATCCCGTAGCAAAACCTGCCGCATTCTGTAGATTCGTGACACAATTACTAGACACACATGAAGCAACTTGGCAAGATGGGGAAGATATATGTAGACATAAAATGACACTAACGATGTTTAATCAATTCATGACTAAACTTACCCCACTTAGACCACAAGGGGATCCAGCGGCAGATCCACCAGGAATACACCCTCGTCATATAGACTCTAGACCCCTGTTTATTGCTCAGTTACGAGAATTTTGCCAAGGGAAACAGCAGGAAAGGGGTTCGACAGCGCCCATAAAACAGGCCCCAGGTCAGACTGTTACAGAATTTTACCTCAACATGGAAAGCATGATGGCTGACGAAGGTCTAGATTTAGCCTTACCCGTCACCATTAGGGCTTTCAATCGACAGTTTATGGAAGGACTAGTACCCCAAATAGGTGACAAACTGAAGGCATGTACTCCCGAATGGAGAGCCATACGGGACAGAGGAACATTGTTGCAGAAAGCACAAGGCATAGAGGCTGATTTAGCAGAAACTAAACCCAGAAGGACACCGGGAGTTAACACTGTTGCCCGGGTCAATGAAGGAGGGAATTCCTCCCGTAAACCTCTTACCTGTTATTACTGCAACAAGGTGGGACATATAAAAAGAGACTGTAGGAAAAGGATAAAAGACGAACAGGAAGGAAACACGGACAGAGACACGAGGGACTACAGACAGAGGCGTACCAATGATAGGGACGATCCGACCGCATGACTTGCCCCAGTCCTAGCTGAATCAGAGAACAAAATGCTCCACATGTTGATGAAGGTGGAAGGTAAACATATTCCTTGTTTGGTTGACACAGGAGCGTCACGCAGTCTGTTGTCTGATTCAGTAGTCCCTCCACACATGACGTCCCGTGACACCATACCCATAAGTGGTTATGACGGTCTTTTGTCCGATGCCCCACTGACTAAACCTTAAAAAGTAAAAATAGGGGGAATGGCAACCGCCTGACACTTGTGTATTGTTGCAATATGTAGATGACCTATTGTTATGTTGTCCGGATAACGATACTTGTTTAAAAGCCACTCTCTCATTGTTACAATTCCTGGCTGAAAAAGGGTGCAAGGTGAATAGAACTAAGTTACAGGTATGTCAGAAAAAGGTTGTCTTTTTGGGCCACTGTATATCCCAGGGTACTCGACATCTCACTGAAGACCGAGTCCAGGCCATAAGACAAATGAATATCCCACGCAATTTTAAGCAACTTCGTATGTTTCTGGGAATGGTGTCATATTGTAGACAATGGATACCACATGCCAGTTCTCTGATGCAGCCATTATATGATTGCTTGAAAATAGTACCCTATGTACTCACAGAAGCAGGTCATGAATCTTTTAGCACCTTAAAAAGGTTACTAATTTCGGCACCTGCGATCGGGATCCCTGATTATACCAAAACATTTCATTTGTACATTGCTGAAATCACGGGACACGCAACAGGGGTGTTGACACAACAACACATCAAACAAAGGCCGGTAGCATACTTCTCGGCGGCTCTCGATCCTGTCTCTAGAGGATCACCGTCCTGTGTACGAGCAGTTGCAGCAGTGTCAATTATCATTGACAAATCCTCAGAAATTGTCTTAGACAATCCTGTAGTGGTACATACCACACATGACATACACGCCATCTTGTCACAGGTCCAACCAAAACACATATCAATGGCAAGGCAGCTGCGTCTACAATGCACTTTGCTCCTACCCCCCAATGTTACCTTTCAGCGATGCACTTCTTTTAACTTAGCACAGCTTTTACCATTACAGACAGATTTGACAGGGGGGAGTAATGATGATAATGGTGTAGACACAGCACAAGATACTCAGGATTCTGACACACTTTCATTTCATGACATAACATCTGATGAACACGATGACAAAGGTAAATATCACACAGGTTATGCTGTGGTAACGGACACACAGGTAATTGAGGCAAAGTCACTACCAGCACACATGTCGGCACAAGAAGCGGAACTAACCGCTCTAGAGAAAGCCCTAGAACACTTGGAGGGACAAGAAGGGAACATTTACACTGATTCCGCATACGCCTACGGTGTTGCACATGATTATGGCCACATATGGAAAGCTAGAGGTTACCTTACAGCAGCAGGCACACCTGTTAAACATGGTGAAGGAATCAAAAGAGTCCTGAACAATCTTCAAAAGGTTATAAGAGTAGCCATCATGAAGATAGCGGCACACACGAGCGCAAAAACAACTGAGGCAAAAGGAAACGCATTTGCAGATTTAACTGCAAAGAAGGCAGCTCTAGGGGAAGTAAGCCCTGAGACCTTAGCCACGGTACAGGTGAGTATGCCCGAAACCACATGGCAGCAGCTAATCGAACTACAGGAACAAGCAGGGGCTATTGAGAAGGACCGTTGGGTTAAGGAGGGAGCTGCACCAGGCCTTGACAATGTATGGAGAGAAAGAGACAAAATATGTCTACCCGCTTCTCTATACCCCGCAATGGCAGCGGCTGTTCACTTACCCACTCATGTCAGCTCCAATTCTATGTATAGGATTGTAAGCCAAGGATGGCTAGCCCCTGGATTCAGTAGTACTGCAAGGAACTACTGTGCTGCATGCCAAATCTGTCTGATTAATAACCCAGGACAGAGAGTGAAAACCCCACGTAAACATCAGGTCCGGGCCCAATATCCCTTTCAGAGACTGCAGATTGACTACATACAAATGCCTAAGAGCGGCCCCTTTGAATTTGTTCTCGTGTGCATCTGCCTATTTTCAGGCTGGTCCGAAAGTTATCTTGTGAAATCAGCTACGGCAAAAGCCACCGCCAAGAAACTGATTACTGAGCTGATACCTAGGTTTGGTCTCCCAGAAACAATAGAATCAGATAGGGGGACACATTTCACGGGAGAAATAATGCAAAATGTGATGGCAATGTTAGGGGTTCAACAAAGTTTTCATACTCCTTACCACCCACAGAGTTCAGGATCAGTAGAAAGAGTAAATGGTACAATCAAGCTGAAAATACAAAAAGCTATGCAGGAGTTGAACAAACCATGGCCTGAGTGCCTAGCTTTAGCTTTGTTCTCTATTAGGTACACCCCAACAGGAAAAACAGGGTTATCCCCATATGAAATACTGTTTGGAAGTGCACCTAGATTAGGTTTATATTTTCCTCAAAGTATGCAATTACAATGTGATAGTTTAACTACGTATGTAATACAGTTGCAACAACGTCTGACTAAAATCCACAAGAGTGTGTATTCTTCTCTTCCAGACCCTAATTCTGTCACAGGTACACACGATCTACAACCAGGAGACTATGTGTATGTAAAGAAACATACCAGAAAGACACTGGAACCAAGGTTTGAAGGTCCTTTCCAGGTGCTATTGATTACAGCAACCTCAGTGAAATTGGAAGGGAAACCTACCTGGATCCACGCTTCTCATTGTAAAAAGGAGCCAGTTGGCAAATGACAACATGTATCTTTTTATTGTTTCAGTAATTCTGGCTAATAGTTTGGTTACCTCACAGAATAAAATACACAAGGATGAAGGATTTTCTAAAAAATGTTATTACTGAAGTTTAAATATGCTTATGCCCAGAAGTCAGGATATGAGAAATGTTGGATTTGTAGCAAATTACACCCCAGCACAGCAAGTATACCACTGATGGCAGTTCCTATAAACTATACTGATCTTGCTAACAGTAGCATTAACATAATTAGAACAAATACCAATGAGACAGTAATGTTTAAGTCAAATGGTCTCGCCTTTTTCCCTGATTGGTGTTTCAACTTAGGGAACACAACGGGAGGAAATGGAGAATGCCAAGACAGCAAGTTTAATTTGTCCATTGTCGTATTAAATGGAAGCTTCTATCCCAGTAATTCCAGCACACACCAGACATTATCTGACTTCCTCATTAACATTGTGGATAATAATGTTAGGTGGTTAGTATCCAACTTATCCCTCTATGGATACACCTCTCGTTATAGAAATGATATCAGTTCAAGATCAGTAGCTCTAGGAAACAATATATACATCTGTTGTGAGGATAAATGTTATACTTGGATACCTAGAAGAGCTCAGGGATGGTGCTACCTCGCAAGTTTAGTACCAGTAATGGGAGTAGTAGGTGATGAACGAGGTGATCACCTATTAGAAGCTAGCATGCACCCTAGATATCCCCTCAGGTATCGTAGTAAAAGAGAAATATTCCTGAAGAAGGACATGGCATGGGCTTGGTTCCCGTCCTGGACAGGATGGGGTATAGACTTAATGAAAAGACTAAATAACTATACAGGAATTATTAATGATGTTTTGGAGAAAAACTCTGATGACATTACTAAGTTAAATCTGGAGACCAGAGCCATCAGACAACAATTAGAATTACATGAATTAGCAATTGAAAGTATGAGTGCAGCACTGACAGGACTCTGTGAAACTACTGAGGACTATGAGTGCTGTACTTGGATACATAACACCAGCATTGAGGTACCTGACTATTATGACATCATTGCACAACACCGTACGGAAGTAAAGAATTTACAAGAGAAGGCCCGAAATATTGGTCGCGACTGGGATCCGTTTGGTGGAACTTTAAGTTTCTCAGGGTTATTCTCTTGGGTTAAGAAGGCAGCAATGACGATTATAGTGGTGCTCTTATTCGTATTTTTCTTTTATGCATGCTTTAAGTTGCTCATGTGCTTTTGCAAGAAAGCCAAGGTAAATGATGCGGAAAAGATGGAACTTTTGTGAAGATAGGTAGATTTAGTTTCTTGACATCACCCATCTGTCAGAAAAGCCACTCTTCCTGAATTTTAGATGTTGGTACTGTCCAGGGGGATGGGTGTATACCCCTCTGACAACTCGCGGTCAGGGAGAGTACTCTGGATATAGGCCGACTAGAACTTGTTCAGGTGGACCCAGGGCAAGAGGGAGGGGTGATGTCAAAGGGGGAAATGTAAGGATTAAGGTATATGTTGAAACAAAATGGTTGACCGTATGTCTTACTAAATACATGTATTTTTCTATCCTTCTTAGTAAAATAAGGACTCATCATCTTTAGTCACGTACGCATAAGGAGAGGCCGCATCAGCCCTAAAAAGCAGTCTACGCCCAGAAGATTGTCTTATCAGCTGATAACACCCGGAGAATTGTCTTTCCTTTGCAAAAATGTTGTTTTTTTACATTTGCTGATGTTTGCTCTTTTCTGTCTATAAAAGATGTAATAAAGAAGCCTCAGAGCCAGAGTCAGTCAGAGACAGTCAGAGTTAACGACGGACTTCTGAGCAGAAATACTGAATAATACCTCCGTGTCTCTTTGCTTGGATAAGAACTCTAACTAACAATTGGGAAACGGTAACATAACCTGACAAATAGGTGACTTGTTGAGGTCACACCTAACACATTGTATCTACCAGTTCAGGAAAGGAAGGCTGACAAGGAAGTCATCTGACAATCTGAAACCTTATCTTCATCCACCTATTCTGGAAACTGCAGTCGGAGTCTTCCTTCTACCAATACTGCTGTTGGGACCTTTCATCTCTACATTCTGCCTCCCCCCTACAATCTGATCGTGCGCCCACACCTGCACCCTGAAATCTGTGATTTCCCCCGTACCTGGCACCTTACAATCAATTATTTCCCCACCTGTACCTAGCACCCTACAATCTGTGATTCAAATCCTGTATTGTCAGGTTGAATGTACCCAAGTTGATTGATCAACTTGAGTAAAATCAGCCTGTCGGATTTTACATGCAAATATTGTTAGTGGCTGTTAAAGATGCTGAAATGCTTGCACTCACTAGGGGGAGAAACAAGGTGCTGTCTTACTCTCAGGTGCTCTGCACAAAATTGGATGGAGGGCTTTCAGAATGTGGTGATGGAGGGCAAAGTTCTCTCCTCCTATCAAATTTGAGGAATTGCACAAAACCCAACCTTGCAAAGGGCCCCCCACACTGCAAGGTTTAATTCCTTGTTACGTCTAAGGGGTAAGAGGGAGAAATATTTACCTTATATCTCACTTTAGCAGGCTTTGGTGCGCCCCCCCCCCCCCATCATCTCCCTGAAGCTCAGAGCTGCCCCTTGTTGTCCTCATGTATACTACACTGCTATTGGCCCTGCATTGTACTTGATGATATCATTGTACAACTGCCAGTCAGAGCACCTTATAAAAGATGTTTAACGTCAGTTGCACAGATGAAGAGAGCCTGCTGGAGCGAGATATAAGGCAAGCATTATACCTTATTCCTCTAATTCTAGAATTATCTGGCATTTAACCCTTGCAATGTGGGTGGGATGCGCCACAAGGGTGATTTTTGTGCAATTCCCGACATACTAGACATGGAGACTGTGGACGTGATGCATGAGATGGTCAGAGACTGCAGACATGAGATGGTCAGAGACTGCAGACATGAGATGGTCAGAGACTGCAGACATGAGATGGTCAGAGACTGCGGACGTGATACAAGAGATGGTCAGAGACTGCAGACATGATACAAGAGATGCTCAGAGACTGAGGACATGGTACAGTTGTGCTCATAAGTTTACATACCCTGGCAGAATTTGATTTCTTGGCCATTTTCAGAGAATATGAATGATAACATGAAAACTCCTCTTTCACTCATGGTAAAGAAATAAAAAACAAGTTCAATTGTGGGTTGGTGTGTATGCGGGTGCAGTCTGCGGGGCAGGTTGGTGTGTACGCGGGCACAGGCTGCGGAGTGGGTTGGTGTGTATGCGGGCGCAGGCTGCGGGATGGGTTGGTGTGTATGCAGGAGCAGGCTGCGGGATGGGTTGGTGTGTATGCGGGCGCAGGCTGCGGGGCGGTGTGTATGCGGGCGCAGGCTGCGGGCGGTGTGTATGCGGGCGCAGGCTGCAAGGCGGTGTGTATGCGGGCGCAGGCTGCGGGGCGGTGTGTATGCGGGCGCAGTGTGCCGCCTCCCCGAAATTAGTTTTTGCAGGTTGCGATGTCTGGAAACATATTACATATGCTTTATCAGAGCAAAAGGAAAACCCTGATCAGTATCAGCACAAAAAGGCCCCTCCAATACATCTTGTTCTATATAGAGCCAGCAACATTCCTCACTCTATTCTGGACACACAGGCCAGGAATGAGGGCTGTCTATGTTGCCACCCCTCTGAAACTACAACTCCCGGCAGCCCTCACGGCCAGGACACGCCCCCTCTATATAATCTCATCATCCGGGTCTCTGGCACCGTCAGGCGGTCAGTCGCCATTACACAAGTGGTGTCCGTAGCTCTGCTCCTTCCTGGAGGGGGCAGCTCCTGATCCTTCGCTCACCCCCCTCCCTGAGAGTCCCCGCGGGACTCCAAGCACCCGGGTCCGCTCCCCGCTCGGGACCGGCCACCTCCTTACAGGATCTGTGAAGTACGCCAACAGGGCCCGGTGCTCGCTCGCCGTCCCGTGGGGCCCTCTGCTCCCCGATCCCGTGCACTCCGCCCTCCTCCCTTCCTCCGGTCTCCTGTCTTATTTCTCTTTCTGTCTGGACACACAGCAAGATGTCGCCATGAATCGCGCTCCTCGTCCCCCAGCTCTCCTGAACGCCATGCTCTTGGCTACCAGCCGCCCCCTGCACGGTGCTGCCCCCGCCCTTCCCGCGGTCTATGCCGCTCAGCTCGGCCACAGACATGGATCCCGGATCCAACAATCCCAGCAAGACCCAGAACCGATCGGCCTCCACCGGGCCTGCCGGGGACTCTAAGCCTAAGAGTGGTAAGGAGGGGGCGGGGCGACACAAACCAATCACCTTTAGTCTGGGTGTCCAGACATTCCAAAAGCCTCCGCTTCCTGTTTTGATGACAACCATGTAGCCAACAGGAAGTGAGGGCAAATCAACACACAATCAAGTTACGTTTTTGTACTGTGTGTATTTTTTCAGCCTGGTAGAGGAAGGCTTGAACCACTGGCAGTGTTTTCCATATGTGGCTATCACAGAACTGATTTCATATATGATAAAACTGCATTCGTCAATGCATCTCTATGGAAAAACGAATCATCATCCATTTACATCCGTTTCCCTCAACATCTGTTTTATTGGAATGAATAAAAGCCCTGTTTTTGTTCCTTTTAAAAAGAAAAAAGTAATAGATGAAGAAAAGTGACATGTTTGCTATACAGTTACGTTAAATGGCACCCCGATCAACCCCTGCTCAAAAAGGAACATTAGCTGCTTTTGGGCAACAGCGTTGTGATTTGCTGCGTGACACGTGGGGTGCCGTTAGAAGTAATGACATCTCAAACACGTTCTGCACCCATTTGAAATCGCATGATGGTTAAGGCTGCATTCACACTTTTAGTTTAAAGCAGAAGACCCCTTTCACACCGAGCTGCCCCGTCATCGGCGGTAAAGCGGTGCTATCTTTAGTGCTGTTTTAGCGGCGCTATTCTCCCGCTAGTGGGGCAGTTTTAACCCCCCCCGCGCTTGCGACCGAAAAGGGGTTAAGTCTGCCCGCAAAATGCCATCGGAGTGGTATTTTGACGGCAGTATCACAGTGCTACCCTATTGATTTCAGTGGGGAGGAGCGGTGAATTCACCGCTCCAAAGAAGCTGCTGGTAGGACTTTTTATGACGCCCTGCCAGCGCACCACTCCACTGTGAAAGCCCTCGGGTTTTCACACTGGAGTGAATGGAGCAGCTGTTTTAGGGCATTTTGCAGCCGTTATTTTTAATGCTATAGGGCCTGCAAAACACTCCAGTGTGAAAGGGGTCTTAGATTTATTAGGTTCAAAATGGTTATATTTCTGGCACATGTCAACTGTAGTTGGTGTCATAACTGATCACATGTGCAGCATCATAGCAGTTTAAAATCGGAGGCCAAGATGCAGAAAACAGTAAGAGGGTTTAGATCCACTTTAAGCCCCCCTGTAAATTGTAGCGGCAGTCCCTGTTTACTATAATTTTGCTATGCACCGCTCCCAGCCTGCGATTATCTGCAGTGGTCGTGGCTGGATGTACTTTGTGTGTCCAGCAGATAAATCCTTGGCCTTGTTTATAACTGTTAGCCCTTGTACACACGGTCGGAGAATCCGTCGGAATGTGTCCTATCGGACCGTGTCATTGGATAATCCGACTGTGTGTGGTATGCATCGGACTGATTCCGTCGGAATATCCGTCAGGACCCAATTTTCCAACGTTGGAAATATTTCCCGACCAACTGGGCCGATCGGACATACTCCGATCATGTGTAGAGAACTTTGATCGGACCAAGTGCCAAATTCCTACATCAAAGCTATTGGCTACTAGCCTGAATGTAGTCCCATCGTAACGAAATGACGTCATCACGTTCTGAAAGATCGGATTTTTCGCCAACTTTGTCCGACCGTGTGTATGCAACAGTTTCGGGCAAAATCCAACGGATTTGGTTGTGGAAATCTCCAACCGTGTGTACAGGGGCTTAGCCTTCCAATGCTTCATACCGTGATAGCCAGCTATAGATGGGGGGCAAGTATCACTGCATGGTACTTCAACCTGTGTTTGGGGTATCATTAACTTTAATATGGCCACCCGCTGCAGATAGTAACCGCAGTGCGTTTTGAACGTGGTGTGGGAAATGCGCATTGAACGTGGGTTTCCCGCACTGCGTTCTGGTGTGAATGGGCCCTAAGAGTGAATATACTTGCCTTTCTGGTGGTTCCTGTCTTGGAACATTGCTGTTTTTTATCTGATGCAAGTATTCAACCAGTTGGATAAATTGAATACCTGCTTCGTGGTGTAAGGTACAGACTGGGGAGGAACGATGGTGGATCAGGTATTCCAAACACCCAGAATGGTGGAATACATGTAGTGGCCGAGGAGCAACAAAGTAGCAGCATTATAACCACTTGCTGACAAGGCGCATGTATTTCACATCTCATGGGTGAGCTTTAACGCTATATATGGCCTTACGTAAACCGTTTTCTGTTCTGAAAGTGCGCTCCCTGCTCGGTCACCAGTGAGGGCTGGGAAGCGCCTGATGCATACTTGCGATTGGGAGCTTTCCAATCATGCGACCGCCAATCACAGCGGTCACATGACCTGAGTGCCCATCTCCTGGCCTTTAGAAGCTCTAAAGGGGCTGTGAGGCAGCAGCGGGAAGGGGTTAAAAGTAAGACACAGGCTGCCAGAAAGGCAAGTATGTTTCCTCTTCTTTTAGTAGGTATGCTTTTGGACAGGGTCACTTTAACCACTTGCCGACCGGCTCCTGTACATATACGTCGGCAGTTTGAAGATGGACATCTCAGTAACGGCAGCAGCTGCTGCCACAACTGAGGTATCCATCTTCAGAGCCGGCGGTCCTGTTTACGATAATGGTGGTTTCTGCAGCGGATTTGCTGCAAGATCACCATTATCGGCGATGGGAGAGGGTGCTTATCAGAGCTGTCGACAGCAGTGATGGCGATGGGACCTGTCCGTGGCTGTGTATGGAGACGAGTGAAGCTAACATGACCCCCTCACCTGTCTCCATACTATAGCAGGGCGGAAGCGACGTCAAAATGTCACTTCCGCCCATACGGCTTAAAGGCACATTTTTCTGTTGTCATCTTTTCAAATTACATTTTCTTTTTTTTTCTTTTTTTTTTGTATTTAAGTCCAAATATGAGATCTGAGGTCTTTTTGACCCCAGATCTCATATTAAAGAGGTCCTGTCATGCTTTTTTTCTATTACAAGGGATGTTTACATTCCTTGTAATAGGAATAAAAGTGACACAATTATTTTATTTTTTTTAAACCGTGAAAAAATAAAATCAAGTAAAATAACTAAGATTTTTTTTTTTTTTTTAAAGCAACTATCCCGACGAGCTCGTGCGTGTGAGTAGCACCCGCATATATAAACTGTGAAACCACACAATCATTACAGTGAGAACAATAATTCTATTCTAGCCATAGACCTTGTAAACTCAGAGTCTGAAAAAGAGGCCTGGCCTTTAAGTGGTTAAGAGCCCCTTCTCACCAGCATGCTTCGCTTATCCCAACACATCATCGCACTGTCCCCCCCCCCCCCCCACTGAACTTTATTAGAATGTAATGAGCGACAATTCAACAGTTTTATTACCGCAGCGCCATTGCAATGTGGTGGTTCGCTTTACAGCCCGCTGAGCTGAAAATGTACTGCATACTGTATCTTTTTCAGTGCAAACCACAGTAACTGACCAAGTTTAGTATCTGTGCATTGGGACTGGGCTGGAAATTGCTGGGAGTACTGCATTTGGTGTGCATGGGCCCTAAAACAGTCATTTATTGCAGGATCGCATATGTAACACTGGCTCAAATAATCAGCCTGAAGTTTATGTATCACCAAAAAGCTTGCTGCAAAATTCATCAAGTATAACCCACCTTTAAATATTTTAATACTGACTGCAGACACAAAATTCATATATATCATTTTAGTTTGAGCAGAAATAGTTGAAAGGAAAAAATAGTGTGTTTGAGCTGTGTGTGTTACCTGATTTACTCTCCACAATCTGATCTTGCATTAAAGCGTCTGACTAAACCTTGCTCCACCCAGCTGTGCTTTTACAGATAACGTCCCGCCCTGTCATAGGGGTATACGGTGTCATATTTGTTTACAGAATATTTACAGTGGAAGGAAGCAGTTTGTAGGGACGACCATTTTCTCTGCCTATGGAAATAGTACATGGCTTTGTCTTGCAATCTTATTTGGAACTTCCATTTATTTGTCTTGTAGACGGGAAAAGTGGCAGCAGTTCAAAGCAACGCTACAGCCGCAAACGTGAAAATTCTTGTCCCAAAAATGAGAACTTTGCCGGCCCGACCCGCCGCTCCGGTCCACAGAAAAGCAAAACTTTTAACAAGGTTCCTCCTCAGAGAGGGGCCCCTAAACAGTTTACGTATGGAAGACGAGAAGAGGTAAGGGCTGTGTAAGCAAGGTCTAGCTGTGAGCTGCACGGTGAAAAGTATTGAGTGGATGGTAACAGATGCCGCTTTTTGTTTACAGGTAGCAGAGACTCAACGGGCAGAGCTCAGCCCAGCCCAGTATTCAGGACCTAGGAAAATAAACTTGAACCACTTACTGAACTTTACGTATGAGCCTAGAGGTCATCCTGGTGCACATAGAGATAGCCATGGAAACTGGAGCAGACGCAATAAGTGGGGCAACAAACCGTTTAACAAGGAGTTATTTCTGCAAGCAAAGTGAGTGTGTTTTTGTTTTTTTTGTATATTATGCGTGTTCTGTACTGTAGACTTTACTAATCTTTTGAATCCTTTCTTTTATTTTTCTCTGTAGTTGCCAATTTGTGGTATCGGATGATCACGATTACAGTGTTCACTTCACTGATCCAGACACTTTGGTTGGCTGGGATCTAGTGGAACAAGTGGTCAGTATTCCTATCTTTGTGTGTTTAAATTACCTTGGAGGTTACTGTGTTTGGTAACTGCTATCTACTGTAGTGGGTTTGCCTTGTAAAGTTCCCATAGGTCCTGGGTATGGGCTTTATGCCATAACTGTTGGCTTCAGTACCCACTCCCATAACGCCACTACTCCTGAATGATAGGCTGTTCTCATCAGGGAAAAGCGTCAACATTTTTGGGCTCATCGCTATGATTGACTGTCTCACTGGCCAATAGTTAGCATAGGGCAGGCAAATTTCCACACTGCCTTACACAGCTTTAGACCTGGACCTCACCCCCCGCTAGATTTAGTAGCGCTTTACTGTCGTCTTAGCTGCACTTTTCAACCACTAGCGGGACGCTCTTAACCCCCGCTAGTGGCCAAAAAGGGTTAAAAGCGCCACTGATGAATGGCTTTGCAGGCGCTTCGGGAGCGCTGCCCATTGTTTTCCATGGCAGGGGTGGTTTAGGAGCGTTGTATTCACCGCTTCCGCACCACCCCAAAGATGCTGCTTGCAGGAATTATTATTTTTTTTTCCCTGTCCTGTAAGCACACTGCTACAGTGTGAAATCACTCGGGAAGGCAGTTTTACAGGTGCTATTTTTAGCACAAAAAAAAGCCTTTAAAATGCTTCAGTGTGAAAGCAGCCTAACAGGACAGATTCTATAATTAGCAGACGCACATGAAAAGTTACCGGGGGGGGGGGGGGGGGGTACATAAATTGTGAGAGCAAAGTAATTCAGACTCTACCTGTAAGACCTCTTTTACACTGAGGCACTTTGCAGGCGCTATAACTCAAAAAATAGCGCCTGCAAAGCACCCTGAAAGAGCCGCTGCTGTGTCTCCAATGTGAAAGCCCTGAGGGCTTTGACACTGTAGCGGTGCACTGGCAGGATGGGAAAAAATGTCCTGCTAGCAGCATCTTTGCAGCGCATTAGGAGTGGTGAATACACCTCTCCTAATGTGCCAATGTGCATTGAAATCAATGGGCAGCGCAGCCGAACCCGCCAGAAAACTGCTGCTGCAGCTGCTCTTTGTGGGTTGTTTTAATGCTTTCTCGGCCCCTAGCGAGGGTTAAAAGCAACCCGCTATCGGCCGAATAGCTCCGCAAAATTGACGGTAAAGTGCTGCTAAAAATAGCGGTGCTTTACCACTGACGCACCCAACGCCCCAGTGTGAAAGCGGCCTAACATTAACATTCCACTTAGTACATGTTTGTACATACAGTTATTCACCAGCATCTGTAGAGGGGAGGAGCCAGGACATCGATGTAGAAAGAAGCCCTGTCATTGCATGTTGATGACTGGAGGGGCATGTCAGGGAGAGCTCCTCCTCAGCACTCTGCTGCCCATCTGCTGCAGGGATGTGCTCTGTGGAATGTAAGCAGCAATCTGTCTTCTCCTCCTGCCACTCGATCTCCTAAATGTCTGCAGACTGCAGCTCTACCACTTGTGATGTGAAGGAAATCAGGCACTGGGGGTGCGGCAGGAGGAGAACATCATATGAGACAAGCAGGAGCCCGCCCCCCCTTTAGTCTTCTTCCTGTGAGACCCTACTTACTTTTGGTCACTCCGACCCACAATCTGGTTGCCGGGGCAACACCAATCTCACTCCTCACAGGCACCACAGATTAGAAGCCTCTGGATGCACTTCTGCTGCGATTGGTGGAGGGGGAGCTGGGCGGAAATTTTTCCTTCCAGCTCCCCCTCCACCAATCCCAGCAGAAGTGCATCTCAAGGCATCTAATCGGCAGCGCTGTGAGGAGTGAGCTTGGCGTTACCCCAGCAACCAGGAAGTGTGACAGTGACCGAAAAAATGTCTGTCAGGTGGGAATACCTTCGGGCCCGAGTCACTCGGGACATCTGGGCCCCTTGGGACGACTGAGCTACTTACATGAGTGTGGGCTGTGTACCCCCCTGATGGTGGCCCTGCCAGGAAGTGTTGGAGCTTTGCAGTTTAGCAGTAGTGAGGGAGCTTCAAGGCTATTACTGCAGGTTTGTGCAGGTGCCACAGGGCTTTTTTGGGTTCTGCCTCCACTGCCTTCTCATCTGCCTTTCAAAGGTTGTAGAGACTGATGATTATAAGACCGGGAGCTTGTACACCTGTCAGGATACAAATATTTGGCCTGCTTTTACAGATCTTTCCTTTTGAAGCTGGTCTGGCTTTCATGCTGATTATTTGGATTCAATACTTCAAGTCACTGAGCTGAAAGTTTAGAGATTAGGAAATTTTAATGCCAGACAGCTAGTATCTTTGGTAGGAGTTCAGCTGTCACATCCTCCATATTCCCCTGACTGGGTACATTAACCACTTGCCGACCACGCTATGGCCCAGCGCAGTTGTCCTGTTCTAGGAGGACGTCAGTAGACAACCCCTCTCAGAACCCTTCCCTCTGCGTGCCACTTGGGGTTTGCTCTGTGACCACTTTGGACACAGATTGGGGTAAAGGGCCCATCACAGCAGCCCTTTACTATGTGATCAGCTGTGTGCAATCACAGCTGATCACATGTAAACTGACTTTCTGTTTTTTTGCCAGTCCTTTCCTCCCACGCTGCATTAGGCAAGGCTGTCTGGACATCATTCACACTGATAATCAGGGCACTGGTTAGTGCAGTCTCATCAGTGAAGAAAAAAATATTACTTATTTGCTCATTTTTATAACAAAACCTAAGAAAAATGTGGTGGTGTGGTGTTTGTGTTGTTTAGCAAAAAAAATTAGAAACCCAGCGGTGATTACCACCGATAGAAATTTAATTTGGGTACAGTGTTGCATGACCATGTAATTTTTCATTCAAGTGCCCAGTTGGCAAGTGCTTAAATCGAAGAGTGGCACGCGTGTGTATATATCTCCTTGCTCTTTTTTCATTTTTTTAAATTTTTTTTTTAACCTTCCCTAATAAAAAATGTACACTAATAAGGCAGTTTCATCCTTTGCAGCTTATGTGCAAGCATTGCAAAATTTTTGTGGTATGGGCACTATTATCCCTCTATACCAGTGATTCTCAACCAGGGTTCCGTGGATCCTTAGGGTTCCTCCAGAGGTTGCTAGGGGTTCCTTCAGCATTGGGCCATTTCTGCCTCTGATAAGTTCCCAATGACACCATTGATCTTTTTAGCTATCTGTAAGGAGGTTATTCTTCCCAATGATCACAAGTGTGAGGACCATTCTTCCCAATGATCATCACAGTAATGTATCATGAGTTGTAGATTTCAAATTTTTAGCAGGGGTCCCCCAAGGCTGGAGAACTATTTCAAGGGTTCCCCTGTGTGGAAAAGGTTGAGAAATGCTGCTCTATATACTTTTTTGGTAATTGTCTCCTTCATTTCTACAGCGCATTTGCAGCCATGAAGTGCCCTCCTGTCCCATTTGTCTTTATCCTCCGGTTGCAGCCAAGATTACCCGCTGCGGGCATATTTTCTGCTGGGCTTGCATCTTGCATTACTTGTCACTGAGTGAAAAGGAATGGAGTAGGTGTCCAATTTGTTATAGCTCTGTTATAAAGAAAGACCTTAAAAGGTAATGTATATGAAGACCCTCAAACTTTAGGTAAAGACTGTCAAGCACAATAGTTACAGCTCTGGAAGAATGTTTCCTTCATGGCATGGAACAATGTCAACCTTGCATATTCTGGGATACGTTGGTCATCCGTGTCAGGGGCACTTTAATTTTGTTTTCGGTGTGGGTCTTGTGGTGAAAGGAAAATTAGCAAAGCGTTAAGCGGCTTCAACTATACATAGCAATACCATCGCCAAAACCGAAACCCTATTGTGGGTCATATACACTGCAGTTTTCTGTAAATTACCAGATTCTGCTAGCAGAAACAACAAAAGGTGATAAGGCAACTCATCCCTAGCAATGTATAAATTTACATTTATACCTCTGTGGCAGGTGTGGTGGTAAGTTGTGTTAATCGGTTCCATATAATTTATTTATTTATTTTGTGACACTTGCTATTGCCTATAGGTAGATTTAAATAAAAATGGTTTGGTTATGAATGTGAAAGTTCGGTAGTCTTATCAATGCCACTTTTTTGTACTGTTTTAATGTAGTCTGGAGGTTCTGAACTCCTTCCGTCCCCTCCCTGTTGCCCTTTAACTTGGTCTTGGCACCATAGGTTGGGTGGCCTTCCTGATCACATGCTCGCTGATTAGCTGTCACAGTGATCATGACCTGGAGTCCGTCCTGCCAACTCACAATCAGAGACCAGGAGCTGTCTGTAATGGCTTCGGCATCTCTGCTGTGAGCACACTGTCAGCACTGAAACCTCATACAATATAGACACATGTGGCCATTGAGGTGCACCCTCTGCCATCACATATGCGTTATGTGGTTGGCAAAAGGTTAACGTGAACTTGTGAGCATTTTATTTGCATATTATATTGTCTATGGAGCACGGCTTGGGAACGACCGCACACTGTGTGCCCCCATAGCAAATGGCATTCTATGGGGGGTACATGGAAAAGAGGAGTAGTCAAGATTGCTAGTAGGGGACCCTAGAAGAACAGGTTAAAGGCTGCTCTGCGCAAAACTATTGCATAAAGCATTTGTGTTTTTACTTTGACAAAAATATTGTCTTTTGTAACATGTTAAAGCCTCATATACACTGCTAGTTTTTACAATCTGATGTTAGTACAGTGATCTCTCCTGCTGTTGTGCTTTGACAGGGGAGATGGCTCCCGGCCAAAACACTCTTGTCAGGGCTGTCAGCCATTGGCTAAGATTGCTGATTGGGACCCGATCAGCTGACCTCTTTTTGTCATGCCCCTTTGACAGAAGCCAGCCAAACAGCTGGCTTCTGTCAGACCAGCCCCAGTACACACGGGTCGATTGTTGGCTGAATTTCTATTGAACCACCTGATGCTGCCTGACATTTGGCTTATATTTATATTATTTTTATTTATATTAATATTTGTGGTTGACTGTCCATAGCCTGCTAGTGGGTTTGCTCTAATGTGGTTTCAACTTTTGCTTTTGTGTTGTGTTTGTGTGTTTCAATGCTTGAGTGGTTTTCTCCCACAATCCAGAAATGGTTTATTGGACTCCCAATTAATTTGGGGAGGGGGGACAAAATGAGTTAAACTGTTTCTGCTCCTCTGCTTTCAGTGTTGCTGCCACAGAAACTCGTCTTTATAGTGTGGGTGATACCATCACAATGCAGCTAATGAGGAGAGAAAAGGGTGTCCTTGTTGCAATGCCCAAATCAAAGTGGATGACGCTGGATGAGCCTATTCATCTGGGAGGTAAAATGTGACAGAAAATGGAGTAAACATGTAGGAATTAAGTTTATGAAAGGAAAACACATTTTGAGCATTGAAAACAAATTGTACTGAGAGCTATTTTTTTTTATTGTCTAACACTGAAACAAATGCATACAATATCTTAAGTGATAAGTTCACTTAAAAAAAAAAAAATGCCAATTTTTTTTTTGTAGTTAAAGCGGGAGTCCGCCGGGACTCCGTGTTTTTTTTTTTTTTTTTTTTTTTTTTTTAAAAGCCAGCAGCTACAAATACTGCAGCTGCTGACTTTTAAAATAGTGACACTTACCTGTCCAGCGCGCCCACGATGTCGGCACCCGAAGCCGATCTCTCGATAGTCTCTCGGGTGCTGCCGCCGCCATCTTGGGTATGGGAATCAGGAAGTGGAGCCTTTCGGCTTCATTTCCCGGTTCCCTACTGCGCATGCGCTGCGCAATAAGGATGGACCCGCTGCCTCTGGGATCTGTGTGTTTCCCAGCAGGCAGCGGGGGACTTTCGGAAAGGGGCGTAATCTACGCCCCTTTCCGCAGAGAGCTATCCCGGAAGTGGGTGCAGATACCTGTACTGTACAGGTACCTGCGCCCCCCCTCCCCCCTGAAAGGTGCCAATTGTGGCGCCGGAGGGGGGGAGGGTTCCGATGAGCGGAAGGTCCACTTTAAAAAAAGCATGTATTTTTTATTTTTGTTAGGATCCTTTTAAAGCATTGCACGCATGATCAGCAGATTGTGGGAGTAATTCCGGCTCCTGCAAACTGTCTGCGTAGCTGTCTGCCTGTACCTCCGATACCCTGTGACAGGATGCCATGAGTGGGTGGAGCCCCACAAGGCTCAGTTTCTTCTTTAGGTTGTGCGAGTGACCCGGGGGGGGGGGGGGCGTGCAGTAGCTGGTACATATGTAACATGTTACACCCTGAATATGGGGGTAACATGTTACAACAGGTGAACTTTTTCTTTAAAGATGGCTGCTGGGATGACAGTAACAGGTTTCCATTATTCTTATATGAAGCTGGGAATGTTTTTTGTTCTGGATTACAATGACCATTCTTTTCCAGATGAGGAACATAGTTTGTTCTCCAAGCTACTTCTGGCTTCCAAAGAACAGATCTTGAAGCAGGTCATCAATGAAGAGAAGGCAGCACTCCTGGAACAGTTCAGTATTGAGGGGGAAACCCCTGAAGCCTGTTTTATAGAAGCTGCCATTCAGGATTTAAAGGTTAGTTCCTTGTTGGAAGGTTTGCCTAATACAGGGGAAATACTTATTGAGTAATTGATGTTGTGTAGTAATTGTGGCCTAAGGTCACAGATTGAGTACATAAAGCATATATTTTATAAAGTGAGATACAACACGAAAAAAGCACCGTTCTGATCAATGAGGCAAAATGATGTTCAGTAAAAATCGGATGTTCCTTCCCAGGTGCTCAGGCTTGGATGTCCTCCCACACATCCATGTAGCATAGCTCAAACAAATGTAGAGCTGGCCACTCTGGAAGGGGGGGTTCCAAAGAGCGCCTGCTCCTTGTTACTCTGGTGAAAAGGATGCAGAGGCCTCAGAGCAGAGCTCTCCGGAGGTGGGGGGGAAGATCCAGACCAGGATAGTCAGGGTAGCGAGGAAGCTAGTCCTGGAAGGCACCTCTTCTAAGCCAAAGACATGCAGGGTCTCCTCAAAGCAATCTATGGGTCTGAGGATATTCAGTGGGTCAGCAAATTGGTGGACCATGTCTCACGAGGGTCCAAGACCAAGGAAGTGTTGGATTCCCTGGAGGTAATCGGCAAGGTTGTAGCTTATCTGGCATATGTAGCTGTAGAAACTGTAAGAATGACTGCCAAATAGGCATCCCTTTTGAATTCTGCCAGGAGAACTCTTTGGGTAAAGACATGGGATGGGGATTATGCCTCACGACTTTGTGGTATACCCTTTTGAGGGCTCTCTGCTGTTCGGGACTGGCTTTGAGCACGTCCTGTCCCGGTTGGCGGACAAGGGCAAAAAGTTCCCAATTTAAAACCGATACGGGTAAAAAAAAAATTGAGGCCCCCCTTCAAAGGACTGTTTCAAGGTTCTCCCTCAATGGGAAGAGATCACTCGGAGCCTATACATTTTAAACCTTCTAAAAGAGGGTGACAGGTTCTGTCCACCCCTCCCCTGAGTTTTGTCCTTACCCATCTCCCCAAAGACTCGCAGAAAGCAAAGGGCCTGTTGGCTAGTGTCCAGGAGTTGGCGGAACAGGAGGTCATCATCCCAGTTCCATCAGATCGGTCGGTGGTTTTATTCCCACATATTTGTTTAAGAAACCCTCAGGCAAGTTTTGACTGATTATAAACTTACGAAAATGAAATGTGGTACTTGCAGTACAAAAAATGCCGTATGAAAAGCTTCTACACAGTCAGGAGGCAACTCCAGGAGGGAGTCTTCATGGTTACGCTGGATTTGAAGGATGCGTATCTTCATGTCCCCATTGCCCAGAAACACCAAAGGTTCCTGCGGTTTAGTTGGGTCAGGGCGTCCAACACTGGCAATTCAGGGTGCTCCCCTTCGGCCTGGCAGCCAGTCCAAGAACCTTTTATGAAGGTTCTTGCTGAGGCGGTATCATTCCTTCACCTCTAGGGAGTAGCCTTGATTCCCTATTTGGACGATATACAATCTCTCTGCAACAGCTCCGGTCAGACCGGGACAAGGTGATGTCCACCCTAGAATCTCTAGGTTGGACGATCAGCTAGGAGAAGTCCTCCCTTGACCCCTTGCAGTCCAAGGTATATTTGGGATACCTAGTGGACTCGGTGGCTCAAAGGATTTTCCTTCCCCGGGAGAATATTACAAGGGTGCTGGGGGCAGTGTCTGCTCTCCTCGAACCCGTGAGGGTCTCTGAGGACCATCATGAGAGTGCTGGGGGGTAATGACATGAATGCATTCCAGGGGTACCCTGGGCCCAGCTCCACTCAGGTTCTCCAGGGATTCCTTCTCTCCTCCTGGGACAGGAGATGGGAATCCCTGGACATAAGGCTATCCCTCCCAGGGGAGGTAAGAGACTCTCTGGACTGGTGGCTCAGTCTGAGCAATCTGATGGGGGGCTCACTTGGGAGATCTCTGGACCCTGGGACCAGGGTCAGAGCCGGGCCTCCTCCAATTTCAGGGAACTCCTGACGGTCTGAAAAGCCTTAGGTTTTCGAGGACCAGATCCAGGCGAGAGAAGTGCAGGTCTTCTCTGACAATGCGGTGGCTGTGTCTTACTTAAACCACCAGGGAGGAACGAGGTCCCGGAGGCTAATGAAGTTTGCCCAGGAGATCCTGTGGAAAGCAGAGGGGAGAATCCCCTCAATCTCAGCAATCCATATAAGAGGGCCCCTCAATAGAGGCAGACTTCCTCAGCAGGCAGCCCATCCATCAGGGAGAGTGGGTGCTAAACTGCAAGGTGTTTTTGCTGGTAAGCCAACCCTTTGGCAAACCTGAAATAGATCTGTTTGCAGAAGAAACGGGGTCCGGGAGTTCTTCTCTCTCTCCCTAGGGAGCAGGACTCCCAGGGGGGTAGACGCTTTAGCTCAGAGCTGGAGGTTTGGCCTGGCATATGTGTTCCCTCCCCTGGTACTCATTCCCTGGGTGTTACAGAAGTTTTCTCAGACAGACTGTTGTCTCATTCTAATTGCACCTTGGTGGCCAAGGAGGGCATGGTTCCCCAACCCTAAAGAGGTGGTCGATCACCCCTCCATTACATCCTCTATCCAGACGTGATCTCCTCTGCCAGGGACCAGTTCCACCATCCCGACTCGGGGGTTCCTCTCCCTGATGGGCTGGTTCTTTATAGGGAAATCCTCAGGAGGAGTGGGTGTTCAGAAAAGGTGATCTGATACCCTCTTACTAAGCAGGAAACCAGTCATCAGATGGATTTGTGCAAAGGTTTGGAGGGTCTTCTCTCGTTGGACTCAAGCTAGAGAGGGCCCTCTCCAAAAGATCCAGCTGGTCCTGGACTTCCTCCAGGAGAGGGTTGATACCCTCGGGGTTCAGGTCGCGGCCCTATCCGTATTTTTGGATAGTAAGCTCGCCCTGGACCCTCTCATAAAAAGATTTTTGTTAGCCAGGGAAAGGGTAACCCCGGTGAAAACAAACAGGTTTCCACCGTGGGACTTGTGCCTGGTGCTGGATGCCCTAACTAAAGGGCGTTTTGAGCCGGTGGCTCGGATTTCAGTTAAATTCCTTTCCCTTAAGATGGCCTTCCTTCTGGCAATTACAACAGCCTGGAGGGTTGGTGATTTACAGGCTCTGACAATTGAAGAGCCTTTTTTGTTGCTCCTAGAAGATGTGTTAATCCTCAGACAGGACCCCCTGTGCCTACCTAAGGTGACCTCAAATATACACAGGTCACAGGAGATTGTGCTTCCCTCATTTTGTGAGAGCCCCCAAAATGATAGGTAGGCAAAATTTGAATTTTGCTAGATGGTGTCTACTAGTCTACCTAGCGAGATTTAGATGTTTTAGGAGATCCAACCACTTGTTAATTTCTGTTGCCAGATAAAGGGTCTCCAGGCCTCTAAACTGACTGTAGAGAGGTGGATAAAACAGACTATTTCGGTAGCATACGAGTACTCGGGTAGACCAGTCCAGGCTCATCTTAAAGCTCACTTGACTAGATCACTGGCGACCTCCTGGGCAGAGAGGGCATCAATTGACCAGATCTGCAAGGCAGCCTTTTGGACAAGCCAGAACACCTTTCTGAGGCACTACAGGGTGGAGCTGCTGTCGCCTCAGGACCTGGCGTTCGGCAGGAAAGTCCTACAGGTGGTGGTCCCAACCTAAGGTAGGCCTGAGCTTCTTGTTCAGGTGTGCCATCCTGGAAGATGACTGGAGAATATTACCAGTTAGACTTGCAGTGTATCCAGGTAATCTTCCAGGATGGCAGGCCTACTTCCCTACCCTTATTTGTGGGTGATGTCAAATTCTCACAGAATGTACCCTCTTGCACTGGTGTGGGCTAATACTTTTTCACAACTAAGGGACAGAGGGAAGGGTTGGGCCTTTTAAACTCTGCTGTTTGTGTTTCCTGTTGGGTGAGACCAGTCATCTCCTCGGGTGTCATCCTGGAAGATTTCCTAGAAACACTGTTAGCGGTAAGTGTAATGCCGCGTACACATGATCAGACTATCCGGTGGAAAATCTGCCAGACTTTGCAACAGAGGTCCGCTGGACTTTCCGAACAAGCGGACCTGCCCACACACGACCGGACTTTTCCAGGGGATAATCTGCTGGACTATGGCGGGGGTCTGCCGGACTTTTGAAATGAACAGACTTGCCCACACGGAGTAAAGTCCGTTCATTTTGAATGTGGCTCCAGGTAGACGTGACTAGCAAAGGAAGTCAATGCCGCCGCCACCTCCATCGCCAAGATTGACACCTCGTGAGCCCCGTCACCTGGTATGGATTTAAAGGGGAACCCGTACGCCAAAAAAAGGCGTGGGGGCCCCCCCAAAGACCATACCAGACCCTTATCCGAGCACGCAGCCCGGCCAGCCGGGAAAGGGGGTGGGGACAAGCGAGCACCCCCCTCCTGAGCCGTACCAGGCCGCGTGCCCTCAACATTGGGGGGGGTGGTTTGGGGAAGGGGGGCCCTATGGCCCCCCACCCCAAAGCACCATATCCCCATGTTGATGATAAGGGCCTCTTCTCAACAACCCTGGCCGTTGGTTGTTCGGGTCTGCAGGGGGGGCTTATCGGAATCCGGGAGCCCCCTTTAATAAGGGGGCACCCAGATGCCAGCCCCCTACCCTATGAGTATGGGGTACATGGTACCCCTACCCATGCACCCGAGGGGAAAAGTGTTAAAAAAAAAAAAACACAACACAGGTTTTTAAAGTAGTTTATTAGACAGCTCCGGGGGGTCTTCTTCCATCTTCGGGGGTTTTCTCGCCGGGCTCCTCCGCTATCTTCTGTGCTCTTAACGCTATTTTACTAGCGGAGGAGCCCGGCTTTCTTCTTCGCCGCCGTTCGGGGGGTCTTCTGACTTCGGGGGTCTTGTCACATTCTTCGCTTCTTCTGCCAGGCCTCCGCTATCTTCTTGCAGCTCTTTTACTAGCGTTGGCCCTGTCTTGTCGCTGTCACCTTCTTCTTCCTTCTTCCTGTCTTCTTCCTTCCGATGTTGACACAACGCTCTCTCCGGCCGTAATGGCAGGGACGCGTTGTGCGGCGACTTATATAGGCATAAGGGGCGGGGTCACCGGGCGATTTTACATGGTGACCCCGCCCCTTATGATGTCACAGTCCAGTCTGGGACCGTGACATAAGTTGTGGGGTCACCATGTAACATCAGCCGGTGACCCTGCCCCTTATGCCTCTATAAGTCACCGCACAACGTGTCCCTGCCATTATGGCTGGAGAGAGCGTTGTGTCAACATAGGAAGGAAGAAGGAGACGAGACCGGGCCAACGCTAGTAAAAGCTGCAAGAAGATAGTGGAGGACCGGCAGAAGAAGCGAAGAGCAAGACAAGACCCCCAAAGTCGGAAGAAGGAAAGCCAGGCTCCTCCGCTAGCAGAAGAGCAGCAAAAGGGCAGAAGATAGCGGAGGGGCCTGGCGAGAAGACCCCCGGAGCTGTCTAATAAAGTACTTTAAAAACCTGTGTTGTGTTTTGTCCGGCGAACCAGCACACAGATGGGCGGCAGTCCGGCGGACAATTTTGAGTCAAGACTTTTTTCCAAGTCCGCTGGATAATCCGATCGTGTGTACGCTGCATTACTTGTAATTTTCTTCGTATATCCCATATATATTGGTCCTTAATCTTTTGTTATAACTGGATATTATATATAAAGAGACGTGTAGGTGTATACAAAAGTGTTTTCTTTTACACTGTATTTATCTTCCCATGTATTCCCTCATCTAGATTGATTGTCCAGATCGTTGATTTTAAATGATTGTGATATATTTAGAGAACTTCCCACGCAAAATCTGCACATTCAAAGTGGTGTTTCCAATTTACTTTAATGAATTGAGTAATGGGAGGGGACTCTGATCACTTGTATTCTGTGTTGTGTATGTATGTTTTCTTAGGTATGTGTCTTAAATGTGTTGTGATCAAGGCTAGAGTTGCCGAAACAACATTTTAGCTGTTTGCTTTTACTTTTGCATATTTCAATAAAGTTCAGAAGGTATTCCAGAGTGGCCGGCTCTCCATTTGTTTGATATATTTTATAAAATGACATCATTTGGGACCTCTTCTGCATCACTGATATGTGCACTTTCATTTATTCCTTTACAGGATCGTCAGGACCTCCTTCAGGCACCCTATAAACAGGATGTTGGGTCCACTGAAGCGCATGCAGAGGTTTTGGAGGTGGAGACACACACTCAAGAGAAAAAGTCAGACTCTGACTATAATGTTAGTACCAAAACCTTTTATATCCATCTTGCACTGAAACTAGGTCATCTATAAATGTAAGCAAAGCCATTAAGAGGTTTTGTTCTTTTAGAATGGTAAATGGCAGCTGTTGAATACAATCGCATTCAGCTAAACAATCAAAAAACTTGAGATGTATATTTAGCTCTTGCTTATTTAACTTGTGGAATTTGCATAATGTAGTGGTTTGAAAGTTTGATAAGGACATGTTTTATTCCGGTACTACATTGCTAACGCTTAATGCTACATTTTTTAACCCTTTTTTACCCTTTGCTTTACAAAGCTGTAATGAGCAAAAAGTTACATTGAAGACAATGTTTAAAATTACTAAAGGCAACAATGCACTTTATTTTTTATTATGGATAAAAACAGGCAGCTGCATAGTATAGGAAAGGCCTAACTAGTATTTTAATGTGAAAATAAACAGATGAGGAGGTGTCACTTTATGCTTAGCATGCTTTACTTTATTTCCTAACAGGTAGTGCATTATGCATCTGCTTTTAATGAAGAGGTTCAGGATCCATTATGTGAAGACTTATGTCAGTCTTTAGCGTCTGCAAGCTTGGCACCTGTCTCTGCTGAGGGCAGTGATCTGGTACCCACAGATGAAACTACTTTTGCTCAAAAGAGCAAGCCGACAGCTGTTCTATCCTGCTCTGGGACACCTCACTACTATTACTTTTATCAAGGTATGTTTGTAGCAAGTTACTGCTATGTGAGTTCAACAGTTTATATTTCTAACTAATAACATAACATATCCTTTACTCTACAGCTGTAGACGGTCAGCACATATATCTGCATCCAGTGAACGTGCGCTGCCTTGTCCATCAATATGGAAGCCTGGAGCAATGCCCTGAAACGATCACTGCTACAGTGGTAGAAATTGATGGCTTCACTGTGACGGAGGTAAGACATTTGCAGTACAATCCGGTGTGTAATAGTATTTGTTTTTTTTATTTTACAAAAAAGAAAAAAAACCTTTAATGTTACATTAAAGGTTTTTTGTTTTTTAAGTTATACTTGCCTGCTCTGTGAAATGGTTTTTGCACAGAGCAAAAAGATCCTCCTCTTCTCGGGTCTCTGTGGCTGCTCCAGGCTCCCTCCTGCCTAGTGCTCTCAATGCAAGCTTGCAATGGCTACACACAAGCATGCTCACTCCTGAGCTGCTGCTCTGTGTCCATTCACACACAGAGCCTGGCTCGGTCCTGCACCCGCTCTCTCCTTATTGGCTCACTGGGTGTGTGACAGTAGCGGCAGCCAATGAGTGGGGAGAGACCCAGGAGAGCCAAAGCTCTTGTGCACATCGCTGGATCGCGATGCAGCTCAGGTGAGTATTAGGGGGCTGTGGGTGCTACTGCATGCAGAAGGTTTTTTACCTTCTTGAGCCTTTACAATAACTTTAATGCTTTTCAATTTTTTTGCGTTTTGCTGTTATCCAACTTTCTTTTTGAGGGTGGCTATATTCTCCATGGCCCGATGGACTATAGCTATGTAGTCTCCCTTTTCACATAAAGCAGTGCACATGACCACAACTAGCATGCGCTGCTCATTCCAAACAAATGGAAGTGGGTGGGATCTTGTGGGGGATGTTGCAAGGAGGCAGAAAAAAATGGTAACCATTTATTAAAAATGGATTATAGGACCATTAGGTAGCGGATGCTTATGGATTACTTTTGGAGAATAAGGATATATTTAGTGTCACTTTAGGTGAAGTTGTGCTGAAGTTTAAGGCCGCGTACACACGGGCGGACTGTTCGCCCAACTTTGTTCGCCCAACTTTGTTCGCCCAACTTTGTTCGTCAAACAGTTTGACAAACAGTCCGCTCAAAATTTGCATGAGCGGACTTGACTACACACGATGAACGAACAGTCCGCTGAAACCGTGCGCGATGACGTGAACGGCACGTACGACGGGACTAGAAAAACGACGTCCTATACACTGCAATGCAACCTTCGGCGTGTAAATTCTTTCTGAGCATGCGCGAGACTTAGTTTGACGAACAAGCCTACACACGAGCGGACTGTCCGCTCAAACCAAGTTTCAGCGGACAGTTTTACGGGATTTCCGAAAAACTTTGTTCGTCAGACTGTCCGCTGAAGCCCACACACAAGCGGACTGTCCGCTGAAACACTGTTCAGCGGACAAAGTTGGGCGAACAGTCCGCCCGTGTGTACGCGGCCTAAAAGTTCTAAACTGCTGGTGGGGGTAAATCCCACATACCTTCACATCTCTTCCAGAGTGTCCCAGAAACCCTAAAACCATGGGTGTTCAAAGAATGGCAATCAAAGGGAGTCTTTATGCTCCCTGCACCTGAACATTGGTCAATTTAACACAAGGCCTAACTTCTCAAAAATCCAAAGCTCTGACTTCAGAAGTAAAATTACTTTGTATTATTGAGTGGCCTGGTTTTGAGGGTGCTGTGGATGCTTTCATAGTGTGCTGGAAATGTCAATACTGTAAAAGTTTGAGAACCATAGGATTTAATAAACACACAGGTCCATGAATCTGTTAAATATTTCCAGGATTGTAAGGAGGACCACAGGCGACTTGCCCAAGTCCTACGTTCAGACCCCTCTCTGACTCATGACGTTCCCTCTGACCCATTTCCTCATGCCTCGACGCACTGGCTGCAAAGGCAACAGGTGATTTCCTTCATTCACACCTTCCCATCATTACCTGATGTACTCACTGACTTAACAGACTTGGAGAGCATGTTGCTCCAGGCCACCCCCCCCCACGCATGTAGTCTCTCAATTATACTCTCTCTTACACATGGCTTATAATCCTGACCTTCCCCCATACACACAGGCATGGAAAGAAGACCTGGGCCACTCCATCTCGCCTGTAGATTGGCAAAAATGCTTCATACTCACTCACAAAATGTCCTTAGCCTCCAATTCCCAAGAAAAGGGGTTCAAGCTGTTGACCCGTTGGTACAGATGCCCTTCGACGTTACACTGGATAAACCCGGCGCTTCCGGATACTTGCTGGCGTTGCCTGTCTTCTAGGGGAACCCTACTTCACATTTGGTGGGAATGCCCCCCTGTAAGGAAGTTCTGGCAAAAGATCCTCGACTTGTACTGCAGACTCATGGCGACCTCAGTCACACCCTCTCCTGAGGTGGTTCTGCTATCTCTGCTCCCAGGCTCACTTAAGTCAGTCAAGAAGGACGTTCTGCGTCACTTTTTGGCTGCTGCTAGAATGGTGCTGCCCAGACATTGGAAGTCGGTGGGCATGCCTTCCCTGGGGGATTGGGCAATTGAAGTGGACCGAATTAATAGTTTGGAACGAATGTTGGCGCTGGAAATGGGTCGGGAGGAACAATTCTCCAAGACCTGGACCTCATGGACTGTGTTCCGATATTCCTCAGAATTTATCCTATGGGCCACAGAGGACTCTACCAATGCACCTGTGTAATCAGGGTGGAATGCCTACCTTTTGATCCCTAAGCTCTTTACTGTCCTGACCCCTCTTTTCTTACTCTTTTCTCCCCCCCCCCCCCCCAAATGTTGCAGTACTACCCAAGTATTTATTACTTGACCTCTAGTCTCAGACCAGAATGGTGACACGCACAGAGCTTCCCCTCCAGAGAGAACGTGGCCAGATTAAGAACAAGAGCCCTAGCCTACCTGTAATGAGTGGGCCTCGCTCGTAGAGAGGATAGTGGGGCATACATATCCACTTTAACTTGGACATGACATTGTAGATATACAAGCTCTTACGTTATACTAGACAATCTGAAGCTCGACATAGTATTTTAACCCCATGATTGTGTGACACCAGTGTAACGAAGCTGATTTCTACTGATTAAGTATCATTGTTCATCGAACCTATTTGTTTACTTTGCACTTTCTCTGTCTTACTTTCTTTATATCAATAAAACTAAGATTGAATTAAATATTTCCAGGATTATCAAGTCTTTTTGATTGTAGGAGGCGAGTAAAGCTGGATCGAAGTTCAATGAGACCAGCCCAATTTTTGAGCCATCTATGACTGGTTCTGATTCATAAGAAGTCTTTGAACAGGCTTGTTGGAAAATTTTGCACCAATCAGCACATGCAACCAATCGACTGCAGCTCTGATCACTGTATTCTGACAGCAGGGGAGCCCTCCCTGTCAGAGTACAATGACACAGCAGGGAGAATTCAGCTATCCACCTCCAATGTGTGGATGGGGAAATCTATTCAGTTTTTGTTCAGTCCACTGCCTGAATTAAAAAAAACTAACCGTGTATGGCCAGCTTTAGTGGCAGAGCTTTGTGACATCTATTTGAAGAACAGAAGTAATGTGGAGGGCTATAGTGTTTCATTCGTTCTCGTTTGTGGAGACTGTCTTCTTTTTTTTTTTTTTTTTTTGTCAGAAAATCCATCTTTACATGAAATCTCCTTTTTCTCTGAATGTTTGGAGTAAAACGCAGCAGGCCTCAAGGGTTATAAGTGGGCTTAGGAGTGTAGACCACAAGGCCAAAAGACACTGCTATCCCTCTTGTAATTAGTGTGAGTGAGACCTCAGTTTGAGGTTGGTATTGTAGAAGAGAGTAAAAGATCTTGGGGGGGTTTCCCTGCCTTCAGGAAATTTTATTTTTACTTTTCAATTTGGAGCTTCTGTGCCTTCCGGCCCATCCTTGAAGTGCTTCTTCTGGCTCTCAGCAGTATAACGCCAAGATCCCAAACCTGGACATTAATTGCCAGGAATACTCTATACCAGTGATGGTGAACCTTGGCACTCCAGATGTTTTGGAACTGCAATTCCCAGGATACTCATCTACACTGCAGAGTGCATGAGCATCATGGGAAATGTAGTTCCAAAACATCTGGGGTGCCAAGGTTCGCCATCACTGCTCTATACTCTGCAAGCCACCAAGTCAGTGTTGCGCCAAATGTAGATATTTACTGTGAGTTTACTGTTCTCAGCTTCTTGTTTAAGAATCTGCATGATGCTTCTTTGTAGCCACTTTAAATTAAGTAATTGCAGGTCATTGTGTGGTTTTGTGCAAACCGTTACAGTAATTCAGCTGCAAAAAATACAAATGCATGAATTAAGATCCTGGTATATTTTGTCTCTTATTTTTAGGAGGTGCGAAGACGTCACCGTTATCTCTGCCATCTACCTCTTACCTGTGAATTCAGTATTTGCGAGATGGCACTTGGACCACCTGCTGTTTCAGAGCAAACTTTGGCTTACTTTGCTGGTGAGTAGAAAACTGTTTCTCTCAAGCACCCTTTTCTCCTCCCATGCTTGTCTCCAGGATTTCTCCAGAGCTTCTCCCATCCTCTATAACTCACTACCTCAACCTGTCTAGCTAACCCCTACTCTTGCTACCTTCAGGCGATCCCTGAAAACTCATCTATGAAACGCCTCCACTTCATCTGCTCATTGCTCAGTTACAACCTTCTGTACCACCTGCTCCACCCTATTAGATTATAAAATTTTCTGAGCAGGGCCCTCTTAATCCTCTTGTATTTTTATTGTATTAGAACTGTACTGTCTCCCTTTTTATATCTTAAAGCGCTGTGTAAACCGCTGGCGTTGTATAAATCCTGAATAATAATAATATTCTATGGGAAATGAAAATAACATGTCATGCTTTTTAGCTTACCTAAACAGAGCAAACAACTGGGCACTTGTATTGCCCATTTGCCAATGCAAGATTTGTTTCAGTTAGTATGGTGTTAATTCACAAAGAACAGTGATCTATAGCTAAAAAAAAAGTCAGAGTGTGTGTGTGTGTATGTGTGTGTGTATGTGTGTGTGTATGTGTGTGTGTATGTGTGTGTGTATGTGTGTGTGTATGTGTGTATGTGTGTGTGTGTGTGTGTGTGTGTGTGTATGTGTGTGTGTGTGTGTGTATGTATGTATGTATGTATGTATATATATATATATATATATATATTAATTTATATTTTTGTGGTCAGGCTTTGGAGCTGTCATCCTCCTTGATATCGCTACCAAGGGCCAGATGTGGAGCAAGTATGCAACCGGTAAACTCTGAATTGCTACCCTGCATGCTTGCTCCAGGTCATTGCTATAACAGGTAGTTCAAGCCCAGTTTTAGAAAATGATACAAAGAATATTCAATCCCATCAACTTGTCCTTAGAAGTTCACTCTAAAATAATAGTAGAGATGTTTTTATTAGTAAAACAAGTTTTGTATGTAGATAGTCAAAAGGCATAACTTTTGAGATTTTTGTGCTAAAAGCAAGTGGACTAAAGAAATTAGACCATTAATTTAGTCCATCTACATAGGTTTTCACATCTGCAGGTATATATTCAAAGAATGAATCGTGGAAGTTGCAACCATGGTATAGGATTGGGACATACCGCTTGTAAATAGATTTTAAGCGTTTGATCATTTAAACCATGTCTGTAGTTGATGACCGTTAGTCTGTGGAGAAAACTTATTTCCTCCTCTGTCAGAGACCTATAGCTGTTGCTATATTCTTAGCTGCATTCTTCTAAGGGGCAGCTCATCTGGGAAGCAAATTTGAACAGGTCGGTGTGGTCTGACCATAATCATTATATTGTGCTAGGTACACCCTTTTAGACCCAATATTGGAAGAGTACATAGAACCCCAATTAATGTGTCCTTTAGTCTTCTAATTGGTGATGCAGAAAGGTCATAAGTTTAATCTGTGTTTAAATCCCTTCTCTAGTACCCTCTGGATCAGCACCAAATGTTTTTGGATGGAAGTCTACTTCAGTATATAAAGCAAAAAAAGTCTAGCATGCTCAACATAATCTCTGTAAAAATGCTTTAACATTTCTCCTTTTAGATGAAGTAGAGAAGAGAAAAAGGCAGCGTCAGAGAAAGGCACGTGATGAACGTCGCAGAGAGAAAAGAATTGAGATTGAAGAAAACCAGAAGCAGGGAAAATGTAAGCGCCCCACACAGACTTTTGTCAGAACTAGTCTGTTTCCTAGTCTACGCTACTCCATAAACCACTCTGCAATATTTTCATACTACATTGCTGATCAGAACATTCTTTTTATCGTGCTGTAAAAACTACCAGTCTTATGTACAGGGGTAACTTAATGGTGATCTTGTGTTCATTTTTGTTTTTTCTTGCACAGATCCTGAAATGCATATTGCCCTGGAAAACTTGCAACAGTTTCCTGCCGTGAGTTCCTCTGCTGAGTTCACATTCCCTGGTTCATTTTCTGCACTGTCCACTGCAGATTCACAAAGCTCTATGTCGCTCTCACCTCTAAGCTGCAGCCCAGCTTCACAGAGTGGTGAGTATTTATTTGTTAACCTTAAGACAAGTGATTGTTTTTGACCTGAAAATGTTAAATTACTTCTTGGTTAATGCATTTGTTTTTGTAGGGCATATGTTTTGCCAAGGTGCTGAAAGTCCCATTGATCCTCCTGTAATCCCAGAGGACAGTGCCCAGTGTCCTTCTTTTGCTCAGGTAAGTCATAGAAAGCTTTCATTTCTTGGACTAGAAAATATTAAACATTTTGAAGGCTTTTTTCTCAGGTCATTTAAAGTACAGGAATATTTTTTTAATCGTGTACGCAAAGTTTTTATATGGGCTTCTTCGCTGCAAGGTTCTTTATGTAGTCAAAATAAAGATTAATACCCTGGTTACCATTTGTCTTGGAAATTCCATGTCCAGTTAGTTCTCTTAGTTGGCAGTTGATTAACCACTTCAATACCGGCACTTATACACCTTCCTGCCCAGATGAATTTTGAGCTTTCAGCGCTGTCGCACTTTGAATGACAATTGCGCGGTCGTGCTACACTGTACTCAAACTAAATTTTTATCATTTTGTTTCCACAAATAGAGCTTTCTTTTGGTGGTATTTGATCACCTCTGGGATTTTTATTTTCTGCTAAACCGTTACAAAACTTTGTAAATAAGTACGTTTTGTCCTTCACTGATGGGCACTGACGGGGCATCAATGAAGTGGCACTGATATGCAACACAGACACTGATAGGGAAATTACCTCCTTTTTAGATATCACAGAAACAAGTGCCCCCATTACAAGATTTCCCCTCTATTTTCTTATGGTACCAATTCAAAATTTTCATCTCGATAATGGTGGACATGGACAAATGGAGAGAGTTAATCTCCCCAGTGAGGACACAGACGGCCAATAAAAAAAACACTCCATCCAAAACTAATAACTTCTGCCTTTAATGCAGTTTAAAGTTGAAGTACTGTTTTAATTTTTCTCTAATGTATATTAAGCTGTCATTTTTTTTTTTTTTTAACTGTACTAATTGATTGTAGATGCTAAGGGTTGGAAAAGCAAAAGCAGAATCGTGGCCCAAAGCTGCAATAAAGAAAGGTCAGCATGTCTACTCCAACAACCAACCCCCCCGCAATTATTTTAAACAAGCATCTTACTCATTTTGTCCTTCATATTTAGAAAGTCCAGCAGTGAACACAGGACCTGCAGACAGTGATGGGGAGAGTGACTGCTCTGAGAGAGTCCCAGTACCAAGCTTCCAGAATTCCTTTAGTGAGGCCATGGAAGCAGCCTTTCTGAAGCTGGACTCTGCGCTTCCTACTCCTCCTCTGTCAAGTAAGGGAGTGCTTCTGAAAATAGTTAAGTAGTTCTGCTTCAAGATCCTTGTCTTTTAATGTGTTTTTTTGTTTTGTTTTTTCAGTTGAGAAAGGAGGGAAGAGAAAAAAGAAGCAAAAAAAACTTCTGTTTAGTACCTCTATGGTTCACACAAAATAGAGCACATTTGATCTGATCTTCATCTTCCCATCTTCTCTACACTCATTGCTTGGTATCACTATCTGCAGTATTTGATTTTTTTTTTTTTTTTCTTCTTCATTTGCCACTGGTTAGATGGGTGTGTGAGCCATAATTTGCTTACACAATGCTAATTTAAGGCTCCAGGGTTGTAGGGCAGAATATGGTGCTGGATGCAGTGTATAACTCTAGAGTAGCGTGTGTTGCTGTGGAGCAATTGAATACGAGCAAGTTGCAATGCTTAGCAGACCTGAAGGGCTTCTTGCCATTGTAAAGTTATATGAAATGAATGGCTGTAGGCCTATGTATTAAATGGAGGCCCATGTTCTGTAGTAAGCTTTTTCTTTGAAGACAGGCATCATTACTCTGGTTGTGGCTATCATGTCGAAGGAGTTTATTTTATTTTTTTCTCAAATTGTAGATTTAAACAATAAATTTCTTGTAAATTAAAAGTCTGGTTTTGTTCATTTTTCATTTCTGTACTGTGGGGTCTTGTACTGCAAGAACAGTTCAAAGCTAAGGTCAGCTCCATAAACCTAGGTTCAATTTAAAGCAGTACTCAAAATGCAGTTAAACATATCTGATTTACCTACAAAATATTCTCTCTCATGACACCACAATCCTTTAATTGTAGCTCACATCAGCTCCTTCAATAAACATGAATACAATAGTGAGATCTTCCTGTTGACTGCCAGTTACTGCCCACTAAGGCTACCAGTGCTTAAAAACCTGTGGATTACAGGATTGTGCAATATTTTCTTGTATGACTACATGTCAGGTAGTTATATAAGCGATCAATACCAATCCAACAAGCGTGTGTGTGTGTGTGTGTGTGTGTGTATATGTGTGTATATATATATATATATATATTGGTTTGTGCAAAAGTTATAGCATATACAAAATAGGAAATAGATTTATGGCATTTTTTATTACTAGTAATGGTGGTGACCTGCGGATTTTTATTTTTTGTCGGTGGTTAGTCATTTTATTTAGATTTTTTTTTTTTTTTTTACAGGTACAGAATAACAGACACACTGTCACAGAATAAAAAAAAAAATGGAGAACTTTAAACAAAATAGTAACGAAAGAAAAAAAAAAATACAGCACTATGCCCACAAGTTACCATTAAAGTGTAACTCCACTTTTGTCGAGGGGGAAAAAAAAAAAAAAACATTCCACTCAGGGTGATCCATGTACATTGCAAGGAGTATAACAAACTTTGCTGCAGATTCCTACCTGTTCTGAAGAAATCCATGTGTTTTGCCTCTGCCTCTGTTCCGAGTGTGTCTAATGGGAGTGGTTTCATAATTAACTGTCAAGTGTGATAGCATCAGGGCACTAATGAGGAAATCTGCTGGGCCTGCATCCCTTTAGATGGGTTCCTATTGAAAGTATCTCTCCAAAAATTACATTTTTGATGCAGGGGATGCCTGAAATCTGACTTGCATCTAAGGTAGACTTCTGGGAAAATTTGGTGAGCCAATCACACAAGCAGGAAATTATATTTCTGGGGAGTGGTCAGAAAACCGAACAACCCCAGGTAGCCATATGGTAATCTCAGAAAATTAAAATTTTTAATATTCAATTATAATTCGATTATTGTCTCAATTATATGTGCTATATTTTTTTTCTTTGCTATTTTTTTTTTCCCCCCTCACAAAAGTGTAGTTACCCTTTTAAATACATATATCAGTGTAAAACATGTACCCCTCAAACATACTTGGCAGAATGAATAAATATCACACAAGTAACAATGAGCAACTTTCTCAACAAAAAGCGTTAGATTGGCCCATCGCATCTATCCAACTAGACCAGTGATAGCGAACTCCAGATGTTTTGGAGCTACCCATGATGCTCACGCACTCTGCAGTGTAGTCATCTGGGGTGCCAAGGTTTGCCATCACTGAACTAGACCACATTGCAGCAAACTTATGTAGAGCATTTATGAGAGGTACGTATGTTTCTCAAAAATATATTTATTAACTTCGGATTTCCACTCATCTACTGATGGCAGCGTAGAGGATACCCATCGTGAACCAATCCGTTTTCCCCAGTTGTCTTCCAGGACAGCCCTTGAGAGATGGAGTCCCTCCCATCGTCACAGGAAACACATTGCCAATCAGTTCAAAAGGCAGACCTACAGGTCCCTGGTCAGTCATTTGTGTTTCCTCTGTCGGAGGAACATGTTGCCAGGAACCAGGAGGACTATATCTCTCAGGGGCTGCCTGAAGAGGGTGAACCTGTGCTGGGGGACTGGGTCCTGTCCGGCAGGTTCTCTGCTAGTCCATTTTTTTTTTTTTTTTTTTTTAGGGCTCGGGTACCGTCCCGCATTGTAGGAGCAGACCCGCTCCCTTCCTCTCTCCAGTGCCGAGGTGGTCAGCGTCAGGATGATGCTAGTTCCCCCTGAGAGCAGTGCGGCAGCCTGTGTCCTCCTCTGCGCTGATAGCGGTGGGGGTCGGTGACGCTGTCGCGTAATTTCCGGCGGAACTGCGTCATCCCTGTGTTCCGCGACTTCCGGGTCTCTGAAGGCACAGGGAGGAAGAGGAAAGCCCATGCTGTGCCTGTACGATCCCGCCAGCGTCCAGCTGCACCGGACTAGCGGCGGGATCCGGATCTCAAGGGGGACCATGGAGGCTAATCCCCAGGACGCTCCGGGGGAGGCAGGCACCAGTCAAAACCAGGTAGGCTGCTGGGCATGTCATTACGCTGGTGGTTGGTGGTAGTGCTAAGGCTGAGACTTGTAGTACACCAGGGCGGTGTTCACTTAACAGGTCGGGTGATTGTGTGCGGTGGTGGTACAGCACAGGTGTTCCCTAGCGTATTAAGTCTAATTACTAAGGATGCCCTCTTTCTTGTTGGCTCCTTTAACCACTTGCAGACCGGACCAATTTGCTGGTCAAAGACCAGACCCCTTTTTGCGATTCGGCACTGCGTCGCTTTAATTGACAATTGCGCGGTCGTGCGACGTGGCTCCCAAACAAAATTGACGTCCTTTTTTTTCCCACAAATGGAGCTTTCTTTTGGTGGTATTTGATCACCCCTGCGGTTTTTATTTTTTGCGCTATAACCAAAAATAGAGCGACAATTTTGAAAAAAACGCATTATTTTTTACTTTTTGTTATAATACATATCCCCCAAAAATATATAAAAAAACATTTTTTTCCCTCAGTTTAGGTTGATACGTATTCTTCTACATATTTTTGGTAAAAAAAATCGCAATAAGCGATTATTGATTGGTTTGCGCAAAAGTTATAGCGTTTACAAAATAGGGATAGTTTTATAGCATTTTTATTAATAATTTTTTATTATTTTTTTTTTTTTTACTAGTAATGGCGGCGATCAGCGATTTTTATTGTGACTGCGACATTGTGGGGGACCCATCGGATATTTCTGACAAATTTTTTGGGACCATTGTCATTTATACAGTAATCACTGCTATATAAATGCAGTGATTCCTGTGTAAATGGCAGTGAAAGGGTTAACCAGTGGGTGGCAGTGTAGGGGTTAAGTGTTCCTAGAGGTGTGTTACTAACTGTGGGGGGGTTGGGCTTTCATTTAGTGAACACTGATCTCTGCTCCAATCACATGGAGCAGAGATCAGCGTCACTAGTTGCTAGGCAGAATGGAGAAATGTTGTTTACACAGCATTTCCTCCATTCGGCCGCTCCGTGAGACGATCGCGGGGATGCCCGCGGCGATCGAGTCCGCGGGTCCCGCGACCGGACTCACGGGGGTCCCGACCAGTGCGGCGGCGCGCTTCCGATGGCAGGGCGGCATTGAATATTGGACGTACCTGTACGCCAATATGCCTGCCCGTGCCATTCTGTCGACGTACATCGTCGTGCGCTGGTCGGTAAGTGGTTAAAGAGGAAATGGCTTCAACTTTTAAATCCCTTTGTGATTTGATTACGGGCGTAGGTACAGCTGTTTTCACCACTAAGGCAACCACAATCTCCTCACCATGCCTTACGACGCCTAGTTCCGGGGAGCCCCGTATAGTCAGGGAGCATAGCCCCGCGTTAGTCCTGGATCCTCTGACGTTGATTCGGATCAGGATGAGGATCAGGCTGTAGCTAAAAAGGCGCAAAGTATAAGCTTTCTCTTGAGGAGGTAGAGGAGCTTTTGAGCGCCATTTATGATACGCTGGAAATTGATAAAAAAGAGACTCAATTATCCAGGCATGATTTAATGTATGAGGCTCTGGGGAAGAGGAAGGTGAAAGTTTTTCCCCATACATAAAGTACTTTGTGATCTGGTCCTTAAGGAGTGGTCTGAACCAGACAAAAAAGTCGTCTTTCCCAATTCCTTAAAAAGAAGATTCCCTTTTGACGAGAGCTCAGAGGCGGTCTGGAATAAAAATCCAAAACTAGACGCACCTCTTTCCAAGGTCTCAAAGCAATCTGACTTAGCCTTCGTAGACATGGGTCACCTAAAGGATCCAATGGATAGAAGGACGGATGTGGTCCTAAAGAGGGCCTGGGATGCCTCCATGGCCGGGTTAAAACCGGCTCTAGCCACATCTTGTGGGGCTAGAAATTTGGAGTTCTGGCTATCACAGCTGCAAGCGCATCTAAAAGCAGGCACTCCTAGGGCTGAGCTATTAAAGACATTTCCTATGCTCTTTAAGGCCACGCGTTTTATCTATGATGCCTCCACTGATTCAGTGACATTTACGGCTAAAACAGCCGCACTTTCAGTGGCAGCTAGAAGAGCGGTATGGAACAAGACATGGGGTGGTGACACGGCGTCCAAATCTCGCTTGTGTAGTGTCCCTTTTACAGGGGATTTGGTCTTTGGCCCTGAATTAGATACCGCCTTAGAAAGGACGGCAGACAGGAAGAAGACTTTTTCCCTAATCGTCTTTCAGGACAGCCACTATGAGAGATAGACTCCTCCTCTTCCTCTGGAAACACTGCGCCAGCCCATAAATTCTTACTTCCCCTGCCGGACCTCAGTTATTCCTCCGACGGGGAGACACTGTGCAAGGAACCAGGCCGATCAGTCGGGGAGGCTGTGGCCGTTTTGTCAAGCAACCGGTTGAAAGAAGCAGGGGCTTCGTTTGAAGAAAGTTGGGTTCAAACCGTTTGAAACCAACGTCCGCGGGTCGAACGGTTTACTTACCTCACCAGGTACTGCCACCCCTTCCGAGTCGAGCGCGGCTTCAGGTCGTGGGGGACTCCTATCGCGTCTACAGGGACGCAGCTGGCAAGCCGTTCTGAAGATTTCCCTGTACAAGGGTACAGTCCGCCTCTTTTTTTTTAACCGAGCAGGCCGAACGACGGGCGACGTCGTATCCGGCGGAAACGAAGGCTTGACCTCGAATACGATCGACTTCCGGTTCCGGGTCGTGGAGCTGATAGGAGGGCCGGGCACAAGCTGGAGATGAGTTCAGAACGCGCACAGGCAGCGTGGAACTCTGTAGTAAGCAGCCACCTGCAGTCATGTCGGAAGCTGAGGCTCAAACGATAGACTCTATCTCCAGCATTCCTAAGGTAAGAGCACCCTGGGGAGGGGTACTCTCTATCTAGGATCCCCCCACCCCAATGTATGGTTCTATCATGGGTGGGGGGGCAGACCCCCTGGGTGGCCAGGGGGGAGGGGAGGCTCAGATCCCTTCGTTTAAAAAAGGGTCTAGTGCACTCCCAGGGTTGTATCCCGAGCTTTTGATTGACTTTGTCTTTTTCTGTTTTCCTTTTTTTTTTTAGAAAGCTACCGAAAAAACTAGGTCTACGCATAGCTCTAAAAAGAAGTGTGCCTCCTGTAGGGACATTTTAGGGGAATCTTGGACCAAAGTGTTGTGCAAAGGCTGTATCGACTCCCTCGTTAGGGAAAGGGAATCTGAACAGGAGTCAGGACTAGCAGCTTCGGTCAAAGAGCTCTCGTCCACCTTCTCTTCTTTTAGGTCCCTTTTTGAAAAATTTCAGCTTCCCACGGGTCCATCTCCCCAGGATACAACCCCACCTCTAGCACAGAGTTCTGTTCCGGTCCAACCTGCTAGTACAGGGGGGACAGAGGTTGCAGGCCCTTCAGGGACAGGTAGGGAACTTCCAGACAGTTCCTCTTCCGATTCCCAGGAGGGTTCCGAGGGGGAGGACCAGGATGGGTCCAGGAAAGCCTCCAGATATAAATTATCCCTTGATGAGGTAGAGGACCTCTTAAAGGCAATTTATGCAACTCTCGGTATCCAGACGGATAAAAAGCCCCTAACCCTGCATGACCAAATGTATTCAGGTTCGGGGGAGCCAAAAAGAAGGGTGTTTCCAGTGCACAAAGTTTTAATGGAAACAGTTAAAAAAGAGTGGCAGGATCCGGAGAGAAAACCCTTTTTATCTAGATCCCTCAAAAGAAGGTTCCCATTTTCAGAGGACCCGGCGTGCCTTTGGAATAAAAATCCCAAATTGGATGCCGCTTTCTCCCAGGTCTCCAGACACACAGATTTGGCGTTTGAAGACATGGGGGCCTTGGCAGATGTCATGGACAAAAGGATTGACTCTCTGCTTAAAAAAACGTGGGACTCGGCTATCGGCAATCTTAAGCCTGAAATGGCAGTTACAGTTGTGGCTCGCAATTTAGAGCACTGGCTCTCACAGATCCAACAACATATTGAGGCAGGCACAGATAAGGAAACCATTCTGTCATCCTTCCCTACTATGCTGCGAGGGATCACTTACATAGCAGATACCTCTGCTGAGTCCGTCCGCATGTCGGGCAGAACGGCGGCTCTAGCCAATTCGGCCAGAAGGGCCCTCTGGTTAAAAACATGGCCATGGGATAATGCCTCCAAGATAAAGCTATGTGGGATACCCCTCACGGGGGACCTCCTTTTTGGCCCAGGGCTAGAGACGGTTCTAGACCGGACAGCGGACAGGAAAAAGTCCTTTCCTCTCAAACGGAAAACCCCCGTACCAACAAAAAAGGGGTTTCGTCCGCAGGGGCGTAGGGAAACCTCTAAACCAGAGGGGAAAAAGAAAACCTGGCCCCAAAAAGGCAGGGGCAGAGGAGGGGCGATTTTTCGCCCTCCTATCCAGCCCCGTAAAACCCAGTGACATTCCAGCTACAGTGGGAGGAAGACTGGGGGCCTTTCTTCCACAGTGGGAGACAATATCCCCCAATCAATTTATTTTAGGGGTAATAAGAAGGGGGTACCTCTTGGAATTCCTAAGACCACCCCCTCAAAGGCTCCTTGTCACGCATCTACCCAGGTGCATGCTAAAGGCCGAGGCCTTGCTAGAAGCTCTGAGGGAATTGGAGAATCAGGATGTTATTCTTAGGGTCCCAAAAGCAGAAGAGGGAAGGGGGTTTTATTCTCACATCTTCATAGTGAAAAAACCCTCAGGGAAGTTCAGGTTCATTCTGAACTTAAAGCCCCTGAACGCTTCAGTGACATACAAAAGATTCCGCATGGAATCGATCTTTTCAGTAAAGGCGCTTCTGCCCCACAACTGTTTCATGGTATCTCTGGACCTAAAGGACGCGTATTTACACATCCCTATAGCGGAAGCCTCGCAGAGGTTTCTACGCCTTGCCATAGATCTGGGCGGAGAAACAGTACACTTTCAGTTTCAGGCCCTGCCATTCGGGCTATCCTCTGCACCCCGCATTTTTACCAAAGTCCTGGCAGAAGCCATGGCCTTTCTCCGGCTCCAGGGGATGTGTATAATTGCCTACCTGGACGACCTGCTTTTATTTGCAGCATCCCCAACACAGTTGATCAAGGATCTCGATCTAACCAAAGGGGTCCTTACAAACCTGGGGTGGCTTCTGAACTTGGAAAAGTCCAGCCTGATCCCCTCACAACAGATCTCCTATCTAGGTTTCCTGTTGGACTCAACACTGTTGAGAGTTTTTTTACCAAGAGAAAAAGGTACAAAAACTGGACAGTGCGGTGGCCTCTCTTCAGAGCAACCAGCTGGTTTCCATAAGGGTTCTGATGTCAGTACTGGGTCTCCTTACATCCACCCTTCCAGCAGTGCAGTGGGCAGGGCTACACTTTCGTCCCCTACAGACCTTCATCCTAGGGGTGTGGGACCACAGTCAGGAGGCCCTAGACACCCTAGTACATATTCCACACCAGGTAAAGAGATCCCTCTGGTGGTGGAGGAAAGTGACAAATCTGTCGCAAGGTCGTCTGTGGCTCATCCCGATTTCTCGGGTAGTAACCACAGATGCAAGTGGAAAAGGTTGGGGGGCACATTTGGGTTCCCTTCTAGCCCAGGGCACTTGGGAGGACGGCGAGTTGACTCGATCGTCCAACTGGAAAGAATTAAGGGCAGTGGGACTAGCCCTCAAATTCTTCAAAAAAGAGCTCCGGGGTCACCACATTCAGGTGCGGTCGGACAACTCTTCCGTAGTGGCCTATTTGAACAAACAGGGTGGCACGAGAAGCGGAGCCCTGTTGTCTTTAGCGACAGAGATCCTGTCCTGGGCCGAAACCTACACCCTTTCGCTCTCAGCAGTTTTCCTGAGAGGAGAGAAAAACGTGGTAGCAGACTTTCTCAGCCGAAAGAGGCTGAGGGAGGGCGATTGGGTTCTCAACCAGGAGGTCTTCAATCTCATAGTAAAGAGATGGGGGTCTCCAGAGGTGGACCTGTTCGCGTCCAAAAACAATGCAAAAACCCCCTGTTTTTTCTCCCTAAAAAGGGGAGAGGGAGCTCTAGGGGTGGACGCTTTGAGCCAGAATTGGCATTTCAGAACTTGCTATGCCTTCCCACCTCCAGTGTTGTTGCCAGCAGTTCTGAGAAAGTTTCAGATGGAAAGCACTTCTCTGATTCTGGTGGCTCCACATTGGCCCAAGAGAGCATGGTTCTCAGTGCTAAAGCAGTTGGCGGTAGAACCTCCCCTGCTCTTGCCCCCTCGGGACGATCTCCTCTCTCAGGGGCCAGTCCTATGCCCACAGGTACGCCAGTGGAAGTTAGCGGCCTGGCTACTGAGGAGGGTTTATTAAAGTCTAAAGGATTCTCAGAGAGACTAGTTTCTACCCTCCTGGACAGTAGGAAGAAGGAAACTCGCCAGATCTATGAAAGGGTCTGGTTGCGTTTCAACAAATGGTGCGCAGAGATCTCTTTCCCAGTACGGAGCTCCTCCGCAGTGTTGGAATTTTTACAATGTGGGGCAGATAAGGGCTTATCCATTAGTACCCTTAGGGGTCAAGTATCAGCCCTCAGTGTTTATTTGGAAGATCATTTGGCTGCCAACCCATGGGTAGTCAGGTTCTTTAGGGCCCTGTCCAGACAGAGACCGGTCCAGGGTCTGTCCTTTCCCAGATGGGATTTATCTTTAGTTTTGCAGAGCTTAACTGGACCCCCCTTTGAGCCTTTAAAGGAGTGTTTTCTGAGAGAGCTTACTCTGAAGACAGTGTTCCTGGTAGCAGTAACAACTGCCAGGAGGGTCAGTGAGATGGAGGCCTTATCAGTCAGGGCTCCCTTTTGCATTATCTTTCCGGATCGGATAGTTTTAAAGACCGATCCAGCCTTTTTGCCGAAAGTGGCATCCAGCTTTCATAGAAACCAGGAAATAGTTTTGCCCTCTTTTTGTCCCAATCCCTCCGGTGAGAAGGAACTAAAATTTCATTATTTAGATGTTAGGAGATGTATCCTACACTATCTGGAACTGACAGACATTCAGAAGGTCAGATTCCTTATTTGTTTTGTTTTCCGGGGCCAGGAAAGGTTGTAAAGCGTCCCGGCGCACTATTGCTAGGTGGCTCAGAGTAGCCATCGAGCAGGCTTATGCAGTGGCAGGGAAAGAAATCCCAGTGGGTATTAAAGCACACTCCACTAGAGCTATGGCAGCCTCCCAGGCAGAAAAAGCGGGAGCAACGCCAGAGCAGATTTGCAGAGCAGCAACATGGTCCAGCTATTCCACTTTCGTAAAACACTACAGAGTGGATCTGGTGGCGGCAGGTGAGCAGACCTTTGGGCGAAAGGTTTTGCAAGCTGTAGTCCCACCCTAACTGGTAAGTGCTCGCTTATCCTCTCATAGTGGCTGTCCTGAAAGACGATTAGGGAAAATTAGAGTTACGCTTACCGGTAACGTCTTTTCCAGTAGTCTTTCAGGACAGCCCTAGTTCCCACCCGAAAATTGGGGGGAGTCTTACAAAAGACCAGAGCGCAGCAAGATAATGGTATTTGATAAATATGTTATTAATGTGTTCTTGTGTCTCCCCAGCTGGCCGGAGGTATTCTCGATATAAACTGAGGTCCGGCAGGGGAAGTAAGAATTTATGGGCTGGCGCAGTGTTTCCAGAGGAAGAGGAGGAGTCTATCTCTCATAGTGGCTGTCCTGAAAGACTACTGGAAAAGACGTTACCGGTAAGCGTAACTCTAATTTTTTTCCCATCAAAAAAGATTTTAAGAAAAAATTTTCGTCCCTTTAAGGAACCCGCCAAAAGGGAGGAGTTCAAGCCTAAAAAGCACTGGACAGGTCAAAAAGGGAAGGGAAAAGGGGGCTTACTTTTTAGCCGCCCCAGTGACATCGGGCTCCCTGTGGGGGGAAGGTTATCGAGCTTTCTTCCACAATGGGAGAAGATAACCTCAAACAAGTTTGTTTTAAACATAATAGAGGGTATGCGCTAGAGTTTCACAGCTGCCCAACCTCAAAATTTCTTGTAACAAAGCTCCTGAGCCATTCAGAGAAGGCCAGGGCTTTACCTTTGTTGTTAGGGGAAATGGTGGATCAAGAGGTATTGACACCAGTCCCCATTCAGGAGCAGGGGGACGGTTTTTACTCTCATATATTTGTGGTAAAAAAAAGCCGTCCGGGAAGTTCAGAGTGATTATGAACCTCCGCCCTCTGAATCTCTCCATCCGGTACAAGAAGTTTCAGATGGAGTCGATCTATTCAATAAAGAATCTCCTCCAGAAGGGGGTATTTATGGCTACCCTGGATTTAAGGGACGCCTATCTGCATATACCTATAAGGAAGGAATGCCAGAAATTTCTTTGCATGGCTATTCAGATAGATGCAAAGATTTATCATTTTCAGTGCAGAGCTCTTCCATTCGGACTGTCAGCCTCTCCGAGAATCTTTACCAAAGCACTAGTTCCGTTAAGGCTTCAGTCGGTCTCGATCATTCCATATCTAGACGACTTACTGCTGACGGCCCACTCTGAGAAAAAGCTCTCTCAGGACTTACAGTTAACACAGATCAGTCTAGGACAGCTGGGATGGATTATCAATCAGGAAAAATCCAAGACTGTTCCTACTCAGGAGATCCTATACCTAGACTACAAAGTCAGCTCAGTGGAGCAAACGATAGTACTACTGGAGGAAAAGATTTTGAACCTGTGGCGCAGAATCTCTTTTCTCCAAACCTCTTCCAAGTGCACAGTAAGAGATCATGTCAGTGCTAGGCCTCATGACGGCAGCCATTCCAGCTGTGCAATGGGCCAGGTTCCATCAACTAGACCTCCAGGGTTTCTTGCTAGATCACTTGAAGGGCAAGGATTTGGAGGAAGAGGTATCAATTCCCAGAAGAGTAAAGCAGTCCCTCTGGTGGTGGAAGGACGCAGGGAACCTAAACAAGGGGGTTCTCTGGGTCTTGCCCATCACCTCTACTCTGACCACAGATGCGAGCAGTTGGGGTTGGGGAGCTCAACTCAGACTGGGCCCAGGGCCGGTGGACTCAGGAGGAGAGGCTTCTCTCCTCCAATTGGAAGGAGTTGGCAGCAATCCTCAGGGATATGCTGGCCTTCCAGACCTTGCTACAGGGTCATCATCTACAGGTCCGCTCAGACAATATGACAGCTGTAGCATATCTAAACAAACAAGGAGGTACCACAAGTCCTCGTTTTAATATCAGTGGGCAGAGTCCAATCTAAAATCCATTTCTGCGATTCATTTGAAGGGGGAGATGAACTGCACTGCGGACTTCTTGAGTCGACAACAAGTTTCGAATCAAGAATGGTCGCTACATCCAGAAGTTTTCAATCTGATAGTAACTCACTGGGGAAGGCCAGTAGTGGATCTTTTTGTAAACAGGTCGAATGCAAAAGTCCCAAATTTTTGCTCTCTATGCCCAAGGGATCGCCCCTTGGCAGTAGAGGCTTTACAAACTCCATGGTCTTTCAGCCTGGCATATGCGTTTCTGCCTCTCCACCTTATCCCAAGGGTTCTAGCAAAGTTCCTTGCGGAGGAGACTTGCTTAATCCTTGTGGCACCATATTGGCCCAAAAGGCCATGGTTTACAACGCTGCTACAGCTGTCGGACCAGCCTCCACTGAGACTTCTCTGCAGACGAGATCTCCTGTCGCAGGGACCTCTTTTTCACCCTCAGGTAACCTTGTTGAGCCTCTCGGCGTGGTTACTGAGGAGGAAATCTTGAGAAGTAAGGGTCTGACGGATAGGGTGATTCTCTCTGTTACAGAGTAGAAAACCAACTACCAGGGCTATATATAGGAAAGTCTGGAGAAAATTCAATAGTTGGTTGGACAACTGTGGGAGGAAGGGCATGCACACAGCTGATATCCTTCAGTTCTTACAAGAGGGGGTAGACAAGGGGTTAACCCCTAGTACTATCAAGGTTCAGATAGCTGCCTTAAGCGTGTACTTAGAAAGAAGTTTGCAGGAAGATACTTTCATTTCTAGATTTTGTAAAGCAATCTCTAGACGTAAATCAGTCAGAATCAACCAAACTCCTTCCTGGGATTTAGCTGTCGTTCTGAAAGCTTTCTTAGGATCTCCTTTCGAACCTATATCAGAGTCCTCTCTAAGATTAGTCACGTTCAAGACAGTCCTGTTGGTAGCAATCACTTCAGCCCGTAGGGTTAGTGAGATGCAAGCTTTTTCTATAAGAGAACCGTTCCTACAGATCTTGGAAGATAGAGTGATTCTAAAGACAGACCCTTTTAGAATATTTTAGAATACCTTAAAGTAACAAGTCCGTTTAGAATCTCAGATTCCCTCTTCGTCCTTTTTTCATGTCAACGCAAAGGACAGAAGGCCTCAAAAGCCACCATAGCTAGGTGGATCAGGTTAGCTATAGAAGAGGGTTATAGAGCAATGAACAAAGACCCTCCTGGGGGTGTTAGGGCCCATTCCACAAGGGCATTGGCGGCTTCCTGGGCAGAAAGGGCAGGTGCTACCCCGGAGCAAATTTGTAAGGCGGCCACGTGGTCAAGCTTTTCCACCTTTACAAAACATTATCGACTGGATCTAATGTCCAGTCCGGATCAGGCTTTTGGGAGGAAAGTCCTCCAGGCCGTGGTCCCACCCTAATCTGGTGAGTACTTGGGGATCCTCTCAAGGGCTGTCCTGGAAGACAACTGGGGAAAACTGGAGTTAGTACTCACCGGTAACTTCTTTTCCAGTGGTCTTCCAGGACAGCACGATCCCCACCCTTTATTTTATTTTTTTCATAAGTTTAATACAATAACGATATTGTTTGTTGTGGTTATGTTGTTGTTTCTTACAGTTCCATCCTTCGGTTCTTGGTAAATGACTGACCAGGGACCTGAAGGTCCGCCTTTTGAACTGATTGGCAATGTGTTTCCTGTGATGATGGGAGGGACTCCATCTCTCAAGGGCTGTCCTGGAAGACCACTGGAAAAGGAGTTACTGGTGAGTACTAAAACTCCAGTTTTCATGCAATAAAAAAAGGATCTTAAAACGGCAACAATTAACTTTGAGTTCAATGTATTGAAATCGACATGTCCAAGGATACATAAAATAGGGTCAAGGGTTAGGGAAATACCACATGAATAATTTAAAGTTGAGCTAAAACCACCCGCTAGTAACGCCTAAATGTTGGGCATCTCCACAGTAAATGTGCTGTGCCTTGAAAAATAGACCAACACAAAGTGGCACATAATTGTGAAGTGGAAGGAATATTATTTCCAATTTTTTTTTTTTTACAAATATATTTGTATTCAGCCCCCTTTAGTCTGATACCCCTAACTAAAATCTAGTGGAATCAATTGCCTTCAGAATTGGTAAATAGAGTCCAGCTATGCGTAATTTAATGTTAGTATAAATACAGCTCTTTGAAGCCCTCAAGTTTTTTTTTTTTTGAGAACCTTAGTGAAAAAACGGCATCATGAAGGCCAAGGAACACACCAGACAGGTCTGGGATAAAGTTGTGGAGCAGGTTATAATAAAAAAAAAAAAAAAATATCCCAAGCTTTGAACATCTCACGGAGCACTGTTCAATCGATTTTTCAAAAAGGGTAGGTTTGCAGTTGTTCATACTCTTTAGAAGACATGGCCGTCCACCTAAACTGACAGGCCGGGCAAGGAGCGAATTAATCAGAGAAGCTGCCAAGAGGCCCATGGTAACTCTGGAGGAGCTGCTGCGATCCACAGGGGGGAAAATCTGTCCACAGGAAAACTATTAAGCCCCGTACACACGAGTGGACTTTTCAACATCCAAAGTCCGACGGAATGATTCCGTCAGACTATTCGATCGTGTGTGGGCTGCAACGGACTTTTGATTCGCAAAAGTCTGACAGACTTTAGAAAATGGAACATGCTTCAAATTTTTCCGACGGAACTCTGCCGGACCCAGTTCCTACCGAAAAATTCGCTCGTGTGTATGCTATTCCGACTAAAACCGACGCTAGGGCAGCTATTGGCTACTGGCTATGAACTTCCTTATTCGAGTCCAGTCGTACGTCATCACGTTCGAATCCGTCGGAGTTTAGTGTGATTGTGTGTGGCCAAGTCCGCTCAGTCGAAAAGTCCATCAGAACTCTGTCGGAACTCCGGCAGAACTCCTTCGGAAGTCTGTCGGACATAAGTCCTCTCGTGTGTACGGGGCTTAAGTTGTATACACCACAGATCTGGTCTTTATGGAAGAATGGCAAGAAGAAAGCCATTGTTGAAATAAAGCCATAAGAAGTCCGTTTGCAATTTGCTAGAAGCCATGTGGGGGACACAACCAAAATTGAACTTTCTGGCCTAAAAGAAAAACGCTATGTGTGGCAGAAACATGATGGTGGCATCATGTTGTAGGGAAGCTGGATGGAGCCAAATACTGGGCAATCTTAGAAGAAAACCTGTTAGAGTCTGCAAAAGACTTGAGACTGGGGCAGAGGTTCACCCTCCAGCAGGATAATGATCCTAAACATACAACCAAAGCTAAAATGGAATGGTTGAGATCAAAGCATATTCATTTGTTAGAATGGCCCAATCAGTCCAGACCTAAATCCAATTGAAAATCTGACAAGACTTGAAAATTGCTGTTCAGACGCTCTCCATCCAATCTGACAGAACTTGAGCTGTTTTGCAAAGACGAATGTGCAAAAATGTCACTCTAAATGTGCAAAGCTGGTAGAGACATACCCAAAAGACTTGCAGCTGTAATTGCGGAGAATTTCAAGGGGGTATGAATACTTTTTCAAGGCACTGTATAAGATTACCATGTGGATGGCCACATCTAGCACTGCAAGGTCTGCCTGCATCTTATACAAAAATTCTGGTGTACGATACACTATACAAAACAAAGAGCTGTTTTACTCCGTGGGATGGAGAAAGTGAAATAATCTGATTATTCTGCAGCACCTCATCCCAACGCTCATCGGAGAGGGGACCCAGATCCTCCTCCCATCTATGCTTACATGGAAGTGGAAACTTAGAAGAAATTTTGACAACTGTGTGTATGCCAATGAGATGAACCCCTTAGTAGTCTCAGCCTGAGCAAGTATATCAAGCAAAGGCGATGAATGGGATCAAGTCCTGTGCACAACGTGTATAACGTAATTGTAAATATCTATAGAACCAATGCTGTTGCAAGTTAAACTCCAAATGCAATTGTTGAAAAGATTTTAAGGTTCCATCCCAGAGTGGGACATTAACAGGTCTCCGTTCCATTGCTCAGGACCATCATGCTGAGGAAAAAGGGGCGAGAGATGATGAATTTCTCTCAGGGGGACCAGGAAGAGGCTGGTGACTCCTCTTCCGAAGAGCCTAAAGGATCAGGTACACAAGAAAGGAAGTTGGTACAATCTCTCACTGAACTGGTCCGCTCCACATTTTTGCTGCCAGTAGCGGAGTCAGTCGATGAGCCCACTTCTGGTTTGGGTTCACTAAAGCCTCCCCAAACTGTTCATGCTTTTCCTATCCATTCATGGCTAAAAAATATGTATTCTATGTGGGAGCACCCAGATAAACCTTTTTTCCTCCAAAAAAGTTTTCAACACTTTATCCTATGGAGGAAGAGTTTAATAAGAAATGGGGGATTCCAGCAATTGACGCTGCTATATCCTCTGTGAACAAAAACCTGACTTGTCCTGTAGACAATGCTCAAATGCTGAAGGATCCAACAGATAAGAAGTTGGAATTACTTTTTTTAAAAATAGGATTTTTTGTACTCACCGTAAAATCCTTTTCTCTGTAATTCACTGACCGAAACAGCTCCTCTCTGTAACTAAATGGGTTGTATAGCCTGCCATTAGGAGAAACTAGGCAAAATTGTTACACAATACACAGAACTTTAATCCCGCCCCAGGGGGGCGGACCCCATGCTATCAACCCTCCTCCTGCAGATTCAGTATGTCAAAAAGCAGTATAACGTAGAAAAAAAAAAAGGAGGGGTGGGTGCTGTCGGTCGGTGAATTACAGAGAAAAGGATTTTACGGCGAGTACAAAAAATCCTATTTTCTCTTATATTCACCGACCAACACAGCTCCTCTCTGGCACTGCTTGGGGACGTCCCATTTAGTTACAAACGAGGGGTGGGGGAAAAAAAAAAACAGCATAAAAACTTCAACCACCATGGCAAGTGGGAACAAGTGAAACTAAACCCACACAAAAACAGCAGTATGTGGAAAAACTCCACCATATAACCGGGTATACTCAACAGGAGCGAACCCCAAGACTGCAACAGTGCGAAGGTAATGCAACAGAGAATTAATAAAAAACAGTACTGCATTTTTTTTTAAAAACCAGGAAAAAAACTCTATTGCAACTACACGGCTGCCTGCAAAACTTTGCGGCCGAAACCAGCATCAGCTGATGCACTGACGTCTACCTTGTAGAACTTGGTAAACGTATGGACAGACAACCAGGTCGTCGCCTTACACACCTGAGCGACAGACACTTGGTGTCGGAAGGCTTGGACTACAATCTGATCCACCTGGAAATGGTGGCCGACGAGACCACCATGCCCTTCTTAGGACCAGCCACCAACACAAACAATGAGTCTCACTTCCGAAAGGAAACTGGCAGACAAGTACACCTTCAGAGCCCTAACCACATCGAGAGCGTGAAGGGCCACCTCTTTGGGGTGCTTCGGCTTAGGACACAATGATGGCAATACAATGTCCTCATTGATATGAAAGGCCGAGACCACCTTCGGTAGAAAGGACGGTTGTGGACGCAACACCACCTTATCCCTGTGGATGACCAGATAAGGCGACTTGCAGGACAAGGCCGCCAGTTTTGAAACCCCCGTGATGGCCACTAGAAAGACCACCTTTTGTGAAAGGGTCAACAGAGGAATCTCCCCAATTTTCTTAAACTGCGGCTTCTGAAGCGCTGACAACACCAGGTTCAAATCCCACGGAGGACGCACCGGAGGGACTACATGTCGCACCCCCTGAACAAAGGTACTCCCTAATGAGCGAGACGCCTGGGGTCGCTGGAAAAATAAAAATAAATAAAAAAGGACAGCCAGAGCTGAAATTTTCCCCTTGATGGTGCTCAACGCCAACCTCAGTTCTACACCTTACTGAAGAAACAGCAGCATCCTGGATATAGAGGAGGACCTCGGATGCCACTCCTTCTCCTCACACATGGAGATATAGGCCTTCCAAGTACAATGGTATATCTTCCTGGAAGAAAATTTCCGTGCCCTCAGCATAGTTGGAATCACCGAGTCTGACAGACCCCGGTTCCTCAATACCTGGCTTTCAACAGCCAGGCCGTTAAAGCCAGCGATCGTAAAGCAGGGTGAAAGATTAGACCTTGAGATAGGAGGTCCTCCCGCAACGGCAGTCGCCAGGGAGAGTCTGCCACCAGGCACACCAGGTGTGCGTACCGGGCCCGTTGAGGCCAATCTGGGGCAATCAGGATTACTGGAATCCCCTCGGCTTCCACTCTGTAAAGCAGACGTGGCAACAGTTTCAGCGGAGGAAAGGCGTAGATCAGCTGGTACCGATCCCACGGAGCCACCAGCGCGTCTGCCCACGGATCCCTTGTCCTGGACACGAATCTCTGCACCTTCCGATTGAGACGGGAAGCCAATAGATCCACATCTGGTGTGCCCCACCTCAGGCACAGCAGCCTGAACACCTCCGGATGCAAAGCCCATTCTCCTGGGTCCAGCATCTGTCGACTCAGTCCGCCTGCCAATTTTCCACCCCTGGGATGTAAATGGCCGTCAGGGCCATACATGTCGCTCTGCCCACCGAAGTATGTGAGCGACCTCCCAAGCAGCAGCTGAGCTTCGTGTTCCTCCTTGGTGATTTATGTGCGCCACAGCCGTGGCATTGTCTGACTGTATTCTGATCGGACGCCCTTGGAGGGTCATCGACCACGTGTGGAGGCACAGCCTGATCGCTCTCAATTCGAGCAGACTGATCGGCAACTTGGATTCCTCCGTCGACCAGAGGTCCTGAGCCGACTGAATCCCCATCACTACACCCCAGCCGGATAGACTAGCGTCTGTAGTGATCACCGTCCATGTCAGAGGAAGAAACGATTTCCCGGACTGAACCGCCGGGGACCTCAACCACCAGATCAGGGAGTCCCTGACTGGTTGACTCACCTGGACCTGTCGATCCAGGGACAACAGAGATTTGTCCCACTTCGTCAGAATCTCCTTCTGCAGGACCCTTGTGTGGAACTGGGCATAAGGTACCGCCTCAAAGGAGGCAACCATGAGCCCCAGTACTCGCATGCAAAAGCGGAGCGACAACCACTTGCGGCTCATCAGTAGATTGAGGACTCTCAGGTCCGCGGGCAATTTATGTGCGGGGAGAAAAACCCTTGCTTCCCTGGAGTCCAACAGTAACCCCAGGTACTCCAGACGCTGAGTCGGCACCACCACTGACTTCTTTAGGTTCAACAGCCACCCAAATTCTTGCAGGGTCTGCAAGGTGATCGCCACATCCTCCACTAATTCTGAGGCGGAAGAAGCTCTCAAGAGGAGATCATTGGGATAACCCAGGATCCGGGGGGGGGGGGGGGGCTGATGCCAGGCCAATAGGAAGAGCCAAACTGGTAGTGGGCTTCCCCGACTACCAAACCCAAAATTTTTTGGATGCCTAAGGCTGTTGGGTATGTGCAGGTACGCATCCTGGATGTCCAAGGACGCAAGGGAGTCCCCTTGATGGAGTGCAGTGACTACTGAGCGAACGGATTCCATTCTGAACCTCTGCACTTTCACAAAGTGATTGAGGGCCTTCAAGTCCAAGATTGGACGTACCCCTTCCTTCTTGGGAACTACAAACAGATTTGAGTAGAACCCCTGGAAGCGTTCCGATTCCGGAACTGGTACAATCACTCCCCGATTCAGCAAGTCCCTCACCGCCCCTAACAGGGCCTCCCAGCGAACCAGGGACACGGGTATGCTGGAGGGGAAGAATCTGTTTGGCGGCCAAGAGAGAAACCATCTTGTAGCCCGTGGAAATCAGATCGCAGACCCATTGCTCGGATAACCGGGAGGTCCACCGGGTTGCAAACTCCTGAAGATGACCCCCCCCCACCCGAGACATGGGTGGGGGCAAACCTTCATGTGGTAGCACTTTTGTTCGCAGGCTTGTTAGGCTTGCGGGTCCAGGGATGCTTCTGACCGTCTGTGGGCGTCCTGTCAGGCTGGGGACATTTTGCTGAAGCACCGGGCGGACAAAAAAAGCCGATTGTGAGTGTAAAAAGAGGGCCCATGCCTACGGCATGGCTCCTTAGCTTTCCTGACCTGTGGGAGTAGAGTACTCTTACCACCCGTGGCATTCTTAATAATGTCATCCAACGAGGCACCAAAGAAGGGAAGATCCGTCAGGGCTTTCTTGGATGCCTGGTCAGCCGACCAGCATTTCAGCCAAATGAGGTGTCTCAGCACCACGGCTGATACTGAAGCCCTGGATAACAGGGGGAGAGTATCCAGGGCCGCATCACAAACGTACTTAAGGCCATGCACTAGTTGGTCTGCTAGCTCTACGCAGACCGGGGAGGCATTCTGCTCTCCCAATTTACGGCACAAACGTTTTGCCCACTCAGTCAGTGTCTGCGACACCAGTGTGGATTCCAGTACAGGTCGAAACCGTAAACAAGGAACGAGCCACTGCCTCGGCCTTCCTGTCCGTGGGATCCTTGAATGCAGGAGTCCCCTCAACCGGGATCGTGGTTACTTTATTTAACCTAGATACTGGGGGGTCCATGACCGTAGGAGCCAACCACTTTTTGAGAAGGCTTTCCTCAAAGCGGTAACGCATCGCCAAATTTTTGGGGACCGCAAAGGTCCATTGCGGGCGACCCCATTCCCTGTAGATTAATTTGTCAAAATAAGTCAAACAAGGGAACACCTTAGGTGAAAGTGCTGGCTTGCGGGACCCAAAAGGGACCAGAACATCAGCAGAGCAATCCGCTGGCTCCTGAATCTTCAGGGTATCACGCAGAGCTGTGATAAGTGCTCCAACAAGCGCCTGGACCCGGACGGGGAATCATCCTCACGGTCCTGGTCAGCCATGTCTGATAGGTCAGAGCAGGGGTCTCTAGCCGCAGCAGGGCCCGAGTCTGCATCAGAGCTCTCCCCAGAGCACGGGGGGGGGGGGGCCTCTTACGCGCACCTTTCCTGCCACGTGCCGCTTCTATCTTAGCAACATAGGAGTCAAGGACCGCCGTTAGGGTGTCCATGCGCACCTCGCTAACTGCAGGTGACCCGGTTGCAATTGCCTGGATTTCGGGGGAAGAAACACCAGTTTCTGAAGCCATGCTGACCCTAGCTTGTCTGCCACCTGCAAGGTTCATTAGGACAGTGAAGGTCCCACCCTCCTGATTCTGCCACGTGGGGGGGGGGGGGTTACTTAGCGCTAGACTCACCACCCTGGGGCGTTCTGTGATAGCCACAGCAGTGCCTGTAGTCCCTAGGAGGTTCCCAGTTGCAGAGAGGAGAAAACTGTCAGCAGCAGCAGCAGCTTCAACCAGCGGTGCAACAATCTGCAGAGCAGCTTCAGCGTTCAGCAAAGAGCCATCCAGCATCCTGCACACACAGTGGACACAAGAAGCAGCAAGTGAAAGCACATGTAATGCTGCCACAAGAGGACAGCGGCGAAAAAAGCGTTCAGGCTTTAAGAAAATGGCCGCCACTGTAATCAATAGGAATCCTAAAGAAAATGGCTGCTGAAGCTCACCAGGGGAATTTATAGCTTTCCCAAATCCAAGATGGCCGCTGGAACGGCACCATGCGGTGACAGAGCAAAAAATAAAAAGGTGCTGCCTGCTAAACTAGGGATGAGCCGAACACCCCCCCTGGTTCGGTTCGCACCAGAACTTTCGAACGGACCCCAAATTCATACGAACTTTAGAACCCCATTGAAGTCTATGGGACTCGAACGTTCGAAATTAAAAGTGCTAATTTTAACGGCTAATATGCAAGATGCTGTCCTAAAAAGGGTTTGGGGACCTGGCTCCTGCCCCAGGGGACATGAGTCAATGCCTAAAATGTTTTTAAAAATGGCTGTTTTGGCAGGAGCACTGATTTTAATGACGATTAAAGTGAAAAAAAAAAGTGAAATATTCCTTTAAATATCGTGCCTGGGGGTGTGTGTGTAGTATGCCTGTGAAGTGCCACGTGTTTAGAACAGTCCCTGCACAAAATGACATTTAATGGAAATATAACATTAAAACCGCAAGCAGTTTTAAATGATGTTATCTGGTTCCTGCAATATGGTTGAAAATCATTGAGAAAAATGGCATGGGTAGCTCTCCCTGCCCATTACCAGCCCCTTTGGGTCTTGTACGCATATTAAGGGGAACCCCATACCCATATTAAAAAAAGGAAATACGTGTGGCCCCCAGGCCCTATATACTCAGAACAGCAGTATACAGGCGGTGCAAACAAGACAGGGACTGTGTAGGTTTGTTGTGTTAAGTAGAATCTGTTTGTAATTTTCAACTGGTACATTTTTAAAGTGTAGCTTCAGTCAAAAAAAACTATTTTTAAGCTTTTTGGAAAACATAGGGAAAGGTTATCACCCCTGTATAATTTGTTTTGTCGCCCATCTTTTTTCATCTCACTTGCTGTTGTCTCCTTCCGTTTGCAAGTAGGAGATGTTTGTGAGTTGGATGTTTGAAAGTAGGGGCCTGCGTTATATGCTCTACAGAAATGACGGAACAAGGTGTTGGTTTTGCCACAACATTGTAAGCCCTCAAAGTGACTCTTGGTGGGCGCTGGAGCGCCCTGCTGTGAACGATTATATCAAGAATTGTAATTACATGCCATTGTTGAACAGTGGTAGAAAAATTGACCTTTGGGGGTTGTGGTGCCACAACACTATAAGTCCTCACAGTTACTCTGGGTGGGCACAGGAACGGGCCCTCCTGTGAAATATTATATTAACAATTGTAATTACATGTCCCTGTTAAACAGGGGCAGAAAAATTGGGCCTTAGGCACTGGTGCTGGTGCCACCACACTGCAACCTCTCCCATATACTCTAGTTTTAGTGCAGGAATTAGCCCTGCTGCAAAGCATTGCATCAAAAATTGTAATTAAAAGCCCCTGTTAAACAGGGGCAGAAAAATTGGGCTGATGGCATCACCCAGAACCAGAAATGTTCTTCCAACATATCAGCGGAGGAGGAAGAGGATAGACAATCAACATAACAGGACAGTCACTCAGTATCAGCATAGGCAGTCTTGAAGGGATGTGATATTTCAAAAAAAATTATTCGGTTACATCAGCTTCAGGTGCTTGGTAGCTGTGGGTGATCCAAGACTGATTCATCTTGATGAAGGTCAGTCGATCAACTGATTCGGTGGACAGGCGCACCCTGTGATCGGTAACCAAGCCACCAGCAGCACTGAAGGTGCGTTCCGAAAGAACGCTGGATGCAGGACTGGCCAGTAGCTCAATTGCATACTGTGCAAGCTCTGGCCAGTGATCCATCCTCAAGACCCAGTAAGCCAGAGGATTTTCGGTGGGAAAGGTGTCCAAGTCTGACCTTGCCCCTAGGTATTCCTGCACCATGTAAATCAGACGCTGGCGATGGTTGCTGGAACTGATCATACCTTGGGGCTGCAGACTAAAAAATTGTCTGAAAGCATCAGTCAGATGGCCTCCTTCTGACCGATGCCTCAGCAACACGTTGTCCAGGACCAGGAGTTTGTAACCTCCCAGTCTCTGGGAACGCGTTGCACAGACCTTTCTGCAAGGCCCCCCGGAGATGTCTCATCCACTGCTCCCTCTGCGATGGCAAGATAAGGGTCGGCAACCTTACCCTTGTACCGTGGATCAAGGAGAGTGGCCAGCCAGTAATGGTCTCTCTCCTTGATCCGAGGAATACGAGGATCCTTCCGCAGGCTTAGGGAGGCCATGCAGCGTAGGTTAGCTGAGGCATTCGGTCCGAAGTCCTCTGGGTCACTAAGGACAACATGATCCGCAGCTACCTCCTCCCAGCCACGTACAAGTCCACGGGTTTCTTGGGACTGTAAATCATCCCTACAAGACTGCTGCTGCTGAGTGCCAGCCTCCACCTCCATGCTGCCACAATCATCCTCCTCCTCCTCCTCCTCCTCCTCTTCCTGTGTGATGGGTGGCACAGCAGGAACACTGTCTGGATAAAGGGGGCCTTGAGAGGCAAGGAAGTCCTCCTCTTCCTGCCTCAAGTGCCCTGTCCATTATTCCACACAGCGTATGCTCCAAGGAGGTGGACAAGAGGTACAGTGTCACTGATGCATGCACTGTCACCATCCTTGTGGCCTCCTCAAACGGTGACAGGACAGTGCATGCATCCCTGATCATGCCCCACTGGCGTGGTGAGAAAAAAAACTGAGCTCCCCTGACCCTGTCCTGGTGCCGTAGTCGCACAGGTACTCATTGATGGCCCTCTGCTGCGTGTGCAGCCGCTGCAGCATGGCCAACGTTGAGTTCCACCTGGTGGGCATGTCACATATAAGGCGGTTCTTGGGCAGGTTCAACTCCTTTTGGAGCTCAGCCAGCCGAGCACAGGCAATAAATGATCGGCGGAAATGCACACAGACTTTCCTGGCCTGCTTCAGGACATCCTGTAAGCCCGGGTACCTGCCCAAGAACCGCTGCACCACCAGGTTAAGGACGTGAGCTACACAGGGCACATGGGTCAGTTGTCCCTGTCGGAGAGCGGAGAGGAGGTTGGTGCCATTGTCGCAAACCACCATTCCTGGCTTAAGCTGGCATGGCGTCAACCACCTCTCGGCCTGCCCCTGCAGAGCTGACAAAACATCCGCCCCAGTGTGGCTCCTGTCCCCCAAACAAACCAGCGCAAGCACGGCATGGCATCGTTTTGCCTGCGTACTTGCGTAGCCCCTGGAAAGCCTACGGAGCACCGCTGGTTCTGAGGACAGAGCACTGGAAGAGGCCATGGAGGAAGAAGAAGAGGAGGGGGTGGAGGAGAGAGGTGTGTCACAACCAATAGTAGCATTTTGGAGGCGTGGTGGCGGAACAACCTCCAACACTACTGCACCTTGTCCTGCATCCTTCCCAGCTGACAGAAGAGTGACCCAATGGGCCGTGAAAGACAGGTAACGTCCCTGTCCATGCCTGCTGGACCATGAGTAAGCGGTAATATGCACCTTACCGCTGACCGCCCTGTCCAGCGAGGCAAGGACATTGCCTTACACATGCCGGTAGAGAGCCGGAATCGCCTCCCGTGAGAAAAAGTGGCATTTGGGGACCTGCCACTGAGGAACCGCACATTGTACAAACTCACGGAAGGGGGCCGAGTCTACCAACTGAAAAGGCAGCAGTTGAAGTACTAGCAATTTAGCCAAGCTAGCATTCAACTGCTGGGCATGTGGATGGCTGGGAGTGAACTTCTTTCGCCGGTCCAGCAGCTGGGGCAGGGACATTTGCCTGCTATAATCAGCAGAGTGCCCGGAAGCACTTGGCTGTGACACACCTAATTCTACACCTTCATTCCTCTCAGAGCAGGTTTCAGAGAGGACTGAAGGTCTAGTGGGGTTGGAGATGCCAGCTGATGAGGAGCAAGGAGAGGTCCGCTTTGTTCTTTGGTGTGGGTCTTTGAGGTATGCTTGCCAACGAGCTGCATGGCAGGTCAACATATGTCTGGTCAAGCATGTGGTGCCCAAGCGGCTGATGTTTTGGCCATGCGAGATACGCTTGAGACATATGTTGCAAATAGCAGTGGTGCGATCTGATGCACTCGTCTCAAAAAAGGCCCACACCAAAGAACTTTTAGAATAACGCGCAGAGGCAGCGCCCTGCACAGGCGGAGCTCTGCGGTGTGATTCAGTCAGTGTGCTGCCCCTAAGCTGGCCCCCGGAGGGCATCCTGCCTCGTTGGACATGCGCCTCCTCCTCTCTCCTACCAGGCACCCACGTGGAGTCAGTGCCCTCATCATCCCCTCCCTCTTCATCGCTGTAGCAAACCTGGCAGTATGCTGCAGCTTGTGGAACATGACTGCCAGATTGCTGTCCTGCTTGAGCATCCCCTCTCTCTGCATTCACGCTACTGCCTTCCTCTAGCTGAGTATCATCATCAGAGCCTACAAATCACTGGGCATCCTCCTGGAGCATGTACCCAACACTGTGCTCAAAGAGTTCAGGAGACTCCTCAGGAGGACGTGGTGGGTCTAGGGAAGGAGTCACTGATGATGACATTGAGAGGAGGGAAGACGATGCGTTGGCAGCTGCTTTGCTAGTACCCTGAGACTGGGTGAGAGGATGCGGAGGATGAAGAGGGCTTGGTCACCCACTCTACCAAGTCGTTGGCATGTTGCGGCTCAACATGTCCAGCTGCCGAAAAGAAGGACAAGCGTGTCCCATGGCCACGTGCTGATGATGACGATGCACCGCGTCCACGACCAGCACTGTTGTCTCTAGACACAGAGCCTGCTTGCCCTCTTTTATCGGCTCACGCCTGTCTGCCTCTCCTTGCTGGCCTTCCAGACATGGCAATGGCCTGAAGGGAGTTGGGAAAAACAGCAATTGGGTAGTGGATATTGTGCTGGAGGCACACACAACTTCCAATAACTCCTGCAGATGTCTCAAATAGAGAAGAGACATGTAGGTGGATATAGCAGTGTGTACTGGGTTCAAAGCACGCAGACAGCACGCACAAGCTCCTATCACTGACTGCAAGCTCTATTATAAAAGATAGATATATCGCTAGCTATATAGGTGAATATAGCGGTGTATACTGCGGTCAGGGCACGCAGACAACAGCCACTACAGAAGAGCAAGAACGAAAATCGTCCGATAAACGATCGGTGTATACTGTGTTGAAGGTACACAGAACACCCACTAACTGCTTCAGACGCCAACACACTATACAAGGCCACCGCGCTGGCGGCCTTATATAGTGTGGGGCGTGTACTACACAGCCTGAGCCATGATTGGCCACAGGCATCCTGCCTGTGGCCAATCATGGCTCTCCTCGCTGCCGGCGCTGTGATTGGCCAATCATAAGCCAGCAATGCACTGCGCCATCGCAGTGCATTGTGGGCCGTGAGCGCCACACGAATTTGGCGCGAACAGCCCATAACGTTCGGAATTCGCCGAACGGGCGAACAGCCGATGTTCGAGTCGAACACGAAGCTCATCCCTACTGCTAACAGTCAGAACAACCTCCACAAACCTTGTTTTGGGACCCCCAGACCTAGACCAGGACTAACGCCAGACGCACAGAGCCCCCACAGGTGAGAAACAGCGTCACACACAGCCCGCAGCGCATGCAGACACCCCCTCGGGGGGGGGGGAGGGGTAGGGGTGATAGGGACTTGGGAGAGAAGATAAGGAGGTGAGGTGGCCCCCGAATCAACCCCCCAGGGAATGCCCAGCTGCTCACCCCACCGAAGCAGGGAGAGCCGTACTTACCAGTCCTGAAGAGCTGGGAGACATTCCATCACAGACCTACTCCTGCGCAGTTAAAGGGTAGCCGTTTGCCTCGGTATACTGCGATCCAGACATCAGTAACCTGGTCAGATGTATACCCCGGAGCATTGAAGCACACCGACCACCTCTGGAGCTGAGGCATGTCGTGGCCTGCCGAGCTCACGCTCGATGGCCGGACTGGGGAGACTACAAAGGATACCATTAACCAGCCTGTCACCCAGCCGGCAGTTGTTGAAAGATCCTGAGATCTATCTTGCACAAAAAGCAGCAAACCTGCAGCAAAAACATGGACAGAGAGGCCCGCAGGGTTTCCTAGGTCATTCTCCTTGCTAGGCAAAATTATGCCTAGTTTCTCCTAATGACAGGCTATACAACTCAATAGTTACAGAGAGGAGCTGTGTCGATCGTCGAATATAAGAGAAACTATATTTCGCTTGCAGGTTCAGTAGTTCAGCCTGCGCTGAAAGCGATCGGGGTATCTGTTCCTAAAGGACCAGTTTATACAGGTACTCAAAATTATTCCTGATAAACAGGCCCAAGATTTGGCCGGGATATCAGAGGCATTGTGTTTTATCGTAGACACTATGAAAGATTCTATTTTCCATGCCTCACGGCTTATGCTAGGGCTGGTACAGGTGTGTAGAATCTTATGGTTAAAAAAATTGTTCAGCTGAAGCGCCATGCAAAAAGCTCTTGGCCAGTTTCCCATTTCACGGTTATTTGGAGATGATCTGGCTAAATACATCCAAAGAATTTCTAATGGGAAAAGTTCCCTTTTACCTGGGAAGTTTAAGCGTTTTTCTTTTAGATGAGCTTCTTCTCCAGTGCTAGGAGCATCAGCCTCCAGGAAGTCACGACGACCTTCACCGTCAGGTTGAAGAGGTAAACCTCAGGGTCAAAAAAAGGAAACCCACTAAACAAAATACTAAAACCTCCTTATGAAGGGGCACCCCCGCTCACTTGAGTGGGGGGGGGGGGGGGTTGTACTTCAGTTTAAGGGTCTGGCAGGAACAAGGTTAGAAACTAGAGTTCCAGGAATTCCCATCACCTCGTTTTCACAGATCAAAAGTTAAAAGATAATAAAAAAAAAAAAAAAGGAAGTCTTTCAAGCTTTGTCTCCGATATCTGTAGTTCCCTTGGAAGAGCAAGGATTATGGTTTTATTCCAACCTTTTCATGTACTAAAAGCAAACTGGGATGTCAGACCCATTTTAGATCTCATAGATCTAAACCGGTTTTTGAATATCCGCGCTTTTCGCATGGAGTCAATCCGATCAGTAGTCTCCATCCTACAAGGTGGAGAACTTCTGGCATCAAATCGACATCAAGGATGCTTATCTCCATGTACCGATTTTCCCCGCTCACCAGAAATGTTTACGCTTCAAGGTAGAAAATCTTAAAGTTTCAGTTCGTAGCTCTGCCCTTCAGTCTAGCTACTGCACATCGAGTGTTTACAAAGGTCCTGGCTCCTCCTTTAGCCAGATTAAGGGCTCAAGGCATAGCGATACAAGCCTATTTGGATGATATAATCTTGATCGATCAGTCGGTAGCATGCTTAAACCAAAGTTTGGTCACCACGGTCAGCCATGAGGGAGATTGCAGTACTTGGGGCTGAGCATAGATACAGTTCAGAAGAGGGTGTTTTTGCCCCAGGAAAGGATCAGCTCCATATGGGAACTGATTCAGTTGGTCAAAATAAAGCAGAATCTTTCTATTTGACTTTGCATGAAATTGTTGGGAAAGATGGTGGCTTCTTTCAAGGCCATTCTTTATGCGCAGTTTAATTCAAGACTGCTGCAAAACAGTATCCTGTCAACTTGGAATAAGGTGGTCCAAGCTCTGGCCTTCCCAATGAGTTTATTCCCCCAAAGTCACAAATCTTCAGAAAGGAAAATCCTTTCTACCAGTTACCTGGAAGGTGGCAACAGATGCCAGCCTTCTGGGCTGGGCAGCAGTCCTAGAAGAAGCATCTGTCCAAGGGAAAGGGTCCAAATCAGAAATGACCTTGCCCAGCAATATCCTAGAGATTCAGGCAATACACAAGGCCCTGAAGGTCTGGATGCTCAGACTACGGAATTGTCCTGTCAGGATCCAATCTGACAATGCCGCAGCAGTGGCCTATATCAATCATCAAGGGGGCCGGAGAAGTCGTGTGGCCCAAAGAGAGGTGAATCATATCCTATCTTGGGCAGAAGACAACATTCCTTCTCTGTCAGCAATTTTCATTCCAGGGATAGAAAATTGGCAGGTGGACTACTTGAGTCACCAACAGTTGTTCCCAGGGAAATGGTCTCTTCACCCCGATATCTTTCTGTCAATATGTCAAAGATGGGGAATGGTTTGCATCCAGGTTCAACAACAAGAGCGACAACTTTGTGTCAAGGAGAAGGGATCCAATGGCATGTGGAACAGATGACTTGGTTTTTGCGTGGGATCAGTTTTCACAGATCTATGCATTCCCTCCTGTCCTGCTTCCACACCTTCTTTGCAGGATGGTAAAGAGGCGATTCTTGTAGCCCAGAAGATCTTGGTTTGCAGAAATCGTAAAAATGGCATATTGGTTAGATCTGCAATCCAGATTGCAACATTTGTCAAAAAGGGCACACAGAGAGCAATTTTTCTTCAAGAGCAAAATAGGATTTCTAAAACAGCTTACCTGTAAAATCCTTTTCTTTGACGTACATCAAGGGACACGAGGTCCCTCCCTTCTTTGCTATATATGTGTATTGCTTTGCCACAAAACTGAGGTACTCCCAGTACTGGGAGGGGTTTATAGGGAGGGCACTTTTTGTCTTAGGGTGTGCCAGTGTCCATCACCTGAAGGTGGCCTATAACCCACATAGTAGCTACTATGGCTCTGTGTCCCATGATGCAATTCAAAGTACAGGATTTTACAGGCAAGCCGTTTTAAAAATTCTATTTTTGCTCTCCCTCTGCCCATGACAGTCACGCTCTTGAAAAAAATTGCTTCCGGTGTGCCCTTTTTAACAACTGTTGCAATCTGGATTGCAGATCCAACCAATATGCATGATTAGTGGAGGAGGGGTCCTGAATATATGCGGTTTCAGGCTCAAGTGCCAAACTATTTACCCAATCCACTTTGCTTCTACCTGCAGCTTTAATAGTGTTAATCTCTTTAATAAGAGGACCCCAGATATACGACTTCAGTGCTGATGGTCGTATTTCTTTTTTTAGGGTCTAACCCCCCGCCCCCCGTGATGAAGCCAGTCATTTATTTTTTTCCCACAAGGCAAGCTCTCAAGCAGAATCCATCAGTTTACATGGATGAAAAACAAGCTTGACAGTGGCGATTAAAATGATCATTTATTATTCATGCAAAACCCCTCTCAAAAAGGAAACCATTTGCTGCAACTGCTTGAAATGTGAGCTGGAGTTTGACTTCAGCTTGTTAGTATATTTAAATCTGCTGACACTACACTCACTTTTCCCCAGGCTGACAACACCACTGTGCCTATTCCTCCAGAGCTGTGACTCATGGGGTATGTTACAGGCCAGATGGGAAAACTACAAAAGAAAAAAAACTGATGCACCCATCACATCTAATGATCGGCAAGCTTCAATATTATACGTTTTTGGTTCAGTACCGCTTTAATGCCCTTTGACCACTATAGCGCAGATGGCATCCCATGATCGAAGGTGGTGCACTCTGATCAGTGTCCTCCGGCCACTGCTAATCTCAGATTGAGGTAAAGAGACAATCCAGCAGCTCTTTACCACATGATCAGGTGTGTCCAATCACAGCTGATCACGATGTTAACAGAAGCCATTTCACAGCTTTCCTTATGCTGACAGCGCGAGAAAGGAAGAGAGCCGATAACCGGCTTATGTAAAAAAAGGGACATGTACACGGATAATCAGGGCACTGATTAACAGTGTAGCAGAAAAATTACCCGTTTGCAAAATTTTATAACAAAATTATGAAAAGTTGGGTTTGCGTTTTCAAATATTTTGGTCTTTTTTTATTTGTTAAATGAAAAGTTGACAGCCCCTATTAAGATAAGTGTCAGAGTGGTACATATTGGAATTCACTAGTTTTCAGTATTAAATGGTGGGAACAGGAGATTTCTTCCAACAATTGCTTTTCTGGTGTAGAATAAGGAGGAGCCCTAATTACAGCGGATTGTACTGTAGGCCAGTGGTTCTCAACTAGGCCCAAAAGGAAAATTTTCAGGCAATGGATTTTCGGGCAAGCATGCTAATGATCATGACAATGTCTGCCCAGTAGCGAGTAATGGCCCAAAAATGTGAAAATAATCTTCTCTGCAATGATCACAGCAACAGCCAGGGGATAGTAGTTTCTTTTGTAGCCAGTGAGGGGTAAAATAAAATAAAAAAGTTCTGTGGCTTATTTTGAACTGAATAAGTCTCACTGATAAATAGCTGCCTAAATGGAGAGTCCCAAAGATCTGTCCAGTCCTCATGCAAGTCTGTCTGGACCATCAGTTAACCATTTTTGTTGGAGAGAGGACAGATCTGGAAGGACAACCATAAGGAGAGGATTATATAGAGAGTTTGTTGGGTTTTTGAAAGGATCCCAACAAAGCAATCATTTGAGGTCTAAAACAAAAGATTTAACCACTTGTCTACTGGGCAAATTCACCCCATTCTTGCCGAGGACAAATTTTTAGCTTGCAGCAGTGTCACACTTTGAATGAAATTGAGGTCATGCAACACTGTACCCAAGTGAAATTTTTATCTCCCCCCCCCTCCACAGAGAGCTTTCTTTTGGTGGTATTCCATCACCACTTTTTTTGCAAAATAACAGTGGTAATTAAATACACTAGAGCCTGGGTATCTTTACACACATCCTAGCTATACTAGGGTTATAGCCCGTTTGGGGTAATGTCCCCTTAGCACTTTTTTTTAGTACAATGCAGCAATCTGGATGTGGCATATACCTGAGCAGGGGTCATTTTTTGAGCAGTAGAGTTTGTAGCTTTTAGTTTCTATAGCACAGTCCACAGTATCCTTCAATACTTTATACAGAAAATTTACATCTGATAAAAATGCCACAGCTATATGAACAGTGATCCATTCAAGAGGTTTATTCTTATATACAAAATCTATTTCATATGTATATAAAATAAGTAATCTGTATGCTACAATAAACTTAATGTTCAGCATTTGTATTGTAAACAAGCAGCCTGTTTATTAACACCATAGAAAAGCTAATTGAACCTTAGTATCCATCTGCATTGTCATATGCAAACTTCAGGTTATGGGATAAATCAGTTACGCCATCTCTTCATATTCTTGCTCTTCCACATTTTGTAAGGAACAGCTGGCTATAGACTTGCGGATCGCTTCCTTCTCACCTGGTTTGAAAAAAAAAAAAAAAAAAAAATCAGTTGAAAACATTTTCAAACTGCCCTTTTAAAAGAAAACGACAAGGTATACTTACTAGGAGTTGTACAGTTTTTTAATAATCTATTCAACTGTTGTCGGTTGTATTGGATAAGGAATTTCTGACATGAACGTATAGTGCCTGTAAAAAAAGAATGCAGTCAGTACTATCCTTGTACACTATAGGTATATGTTTCCTTACTGTATGGGGTTAAATCTGATCACGGAGCAACAAGTTTCATATAATTAAACTCCCTCTCCATTAGCATATATCTGATCAGGTTTTTTTTTTTATGTTTGTCTGGGTTAGGAACAAAGACATTTAAACCTTTGTTCCCCATGACATCACAGGCACTTCAAAAGAGCCATCAGCAGTTGAAAGCTTTTGCAGGGCTCTTGGTATCTTTTTGGATGGATAGGCACAACCCACTACATTTCAGGTTCCATGAACTACCTACATGCAGGCAGTGGTGGTCCTATGTGGCAGAATGTTATAGCAAGGCAGAGAACAGCCTCTCATCACCATTCTGAGGTCCAAGGCAGCAGTGCACTGAACAGTGGAGAGGGTCATAGTGGTGCTGAGCAAATCCCAAAAGCATCTGAAACCTCACTCTCCTACTTCAGATAGCACTGCCTGGTGAACTACAGAAGCGCAGTGAATCTACTGCATTGTTAGTGCAGAAAAGGCAGATCAAGATGGCTGATCCCCACAGGAGTACACACCTATATGCAAAAAAGGCAGTCTTTAAAAAGGAGACCCTTTATGGCTAGGTTCACAGGTTTGGTGCAAATTTCCCCTCAGTTTTCACTGCAAATATCCAAAGCAGCTGTTCAGCTGAGATTTAGGTGCAAATTTTTGGAGCCAGCAGCCACTGGCGTCTAACATTAGCTGTTAAGGTGTGGGTCAGGAAGAGGGCCGCTGCGTGCTTAACTGATGACTCATCAGCTGTCTGGTATGGATTTTTTTTTGTGGGGGGGATGCACTAGAGGGAGCTCACGCCTATTCCCCATCCTTCCCGAACCCCCCCCCCCCCCCCCCATTTTGGCATAGAGCTCCCCTTAAAATCCTTATCAGACTCAATATGCGATTCAGGTCCATTCCCATAGAAGGTAATGAGCCTGTGATCCACACAGCAGTGCTCAGAAAACACAGGACTCTTTCAATTTGCACAGCCGCTGCATACCATGCGAATCAGATGCAATTCAAAACGCATCCAAGTCACATATGTGAACGGAGCCTAAAGGAGACTGAAATGCAAGACAAAAAAGGCAAGGGTTAATTCTGAGGCTCCCTGGGTACAAAAAAAGGGTAACTGTACTTTTGGCAAATAATGCCAAATCTCCATGACACACACACTTAAAGCGTGATTCTACCCTAAAGTGGAACCTCCGCTGATCGGATCCCTCCCCCCCTCCGGTGTCACAATTGACACCTTTCAGGGGGGAGGGGGGGGTGGAGATACCTGTCAAAGACAGGTATTTACACCCACTTCCAGGCATAGACTCCCGTGGGAGTCTACGCCATTTCCTGCCCTGCCACGCTGTCTGCTGGGACACACACGGGTCCCAGTGACAGCACGGAGATTTCCTATTGCGCGACGCGACTCGCGCATGCACAGTAGGGAACCGGGAAGTGAATCCGATTCGCTTCACTTCCTGATTCCCTCACCTAGAATGGTGACGGCAGCAGCCGAGAGATCGATCTCGGCATCGCTGGAACCCGGGACAGGTGAGTGTCCATTTATTAAAAGTCAGCAGCTGTAGTATTTATAGCTGCTGGCTTTTAATATTTTTTTTTGGTGGAATCCCTCTTTAACCTGGTCATTAAATTTCAACAGCTTTTTTTTTTAATGGGCAAAATCGTGCTAGCTACTAACTAAGCAATTTAAAGGTTAACCACTTGCCGACCAACGCATGCCGATGTATGTTGGCAGAATGGCAGGGACAAGCAATGGGCGTACAGGTATGTCCCTTTAAATTTGCCGCCGTGCCATCACGTGTGCGCCGGTTGGGACCTCCTTGAGGTCGATCGCCGCAGGGATACCCGCGAGGCTGAAGAACGGGGAGATTCTAATGTGAAGCATCTCCCCATTCTGCCTAGTGACAGTGTCACTGATCTCTGCTCCCTGTGATCACCACCATTACTAGAAGAAAAAAAAAAAGCCATAAAAACTAGACCCTATAACTTTTGTGCAAACCAAATGCTTATTGGCCTTTTTTTTTTTTTTTTTTTTTTTAAAACGAAAAATATGTAGAACACGTATCTGCCTAAACTGAGGGGAAAAAAAAAAAAAAAAAAAGAATTGTTTTATATATTTTTGGGGGATATTTCTTATAGCAAAATGTAAAAAAAATATTGCGTTTGTTGTTTTTTTTGTTTATAGCACAACAATAAAAACCGCAGGGGTGATCAAATACCACCAAAAGAAAGCTCTATTTGTGGGAACAAAAGGACGTCAATTTTGTTTGGGAGCCACGTCGCACGATCACGCAATTGTTAAAGCAACAGTACCGAACCACAAAAAGTCCTCTAGTCTTTGGCCTGCAAAATGGTTTAAGTGGTTAAAAAGGGAAGAGGAATATATTTACTTTTTTCCATTTAAAAATACCAGGCAGTCAAAATCCTAATACTGCACCATTAAAATGTAATCAATAGGAAGTCAAATAATAGAATGTGTCTCCTACTGGCACGGTAATAAGACAAAGGGGTAGATTTACTAAGGCTTGTGCACTCAATCTGGTGCAGCTGTGCATGGTAGCCAATCAGCTTCAAACCTCAGCTTGTTCACTTAAGCTTTGGCAATAAAACCTGGACGCGAATTGGTTTATAAGGAGAAATTAGCTTGATTTTGCACTCTCCAGCTTTAGTAAATAACCCCCAAAGTTACATCTTGTTTCAATTCCATGTGTCAATGGCCAGTAACCTAATGCCCTAAAGCTGTATACCCTAAACCATGGGTCTTCAAACTATGGCCCTCCAGTTCAGGAACTACAATTCCCATCATGCCTAGTCATGGTTGTGAATGTCAGAGTTTTACAATGCCTCATGGGATGTGTAGTTTCGCAACAGCTGGAGGGCCGTAGTTTGAGGATCCCTGCCCTAAACAAACACTCAGGTTATAAATACAGAAGTGACAATTTACGTCTGAGACTTCTTAGTTTAATATACTTGAGCCATTGGGGGGCTATTTACTAAAATTGGAGAGTGCAAAAGCTGGTGCAACTCTGCATAGAAATCAGCTTCCAGGTTTTATGGTCAAAGCTTAAACAAGCTAAAGATAAAAGCCGGTTGGCTACCATGCACCAAATTCTGAGTGCTCCAGTTTTAGTAAATCTACATTCCCCCCCCCCCCCCTTTATCTTTGGGAATCAGCACCAAATGGGCAGCTTTCTTACCTGCAACATGTAATGTGTTTATTAAACAAGGATACCGCTGACCTCTGTTCTCCAGGCTGGTAATAAATGGGAGGGATGACCATAGGAACTTGTGGTAGTCTTTCCGGCATCGAAGGAGGATTATGCCAGTGTATGCATTAAGGTATTTCACTACAACATGAGAATAGTTTATGATAAGAGTACATCAGTACCAATATATGGTGCTAAAGTCAGAAAGTTTACCAAAGCAACGTTAAAGAACTCCAGCTTTCGCTCCCCAAAACAGATACATTGTGCATGTAAATGAATCACAGCCAGTGTCCAATTGTGTGCAACTTACCTACTTTAGCTGTATAAAGCAGGTTTCTATGTCTGAGGTCACTCCATCTGGCTGAATTTCAAAGTTATGACTTCCAGTTTCCTTCCTTTAGCAGTCCTGATATTACATGTCCCATGATCCTTTGAGCCACTGTAGTTTCAGGGCTGGCTATGAGAGTGACTTGAAGCAGTTCTGAGAGTTGATGAAGGGGGAGGAGGGTTATTGTTGGCATTTTTTGGGCCTTCCTGTGGCTGGTGAAAGGTGTGTATTGGAGATCTGCTCACACCAATCACACTCCAGTCCTCTCTGCAGGGAACAGAGTGATGTACAGTAGGAAGTGTAGCCTTGCAGACCATCTCTTGGACAAGAAAATCTCAAATTCCCCTTGTCCATTTTATGCATATTTACCTGTAAAATCCTCCCTTGTGTAGATATCCAAGGTCCCTGACACTGCTTCCAAATCCTGCCATCTTCAATGTGACATTAGCTGCCTAATAACTGTCGCTCTATAGCAGTGATGGCGAACCTTGGCACCCCAGATGTTTTGGAACTACATTTCCCATGATGCTCAACTACACTGCTCTATAGTATTCCCTTCACTCCTCCACAAGGGCTAACATAAATGGAGATGTAGGGAGGTTCTAAGGAGCTTGGCCAGCGCAGCGTTATTAAAACACTCCCATAAGTAGATAGGATTTGTGATGTGCAAGGAGGGTAGGGGGCTGTGGTAGGGAACTGACTTCCCTGGGGGGGGGAAAAAAAAAAAAAAAAAAAAAAAAACTCAACAGTTCTAGCAAGCGGTGAATCACAATCATTAATGGAAAGGAAAACTGCAAGTAGGCATACAAATATTGGATTTGTCCGCTTTTATTGCAAGGTTTTTAAAGTTGGCAACAGGGTCTCTTTAACCACTTCGGGCCTACCCTATAGCAGTTTTACTGCTACAGGGCAGCACCTGTGCGCCAGAATATACATACACTTCGGGTAGAGGGTGGGCGGGCACACCATCTACAGCCACGAGAGAGAATCGCGATCTATCTTCTAAGCAGAAAAGAAATGCGATTCTCATTTTAGCCAGAATCGTACAGCTCTACCCGCTGATCATTAGGCAGATCGCTGTTCTGACAAGAGGGAAGGGATGGAATTTGCGTTTCTGCAAAGGGAATAAAGTCCACTAGTAAAAGCACCTCCAAACAGTACACATAGACACTGACTAGGCACAGTGTTAACCCTTTGATCGTCCCTGATGTTAACCCCTTCCCAGCCAGTGTCAATGTGTCGCAATCCAGTGATAAGGCTCAGTTTACACTTGTGCGATGCAGGAACCCTGCAAATCAACTGCGAGTTCCCGCATCACACCTGACTCGTACGGTAGTTCACACTGCCATATGTGAACTGCTGGGAGTGTCAATATTAATGACACCCCCATTTCAGCTTGCATATGACACTGCAAACAGACAGTTCAGACATGAATTGGATCGCATGCAATCCAATTCTACAGTTTGGGCAAATGTTATGACATCTACAAACCAATCAATATACCCTTACTTGGGAAAAAAAAAAAAAAAAAAATTATAATCTCAGACTAATACATATATTGGCCTACATTTATGAAGGTTTTATTATTGAGTATGATAGAGAATATATATATATATATATATATATATATATATATATATATATATATATATATATATAAAAATTATAAAATAAAAACCGCAGAGGTGATCAAATGCCACCAAAAGAAAGCGCTATTTGTGTGAAAGGGACATTAATTATTTGGGAACAGCATTGCATGACCGCTCAACTGTCAGTTAAAGTAACAGTGCCGTATTGCAAAAAAAAATGGCCTGGCCATGGGGGGGGGGGGGTAAATCCTCCCCAGTTCAAGTGGTCAATCTGGGCTCTTTACTCAGTAGCACCAAAATGGTCAGTAGGACATGCAGACAGTGATTTACAGGGGCCAATCTATATGACCACCTTCCATTTAATAGGCTGCCAGTACACAGAAGCAGCTTTATGCCAACTGATAAAGGTGTGCTCACCTGAGAGGGCGATAGACACAGCCGCAGCCCCGAAGTCTCCATGCAGGCGAGCCACTGCCTCCTTCACATTGTACAGCACCGTGCCCTGCGACAGGTTCTGCCTCCGGCGGGGGTCCTCCAGCACCAACTCACACAACAAGTACCTGCACACAGCACAGTCAGAGCACCGAATACAAACTATTACTGTAGAATTGGGCACACTACTGGCATCAATCACTTACCGAGACTTAAACCGCATTGCAACTTCTCATAAACAAGCCCGTTCACCATAGACGTGCTGTATATAGGCGTCAGAAGGATGTCACTTCCGGTAAGCAGCAGCAGTGAGAGGCGTCCATGCTGCTTGTGGGAAAAATAAGACTCTGCCATTCATTAGATGCTCTGATGTGCTAGAGAAATGCTCTTGTAAACACTATGCTTACATTTAGTTTGTTGCACTTTAAATAAAAAAAACACAAATTAAGAAGAATATATGAGGAGCTGAAAATGTGGGTGTATAAAAGCTAAATTTTTGCTTTGTAGTTGGCATACCTCCCAACATTTTGAGATAGGAATGAGGGACACCTACTAACAAATATATGTAGGCATAGGACACGACCCCTGCCACACCCCCTTAAAGGAGAATTAACAAAAAAAAAAAGGTTAATTAACTAGTAGCTGACAGCCAGGCGGCGCACCTATTGTGGCGGGAGGCCGTCATATGACGTCTTCACGTTTAAACAGGGAATGCGCGCGATCATCCCTGTTACTTCAGTGGCGGCGTGTCACGGAGACACCGCTCGCCACTGAAAGGGGTGAACAGCCATTGGGCGTGATGAAGTCACGGGGGATCACAGATGGTTCCGCCTCCACTGTGCACGGCGCATGCGCGCGAGCGCGCTGTGCGTGCACGTCAGTGGCGGCGTGTTCCCGGGAACACTGCTCGTCACTGAAGCTGGTAAACAGCCATTAGCTGGCTGTTTACCCATGTGATCGGCTGTGATCCTTTCACAGCCGATCACTAAATGTAAACAAACCGCGGTAACGAGATGTTACCGGGTTCTCCTTCTCACACACTGATCGTGTGTGAGGAGGGGATTGCGGTAACATCTCGTTACAGCTTACAGTACACATCATGCATACTGATTGCAGCCCCCTCCTCCAATAAAGAGCTGTCACCCTGTCACTCACAGTCCATCAGAGTACCCGAGTACCTGTCACAGTCCATCAGAGTACCCGAGTACCTGTCACAGGCCATCAGAGTACCCGAGTATCTGTCACAGCCCATCAGAGTACCCGAGTACCTGTCACAGTCCATCAAAGTACCCAAGTACCTGTCACAGCCCATCAGAGCACCCGAGTACCTGTCACAGCCCATCGGAGTACCCGAGTACCTGTCCCAGTCCATCTGAGTACCCTAGTACCTGTCACCAGCCCATCAGAGTACCCGAGTACCTGTCCCAGTCCATCTGAGCATCCGAGTACCTGTCCCAGTTCATCTGAGTACCTGAATACCTGTCACAGTTCATCTGAGTACCCGAGTAGCTGTCACAGTCCATATGAGTACCTGAGTACCTATCACCGCCCTTCAGAGTACCCAAATACCAGTCACCAGGCCATCAGACTACCCAAGTACCTGTCACCAGGCCATCAGAGTACCCCAGTACCTGTCACCAGGCCATCAGACTACCCCAGTACCTGTCACCAGGCCATCAGAGTACCCGAGTACCTGTCACCAGGCCATCAGAGTACCCGAGTACCTGTCACCAGGCCATCAGAGTACTCAAGTACCTGTCACCAGGCCATCAGAGAACCTGTCATCAGGCCATCAGAGTACCCGAGTACCTGTCACCAGGCCATCAGAGTACCTGTCACCAGGCCATCAGAGTACCCGAGTACCTGTCACCAGGCCATCAGAGTAACCTAGTACCTGTCACCAGGCCATCAGAGTACTCAAATACCTGTCACCAGCCCATCAGAGAACCTGTCACCAGGCCATCAGAGTACCCAAGTTCCTGTCACCAGGCCATCAGAGTACCCGAGTACCTGTCACCAGGTCATCAGAGTACCGAGTACCTGTCACCAGGCCATCAGAGTACTCAAGTACCTGTCACCAGGCCATCAGAGTACTCAAGTACCTGTCACCAGCCCATCAGAGTACTCAAGTACCTGTCACCAGCCCATCAGAGTACTCAAGTACCTGTCACCAGCCCATCAGAGTACCAGAGTACCAATCTTCAGCCCATGCCTCATAGAATATACGTTGGGGTGTTTGCTTTCCAAAATGGGGTCATTTTGGGGGTAATTCCATTGTCCTGGTGCTCCAGGACCTTCAAAAGTGTGATGGGTAGGAATGAAATGAGATGTGTTGTTTATGCTCCTAGAATGCCTGAAGGTACTACTTCAATGTTCGGCCTCTGTATGTGGCCAGGCTGTGTAAAAGTCCTACACATGTGGTATCGCCATACTCGGGAGGAGTAGCAGAATGTGTTTTGGGGTGTAATTTTTGCTATATACATGCTATGTGTTAGAAATATCTTATAAATTGACAACTTTGTGTAAAAAAAATGCGTTTTCATTTTTTTCCACATTTTCCAAAAACTTCTGGAAAAAATGAACCATTCAAAAGACTCATTATGCCTCGCAGATTATATGTTGATGTGTTAGCGTTCTAAAATGGGGTCATTTTATGGGCAATTCCATTGTCCTGGTACTCTGGGGCCTTCAAAAGTGTAATAGGTGGTTGTGAAATTAGATTTTTGCTCGTAGAACGTCTGAAAGTGCCACTTCAATGTTGGTGCTCTGTATGTGGCCAGGCTGTGTAAAAGTCTCACACATGTGGTATCGCCATACTTGGGAAGAGTAGCAGAATGTATTCTGGGGTGTAATTTGTTGTATGCATATGCTGTAAGAGAAATAACTTGATAATATGACATTTTTTCAAAGAATTGTGGGAAAAAATTACAACTTAAAAAAACTCACCATGCTACTTACTTAATACCTTGGAATGTCTACTTTCTAAAAAGGGGTCATTTGGGGGGTATTTGTACTTTCCTGACTTGTTAATGTCTTAAGAAATTAGATACACCTGATGTACTGAAGGCCTGATCAGATGTGATTGATTGGCACCATAATTTGTAGACTCTATAACTTTCACAAAGACCAAATAATATACATTAATGTGGGTTATTTTTACCAAAGATATATAGCAGTGTAAATTTTGGCCAAAATTTATGAAGAAAAACTACTAATTAGCAAAATTTTATGACAGAAACTAGAAAAATGCATTTTTTTCACAAAATTTACGGTTTTATTTTATTTATAGCACAAAAAATAAAAAACCCACTAGTGATTAAATACCACTAAAAGAAAGCTCTATTTGTGTGGAAAAAAGGACGCAAGGTTCATATGGCTACAGTGTTGCATGACTGAGTAATTGTCATTCAAACTGTGTATCGGCTTTTAAAATGTACAAAAGCAGCAATTTAGAAATTGGATGAAAAGTTTAGCACTGGAAAACACTAAAAAAGTGTATTTTATATACAACTATATAGATCAGACCAAAGTGAGGGTCTGATTCCATCACAAAAATTTGGGAGATATGCTTAAGAGGGCATTTAACAAGCAGTAATGAGGTTTTATGTTGCCGCCTCACTGGCTGTTTTAGCCCCTAAATACCCACACCACTGCAGTTGTGGCACGGCCCCATTCAGGTGAATGAGTCTTGTTTGGTGGGCAGTACTGTGATGTATACTGCAAGCGTATACAAGGCCTTAGGAAGATTCCCTCTATCAATCAACCTTTACCACTAAGAGCAAAAGTAAAAGAAATTTCCTAATTTTGATTTGTCACCGGAAAAGGAATAGAAGGGAAATCGTCCAATGGGGACACTAGTTTTGGTGACAACCAGGGATTCCCTCACTTTGGAGGGATTTCCTCTCGCTTCCTGTTTTGGCTATAGAGCATGAAGTGAAGGAAAATCTCCCCAATGAGAAAAAAAAACCAGACAGGAGCTATAACCCTCCTTTACACTATCCAAAATGAAAAAAAGTTTTGCCTTTAGTTCTACCTTAAAGCCTAAGGGCCAGTTCACACTGGAATCACACATAAACACAGTCAACTGTGCGAATTCAATGGGCTGAACTCACACTGGATCACACCAAAAGTAGTGCATGCGCTACTTGTAAAAACCAATCCAATGCAGGCAAATGCTCTGCATTTGGGGTGTCCTTAGGAATATATTGACACCCGCAGAAAACCGCATACCCAGTGTGTTGCAATCATGGTGCATGAAAACTATCATGGAGCACGTGTTCTGGTGTGACCAGGCCCCAACTGCAGATTTTAGTGATCCAAGTGGACCAAGCCAGTCCAAAACAAACCATTTCCTTTCGTAATACATGCAGAAATTTGAAGCACTATATAAACTGTATGACCCCCCAGCTCTCAGTGCTGCTTTCCTAAACTTCTGGTTGTAACAAGAGGAAGCAGGAATGATCTGCCTGTAGCCACTGGCAGGGTTCCCATCAGAAGTGACAGTGTTCCCATCTCTCCCAAGCCCCAGAGGGACGGAGTAGGGAACAAATGCAGCAGTTAAAGCGTTTGTTACCCCAACACTTCATATTCCTGATATGTTCCTGCTGTACCATGTACTTGTATGAGAAAGTGTCCTGTTCTCTTTGTATTGCTTCCTTTGTGTGAAATCCCTGGTGTTCCTGCTAGTCCCCTTGCTTTTCTATTAAAAACTGACCACACTAAACAGGAGAGTACACCATAGTCAGTTCTCTAGCTATGCTGGGAACGCAGCCTGCTCTTCTCCAATGCACAGCCATTCACTGGGAAGCTCAGTGTACTGCTGTTTCTCCCCCCAGCTCATATGCAGCTGAGAACAGAGGGGATGTGATCATCCCCTTAAAAAAGGGGGGGGGGGAATATATTTTTTATATCTATACAAAATGTTTTTTGCCTTTCATTTCTATTTTAAACGGAATAGATTGTTTTGCAAGGTGATTGTTTACAATCAGTTTAAGTTCTGCTTTAACAGTGGACAGTGCAGTATCCAGTATGCTACCTTGGCGAATGGAGGGAGGAGGAAACAGGAAACTCGGAGCAGTGATCATGGCACCAGATTAAGCTGGAATTTAGGCAAGGATTAAAAGATAAAGAAGCTACATGCTCAGTAAGTGACTACATTATCTGCTGAAAGTGCTTAAAAGTCAGGGTTTAATATCACTTTATACAAGAACACACAGAAAAAATAGGTCAATTGTGCAGGTGGTCAAATTTAACATTGACACTTCTCTGATTTTATTTGCCTGCCAAAATCAAATTTCCTGTGGGGAGGATCAGATCCCGCCCTATCTGTGGTCTGTAGAGGGAACTGGATCTAATATGAGTCCTATCACAAACACAAGGTTCATCTCCAGAACTAGGACCTACTGGCAGATGTCTGATGAACCCCAAACAGTGCGGAGAGAAATGAGAAGTGGCGGTTAACACCAGGCCACCCTAATTTTTCTACATTTTAAAAGTCAGAACAGGACAATCAGATTAAGATCTTCTGACTGTGTTTAAGCATTCATGGAAACAACACATTTGACAAAAATCAGCTGCTTAAAAGGCATGCAGAAGAATCATAAACTAAAGCTTAAAGTGGTATGGTACCTAAAAATGAAAGTTCATGTTATTAAAATCAACAGATAGCATACTTACCTAAACGAACCCTGAAAAAAAAATATATTATTTACTTACCTTTTATTTCTGATGTTTCAGCTGACTTCCGGGTTGTCCTCCCGTGGGAGTAGGCGTGGCTATCGTCCTCGCAATGGTCCCTGGGAAATTTCCCAAGAATCCATGGGGGACAATGAAAGTTTTTCTTTCCTTGTCACTGCTCTCACTGAGCATGTGCAAGATGGAGCGGAGCATGCTGGGAGCCAGATGTCATCATATACCAGGAAGTAAATGCCTGTGGGCTTCAGACGCCCACAGTTAAAATGGAAAACACCAGAGTAGGTTTTTATAAGTCATCCTGAGGAAAAGATTTGTCGCGCCGGGGGTCAAATAAACGCCGGACGTGGATGCCAATCGAAGGTAGCACTCGCCCACCAGTGAGACAGGTAAGAAAAAAATAAAAAAAGAGTGGAATCCCGCTTTAAGTAGCCATGGGTCCTCAAAGGACTTCTGATGAGGCCCTGCCATAAATGGTCATGTCGTAAAATGTCACATCATAAATGGTTCAGTGTGCAGTTAAGGAATACACATCTATAAGACGTGGGTTTTTGATCTATAACTGAACTTCCACAGTCAAACTTCATTCAATTCCAATAATTCCAACTGTAATAGAGATACCTTCATAAAAGGTGGTTATATGAATGTACAAGACAATACAACTCGGTTAGACAGCAAAGTCAACTATATTACAACCTATAGAACACTAGTAAAGCACATTAGACTTGGTAAAAATACGCATAACAGACTTGCTTGGTATCTTACAAATCATAAATGCATTCTGTTAATGAAATGCTGGTTTACAGATTGTGAAACCTTGTCATTTGGAACTATAGACGTACCTGGGATAAACTGGCATTGAAACACCCAAGGACACCTACAGCACACCTTTCAGACCATTTAATTGGGTGGTGGATAGGAAAAGGTAGCAGTGTGCGCATCTGTCAGCTTTCGTCTTGGAATTATTAATAATAAAGGAGGACCACTGATTCTTGCCTTTTGTGGTTTATACCCTTATCTAGGGTATCTCTTACATTTCTACCCCTGTGAAGAATCACACTGCTCAATGGGATCATAACCTGGTATTTTTAGTGCCTTGAAAGGCTTTCTTTGAATAGCCTCTCTTGTCTTTGTCTCATAATTTGGCCTGCCCTCTCTCCTTCCTTCTCTTCACTTGGGCTAGAAAGAGCTATTATTTGACCACCTTGTCTTGCAATGTTTCCTTCCTTATTCTTTATATATGGATAAAGTGATTTGGTGTTGGCCTTTTTTACACATGGTTTTGTCCTCTTTTCACCTCAATAAGAACATTGTGCTTCCATCTTTCTGTCTTTCACCATCTCATACAAAGGAGATTGTCTTGCAAATGCTAGATGTGCTGTAATAGTCAGATCCTGTACAAAAAAGTATGAAGCCATGATTGCTGGGAGAAAATAAGATTTTAAAAAATTTTTTATTCACTGTTAAATCTTTTTCTACAGCAGTTCATTGAGGGACACAAATGTTTCCCCTTATGTGGTTGTCTTATGTGGAATCTGGTGTCCTCTGGCATTTTTCAGCTTGTAAAACGCTCAGCTCTGAAGCTCCAAAAAGGGCAACAAGCAAAATCCCATTCATTTCAATGGCCCCTGTTCTTATATGAGCATATTTTACCTGAAGCAAAATGCCTGAAGTTCAAAAACGTACATGAGCTATTTTTTTTTTTTGGCAGATTTCAATAGAAAGGCCTGACTTGAGCAGCAATAAAGCTTATAAAACACTCAAATAGCAGTTTTCCACCTCATTTGCTCTCCTCCCCCTAGTGCTTTCTATTGGCTAAACAAACGCCAGAAGCTGTAAATAGCTTGTAATACACTTCTAAAATGCTTTTAATCGTTTGCCGACTGGCTCATGCCGATATATGTCGGCAGACGGGCACGTACAGGCATATTAAAGTACCTGTACGTTGCCCTTTAAGAAGCGGCTTGCGGGCTCCGTGAGTGTGATCGTGGGTCCTGTGGACTCGATGTCTGCGGGGATACCCACGATCGTTTCAGAGAGAGGAAGAACAGGGAAATGCTGATGTAAACAAGCATTTCCCAGTTCTGCCTAGTGACACTGACACTGATCACAGCTTCCTGTAATCGAGAGTGGTGATTAGTGTCGTGTCACACATAGCCCCTCCCCTCACAGTTAGAATCACTCCCTAGGACACACTTAACCCCTACAGTAACCCATAGTGGTTAACCCCTTCACTGCCAGTCACATTTACACAGTATTCAATGCATTTTTAATTGCACTGATCGTTGTATAAATGTGAATGGTCCCAAAATAGCACCAAAAGTGTCTGATCTGTCCACCATAATGTCGCAGTCATGACAAAAATCGATGATTGTCGCCATTACTAGTAAAAAAAAAAGTATTAATGTAGCACCGGCTCCTGAAGAGCACACGCTATTTGTTTTAAAAAATTTATATTCCTAAAACCACAGTTGGGTTTTAGGGCTAATTTTGCCAAATTATGGTTTCAGTACCAGTCTAGCTGGATTGCATTGAGTTCTCCTTGGCTGCAGGTGTCACTGTCACTGCCAGCAAGTGGTAGAATGCAGTCTAGTTGGGTGCATTGGATGCCCTTCTTTCTCTCGGAACCAGCCCAGTGGGAGTGTCGTCTTACTGTGCATTCTGGGAGAGGGTATTTAAGGTACTGACATCACGTGTTTCTGGGTTCCGGTCCAGAAGAGTTTTCTGTCTGTTTGGTCCTGGTCCTCCTGACCAGCCCCCATGGCCTTCCTGGCCTAGGGTGCGGATCCATGCAATTCCGAGTCTCGGGACTGGACAGCCCGAGGCAAAGCAACTGCAGGGACAGGCCTGAATGGATATGAGGCCATAATGATTCTAAGGTGGTCCGGTGCTGTCTCATCTAAGGAGAGGCCCAGCAACTGGAGAAGCATCCAGGGGAGGACTCTTCAGGAGAAGGCCATGCGTAAGGCTGGTTTCTCAGAAGGAGCCTGGAGGCTCAGTTGAAGGACACTTTGTGGATCTATACTGATATGGTATCGCCGGACCGGCTGAGAGATACTGGTAATCATAGTTCTCTAAATTTACCTACGTCCCTCAGTTACATTCAAGTCTGTGGCAGAGACTTTTGCTCAAGTGTTCTACATCCAAGTCTGTGGCAGAGATTTTTGCTTTTCTTAACACCCTACCGGCTGCTAGGCCTAGTGAGAGGAGGTCTATCCGGTGGTTGTAATAATCCAGTTGTGAAACGGTAATTCTCTGGATTTCTATAGTGAGAGACTTTCTATTTTTGCAGTTCCAAATGTACCTGAACTTTCTTCCTAACCTTCTACCCTTCATTAAGAAACTGTGTTATCTTTTAAATAAATATCCCAAAAAGAGGATCCCATGTCAGTTTCTACAATTCTTTGGGCCATCTACCACGGGAAACCCCTAGACGGAGGCGAGATCAAGAAGGTAACGGTAAGCCCAACAAAACCAGTAGCTCCTTCGGGGGTAAGTGCTACATTAATAAAAATGCCATAAAACGATCTCCTATTTTGTAGACGCTATAACTTTTGCGCAAATCAATCAAACGCTTATTGCAATTTTTTTTTACCAAGACTATGTAGAAGAATACGTATCGGCCTAAACTGAGGAAAACAAAATGTTTTTTTATATATTTTTTGGGGATATTTATTATAGCAAAAACAAAAAATAATGCTTTTCTTTCAAAATTGTCGCTATTTTTTTGTTTATAGTGCAAAAAATAAAAACCACAGAGGTGATCAAATACCACCAAAAGAAAGTTATGTTTGTAGGAAAAAAGAGGACATCAATTGTCAGTTAAAGCTACGCAGTGCCGAATCGCAAAAAGTGCTCTGGTCTTTTGCCAGCCAAATGGTCCGGGGCTGAAGTGGTTAAAAATCTTGTAAAAAGCTGGAAAAAAGCACCCCCCACAAAAGCCAGTAAATCTATATGCTCAGCTGTGAATGGAGCCTTAAGGATTTTTTTCATTTAGTGGTTTAGTTGTTTGCTCACTATTTGTTCTCCTGAGCTTGTGCTGCACATGAAGGGGCATAGCCACTAGATGGGGCTGTGCCCCTTCTGCTTTGTATAGTTTCCAACCTTCCAGCTGTACCTGTATCTAGAAAAAAAAAATCTGGTGTCCTCTACAGCACACTACTTAGGCACAAATAACATTTCTAGATGTTCCCTATATGATAGCAGATTCTTTACTCTTCAAGGTCAGGGCCACTTTAACCATAAAGGCTTTGCCTTTGCTTTTTAAAATGACCCCCAAAACAAAACTGGGGTGAATTGAAAATTAAATAAAGTCTAATGAAAGAAAATTACTTAACTTTGCAGATAACTGAGTCCTGCCATTTGTGTCTTATATACTTCAACATATTTGGTCAGAGCATACATGTGTACTGCAGTTCTTATGTACACCACAAGATGTCATCTCTCAAATATTAAAAAATATATACATACTCTCACAGGCCTCCTTCTAATTTCTCCTGCTCATATATTTTGCTGCATTTAAAAATGCAACATGCACTTGTTAATGTTCACTGTTCTGTTGCACGTTGATGTTTGTAGAGTTGTGTTAGAGATTCCAATCAAATAATAACCAAAATGTCAAAATGCAGGTCAGCATTACAAAATGCATCATATAGATGCCTTTCACATAGGGGTGTTTTTCAGGCGCTTTAGCGTTAAAAAAAGCACCTGTAAAGCGCCTGAAAGAAGCCTCATCTGCAATCCCAATGTAAAAGCCTGAGTGCTTATACACTGAGGGGCTGCGCTGGCAGGGCATCAAAAAAAAAGTCTGCAAAGAAGCTGCTTGCAGGACTTTTTTTGAAGCCCTGACGCCCAGGCTTTAACAGTGAGATTGCAGATGAGGCTTTTTTCAGCCGCTTTTTTTAACGCTAAGCGCCTGAAAAACGCCCCAGTGTGAAAGGGGTCATAGGGCTTTTAAAAGCTACAACCAAACTCAATGGTTTGAAAATACTGTATATGCTCTTGTTCATGTGCTTTGCTACATTTTCAAATGCTGCAAATACTTAGTAATGCTATGTATATAATGACCTATTTCTGGTGCATTCAGCACTGCATTGGTATGTACAATTACCAAGATATTATACAGCGTTTTAAAGAACCAATCAAAATGTTCCCCTTCTTTCCATTCTGGCATGTGTTGTTTTTGAGTATGTATGTGTGTGTGCACATGTAGGCAAGTGCAGTCTCTATTCCCCATTGTATTTGGCACTTGAAGTGACAATGCAGAAGAGGAAGGAAGTTGTGTGGAAACTCAGTTCCTCCATGGCTTTCTGCGGTCACAGGGAGACAGCTGTCCAATTGGTCCGTGGTGTCCCATGAGACGTTGGTGGCCATCTTGGGTCAGGCAAAGTCTATTTAAGACTCCAGCTCCTTCCCAGGGGCACATTATATGAGTGGTTAGCTTAGAGACAGGTTCCCAAACTAGCAGGGACAGTGCTTATTGGCAGAGGGAGGTTCCTAAGGAGTAGGAAAAGTGCAAGGTCCTCATAGGAAGCATCCCCTTTGGGTGTGGACCAGCCAGGCCTCATTCCCGCACCTCGCTGCAATAGCATGTTGGCATCATACCAGGATCTCGATCCTCTGCTGTTGTTTGCAAGTGGCTGTGTCTTCCCACGGGCCTGTTTGTACCTTATTGGGAATCTCAAAATATACTGTTTTTATCCACCTAAGACACTAAATGTGTATTCTTTGCCGCCGGTGCACTATGCTGCACCCTACCCACACACAGTTCTCAAAAACTGTGTATAGGTTTTGACTGTAGGAGGTTGGACACCAAAGCCCCATCTAACGGCAATACCACCCGGCACATACTAAGCAAATTATGTTTAGCTTAGTGTTCTGAGGATGTAGGACACCTCTCTCTTGCTCTGATAGATCAAGACTTTTATATACATGGACAAGCACACCTGTAAAAGCAAAGCAATAGAGTACTAAAAAGAAAGAGAATGGAAGCTATAACTATCATATTAGGGTTTCCTTACGAGGCCCCAAACAGTACTGCCACGTACACATGACTGTTTTTTTCCGTCAGAATAAACTCTGACGGTTTTACTGACAGAGTTCCGACAGAGTTCCACTGAAATGGTCTTCCCTACACGATCACACCAAAGTCCGATCGTCTAGAACGCGGTGACGTACAACACGTACGACAGGACTAGAAAAAGGAAGTTCGATAGCCAGTAGCCAATAGCTGCCCATGCGTCTTTTTGGTCTCTCAGAACAGCATGCAGACGAACGGTTTTCCCGATAGGAATTGATTCGGTTGGAAAGATTTAAAATATGTTCTATTTCTAGGTCCGTCAGAATTTTTGAAAAAAAAGTCAGATGAAGCCCACACATGATCGGTATATACGATTAAATGATTCCGTCTGACTTTTTCTGCTGGAAAGTCCGACCGTGTGTACACGGCATAAGTGTATATAAAAAGAAAGGCAGAAATTAATTTACATTAGTTAATGTAAAAGCAAAATGTATGCTATTAATAGTTGCACAAACAAAGCACAAAGATCTCAGCACCACGAGGAACCAAGCTAGAGAGTATAGGGTTAAACCTAACAGTTAAGCAGATCATATTCAAGCATAGCAAGGTGCAGAGAATCTATTATGCTATAAATGTATGGTGCTGAGAATCTATTGTGCAAAAATGCATGGTGTGGAGAATCTATTGAGAATCTCTACCATGGTGCATTTTATTCAGCATTACTTTCACTTTCTACTCCCATTCCCTCCATTTCTGCAGCCATCTCTAATCAATGTCTAGCTCTGTACTAGAAACTTCTTCCTGCTATACACTTTTCTAGGGGACCCTCTTCAAGGTTGACAATAATAGGGCAGCAGGTGGGCCTCATGCCTGGGGCAATGTACACCGTGGTCTCTCCATGTATTCCTGCCCCCTCAGGTTTTGGTGGTTGGTTCAGTTGGCAGTGGGTCACTTAAAGGGATACCACCCACATCGTACTTTGTTCCCTAAATTTGGTAACATGTCTGCCACCAGAAGGAAGACAAGAAAGACAAGTTCCCTTGCTGGTGCTGGCAAAAATCCACAGCCTATTTTATTTTTTGTGTGTGCTCTTAGTATCCTTGGTTTCATTATGGTAAGGCTGAAACACTTACATTTGTTGATTCTCCTCTAAACTTTCTGCTGATCTCTCACTGAACCTCACAGAAAGAAAAAAATATCTTACAGGGATTCCAGCCTCCCTCATTCTACTAAAGAAAAGCATTTTTATTTCTGTCTGTGTTGCTTTTGGAGAGTTCCACTTGCTTGCTCTGGTAAAAAAATTATCAGCAGGATAAGAAGTGAGTTTAAATCTCTGAAACAGGGCCCTGGATAGTAGTACAAACATGACAGGAGTACCAACCTCTCCCTACTTTATCCAAAACTAAGGAAAAAAGTTTTCGCTGCATATAAACTTTTGAAAACCCTGGTGCAGCCAATCAACCAGGGCCATCTTTAAGGCAGGAAAAAAAGGGGCATCTGCCCTGGACCCCATCATTGTTTTGGGACCCAAAGCAGCTGCCTCATACTTGGCAACTATCCCAGTTCAAATTCCCTCAGTACTTGAAGTTTTAGTCCTGTGCTGTGTCCCGATGTCTCAGTGTGAAGCTATGTTACTAATGCTGCTCAGCTCTGCCTATTGCCATGTACAAATGACTCACCTGCAGACCCCGTGTTTACATGTAAATAACCTGCATTGATATATAAATAGCGGCAGCATTAACAGGTAAATATTAGCAGAACGGCTACATTGATATGTAAATAGAGGTGTTATTCGTATGTATATCATACCCCCTGAGATTATATCCACCATCACTTCTGCTGAATGTTGTCCACCAGGGAGGTAAAGAGGTGTTCTGACAAAATGAGCAACCTGGCAGAATGTACAACCTGCATCACATCCTGTGATGTAGAATTGCCTGCAGCTCCAAATCGCACGCACTGCGCAGGAGCACGGCGGAAATCAACTAACACTTACGAAATGTATGTTATTAACGCCATCTTGGTACACCTTACACTCGATCTCATCACACCTACAGTAAGTAGGCGGGCCAGCAGACATCTTGCTACACCAAACCCCGTTTTGAATTAGCAAAGTAATCTCAGAAATCAAGTGAGCTTATCTACATAAATATATATTTATGTAGATAAGCTCACTCGATTGCTGAAATTTTTTTGCTAATTCAAAACGGGGTTTGGTTTAGCAAGATGTCCCCTGGGCCGCCTGCTTACTGTAGGTGTGATGAGATCGAGTGTAAGGTGTACCAAGATGGCGTTAAGAACGTAAATTTCGTAAGTGTTAGTTGATTTCTGCTGTTGTGACAAAATGACCAACCTGGAAGAATGAACCCGTGTCACATCCTGTGATGTGGAATCAGCTGGAGCTCCAAATCGCGTGCACTGCACAGGCGCAACACGTCATACATCCCTTCAGTGGCTGACGTCAGTGCACGGAGGAATTTGCCTGACAAAATGCTCAACTACTGTGCATACGCACGGCGGAAATAAACTAACACTTACGAAATTTGCGTTCTTAACGTCATCTTGGTACACCTTACACTCGATCACACCTACAGTAAGCAGACGAACTAGCGGACATCTTGCTACACCAAATCCCGTTTGGAATTAGCAAATTTCAGCAATCGAGTGAGCTTACCTACATAAATATATATTTATGTAGATAAGCTCACTCGATTTCTGAGATTACTTTGCTAATTCAAAAAAGGTTTGGTGTAGCAAGATGTCCGCTGGCCCGCCTGCTTACTGTAGATGTGCTGAGATCAAGTGTGAGGTGTACCAAGATGGCGTTAAGAATGTAAATTTCGTAAGTGTTAGTTGATTTCCGCCATGCGCATGCGCAGTAGTCGGTCGAGCATTTTGTCAGGCAAATTCCTCTGTGCAATGACTTCAGCCACTGAAGGGATGTACGACGTGTTGCACCTGCACAGATTGCACGATTTGGAGCTCCAGCTGATTCCAGGTCCCAGGATGTGACATGGGTTTTACATTCTGACAGGTTGCGCATTTTGTCAGAACAGGGGCTTGCTTGAAAGTTCTGCCTACAACTGTGTTTATTAAGGCTAACATCAGCCTGTTCTGCAAAGGTAAGCAAATTGGAGGTGGAACCCTTTTTCAAAATAACATGGTGCCACATCACCGTGAATTGTGGTGCATGTTAATACGCAGATTTCAGCAGATGTGTGCAGTTGTCATTAACAATTAATGGCACTGCTGTGTATCTGCTAAAGAGCAGCATGTTTTTGTGGTGCCAGGAAAGCGATTTTTCATGCGTTCCCGACACACACAAATGTAAAAGTAGGCCAAATGTATCAGTTACATTGGTGGTCAGTGTAAATATTCTCATCACATTGGGGCTTGGTGTACAATTCTTTCATTCATGCTAGTGGCCAGTGTGAAAGTCCACCGTACATCTGGGGTCAGTGTAAATCCCTCCTTACATTAGTGGTTCCTATGAATGCTCCTATGACATTAGTGGTCAGTGTAAATCCCCATTACATTAGTGGTCAAAGGGAATCCCCATTACATTGGTGGCCAGTGTAGAAACTTCTCTTTATATTGGTAAACGGTAAAAACAAATCAAAACTTTAATTTGTGGTCAGTTTCAAATCCTCCCTTACATTGGTAGTCCATGTAGAAGCCCTCTTTAAGTTGGTGGTGAGTGTAAATCCCCCCTTACATTGGTGGGCAGTGTAGAAATCCCCCTTTATTAGTTGTTGATGTAAAATCCCCCATTACATTGGTTGTTGATGCAAAATCCCCCATTACATTGGTTTTCAGTGTAAATTCTTCATTACATTGTGTACATTTCACTCTACATTGGTGGTAAGCGCAGAATTGCCCCTACACTGGTGGTCAGTGTAAATCCCCTTTACATTGGTGGTCAGTACAAATCTCCTTGACTGTGGTTGTCAGTGTAAATTCCAGCCTTACGAGTAGGTCATTGTATACTCCCCCTTACACTGGTAGTTGGTGTAAATGCTCCTATTATATTGGTGTAGCGTAGAAATCCCTCTTTATATTGGTGGGTGACATAAAATGCCTTGTTACATGATGGTCAGTGCATATTTCCCCTCACATTGGTGGTCAGTGTAAATCCCCTATCACATTGGTGGTCAGTGTAAATCCCCTCTCACATTGGTGGTCAGTGTAAATCCCATCTTACATTGGTGGTCATTGTAAATTCCCCATTACATTGGTGGTCAGTGTAGAATCCCCCACTATATACTTGCCAAAGACTTACAGTATTGTTCTCCATGATTCAGAATTTTCCACAGTGTACTGCCTCCTAACTAATCCCATCCCCCCACCACTGCCACTGATCCCATCACCCCCCCCCCCCTCCAGCATTGACACTGATCACACCCTCTATCTCCCAGAATTGCCACTGATCCCAGAAGTCCTAGAATCCCTAAGAGTTTTCTATCTATTGATGGGTCCCCTGTCCATGGTGTGCAGGCAGCAAGGAGAGGATGTGCTGTAACCTTAAGCAACCAATCAGTGAGCAGTAATGATGTGCAGTAACCTCTAGCAACTAATTGCTGAGTAGTAAAGATTTCCAGTAACCTCTGGCAACCAATCAGTGAGCAGTATTGATGTACAGTAATCTCTAGCAACCAATCAATAAGCACAAGTCATGTGCTGTAACCTCTAGTAATACATAAGTGAGGCATAATGTGTGCTGTAACCTCTAGCAGCCAGTAAGTGAGTGGTAATGAGACACTGTAACCTCTGGCAACCAATCGCAAACGCTGCATGATCTGATTCAGTAAACTGATTTTGAGTCTAGCTGTTATTTATTGTAGACTCAGAGTAGGTGGAGAGCAAAATTGCATGGGGGGGCAAGAAAAAATGTTTGCCCAGGTTATCAATATTGAAGTGGGCCCTGCATTCAACCTAGTGTTTCTCCAGAATTTGCTAGGGGTTCCTTGAGCAGTGGCAGACTAACCTCCCGTCTGCTAGTGCCTGCATATTCTGAGGGCCAACATCACTTGACAGAGTCAATGGCATGCCACAAATGATCTTTTTAGCTGTCTGTAAGGATGGCGTTCTTTCCATTGCCCAAGGTTGCACTTCTCCCCTAACAACTGATGTATGGGTGTTTGTTGTGTTTCTATTCTGGCCATAGGTATTACTTTTTTGATTTATTTTTGGTATTATTATTTTTTAATTGAAAGGGTTTCAGTATTAAAAAATATTTGTCATGTTAAATGCTCTTTCTTCTTTTATTTATTTCTATTTGTTGTGTATGATTTACTGACATTGATAACATACCATGAGTATCTTTTTAGCAGGTGTCCCATGAGGCCTTTTTTTATTGCTTCCCCTAGGGTATATTGCTCCACCTCGTCTTCCGACAAAAGATGCGGTGAAACAGTTGGGTTTGGGCAGATACAAATGTTCTGCTAAAATATTCCCTGATCATCAACAATTTAATGATATTCTTACCAGAGGGTGGAAACAGCTTGACAGGTTTTCCTGTAAAAAAAATTCATAGAGGTGGATGGCACCACCATCGATTACCCTCCACCTGGTGGTAGAGCTGGTTTGATAATAAGGTTGTCAGGGCCTCTAACTAGGACAGAGGGAAATCCCTTCCTGGTAAATTGACCAGAAATCTAATCACAGTAATTGGGAGTAGAGGAATTGCTGTAGCCAGCATATAACATTAACCATAAGTATATAAAAGCACACCTCTATGGAAATAATGCAAGCTTTATATTAGAAATGATTATTAATAGTACATGCATCCAATGTACAAACAGATGTTATCAGCAAAGGGCCTAACAAGAGTCCTGGTGAAATTGTGCCCAAATACCCAGGTACCGTATATAGTGTATAGTTATTAATAGAGATACTTGTTGCAGCAAAGTCCAGTTGCAGGGACCCTTATGGATGATCATGATGCGGCATTTGTCTGGGTGTCGGAGACCTGAAGACAAGATCTGCGGAGATGAGAGGACCCTCCAGCCATTGTCTAACCAGCCTGGAACACAAACATTTATCAGGAGAAACTATGGTGTTGCAGTGAAACTCAGAGTCAGCCTATTCACTGTGTGATAGTCCCTATTAGCGTCCCTATTATCTGACATGCAACCAGACCTCTAACTACCAGAAGTGGCTGCCGGATGGCTAACCTGGCTCTATCCTATACTTGTTATTGAGCCTTGAGCTAAAAATAGCTATAGAATCCCAGACCAATAGGGACTGGGCTAACTAAAATAGCAGGAGCTGCATATAAACTCTATTGCAATAAACAGGTTCACCGTCTAATATACTGGAAGAAGACCTAGCTATCTGGTGCTGTGCATGTGAGATAATAACAGCAGGACAGGCATACATCTGTCACAAGGATGGAAGCTATGAACAGCTGCAGTTGAACAATTAAAACAGAGGAATACTTGCCTAATAGTCTCTGCTTCTGATCTGGGTAAAATATATGCATCTCCTGTGTGTGTAGACATGAGGTCTCCAAAAATCTCTTTATCTACTTCCTTCTTCTTTTTTTTAACCCAGCCTCCCAGACACAAGAAGTACATACATAATTAAAGCTGAACTCTAGGCATTTTTCCCCCCATGCAGTGGGGCTATGCCCACACTGCATGGGTTAACTACTGGTTTTGTCAAGAGGCGAATCAAAAGCTGTATACTCACCCAATCCTCAGGTCCAGCGGCAAGGTCGCTAGACCAGGGGCGTAACTATAGGGGGTGCAGCAGTTGCGACCGCAACCGGGCCCTGTGATGCAGGGGGCCCATGCAGCCCCCTCTACATATGGCTGCTCTTTAGTTGTGCATTCCCCGCATGACCTGTATCCTCAGCCGGCTCCTCAGATTACCCCTCTCCTGCTCCATGCATTGCCACTCAGTCCGATGTCTGTTCTCCCCAGCCAGAGTCCCGCCCACCCCGAGTCCGGCCCACTCTGCACTGCAAACTTTTCCCGGGTAAACAAACTTTAAGCACACAGATGCAGTGCAGCCCTATGAGAGCTCCCCGGAGGACACTGCAGGCTTGTCTGCCAGCCCCTCCTCCTCCCGTCTTACACAGATGATGAAAGGTCTTTCTGGGAGATATGCTGATCGCCCGTGCAGCACACTGGATGGAGCCCAGGCCAACATGGATGAGTGCATGGCCTACAGCTTGGTCATGGTGAGTGAGAGGACCCCATCCCCCACACACCATTACATACCCCCTCCATCTCCCCCTGGGGACAGGGACCCCTTCTCACGTGGGGACAGGGACCCCCACTTCCCCTGGGGACAGGGACCCCTTCTCACCTGGGGGCAGTAACTTCATCTGCCCAGGAGAAAAGGACCTCATCTCTTCTGGGGACGGGGACCCCATCCTGCCTAGGGACTGGGGCACCTAAAAATAAATAAAAATAAAAATACTGATACCAGTGGTGGAACTACAGGGCTCACAAAGGTCATACCTGTGACCACGCCCTGGAGTTCCACCGCCGGACTCGGAGGGAAGGGCCCTGGCTGGGGTTCAGGGGGGCCCTTCATGGTTTCTTGCATTGGGGCCCTGAAGGTTCTAGTTACGCCACTGCGCTAGACCGTGGGGGGCAGAAGCCGCAGGGACCGGTCTTGTGCTGGGAGTATTGGAGGATTGGGTAAGAATACTGTATCTCAACTCTCCAATCTCCTAGACAAAAAGGAGCAGTTAACCCATGCAGTGCAGGCACAGCCCCACTACATGGGAAAAAAACAAACATTTGCCCTGAGTTCAACTTTAACTGTGTAATAAAAACAAAGGCATTTACAATTACAGACAGTGGAGGGCAGCAGATTCCTACACCTGGCTCTGCCCTCAAGCCTGTTTTCTCCTGTACCCTGGGTTTCTCCTGTGACAGACTATGCTAAGGTACTAAGTCAGGACTTTGTATCTGAAGTGCCTCTGTGACAGAATAAGCTAAAGTACTAGGTCAGGATTTTGTATCTGAAGGGTCTCCGCAACATTTGATCAGCTTTATGTGTCTGTTGATGCAAGCGGTCAAGTTTATCTGTGATGCCTCCCTAGATGCAATTTGAGTGGTAGCCATAGGTAGCTGTAGTATTTTTATTTGGTGGGGGGGGGGGGGTGGAGAGTACTTTGGCTAAATAATGGTCTGTGTACTATACCTGGAATGGTGTACCTTCTTTTGTTCTTAGGAAGAACCCTCTAAATCCTTTGATCCTCTGCCAAGTCTTGGTCCAAACAGAGACTGCTTGGATGACCAACCCTTTGACAACCCTTCAACCACAACCATCCATCCCACCTGTGGACAGCGGGTTGTGGGAAAGATTGCTAAAGTTTGCCAATTTCTGACTCCAGAACATTTCCTGCAACATTAACATGTAAATAGTAGCATGCCTGCATTTATATTTTATTTTTTTAAGCATAACAGTTTTAATGAACATTTATACATTAACCCTGAAGCTTTTTTGATAAGTGTTTTGGGTGGCCTGGGCTCACTCATTTGCAAAGGAGTGCATTAATGGGTTACTTCTCACCCATACTCAGCTTTCTTAGCAGTCCAACTTTCTGAGACCTGGCACATTTGGACCTGGTTCCTGTGCAGGAAGCATTCCCTGCACCCGTCACAGATATTGTTGTCCTCCCCTAGCATGGCAAGCCTCCCCATAAACAACAAGCAGCAAAATACATAATTGCATGCTGGGAGTAGAAGAAAATGAGCAGAGAAAGGCTGGTTTACAAGAAAGTATTTTGGCATTGTTAAGAGCAGCACTTTGCAAACATTACCAAAATTAATGTTCCACAGCAGGGTTGGGGATTGATTTTATGCCTCTTGTAAACAAGAGTGCCAATGGGACAGAAGCATAATTTTAAAATGGCCAGGTTCCACCCCATTGGGCATGGAGACCTAGGCCATGGCATAGGTAGCCTGGCCCTAATTCCAGCCATGCTTTCTTGGCATTATTATTGAAACTCAGGTTTTAAGAGTAGGGCCTCTTAGAGGAGGCCAACTCTGCCATGCTCCAGCATAAGCCTTCTTCTTGCTAGGCCCATTACTACACTTTGGAGGGTGTAAGGTTCTTAGTCTTGACCCTTGGACCCTTTCAGTTGCTCAGATTCTCAACTTTCTCGAGTCTAGCAAGGTCTCAACTATGGCTTGTTGCAACAATCCTTGGGCTTTTATTCCGTGGTTTGTACAAGATGGAACTTTGCCTGCTTCTTTCAGTGCTACAGGGTCCTCCTTTTGGAAAAAATGTAATGAGGGTACTTTTATCTCTTTATCCTAGAAGATGACCTTTCTTATTTCTATCGTCCAGAGCCAGTAGCTCTATCCTGTAAGTGTTATTTTCTTGTTTATTACAGGGACACGGTTGCCTTAAGATGCAGGCCAACCTTTTTTGACTAAGGTAGTATTATTTTTTTCCCCGCTAATGACAGCATTGTGACTGTAATTGCTTTCTGCAGTTTTCCATGCTGGAAGGTTCACACAAGATATCCCCAGCATCTAACTCAAATGACCCTCAATGAATTATTGCAGGCTTATTCTGTCAAAAGACAGCAAACGTACCTTGGGCCATTTGGCACCACACCATCCCACATTTTGGGCCTGCTGTTGGACGTTCCAGGTGCCGAAATGTGTCCCCTAAAGAACATTCGGAGGATTTTTGTACTTGCCATAAAACCCATCATGTTAATTTTTGTTGTTGGTCTATTGGCAGAGTTAGGTTGTTTTCTTGTGCAAGGTTACCCTTTCTCTACTGATGTTTGTTTAATTGCTCATTGGTACAAAATAGATAGTTACTGTACACTTCATTTAGGGGCATAGGAAATGCATTCTAGGGCATTGTTTCTTTATAAAGTTGTCAAATTTCAAACCTTTAATAATAGCTCTACCCAAAACCTTTATTCAATTTGTTATTAAGTGTTCACTTTTCTCCAGCAATGGCATTTCCCGCAACGTTCACTGGGTGCAGAACTCTAGGTATACACTGCCTCTAGGAGGCTGGGCACTAGGCAAATAAAAAAACACAGCTCTTCCCAGTGACTTTCCCCCTTTACACATACCAAGCAAACCCCGTTTAGCTCAGTGTTTAGCCTAGGAAGTGGGACATCTGTCTCTAAATTTACTGAAGTAGGATGCTGAACTTGAAGATGTCTTCACATCTTTTCTGCATTATCTTCTGTCAACAGCTGCTGGCAATGTCACACCAGACCTCCAGATCATGGACATTCAGTGCAGCAGATGACATGTAGCTAAGTGTATCCCAGATCCTGAGATTCACTACAGTAGCCACCTAATAATTCTGTCTGTGCCACACTGGACCCCCAGATCTGGAGAGTCACTAAAGATTTTACTTTTGTTAAGTAGACTGTAAGAAAGGGGGTCTTCCACATGAAATTACATGTATTATCAGGGGAGAGGGACAAGCGGTTCTACCCCTAACCACTGTTAATTCTGTGCTATTAAACCTTTACTGGTGTTGGAGGAGTTCATTGAAATCAACACCTCTTTCCATACACCAACCCACCATTCTCTTACCATGGTTTCCACTAGGGGTGAGCTTGGTGTTCGGCGAAGCCAGAACTTTGTGGGCCGTTCGCGCCAAATTAGTGTGGCGCTCACGGCCCACAATGCACTGCGGCACCGCAGTGCATTGCTGGCTCATGATTGGCCAAAGAATGCACTGTGACCCCGCATGCTTGGCCAATCACAGCGCCGGTAGTGAGGAGAGCCATGATTGGCCACAGGCAGGTTGTTTTCTTGTGCAAGGTTACCCTTTCTCTACTGATGTTTGTTTCATTGCTCATTTGTACAAAATAGATAGTTATACTTCATTTAGGGGCATAGGAAATGCATTCTAGAGCATTGCAGCAGTTTTGTAGGGATGATTTACAGTCCCAAGAAACCCGTGGACTTGTACGTGGCTGGGAGGAGGTAGCTGTGGATCAAAGTCCTTAGTGACCCAGAGGACTCCGGACCGAATGCCTCTGCTAACCTACACTGCATGGCCTCCCTGATCCTGCAAAGCCTGCGTAAGGATCCTCGTATTCTTCGGATCAAGGAGAGGGACCATTACTGGCTGGCCACTCTCCTTGATCCACGGTACAAGGGTAAGGTTGCCGACCTTATCTTGCCTTCGCAGAGGAAGTAAAGGATCTCTCCGGGAGGCCTTGCAGAAAGGTCTGTGCAACGCGTTCCCAGAGACTGTGCGGTTACAAACTCCTGGTCCTGGACAACGTGTTGCTGAGGCATCGGTCAGAAGGAGCGGTGGAGAAGGTGGCTGTCTGACCGATGCGTTCAGACAATTGTTTAGTCCGTAGCCCCAAGGTATGATCGGTTCTAGCAACCATCGCCAGCGTCTGATTAACATGGTGCAGGAATACCTAGGGGCAAGGTCAGACTTGGACAACTTTGCCACCGAAAATCCTCTGGCTTACTGGGTCTTGGGGATGGATCACTGGCCAGAGCTTGCACAGTATGCAATTGAGCTACTGGCCTGTCCTGCATCCAGCGTTCTTTCGGAACGCACCTTCAGTGCTGCTGATGGCTTTGTTACCGATCACAGGGTGCGCCTGTCCACCGACTCGGTTTATCGACTGACCTTCATAAAGATGAATCAGTCTTGGATCACCCACAGCTACCAAGCACCTGAAGCTGATGTAACCGAATAATGCTTTTTGAAATATCACATCCCTTCAAGACTGCCTATGCTGATGCTGAGTGACTGTCCTGTTATGTTGATTGTCTATCCTCTTCCTCCTCCGCTGATATCTTGGAAGAACATTTTTGGTTCTGGGTGATGCCACCAGCCCAATTTTTCTGCCCCTGTTTAACGGGGCGTTTAATTACAATTTTTGAAGCAATGCTTTGCAGCAGGGCTCATTCCTGCACTAGAGTATATGGAAGAGGTTGCAGTGTCGTGGCACCAGCACCAGTGCCTAAGGCCCAATTTTTCAGCCCCTGTTTAACAGGGGCGTGTAATTACAATTTTTTATGCAATGCTTTGCAGCAGGGCTCATTCCTGCACTACAACTAGAGTATATGGGAGAGGTTGCAGTGTTGTGGCACCAGCACCAGTGCCTAAGGCCCAATTTTTCAGCCCCTGTTTAACAGGGTCATGTAATTACAAATCTTGATATAATATTTCACAGCAGGGCCCATTCCTGTGCCCACCAAGAGTAACTGTGAGGACTTATAGTGTTGTGGCACCAGCACCAGCACCACAACCACCAAAGGCCCAATTTTTCTACCACTGTTCAACAATGGCATGTAATTACAATTCTTGATATAATCGTTCACAGCAGGGCGCTCCAGCTCCCACCAAGAGTCACTTTGAGGGCTTACAATGTTGTGGCAACACCAACACCTTGTTCCGCCATTTCTGCAGAGCATATAGGTCAGACCCCTACTTTCAAACATCCAACTTACAAACGTTTCCTACTTGCAAACTGAAGGAGACAACAGGAAGTGAGATGAAAAAAGACAGACAGCAAAAAAAATTATATAGGGGTGATAACCCTTCCCTATGTTTTCCAAAAAGCTTAAAAATAGATTTTTTGACTGGAGCTACACTTTAAAAATGTACCAGTTCAAAATTACAAACAGATTCTACTTAACACAACAAACCAACACAGTCCCTGTCTTGTTTGCACCGCCTGTATACTGCTGTTCTGAGTATATAGGGCCTGGGGGCACCACACCTTTCCTTTTTTTAATATGGGTACGGGGTTCCCCTTAATATCTGTACAAGACCCAAAGAGGCTGGTAATGGGCAGGGGGGCTACCCATGCCATTTTTCTCAATGATTTTCATCCATATTGCCGGAACCAGATATTATATTAAAACCGCAAGCAGTTTGAAATTACTTTTTTCCGTTAGATGTCATTTTGTGCAGGTTCTGTTTCTAAACACGGGAAACACGTGGCACTTCACAGGCATACTAGAGACACCCCCCAGGCACGATATTTAAAGGAATATTTCACTTTTTCTTTCACTTTAATCGTCATTATAATCAGTTCTCCTGAAAAAACGGCAGTTTTTAAAACATTTTAGGCATTGACCCATGTCCCCAAACCCTTTTTAGGACAACATCTTGCATATTAGCCATTAAAATTAGCACTTTTTATTTTGAACGTTCGAGTCCCATAGACTTCAATGGGGTTCTAAAGTTTGTACAAATTTGCGGTCCGTTCGAAAGTTCTGGTGCGAACCGAACTGGGGGGGGTGTTCGGCTCATCCCTATTTTCCACCACCGATTGACTCTATTCCTGCTCAGGAACTATTGTTCTTCCTCTATGGAGTGGCTTTTGCCTTCAAGTGTGTTTCCTATAATGTGCATTTTTATGCACCTAAACCAATACGTGGGTAGATCTAGCACCAGGACACTCTTTGAGACAAGGAGACTATTCTACATCTTTCCTGCTCCACTCTGCATGTCTACTTATATGTGTATCTAGGAGCACAGCAGACCATGGGGCTGTACTGCTGGGACTCCTGGCAACTGCATCCTGTCTGTAAGTTTTGACTCGAACAGCTTGGTATCCCATTGTTTTCCCAAGTTCAAAAGAGGTTGCTGCTCAAGTCTGGTTCACCTTTTTTGCAGGTGCAGGGGCTCAGGTCTAGATACTCAGGTCTAGGTACTTATACTCTGGCAACGGATCTAAAACCTGAAAGGGGGAAAGTCACCATAATAATACTGGAGACTCTTCAACTTTTCCCTCAATTTCCTCAAATTTATGACATTGAGAAGAGTCCTCTGACTCAAGTGTTGGTCTCTTTACAGGTAATAAACTTTTTGATGTTTTCTTGGATGCAATCATCAAAGATGCCACAAGAGCACTTAACAAATCCCAGATGGTAAGGCTCCCCCTATCTTTGACCTTAAGACTCTCCACACCTTTCCCTGTTTTGGATGAAGTTAAACTGGTCAATGGGGGTCTGCCTGGAGCAGGGAGAAGTTCTCACATTGGTGGACATTCCTAATGCTTCCTTCTTTCCTCAGCATCAGAGCTTTCTGTGCTTTGTGATAGGGGATTTTTTACTTCTGGCTTGTGGCACTGACTTTGTGGTTGGCCACAGCTCCTAGGATATTCATGAAGATTGTTGCTCTGATGTTGATCTCCAGTCCTCAGACCCAGGGGCATTTCAGTGATCTGGACAATCTCCTCATCAAAGCCACATCAATTTTGGACATATAGCTCAATTTACAAACTGCTCTGACAGCCCTACAAATCCCTCACTGTTTCTATCTCAACTCCTGGAGTATCTGGGCTTGATAATGGATACCAGGGTAGCAAAGGGTTTCTTTTCTGTGAAACTGAGGCTGCTGAGATAACAGATTGTCCTTTTTTTAATGAGCATCCTTCATCACTTCAGTTATAAATGTGTTTTCTGTTTTAAATTGTCTTATCCTTTGAGGTGATCCAATTAATTTATACCATACCAGAACGTTCCAGAGGGACATACTATGTTATAGGGCAGTCTCTTCTTCCCTGGGCAGAGAGATACACCTATTGCTTCAGACCATGCTGTTTCTGCTTTGGTGGTTTTGGTGCCGCATGGTAATGCAGGCTCTTCCCTTTGCTAAAATATTCTCACTATGGTGTAAGCCTCCCCATTTGGGAAGAGGTCCTTGGCTCCTTATCAATGCAAGGCCAATGGATGCAGGAGAAGTCCAAACTGACCATCAACATTTTGAATATTTAAATGATCTATCTGTCATTCCTTCACTGGAGGTCACAACTCCGTAGCCACCCAGTGAAGATACAGTTTGACAATGCCCTTACGCTTTCTCTTCTATATACTGTTTATACATGTAAGTAAAAAAGTTCCTTAGTCCATATAGAGAAAGTGTCAATACTCAAAGCAGTGCTCCAATCAAATAAATGAAGTATAACTAGCATTCACATGTAAAAACATATAAGAAATATATAAGAAATTGGTAGTATGTTCATAGATGATGGGACAGTTCAATTAATAGGTGACGGATTCTACTTAATCATTGATAGGCATATACTATCCACCAGTAGGGAGAGAGAGATAGTGTGACATCATGTTCCCAGGAGGGCCATACCCTCTGCAGAGACAACAAACTGGTTCCAAAGTCCCCAAGTCTTAGAGTGCCCCTCCTGCTGGTGTTGCACAGTGAGCACTAGGTCTTACATTTTCTTGATATCTTCCACCTCACAAAGCCATTCAGCAATGGTCGGTGGTGGTTGTTTCTTCCAATGGAGTGGGATGCAGGGCTTTGCAACATTCGGAAGGTGGCAAACAATGGATTTTATATATTGTTTGACCAAAATCATGGAGACATGTAGCAGGAAAAAGGCCGGATCACCAGGAATCTTATAGTGAATTTTTGGGTTATTTCATTAATTGTCATCCAGATTTGGGTCAATTTAGGGCATGACCAAAATACATGGAGCAATGTTCCTCTGTCCCCCTGGCATCTCCAATAGCAATCAGAAGTGGCAGGATAGTATTTGTGTAAGAGGTGGGGGGTAAGTTACTACCTAGTTAACAATTTATAGTTGGTCTCTGGGATTTTTGTGCAAATCGAGAATTTCAGTGAAAATCTAAGAATACGTTGTACCTGAGCCGGGGTAAATGTACAGTTCAACACTTTCTCCCATTTGTTCAAGAACTGTAGGGGTGGTTGTTCATCTCGGCTGTTCAGTAGAGTATATGCTTTAGAGAGAACTTGTAGCAGGATGCCCTCGTCAGAGCAGTAGTGTTCAAAGGTGGTCAGGGGATGGTTAAATCTCTGAGGGTTGGGTAGAGTAGTGAGAAAGTGGCATAGTTGGAGTGCTGTCCAAAAGGAAAGGTTAAAAGGGCCCGCATCGCTCATTAGCTCCTCTGTGGAGGGCAGGGCCATCTTTAACATTGATTGGACCCTGGGCAAAACGTTTTTTCTTGGGCCCCCCATACAGTTTCTTTCTTTACCTGCTCTGAGACATACAATAAATAGCAACTAGACTTAAAATCAGTTTACTGTATCAGATCAGGCTGGCTGGATTGGTTGCCAGAGGTTACAGTGTATCATTACCACTTCCTGACTGGTTGCTAGAGGTTACAGCACACATTATGGCTCACTGATTAGTTGCTAGATGTTACAGCATATGATTTCTGCTTGTTGATTGGTTGCTAGAGATTACTGTACAGTAATACTGCTCACTGATTGGTTGCTAGAGGTTTCAGCACATCATCTCCTCACTGCAGGGGGCATAATATACATATGAATGCCACCTTTATTTACATATCTATGCTGCCGGATGAAGCTATTTACATATGAATGTCGCCTCTACATACATATGATTGCCGGTTATTTACATGTAAACACAGGGTCTGCAGGTGAGTCATCTGTACACAACAATAGGGCAGACCTGGACAGTATTAGTAGCAGCACTTCAAACTGAGATATCAGGACATAACACGGGACTAAAATTTCAAGGGACGAGGGAATTTAAACTGCTTTTGGCCCCACAACAATGACAGGGTCCAGGGCAGCTGCCCCTTTTGTCCTGCCTTAAAGACAGCCCTGATGGAGGGTCAGCGCCCACCCGTAAAAAAGTGGGAAGCCTAAACCCGGCCTATTTGGCAGAGAGTCCGAAACATGTGGGCCTCATACCTGGGGTAAAAACGTGGGTATCCCATGATTGGGAACAATGGGAAATTGGAGGACAAAGGGTAATCCTGTAGTTTGACATGGGAGCATATGCGGACTGTCGTGCCTACTAGTGGGTGTGACTTTAAAGAGGACGGTAATGGGCATAGCACCACAACGCTCTCGGCAGCGTCCACCATTTAAGGCATGACGACACCAGTCTATAATTCTACCAAGGCGAGTCGCCTGGTAGTATTCCGAATGTCGGGAAGGGCTAGGCCACCATATTGCTTGGGTAAAGATAATAAATGGCGAGGGAGATTAGGTTTTTGTTAGCCCAAATAAACTTAAAAAGGGAGTGGACCTGCCAAAAGTAGGTGAGGGGAATCTTAGTTGGCAAGACTTGAAACAGATAGAGAAATTTTGGCAGGATACACATTTTTAGGAGGTTACATCTGCCGAACCAAGAGTGAAGGCTGTTGTGCAAAGTGTCTAACAGGAGTCAAGTTCTAGTCAGCAGCAGGGGAAGTTAAGTTCAAACATAGGAGATATGTCTGCCGGTATGTAGGTACCTAGATATTTCAAAGCTGAGGCCATCCATTTAAAGTTAAAACTAGATTGCAAGGCTGATAAGAGGATGAGGGGTATCTCCAGTCCAGGGTTTGCCAGGGAGAAGAATAAATCGTCCGCATAGGCCGAAATTTTGTATTGGTTGTCTCCCAAGGTTAAACATTGGATGTCCGGGTTTAAGCGGATTCTATTGAGAAGCAGTTCCAGCGATAAAGCAAAGAGCAGGGGGGGCAGCGGACACCCCTGTCTCGTTCCGTTCGTAATAGGGAAGGGATCTGAGAATTGTCCATTAGTTTTAACCTGCGCTGCAGGGTTTGTGTATAGTTTGGAAAACCATTTAATTATAGTATCTCCTAAGCCAAGATGGTGTAGCACCAAGAACATATATTGTCAGTTTACATGGTCGAATGCCTTTTCCGCGTTGGTACTAAGAAAAACACAAGGAGTATGATTTGATGTGGCTATGTGTAGCAGATTGTGGACCTTGGCCGTGTTATCTTCCGCTTCCCTGGTAGGAACAAAACCCATCTGGTCCAGGTGGACTAAGTCCTGGAAGTGTTTAGCTAGATGAGTCGCAAGAATCTTAGTAAACAATTTTAAGTCAACATTCAGGAGGGAGATGAGCCTTTAGCTGCTTCATGAGATTGAATGTTTTACTTCCTTAGGAATTATGGAGATGTGTGCTCGCAGAGTGTCTCTAGAGAGTACTCTCCAACGGTGTTAAACATGTTTAGCATAAATGGGCCTAAAATCGGGAGAAGAGTCCGATAGTATTGAAAATCCATCCGGCCTGGGGCTTTACCTAGTTTAGCCGAGCTAATAGCGTGTTCCAACTCTTCTAAAGTTATTGGCGCGTTCAGTTCTTCCTGGATCTCCAGCGAGCGAGAAGGGAGCTGGGAGGAAATAATATTAATTTATCTGATTTTGGGAAGACAGTGTTGAAGATAAGTTGTAGAGGGAAGCGTAGAAGTCCCAGAAGACTTGGGAGATCTGTGTGGGCATAGTAACTGTTTGCACTCCGGAGGAAAGTATGTGAGGTATATACGAGCGTAGCCAACTATAGGGGAAACAGAAAAGAGGAGTGGGGGTAAAGGGGGGAGAGAGAAGACTCAGATGGAAAGAAGTAGAGGGTGAGGAAAAGAGGAGCGCCACTCCGCCTCATAAAACTAGGATTGGCAAATACAAATTTGCTAAAACACACACCCCGGCTGTATCCGGTGAAGTGTGTGAAGGCCTGTGTGGGGGAGCGGTGGGAACAGGCTTCCGAAGAGCATTCTCAACCTACCCCAGGCCACCTCGGTAGTGGTATTAAAAGTAGTCTCAGATCTCAGAGGGTAGGAGCCTTAGGATGACGGGGTACCACCGGTCATGGTGGGTCCATGGCCGGGAAGGCAAGCCCGCTCCCAAAAGATATCACACAGGGGGCAGGGCCTCTCCCCCACCAGCCAGGTAGAACCATATCCCCACCATATCCCCATCTGTCAAACCATCAAGTATGTTATTGGTTCCCCCCTCCATCATATTATAGGATTAGTGGCCTATGTGCATATAAACCTTTCACATTAACATATCACATGACCCCGGGTTATACCTAGGACCAAACCTGAGTAAAGAATAAAAAGGTTAGTCGTCATTGTTGAAAATATAGCTGCAGCAAGCATGAAATCCTTGCAGCCCAAAACATTAAGGCACTAAGACCACCCAGTGACTTGTTGTGCAATGGCTAGTAGGGCAGCGGCTACGTTTCTAAACATGGGGGTAAAGGCAGTGGGAAATACTTGTCAGGAAAGTAGACCTGTCTGCCTACGACTCACGTGGACCCTCCAGGGAGATCACCCTAGAACGTCTCCTGGATCTCTGTGGGCAAGGTTGAGAACTTCTCCATGGAGATGCCGGTCCCGCTCTGCCTGACGGCTGTTGGAGGAACTACAGCCAATTCGAGACCGGTAGTGGTCAGATTCAATGAACTGGAAGAAAGCAGGGAGGTCGCCGGGTCCTTGGAGAGTAAAAAGCGTTGGTTCCTTCGGAAGGTAGCCGAGAAGGGGCAGCCCCAGCGGTACATGGCGTCCAGCTGGCCGGCTAACTCCAGGACTGGGCGGAGTAAGGAGCGCCTGTGGAGGGTGGCCTGGGAGAGATGTGGCAGGATTCTCACCATCGCCCCATCGAAGTTGACGTCTCCAGCCTCCCACGCTTTTCAGATGATGCTTTCCTTATGGTTGAAATGGTGGATAGTGGCTGCTTTTATGTACATAAACTTGTGTCGTATACATCATATACATTATATATATATATATATATATATATATATATATATATATATAGATATATATATATATATATATATATATATATATATATATATACGGTGCAATAAGGTATTTTAGACACTGAGATTATTACAATACACTGTTTATACTCAGGATGTTTATACATTATACCAGGGATATGCAATTAGCTGTTGCAGAACTACAATTCCCATGAGGCATAGCAAGATTCTTAGAGCCACAAGCATGACATCCAGAGGCAGAGGCATAATGGGACTTGTAGTTTATCAACAGTTGGAGGTCCGCTAATTGCATATCCCTGCATTATACACATTATACACACTGAAAAATCCCAAGTCCATATACATTATTTTTGGAGCATAGGTTTTTAATCAAATGAACGAATCCCCCAGTGGACAAAGTTGATGCCCTGATCACACTGTGGACTCTCTGCTCCCTAATTTGCTTAGTTCCTTCCATCAAATTACTAGCACATTTTCTACAAAAGATCAGGCTAAAAATATTTTCTATTATTTTGGAGCCTCAGCACTTGCCACGAGGGAACCGGCATTCAGAAATATTTTTTGGTCAAAGATTCACTCTGGCTACTTTCCTTTTCCAGACCTTCTGTCTCAAGGCCTAATATTCCATGCTGTCTCTAAGTCTCTAATTATTAAAGCTCAAGTTATTTGTAAATGTGGCCTATTCTAAGCTGTCATACCTTGTGCTTCAAGTCCATGAGCTTTCTTTTTGCCATGTGTGTCATTATACTTGAAAAAGACTTCTTAAAAAGTGCAAAACCCACAATTTCAGCCCTAGGACATTTTGGGCAGCTCCGGTTTTTGCAGCTTTTTACAGTCATGTATAGATCAGTGCTTAGTACTATAAGCCCTTGTACACGCGGTCGGAGATTCCAACGGAATGTTTCCTATCGGACCGTTTTGTCGGATATTCTGACTGTGTGTAGTCTCCATCGGACTGTTTCCGTCGGAATATCCGACGGACCAACTTTTCCAACTTGCCGGTAAAATTTTCCGACAAAATGCTCCGATCGGACATACTCCGATCATGTGTAGCCTACTCCGACGGACAAAGTGCCACACATGCTCAGATCAAATTCCTAGACCAAAGCTATTGGCTACTAGCCTGAACGTAGTCCAGTCGTAACGAAATAACGTCATCACGTTATGTACAATCGGATTTTCCGACAACTTTGTCAGACCGTGTGTATGCAACATCACTTCCGGACCTCTTCCGGAATTAATCCGTCAGAATTACTCCGACGAATTTGGTTACCGGAATCTCCGACCATGTGTATGGGGGCTTAAAGGTCAGATCACAGCTCTTGCAATCTTAATTCAAAGCACTTTACCATCTTTTTTACTGGTCCAGACTTTTTGTACAGAGTATAACTTACATTGACCCACCTGTGAAGTTTCCTAAAGATTCCATGGAACCCTTATCTGCTCTCTTCATCCTTCAGAGTTTTATATTTGTACCTTTATACAAGGTGCATCTATGGCTTTGATGGAGAAGGTTGCCTTTTTGATTGCCATCACTTCTTCTCAGAAGGTGTTCGAGCTAGAGGCTTTATCTGGTAAGTTGCCTTTTCTCATCCTCTAGAGTGAAAAAGTAGGTTTACGGCCTGGCCTTTTTCGTCCATTTATTGTTTTGCTGTATTTTTGTATGTTTGGCTTTTCAATTACCCTGCTATTGTAAGGCCAGTCAGAATTTACCTATTTTCTCCTTCTCCTTTTTTGGACTTGGCATTTGTCATCTCAGAGGGCCTCTTTCTATCAGTGTGATTGCTGTTGTGCATTGGATTAACATATACCGTACTAATATCTAAGCAGATTTATTACTTCTAGTGAATACATAACCAAATGTAACCAAATGTAATTGTATATTTATTTCTGCATGGTGTTGGACTAAGGAAAATCATAGTAAATTCCTAAAGGTTTGGTCCCCCCAGATAGCCTACAAGAGTTTAAGGCCGGCCACAGATGGAGTGAATTTCTTTGCTGCAACCCATTTAAAACTGCTCGATTCCCACATCAACAGAGTCAGTGTTGATGGGGAATCCCTCCTGGCCTTCTTTAGGATGGAGAGAAGGAAACACCGCTTTTACCCCTACTACCCCCTTATTCTGTTTTCTTCTTCTTCTACCTCTCTTTTTTACTTCCTTCTCATCTCTACCTTGCAATTCTCTCCTTACATCTTTCTTCGTCCCCACTTACATTTCCCTTCTCATCACTAAAAATCCCTCCTACACCCCCCTTTTGTGATTCCTGTATCATATACAAACAAACACCAATAATTTTTTTAACTTACAGACACCGTTACACATACACCAAATCATATTCTCTCAACCCTTATTCCCACCCGTATTCCTAAAACAGGGAAGATACACTGCCCAAGTTAGGGCCTATTAGGTCCCATTAAGGCTACGCTGAGGACAGCCAGATGTGTGTACCTATAAAAAAAATAAAAAGTGTGGGGCTATTTTTAACTTTCAATCAATTTTTAATAATGAACAGCTCAACCCCACACCACCAGCACTGTGAAACATATTGCCACAAACAGATCCCAGTCAACAGTAGGACAGGCTTCTGACCACATGGTCACTGTGTAACAGCCAATCCCAGTGATTGCATTATTGGGAAGCCCATGTAAAGTCTTCGGCCTTAAAGGTCCATTGAGAGCCAGTGGTAAGGGATTAAAAAATTGAAATAAATCTACAAAAAAAAAGTATGAATTTGTAGCCAGCTTTACTATTTATAACTCCCCATAATCCTAAGGGTCATAACAAACGTGGTTACCCCTTCTCTCCAACATGTCATAGTTGCAAATGTTTAAATCAGAAACAACACAAAATCCGAGCTTCCAAATCAATAGGAGCTTTCCCTTCTGTTCTTCAGTATACCAGTTTTGGTAGACAGTTACAAACACAGCAAGGCTCCCCTTGGCTCGCACTGAATTTAAATCAGGCCAGGCCGAGACCAGAAATTATTCCAAGTCTTTGCCTTATGCGATCAGTGTATTTGAATATTAGCAACTACCTCAGCTTCAAAAAGTGACAAAAAGTATAACTAATTAATGTTTGGTAAAAAAAGCATTCCATGCAAGCAAATCACATTGGATCATTACCCTAAAGTATATCTAAACCCAAAAGAAAAAATGTAATATATTGCAGCTTACCAGTGCACTGGTTTTCTTTTTTAGACTATTTTCTTTATTTTCAGCTTGTGATCTGGCAAAAGTGGCAGTTAGAGGTTTGAGTCAAACCATTTAATACTGCCAGGGTGCTTACAATGGTCAGCTTTTTCATATTTATGTAAAACCTTTATCCTAAAATAAAAATAAAAACTGTTGCTGTAACTGCTTAAAAAGTGTTAGCTGTAGTTCGGCTTTAATTTTTTAGGCAAGTCCATTCAAACCTGCTAGTGCATCTTACACTGTCCTCTCCCCAGACTGGCAATGCTGCCGTGTTGCTGTTGCTCCTTCATAGACAGAAAGTTTGTTACTGGCTGGATCACCAGGTGAAAATTAAGGAAGAAAAGCCCAAAAAATAAATAAAAATTAATAATGCAACCATGACATTTAAGTATTGGTAAACTGCAATATTTAAATTTTTGTTTTTGGGTTTAGATACACTTTAATTGTCATATGATGCAATATTCTCATGCAATTTTTAGCATGAGAATGTACAGATTTCAGTAATATCATTAATTTTTCATTCATTGTAAATGGATATTAGATAAAAACATGGTAATAAATATCATATTTTGCACAATCCATAGTGCTGATGCTTTGCTTTTAACAGGGTCTATATAGGGTTTGTAAATCTGACTTAAAGTGTTACTAAACCCACAACAGTAAAATCAGTCTGTATATGCAGTAAAGTGTGCTTGTTATACTCACTGTGTAACCGAAGCACATAAACCCAAGGTAAGTATAGTAGAAAATCCTAGTTGCAATCTCGGAACACCCAATGAGAGGATAATATGCGACTGGTCTAAACTACGTGGCATGTTCACCAATGCCAGGAACCTGTCAGACAAGATGGGTGAACTAGAGATACTGTTGTACGAGGAGGATTTGGATTTTGTGGGAATTTCAGAGACCTAGTTCAACAGCTCTCAAACATTCAAAAGTATACCCTTTATCGCAAGGATAGAGGGGGTAAAAAAGGGGGAGGGGTATGCCTATATATCAAGAATAATGTAAAGTGAATGTGAGCGATGACATCACTAAGGGAGCTAGGGAGGAGGTGGAATCCTTATGAGTAGAGTTCCAAAGGGATGAAGCTAAGGGGAATAATAATACTGGGAGTATGCTATAGGCCCCCTAAGCTGAGAGAGGAAGGGGAGACAGATCTCCTATCACAATTTGGATTAAGCAGCAAGGATGGGAAGTGTTATCATAATGGGGGATTTTAACTATCCAGGCATAGACTGGGCGGAGGGAACCGCACATTCATCTAAGGCTCCCCAGTTCCTAAACGTCTTGCAGGACAATTTTATGGGTCAGATGGTAGATGCACCGACTAGAAATAAAGCGTTACTGGATCTACTGATTACCAACAATACAGACCTGATCATAGATGTGGAAATACGGGGCAATTTAGGTAACAGCGATCACAGGTCAATTGGCTTCAGTATAAATCACACAAACAGGAAACATAAGGGGAATACAAAGACACTGAATTTCAAAAGACCCAAATTCCCTAAACTACGAGCTTTGCTAGAAGGCATAAATTGGGATAAAATTTTAGGAACAAAGAACATGGAGGAGAGATGGGTTTGCTTTAAGAGCATATTAAATAAGGGCATTAGCCAATGCATCCCATTGGGTAATACATTTAAAAGAGCAAACAAAAGTCCTGGATGGCTTAACTCCAATGTAAAAATGCATATCAAAGCAAAGGAGAAGGCCTTCAAAAAATACAAGGTTTAGGGATCATCATCAGCATTTAGACTTTATAAAGAATGCAACAAGAAATGTAAGGGTGCAATAAGTACGGTTAAGATAGAATATGAAAGACACATAGCAGAGGAGAGCAAAAAAAATCCCAAGAAATTCTTTAAGTATGTAAACGGTAAAAAAGAGAGGACAGATCATATTGATTCCATAAAGAATGAGGAAGGACAACTGGTTACAAAGAATGGGGAGATGGTGAAGGTATTGAATTTATTCTTCTCCTCAGTCTTCACGAGGGAATCAGAGGGCTTCAGTAACCAAAACTGCAGTGTTTATCCTCATGACATATCACAGGAAGCACTTCCATGGTTAACAGAGGACAGAATTAAAATTAGACTTGGGGGGGGGGGCATGGCCTAGCTCATGGAGCAGTAGCACATGTCTCACAGCAGCTCCCAGTCCTGACGATCTCCACGAGGCATAATCACATGCACCGCGATCCACATCTTTCCCAAACCACTCTGATGGGCAAGGGCAAGCCCAGGGAACAGCCCAAGCCCACCAGCGACAGAACCCAGGGAGATTTAGGAGGATTCCTAACCCAGGATTCTGCGGCCTGCATGTCTCAGCAGAAATCCAAGATGGCGCCGGCGCCTCCATCCCCAGCCAGATCTGAGCCTGCAGACGTTTTACAGGTACAATCCAGGGGCCGCTCAGCCTCCCTTGCTGAACTAGAACCATGCCCACACAGCCCCCACAACTACTCACAAGCCTCCCTAAACTCTGGGGATGGATGGGACATGGAATCGCAGATGCAATCCCTGCATACATACATTCGTTCCCTAATCACAAAAAATGACTTTGAACACTATGTCTCCCACATGGAGCAGACATATAGACAAGAAATAACAGAGCTTAAGAGAGACATAGGGGTCTGCATGGAGTACATAGAAGGCACCACTGAGGGTATATGCACTACTCTGCTGGCCCATGAGGAAACCCTGAACTCACACACTGTCATGCTGCAGCAACTCATGTACCACCAAGATGACATTGAGAACTGTAACAGATATTAGGATCCGTGGTATCCCAGAAACCATAGAACATAAAGACCTTGCTGGTGCAGTTGCTGTCATCTTTAATCAATTACTCAAGCAGCCTAAGGACACCCATATTGAGCTGGACAGAACCAGTATTTGCGGACAATACTAAGCTAAGCAGGGCAATAACTTCTCCGCAGGATGTGGAAACCTTGCAAAAAGATCTGAACAAATTAATGGGGTGAGCAGCTACATGGAAAATGAGGTTCAATGTAGAAAAATGTAAAATAATGTATTTGGGTGACAAAAATATGAATGCAATCTATACATTAGGGGGAGAACCTGTGGGGGAATCTAGGATGGAAAAGAACCTGGGGGTCCTAGTAGATGATAGGCTCAGTAATGGCATGCAATGCCAAGCTTCTGCTAACACAGCAAACAGAATATTGGCATGCATTAAAAAGGGGATCAACTCCAGAGATAAAACAATAATTCTCCCGCTCTACAAGACTCTAGAGTATGCTGTCCGGTTCTGGGCACCGGTCCTTAGGAAGGATGTTCTGGAAATGGAGCGAGTACAAAGAAGGGCAACAAAGCTAATAAAGGGTCTGGAGGATATTAGTTATGGGGAAAGGTTGCGAGCACTGAACTTATTCTCTCTGGAGAAGAGACGCTTGAGAGGGGATATGATATCATTTCAATATACAAATACCATACTGGTGACCCCACAATAGGGAGAAAACTTTTTCGCAGAAGGGAGTTTAACAAGACTCGTGGCCACTCATTAAAATTAGAATAAAAGGTTTAACCTTAAACTACGTAGAGGGTTCTTTACTGTAATGCCACGTACACACGACCGGTTTTTCCGTCAGAATAAACTCTGATGGTCTTTCCGATGGAGTTCCGCTGAAACGGACTTGCCTACACATGATCACACCAAAAGTGTGATAGTTTAGAATGCGATGACATACGACGGGACTAGAAAAAGGAAGTTCAATAGCCAGTAGCCAATAGTTGCCCTTGCGTCGTTTTTGGTCCATCGGAATAGCATACAGATGAACGGTTTTCCGGATATGAATTGATTCCATCGGAAAGATTTAAAACATATTCTATTTCTAGGTCCGTCAGAATTTTCTAAAGTAAAGGTCCCATGAAGCCCACACACGATCAGAATATCCGATGGAATGATTCCGTCTGACCTTGTCCGACCGCGTGTGTACACGGCATAAGAGCGGCAATTATGTGGAATTCCCTTCCACAGGTGGTGGTCTCAGCGGGGAGCATTGATAGTTTCAAGAAACTATTAGATAATTACCTGAAAGACCTTAACATACAGGGATATGCAATGTAATACTGACATATAATCGCACACATGGGTTGGACTTGTGTCTTTTTTCAACCTCACCTATTATGTAACTATGTAACTAAAGAGTTAATCCTCTGCATTGTGTAAAAAGGCTGTTTGATTATGTGTCCTCTGATCCTGACCTTCTTCCAGTGTCCCCAACTTATCTCCGGATAGTACAGAGGGTAGGGGACAAGCTGCACATGCTCAGTTTGGTGTGTATTGCGTTTTTTTTTCTTGGGAGAGTGCATGTGATCAGCACAGGGCCAATCAGCACTGTCCCGACAGAGGGTCAGGGGTCCTGCAGCCTAATAGGACAGTGAGAGCTGTATGAAAACTCCTCCTACAAGCTTTAAACAGACACTGATAGAAGTCACAAGACTGCTCTAACTGCTGTTGAGAAAAGGTATTTAGCAGTATATATGTACGAAAACTATTTAATTTCCATGTTCTGTGTACTGTGGGAGACCAGATATTGTGAATGCAGGGTCCTGGGTTTAGTAACACTTTAATTTTAATCTTTCACAATAAAATCCCACCCAAAAGGCTGCAGAAAAACAGTTATTTTGGCGAGTAATCAAATGGCTGCAGTATACAACCCCACACTGTGCTATATCTGGCCAGTGTTTCCCTTCTGCAGGGAGTGCTTTAGGCAGGGTTTCCAGGAAAAGTGGAACTGTCCAGGAAAAGTGGCAGTTAGAGGGTTGAGACAAACCATTTACCACTGACGGGAGTGTTTACAATGGTCAGTTGTTATCCATTCATGTAAAACTTTTATCCCACTAGGAAAATAGTGTTAGCAGGAATTTGGCGTTAATTTGTTTGTCAAATCAAACTAAATCTGCTAGTACATCTTATGCCGCGTACACATTCCGGCAGACTAGGTCCGATGGTCTTCCCGACGGACTTTCAACAGAGGTCTGACGGACTTTCCAAACGAACGGACTTGGCAACACACGAACGAACTAAGTCCGTTCGTAAGTCCGTTAGTTTTGAACGTGATGACGTAAACGGGACTAAACAAGGAAGTTCAATAGTCAGTAGCCAATAGCTTCCCTTGCATCGTATTTGGTCCGTCGGACCAGCACACAGACGAACAGTTTTCCCGATTTTAGTCCGTCGGAATTGAGTCCGTCAGATAGATTTGAAACGTTCTATTTCTAGGTCTGTCGGTTTGTTTTTTCTGAAAAACGATCGGACTAGCCCACACACGATCGGCTTGTTAGGGGGACTGATCTCGTCGGACCTAGTCTGTCAGAAAGTCCGGTCATGTGTACGCGGCATAACACTAACCTCTCCCAAGATTGATGATATGGCTGTTCAAAGATGTCTCCATTGCTCCTCCATCCAGAGTGGAGAGACGGGAAGTATGTTACTTGCAAAATCACTAGGGGAAATAAAGAACAAGCATCCTAAAAAAGAGAAAATTAATTCAGCCACCACATTTAGGCCGCTTTCATACTGGGGCAGTGCAGGCGTCAGCGGAAAAGCAGCGCTATTTTTAGCACTGCTTTACTGTAGTTTTAGCGGCGGTATTTGGCCGCTAGCGGGACCGCGGTTAAAACTGCCTGCAAAGCGCCGCTGCAGCAGCGATTTGCCAGCAGTATAGCTTCAATGGGTAGGAGCGCTTTAGGAGCGATGAATGCACCCCTCCTTCACCGCTCCAAAGATGCTGCTAGCAGGACTTTTTTTTACCGTCCTGCTAGCACACCGCTCCAATGTGAAAGCCCTCTGACTTTCACACTGGAGTTAAAGGAGCCGTTTTTTTTGAAAAATGCCTCAGTGTGAAAGGGTCCTTAAAGTGTTACTAACTCACTGTGGAACCTAAAGGGCTAATCCTGCACATTATGTAAAAAGGCTGTTTGAGCCTGTCTTCTCTGATCCTCCCCTTCTCCCACGTTCCCAATCCATCTGCTGATCGTACAGAGCCTTGGGGGGTGTGTATTGCTAGAGAGCTGGGGAGCATGTGGTCAGCACAGGGCCAATCAGCACTGTCCAGACAAAGAGTCAGGGGTCCTGCAGCCTCATAGGACAGACAGAGTAGAATGAAAACTCCTCCTATAAGCTTTAACCAGACACTGAAAGAAGTCATAAGACTGCTATATACTGCTCATGAGAAAAGGTATTTAGCTGTTTATATTTACTAAAATAATTGCATTTCCATGTTCTGTGTGGGAGACCAGAATGCAGGGTCCTGGGTTTAGTAACACTTTAAAGCGGGAGTCCGCCGTTTTCAAAAGCCAGCAGCTACAAATACTGCAGCTGCTGACTTTTAAAATAATGACACTTACCCGCCCAGCACGCCCGCGATGTCGGCACCCGAAGCCGATCTCTTGATCGTTTCTCGTGTGCTGCCGCTGCCATCTTGGGTATGGGAATCAGGAAGTGGAGCCTTTCGGCTTCATTTCCCGGTTCCCTACTGCGCATGCGCGAGTCGCGCTGGGCAATAAGGATGGTCCCCGCTGTCTCTGGGATCCGTGTGTTTCCCAGCAGGCAGCGGGAGACCTTCGGAAAGGGGCGTAGATTCTGCAGAATCTACGCCGGAAGTGGGTGCAGATACCTGTACTGTACAGGTACCTACACCCCCCTCCCCACTGAAAGGTGCCAATTGTGGCACCGGAGGGAGGGAGGGTTCCAATGAGTGGAAGGTCCACTTTAGGGTGGACCTCCGCTTTAAGGATTAGTAAACTGCAATATATTTTTTGTGGTTATGGTTTAGATACATTGTAAGCTGGGTATACACTAGTAGATTTTTGAACAAACATTTGTACAAATATTTGTATGAACATTCATATAAAAATCCTCAGTAAATTCAATAGATTTATGAATGTTGTTTAAAAGTACTTAAAAATGTTGTTTCCTTCTAACATTAGATTTTGGAATGAATGTAATTTCCTGAATGAAAACCACATTCACTATTACAAATTTGATTATTCAAAAAAAGTTTTCCATCCTGCTCCTTGGATTTTTCTTGTCACTGATGTTTCAAATGAATGTCGATTTAACACCACTAACGATAAGAAGTTTGAACAAAAGTTCTTAAAACAAAATATTTCTAACAAAATTCTGCTAGTGCATGGCCAGTTTTAGTCTCTTTGCACTAGTGCACTATAGTTTATATCTTTATATTTTTAAACATATTTAACCACTTGCCTACCATCCGCTGCAGATGTACTGTGGCAAGGTGGCTCGGCTGTGCAAAACGCTGTGCTGGTACGGGGCGATTCGAGCTTTTGTGGGCGGGCGCTCCGATTGGCCAGTGGGGGAGCCAATCAGCGGGTCCGACAGACTCTACAGTATGTCTGCCGGCCACCCACAATCGCTCCCCACAGAAACAGAAAGGGAATCTGCCAAAGTAAACAAGGCAGATCTCCGTTCTGTTAGGGGATGACACTGAGATCTGTCTTCCTGCTAAGCAGGAAGACGCATCTGTGTGTTTCCCCAGTCACACAGTCCCCCATACAGTTAGAAAACGCAAACAGGGAGCACATTTAACCCCTTCCCTGCCAATGTCATTAGTACAATGTCAGTGCATATTTTTAGCACTTATCACTGTAATGATGTCACTGGTCCCCAAAAAAGTGTCAAAGATGTCAGTTAGGTGTCCGATCTGTCTGCCGCAATGTTGCAGTCCCGATAAAAATAACTGATCACCGCCATTACTAGTTAAAAAAAAAAATAATGCCATAAATCTATCCCCTATTTTGTAGACGCTATAACTTTTGCACAAACCAATCGATAATCGATTATTGGGATTTTTATCATTTACATATTGGTCTAAACTGATGAATATTTTTTTTTTTAAATATATATTTTTTGGATATGTATTATAGCAGAAAGTAAAAAAATATATATTTTGGTGGTCTTTTTTTTTCATAGTGCAAAAAATGAAAACCACAGAAGTGATCAAATATTGCCAAAATAAAACTCTATTCATGGGAGAAAAAAAAGGACGTAAATTTTGTTTGGGTACTGCGTTGCACGACCATGCAATTGTTAGTTAAAGTAACGCAGTGCCCTATCGCAAAAAATGGCCAGGTCATTAAGGGGCTGAAGTGGTTAATCTATCACCCTGAGAAAAGAATGAAACTTAACAATTCCGCAAAAATAGTTGTCACTGCCAGTATAGGTTAAAACAAATTCTTATGCGACATTCTAACTTTACACAAAAAAACAAAAAAACAAACTTACATCTAATAATAAAAAGTTTGTAAAGATCCATTCCCACAGCCTCAATTCAGAAGCGTTTGACCATCAAATATGACGCATTCATAACGTCCAAAATCGGATTTATGAAATCAAAATGTTCAGTTAAACTTGATGTGATCATAAGTTTAATGGATGCTGCTGCCCTTCACTAGGGCCCCACACTCAGCCTCAAAATACACAAAACTGCTGCCTTTCAGCTCCTGTCTTTCTTTACTTTTTGGGCCTGTGAATAGGAGAAAGGTTCTTTCATGTGTTAATCATGCTACAGCTTCTGAGACAGAAGTGGCTCATACTCAGAGCTGCAGTGAAAGCATTAGTAACAGACTAGAAACATATTACACTAGGATTCTCTTGTTGATCCTGTATAATATTTCCCAGTTCTTCAGTCTATATATTCAATTATTGACTTAACCCTAATAGTTCCTATCTCTCAATAGGATTCCCTTATAAACTAGGGGGAAAGTTTCCTAACTCACAAGTCTGTCCTTTTTGACTAGCCCCAGCATCCACAAGTTGAAAAGGCCTAAGCAATTTCCATTGTGACTGTGCAGAGTACTCCCATACTGCCAGTGACAGCATTTCCATGCTAATGAGTAATTTAACTACTTGATGGAAATTACTTCATTTGGATTGTTTTCAATGCGCTTCAAACAAAGCAGCTGCCAGCAAGTGGTTAACTCATACCCCCCCAATAGAAAAGGGAGACACTTCGGTATGTGTGCAAAGACACACCACCCCAGCATGCCAAAAGTTTTGTGGATCGTGAAGAATTAATATGCAAAAAATGATCGGTTTAACCCGCTGATGCTTTTTTTTTTTAAGCTAGCATTTGACGATAACAAAAATAGTAATTTAGGGGGTGGATGAGAAGTTTAGCTAAATATACTGTTGCGTCTTTAGAAGTTACTGTTAAATAACCTAATGAAAGCACTGAAAAAAAAAAAAAAAGTTACATATGTTTATCCCCAGTTACATTAACAACCCACTATATTTTAATGTACAGGCATACCCCACTTTTAAAAGGTTGTAAAGGTTAGTTTTTTATTTTCTAAATAGGTTCCTTTAAGCTAGTGCATTGTTGGTTCACTTACCTTTTCCTTAGATTTCCCTTCTAATTGTTTTTTTTCTTTGTTTTCTTTGTCTGAATTTCTCACTTCCTGTTCCTCCTCAGTAAGCTGTTCAGTAAGCTGTTCTGGCTGACTAAACACCACTCAGATGATGGTGTGAAGTTTACTGAGGAGAAACAGGAAGTGAGAAATTCAGACAAAGAAAAAAAACATTCAGAAGGGAAATGGAAGGAAAAGGTAAGTGAACCAACAATGCACTAGCTTAAAGGAACCTATTTAGAAAATAAAAAATAAAGCTTTACAACCCCTTTAAGTACACAATGGGGTTCATTTACTAAAGCTGAAAAGTGCAAAATCAGGCTCACTTCTGCATAGAATCCACTGAGCTTCTAACCCCAGCTTGTTCAATGAAGCGTTTGTAATAAAGCATGGAAGCTCATTGGTTTCTATGCAGAAGTGACCCTGATTTTGCACTTTTCAGCTTTAGTAAATAAACCCAATTGTGTACTTAAAAGTGGGGTATGCCTGTAATTGTTCTATATACATATAAACATATCTATATACATTGGTACATATATACAGTAAGGAAAATAATTATTTGAACCCCTGCAGGCTTTGTAAGTTTTCCCACTTACAAAGAAATGAAGGGTCTAGAATTTTTATCATAGGTGTTTTTGAAATAATAGAATAACAGAATATCAACCAAAAATCCAAAAAAACACATGATACAATTGTTATAAATTGAGTTGCAGTTCAGTGAGTAAAATGAGTATTTGATCCCCAAGTAAAACATGACTTATGCCCTGTACACACGATCATATTTTCCCACAACAAAACTGGATTTATTTCTGAAGGATGTTGGCTCAAACTTGTCTTGCATACACATGGTCACACAAATGTTATCGGAAATTCTGAATGTCAAGAATGCAGTGACGTACAACACGTACGACGGGACTATAAAGAGGAAGTTCAATAGCCAGTACGCCACCCTTTGGGCTCCTTTTGCTAATCTCGTGTTTATCTCGTGTTAGTAAAAGTTTGGTGAGAGACGATTCGCGCTTTTCAGCCTCGTGCTTTTCAGTTTGTTTCTGCTTGTCAGTTTGTGCTTGTGGGTTCGTATATGTTCTTGAGTGCGTGTTGTCAGTTCGCTACTGTCTTTCAGTGAGTTCTATTTAATAGTTTGTTTCTGTTTTTCAGTGCGTTCTTGTCCGCTCGTTTCTGATTTTCAGATCGTTCTTCTCAGGTTCTTTCTGATTTTCAGTGCGTTCTATTAGTTTGTTCTGATCAGCCAACCATTTTCAAGCCATGTTGCGGGTACGTTCTCATTGTAGAGTTCATGCTGTGCAGGGGCTTGGTGTTGGAGTTCTTGCTTTGACTCAAGTCCAGTCCATGAACAGGGCGAGGAGGAGTTCCAGCGTGACCAATTCCTGCACATTGTTTTCGCTCTTAGCCTAATACATTTAATCCTTGGGGGGATTATTGTATTATAATTAATTTTTATAAATTTTTATGTTTTTTATACCCTATCTTATAGGGAAATGACAGACAAGAGAAAACATTTCTTTTTTCCTCTTGTTAATTTTAACTTTAGAGGTAGAGTTTTTTCAATTTTTTCTTTTTCTCTGGTTTGGATACACTATACCTTTAAATTAAGGAGTGATTACATGATGATGGCCTTCCTGCCTTACGGAGTAATCTCCCTCTAAGTAAAAGAAGGAGGGGAATGGGTTACATGGAGGTCATGTTATCATCATTTTTGTTCTAGCTAATGTTAAATTGAGTATTTTTAGATTATGGCCACTTTTCTGTAAGAGGAGTACTAGTGATGCAGGTGACGGATTTTCACTTCCACGGATTTTACACTTATGTTTTTTTCCTGCGGCGCGATGGCGTCTATTCTGGGTAGGAATAACGTAAGTGCGCTGTGTATGTTCACTGGAATGCACTTGAGTCTCATCTGCATCACTTCCTGTAAGGGGATCTCCGGCCGCTGGAGCGCATGGCGGACCAGAGATTCCGTATCCAGCTTTGCACTGGCGTCATTTCCGGGCGGATGTGACTTAGGTGTTATTTATGTTTGCTGGAGCGCACGTGCGGCCCATTCGCAGTACTTCCGGTTGGGGGATTTCCGGCCGTTGTTGCGCATGGCGGACCCCATTTGGCTTGGTATCATTGGCTTCTGCGGATTGAAAAGCACGCCAGTTATAGCGGAAATGTTTGTAATGAAGTGGCGTCCTCCTCTACACGTGGGGGACAGCACCTGCATAAGGTTAGCATTAATTTTTGTCCCTATAAAAGCCCTCTCTTCAATGTCACGGTCACGCCCCTGATGATGCACTGTTGTGATGAAATGTTGGGTGGAAGAGGGACCTGTGACATGTGAAGGAGTGTGAGAGTGGTTTCCATCTTTCATGCTGGATGTTGTTTTTACCTACATACTGTATATACTTCACCAAAAATGTGAGTGTAATTTTATTGGAAGCTCTATATTAAAGAACGATCAATTTCAATATCTGCGTAATGAAATCATTTTTGTCATTTTTACATGTGGCCATTGAGCTTTTGAGGCTACATCTGATGATATTTAGAGAAGTGTATTTTTGCTCTGACGATATATTCCACGCTGAGTAATTAAGTTGGGATAAGGAAGAGTCTGGAGATCTGGCCATTTAGAATTTGACCCTATGTGCATACATTACATGCACTGACAGTAAGAGTCAGTAATATCGGGTGTTGGTGGCGGTCCCTTCTTTCTCTTTCATGGATTGATGGATAATGACTCTACTGTGACCACATATTGGGATTTATCCATTATAGATATGAACTTTGGATTAATTGAGTGTTATATTTAAAGCGCTACACCATACTTTTCAATTCCTGCACATGCCTTTGTTGCAGGAGATCCAGGAGATTAATCCTGATGATTTCAGGAATTAACTCTGGATGACGGACCCCGTTTTTCACCATCTGTTGGCTTTGCTGTCCCCTTATATTATGAAGCAGGACACCTGCATGCGGCAAGCCATCACTCCCGAGCATAGGCTCATCGCCACCTTGCTGTACTTGGCAGTGGGGAGAAGTCTTCAGGATATCAAGTTCATGACTAGAATCTCCCCCCAGGCTCTGAGAATCATTATTCCAGAGACCTTTTCTGTCATAATACAAGTCCTGCAGAAAGACTATATTAAGGTAAGTTTCATCCTTTAACATCACATTCTATGTATTTAATGTTTGCTAGTGTATTGTATTTATTTCATCATTCCTTAATTACCATGATCGTAATATGCTGTGAATGTCCTCTTTGTCCTCATGCATGCTGGAAGCTTTTAATGCTTCTTTTTTTGTCCTTAATGCATATAATTCACTAACCTCCCCAGCATGCTACCCTGGGCCCATACACGCCTAGCCTAGTCACTTAACAATGTATTTTGTCAGCTTACCCTAGACACCCCCTAAAATGTGTACAAATGTTTTATTGTTGTCCTTAAATTCAGGCAGAGTGCAAGGGGCTTTCATCACCTATTTGAAGGCCAAAATTGGTGGCCTGAGGAGCACATATAATAAGGAGCGCAAAAAGGTCCAGGATTCCATGAGATCAGGAGCAGCATCAGATGACGTTTATGTGTCCAGGCTCTGGTATTATGTCAGACTGCGTTTTTTGTCAGACAATAGTGAACTCAGGACATCACTATCTACACTGCCTTCCACACTTTCTTCCACATCAGATGAGGCTTCAGAAGTCCAACCTGTGCCTTCCACCCAGGAAGAAGATGTGGAGGAGCCCAGCTTGAGCCAGGTATAGCATTGTTCAACATATTTCTTATCAAAAATTGAATGATGTTAACTAGATGTTATTATTGATCACTAATTTCTAATTTAACAAAGTTGTTTACATATCAATAGACAATAGTAGCCAAAAATAATTGGGACAAGAATGAAATATGATGGGGTCAGAATGATAGTTTCATAGTTAGTAAGGTTGAATAAAGACACCAGTCCATCCAGTTCAACCTGAGTGAGTGTCTACAATAGACCCTATCCCTGTACATTACACACTCACCCATTCATATACTAGGGCCAATTTTGGACAGAAGCCAATTAACCTACCTGCATGTCTTTGGATTGTGGGAGGAAACCAGAGTACCTGGAGGAAACCCATGCAGGCACAGGGATAACATGTAACCTCCAGGCAGGTAGTATCGTGGTTGGGATTTGAACCAGCGACCCTTCTTACTGCTAGGTGAGAGTGCTAACCACTACACCACTGTGCCGCCCTAAGTCTTTACCTAGTCTTTTCTATGTGTTAACTTTCAATTTGCAACAGTCTGTGTGTAAACAGTCTACGTGTTAACTTTCAATTTGCAACAGTCATGAGCTCAAAATTGTGTGTGATTGATGACCAAAAAACTAAAACTATGTACCATTTTCATACATAGGAAAGTCTCAGCCAGGAGGAGGCAGTGGAAAGTGTCAGCCAGGATGTGCCCGTGGAAAGTGGCAGCCAGGAGGTGGCCGTGCCACAGCAGCCTGACCCGAATACCAGCTTCCTCCCCTCCACCTTCCAACAAAAAGGACTAGGAAGATGAAGAACCTGGAGGAGTCAGCGACTATTTTGATTCGGCAGGCTACTACAGTCCTCACAACAACCCCTGGTGGCCCTGAGTCATATGGCTGTCTGACAGCCAATAAACTGCAAGAAATGGAGGCGGACCAACGTTTCATGTGTGAGGAGATAATAACTCAGGCCCTAAATAAGAGGATGAGGGGCCAACTCACAACTAAAACCCACCTCCAGCAACACCTCCAACAACACAGCCACCCAACCCACGACAGCAGCCTGGAAGGAAGCATGGAAGGAAGTGTTGAGAGTGATGGCCTGAGTATGGTGTGGTCTGGCAAAAGACGCATCTGCTGCTGCTCCCGATCTCTCGGAGTCCTATTAAATGGACTCCTCAGGTTACCAATTTAGCCTGTCAAATAATTGATGTCTGCCCTGTGGTATAAAGGCTTCACCAATTTTAACTGTTTCTCCAGTGTTGCCTTCCTCCTTTTTATCTTAGGACCCCTAATAAATTAAAATTTTTGGTTTGGACAAATACTTGGCTATGTGTTTTATTTCAAAAAGGACAATTTGTTTATGAGTAGGCAGCTACATTTCAAAAATACAATGTCAAATTAACAAGGGACACCAACACCAACCAACTTATTTGAGGTAAAAAAAATACAAGATAATAATGGTGTTGTGGTAACTTGACACACAAAATGACAATAAAATATTGTGGAGATCACTAGGAAAAAAAAACTATTCTGGAGATCTGGAGAATTTTTTTCCAAAAAAAAAGGAGATCACAATAAAAATAAAAAAAGATTATTCTGAAGATCTTAATGAAAAAACCAACAAAGACAAAGATTATTCATGAGATCACGAGAAGTACTAAAAAATCAGTTTGTCAGAACTCTGTGTGAATATCAGGCTCAAGGCAACTTCATGATTCTAGCATTATGCTCCCAAGTCCTGCTGCTGCGTCCATTGACACAGACAGCAGGACTCGGCCCCGCCCCAGCCCCGTGTCACTGAATTTTATTGACAGCAGCCGGAGCCAATGTCTGGGCCTTGTCGGCCTAGGCCAAGAAACAGCACTGGATCCATCTCTGTAGGAAGTAGGAATGGTGTACCTTTCATCATAGGCCTTGTTGACTCCTCTCCAAATGTAGCATTTCTGGTTGTGTTCAAAAAGCTCAATTTTGGTCTCATCAGTACAAATGACTGTGCCAGAAGGTTTGAGGTTTGTCTCTATGCTGTTGGCATATTGTAAGCGGAATACTTTGTGGCATTTGCGTAGTAATGGCTTTCTTCTGGCGACTCGACCCTGCATCTGAAACAGCCAAACCACATGTTTTCAGAGAGTCCTGTATTTCACCTTAAGTTATTTGTGAGTTTTTCTTTGCATTCCAAACAATTTACCTGGCAGTTGTGGCTGAAACTTTAGTTGGTCTACCTGCCTGTGGTTTCAACAGAACCCCTCATTTTCCACTTCTTGATCAGAGTTTCTAACACTGCTGATTGACATTCGCAATTCTTTGGATATCTTTTTATATACTTTTCCTGTTTTATAGTTCAACTACCTTTTCCTGCAGATCCTTTGACAATTCATTTGCTTTCCCCATGACTCAGAATCCAGAAACGTCAGTGTAGCACTGGATGAAAGATGCAAGGGTCTGTAAGGAGTCCAGAAACTCAATGACCTTTTATACACACACACTAATTACAAGCAAACAGGTCACAGGTGAGGATGGATACCTTTAATAGCCATTCAAACCCCTTTGTGTCAACTTGTGTGCATGTTATCAGGCCAAAATCACCAGGGTATGTAAACTTTTGATCAGGGTTATTTGGGTAGTTTCTGTTGTCATTATGATTTAAAAAGAGTAAACACGGTTGACTGATAAAAAAGGGTTTCAGCCAAACACCATCCATGAGTGAAAGAAATGTTTTTGTGTTATCATTCATATTCTCTGAAAAATGGCCAAGAAATCAAAAATTCTGCCAGGGTTTGTAACTCATGAGCACAAATGTATATACAGTATCTCACAAAAGTGAGTACACCCGTCACATTTTTGTAAATATTTTATTATATCTTTTCATGTGACAACACTGAAGAAATTACACTTTGCTACAATATAAAGTAGCGAGTGTACAGCTTGTATAACAGTGTATATTTGCTGTCCGCTCAAAATAACTCAACACACAGCCAATTAATGTCTAAATCGCTGGCAATAAAAGTGAGTACAACCCTAAGTGAAAATGTCCAAATTGGGCCCAATTAGCCATAACCCAATGTCATGTGACTCGTTAGTGTTACAAGGTCTCAGGTGTGAATGGGGAGCAGGTGTGTTAAATTTGGTATTACCGCTCTCACGCTCTCATTCTGGTCACGGGAAGTTCAACATGGCACCTCATGGCAAAGAACTCTCTGAGGATCTGAAAAAAAGAATTGTTGCTCTTGATAAAGATGAAGATTGCAAGACCTCTTCAGTTTTGTCACATGAAAAAATATAATAAAACATTTACAAAAATGCGAGGGGTGTACTCACTTTTGTGAGATACTATATATATATATATATATATATATATATATATATATATATATATATATATATATATATATATATATATATATATATTTTTTTTTTTTTTTTTTTTTTTTTTTTTTTTTTCGTTTAATCAATCTTTATACAATAGGCAGGAAAAAACTTAAATTAACCTTGTCCCAGACTATTTATTTCATCAAAAAATTTTCCACAAGAATATATGTGCATTTAGTGTAATTTATACATGTTATTCACTTGGAGAAGCCTCCCTTGAGTAGAAATCAAAAAGTCCTTAGACTGCTGCTATGCACTGCCATCACAAATGTAATGTCAAAAGCCCCAGCAAACTGAGGTCTGTGACTCAAGTAACACTCTACAGCAGAGGTTGGAAACCGGTCGATTGTGATCTATCTGTCAACCGCCGGCAGATGAGACAGGTAGATTGTTTTCGAGTCCCTGCCCTGCCAACTCTCAAGTGCTCCTCCTTCCCCCAACAAGAGGCAGAGCAGATCATAGAAGCAATGAGCTCAGGTGTCTTATCTCCTGATCTCTCTAGCTGGGAAGCAGTCAAAGTGAGTCCTAGATAGCAGAGGTATTCTCTGCCACACAGCACACCCCTTGCAAGTGCGGTTGCAGGGCAGGGAATGTCTCTGCCAACTTGGATTGTCTGTCAGCTTTGATGGTGCTTGGGCAAGCTTGGGCTCTTGTCCCCCTGTGTGGTGTTCCTCACCCCCAGTACCATGTCCTTCAAACCCCCCCAATACCATGGCCTCCCAACCCTCCAGTACTGTGTCCTCCAGACCTCCTAGCCCTCCTAACCCCCCAGTCCCATACCCTTAAAACTCCCCTGTAATGTGCCCTCCCGACTCCCCAGTATCATGCCCTCCAGACCCCCCTGTACCATGCCCTTCTGATCCTCTTGTAGTGTGCCCTCCTGAACACCCCAGTACTGTGCCCTCCTGACCCCCCCCCCCATGCTGTGCCCTCCAGAACCCTGTTCCATGGTTTTTCTGCCTCCCCCATACCAGTCCCTCCTGACTCTTCTGTACTGTGCCTTCATGCCACCTTCCTATATACTGCATTGCTGACCCCTGTCCTTTGCCCTGCCGACCTCTTGTCCTTTGCCCTGTTGACACTATTCTCTGCCCTGTCCTGTCCTATCATCTTCCCTATTGACCTCTGTACACTGCAACACATTTTACTGACCTCTGTACACTGCCCAACCTACCCACTGCTGACCTCTGGGGGCTTGCTGGTCAACTTCTTAGAAAGAAAAGAGTGCAGAACTTTGGTGATATTTGTTCTACTCCATGTTGTCATGGTATATCTCCACCTCTCAAAGGTTGCCTACCCCTGCTTTACATTTTCCCCATTTGCTCCTCCCTTGGCTTCTACATAAAGCATTATGTAGGGAGTTGAGGAGAGGGGTGAAGGAGCTTGGCCTGCACAGAGATTAATTATATACTGCCAAAAGAGGAGAGAGTTATTATGTGCAAGAAGGGAGAGGGCTGTTCTAGGGAATTGACTCTTTCTGGAGTACTCAAGAAAAGCAAGAAAATGTGTTACAACAATACTATCAAATATGACAGAAAATTCTAACTGAATCTAAAAAAGATCAATGTAAATAAGGTGCTTTGGTTAGCTTTAGTATAGACTTCCCTACTGATCTGACATCCTTTTGTCAGACATGGGATTCATTCTAATACAGCATGGCATAATTTTTCTAAACCGACTTATAAATCACTAACCATTATATTCAGGGCTGGAGTTATACTTCCTGACATTTCATAGGACAACAACTTTCTTTCTCTACCTTTGTACTAGAGCTGACTATCTAGCCATAGTGCCATATTAACAAGTCCAGATCTCCTAGTCATATAAGGTACATGAAGGCTGAATGTAGAGGTCAAAAGATTCCTTTGCCCACTCTGCATCACTATACCGAAAAATGAAAATAAAAAAAGTGTGGCAAATTGTTGCTCTACCCTAGTAGACTGGTTCTAAGTGTAGGGACCCAAGGGGGTTAAAATGTAAGCACACAGTGCACTCTTCCACTGACAAAAATACACAAACTATACACAGACATGGAGGATCCACCTGGGTGACACTAGCAATCAGGACAGCAGCCTGGAACATTATAATATACAGAAGAGGTGATACTGACATTCAGTAACATGATGTCTTGATGCAATACAGAATTGTATTTTATGCAACAACCACTGTACATCAGTATTTAGTAGAGATATATTCCGCAACCAGTAGATGTCAGTGTTTATACGATTGTAGATGAATCTATAGTACTGTATACTCTGCGCCTTATCCCTGAATAAAGTTCCTGTTTTCTGTCTACAGTTAAGCAGCAAAACCCATGTGGACTGTGCTCTGTCTATTTCTCTAAAGAATTTCTAACATCATCTATTCTACCACATATCTAAAAATGTAATGTGGCAGTACAGAGAGTAATGATTGATATTCAGCTTGCAGGAACACATAGCAATCAGACTTAATCTTTGCTAAGCAGTCCAAACGATCCATCCAAAATGACTATTTCTGTCTGATATAGTTGATAAATGCTGGCTTCATAAATCTCCTGGGAACACTAGTGTCATGTTAAATGCACCAGAATTTCCAGTTCTATCGAATTTAGAAGCGGTTTATATGTCGAATGATTGTGTATTCTGTTGGATTTTCCATAATGTCAAATAAAATTAAGAAGTGCACCAGTAAGTGACACTGTTGTTATAACTGTGGAACGGGAACAAGGACATAAACAATTGCAGGAAAATATCACCACCGGACTCTTCTAGAGATGTAGCATGCTATCAAAAATGTCAAGGAGGACTTGCTATGAGTACTACATTGCATTTTGCATATTGTCTTTTACTTGTTAACCACTTTCAGACCGGACCATTTTGCTGGTAAATGACCAGAGGTCTTTTTACACTTTGGCACTGCGCTGCTTTAACTGGTAATTGCGCGGTCATGCAATGTTGTACCCAAACAAAATTTGCGTCCTTTTCTTCCCACAAATAGAGCTTTCTTTTGATGGTATTTGATTGCCTCTGCGATTTTTATTTTTTGCGATATAAACGTAAAAAGACCGCAAAATTTGAAAAAAAATGATATTTTCTACTTTTTGTTATTAGAAAAATCCAATAAACTCAATTTTAGTCATACATTTAGGCCAAAATGTATTCAGCCACATGTCTTTGGTAAAAAAAAAAGTCAATAATTGTATATTTATTGGTTTGCGCAAAAGTTGTCACATCTACAAACTAAGGTACGTTTTCTGGAATTTACGCAGCTTTTAGTTTACGACTGCCTATCTCATTTCTTGAGGTGCTAAAATGGCAGGGCAGTACAAAACCCCCCCAAATGACCCCATTTTGGAAAGTAGACACCCTAAGGAAATTGATAAGAGGCATGTTGAGCCCATTGAATATTTTATTTTTTTGCCTCAAGCGATTGAATAATGACAAAAAATAATTTTTTTTTTTTTTTTTACACAAAGTTGTCACTAAATGATATATTGCTCACACATGCTATGGGCATATGTGAAATGACACCCCAAAATAAATTCTGCTGCTTCTCCTGAGTACGGGGATACCACATATGTGGGACTTTTTGGGAGCCTAGCCGCGTACGGGGCCCCGAAAACCAAGCACCGCCTTCAGGCTTTCTAAGGGCGTAAATTTTTGATTTCACTTCTCACTACCTATTACAGTTTTGAAGGCCATAAAATGCCAAGATGGCACAAAACCCCCACAAATGACCCCATTTTAGAAAGTAGACACCCCAAGCTATTTGCTGAGAGGCATTTTGAGTCCATGGAATATTTTATATTTTGCCACAAGTTGCGGGAACATTACAAACTTTAATTTTTTTTTATTTTTTTTTCACAAAGTTGTCACTAAATGATATATTGCTCACACATGCTATGGGCATATGTGAAATGACACCCCAAAATAAATTCTGCTGCTTCTCCTGAGTACGGGGATACCACATATGTGGGACTTTTTGGGAGCCTAGCCACGTACGGGGCCCCGAAAACCAAGAACCGCCTTCAGGTTTTCTAAGGGCGTAAATATTTGACTTCACTCCTCACTACCTATTACAGTTTTGAAGGCCATAAAATGCCAAGATGGCACAAAACCCCCACAAATGACCCCATTTTAGAAAGTAGACACCCCAAGCTATTTGCTGAGAGGCATGTTGAGTCCATGGAATATTTTATATTTTGCCACAAGTTGCGGGAAAATTACAAACTTTTTTTTTTTTTTCACAAAGTTGTCACTAAATGATATATTGCTCACGCATGCCATGGGCATATGTGAAATGACACCCCAAAATAAATTCTGCTGCTTCTCCTGAGTACGGGGATACCACATATGTGGGACTTTTTGGGAGCCTAGCCGCGTACGGGGCCCCGAAAACCAAGCACCGCCTTCAGGCTTTCTAAGGGCGTTACAGTTTTGAAGGCCATAAAAGGCCAAGATGGCACAAACCCCCCCAAATGACCCCATTTTGGAAAGTAGACACCCCTAAATTTAGGGGTACACTAGTGAGACTAGGTAATAAATGGCGGGTGCCCTGAAACTATAAAAAAATAACTAACCAACCAGCGTCACCTGTAACAGTTATATGGTGATCACTGGTGAAAGGGTTAACTAGGGGGAAATCAGGGGGCTTTATGCGATAGTATATGGGGGTCCCTGGCGCTATAAAAAGCTGCGGCCAACCTAAATACCTACCTGCCTAACTAGCGTCACCTGTGACCCTAATACAGCGATCAGAAAAATGATCACTTATTAGGCTGGGTTCACACTGGAGCGATGCGGGAACGCCATGAATCCGCGGCGGGTTCCCGCATCGCATGCCTCCCGGCGGCAGTTCACACTGCCCTATGCGAACTGCTGGGAGTGTCAGTGAAATGTTAATGACACCCCCAGATCAGTTCGCATATCGCAGTGCGATCTGCAAACTCGGATCGCATGGTGTGAACACCCATGCGATCCGATTCTGCTGCGGACCAAAAAAAGGGTCCCGTGCGAGTTTGCGGCGGGTGCGGCGGGTGCGACACGAATTCAGCCATACTATCTGTATGGCTGAACTCGAATCGCACAGAGATCGGATGTGATTTGCACTGCAGTGCGGTGCGAATCACATTCGTTCTCATAAACCGCTGCAATGTGAACCCAGCCTTAGTGACACTGGCGAGGGGGGGTGATCACGGGGTTAAACCTTTATTGGGGGGTTAGGGGGGCACATTAGAACTAAAGGGGGCTAACCCTAACTGCCCTAACAGTTATTACAGTCACAAATGACACCAATGCAAAAAAAAAAAAAATGCATTGGTGTCACTGTGACTGGGGGGGCAGGGGTAATTGGGGGGTGATCGGGGGGTAAAGGGGGGGTGTGAGTGTGCCTGGCATGTTCTACTGTGTAGTGTAGTGCTTGTGCAACTCACCGATGCTCTCTCCTCGGTGCCGGAACGAAAAATACCGACACGGAGGAGAGAATACATCACTTCCTCTCCTGTGTTTACATTACAGGAGAGGAAGTGATGTCACGGGACATTTTCATTCGTCGGGAGTGATCGCGAGGGGGTGGCCATGAATGAATGGCCGTCCCCTCGTCTGGGATCGCTCCCGAACGAATACCGACCGCCGCAGGCACCGGGCGGGGGCCCGATCGGGCCCCCGACCCGCGGGCAGGCAAGGACGTACATGTAAGCCCTTATGCCTGCCCGTGCCATTCTGTCGACGTACATCGTCGTGCGGCGGTCGGCAAGTGGTTAAATAAAGAAATGAACAAATCTAGGTTTACAACAGAAACACAAAAAAGAGATACAATGCACATTTGACAAGTTAATTGAAGAGGCTTATAAGAAAAGACATAATGGTTATGGTGCAATTTATTGTATTTTTTAGGTTTATACCTTTTAAATTGATGTTTTATATAATTGTTTTACTATTTATTAGAGCTGCACAATTAATCGTTAAAAAATCTTGATCATGATTCAACCCCCCTGACAATCTCTATTGCAGAGTTTGCCAATTCTTTCATATAACAAGCGGAGAGACTTATCTGTTCACTCAGCTGTCAAAAGAAAACATCTAGGCAGTCTGCCAAATTTTTAACATGAAACATTGTCTTTCTTCTTAGATAAAGGGATAAACTTCTGTGTGAAAAAAAACCCAGGCAGTCTGCCAAGTTTTTAACAATGTGTAAATGCAGGAAGTTTAACCACTTAAAGTCTAAATATTTTTCTGACACTTGTTTAAGTTAAAATCAATATTTTTTGCTAGAAAATTACTTGGAACCTCCAAATATTATATATATTTGAGCAGAGACCCTAGGGAATAAAATGTCAATTGCTGCAATATTTTATGTCACACTGTATTTGCCCAGGTGTTTTTCAAATGCATTTAATGTCAAATGTTACAGCGCGAGAATCATGAGAGAATCGCGATCTATCTTCTAAGCAAAAAAATTGCGATTCTCATTTCAGCCAGAATCGTGCAGCTCTACTAATTATAAAACATCTTTATTTTACAAATAGACAGTTAAAAGAGAAGTATGGGATTTTTTATTTTTTTGGGAATCATAACTACATAGGTGGATGCAGCATCACTCCGATGCTGCATCTGTCCCCCCGCCAGCTCTAACACTGAGAACCAAACAATCAAACACTGCCAATTGCTAATTTCTCAGAGCTCCCTGAGCAGAGCGCTAGTAACTGTCAGTCACCGACTCTCTGCTCTGCTCCCCCACGCTCACTGGAGCACTGAGCTGTGGAGGGGCGGGAGCGGCCGGCTTAGCCTCTCAGTGGCTCACTAAGAGGCTAAGCCAGGTACCGGTCCAGGCATGTGGGCAGATACCGACTATATGGTCATGATCTTTCCCAAGCCTGAACCGGCGCTGTAACATCAGCTGACAGTGGACTCGCTGTCTGCTGAAAGCGGGTCACAGGCGTGCAGAACAAACTGCACTCCTGTGATCTACAGGAAGAAGTACAGCCAAACGAGCTTTTGCTGTATTTCTCCTTTAATAGAAGTCCCCCCAATAACAGCTGTTGTCCATTTAGGATTTATCTCTAAAATCCAAAAATAAAATGTGTATATATTGCAGCTTACCATTGCCTAGATGTGGTGGCTGTATTATTATATTAGGTTCTTTTCTTTGTAGGTTCACCTGATTATTCTGTAAATAACACACATCCTGCTTCTGGGTGGCTATGTTCACTTCTCTGCTGTATTTATGGGGGCAGCCATGGTTGTCATCCAGGCTTCAGTTCAAACATATTTGCCTTTGCTCATCTCTATTATATGTGGAATGAGGAAATTAGTCATTTAAGTTAACAAGAAATCGCAGAAAATGAATACATACCTATAACTTTCCTTTCCTGGCTCTCCACATGTCTGCATACCCGTGGGTCAACTTTGCCCCTTGGCCCACCAGGACACCACCTCAAAACAGGATAAATATGGTTCTAACTCCCAACCCCCCAGTATTCCATAACTAGACTTGGACAGACACCAGGGAGGGAATTATGCCAACAGGAGAAGAACCAGGAAAGGAAAAATACAGGTAAGTATACAAACAGTTTTCTGTATTCTTGGATTACCGCACGTCAGTGTACCTGTGAGATTTAAAATAGCAGTACCAAGCGAGGGAAGAAAACACAGAAGGTCCAAAGCTGCTTTAAAGAGGTAATCGAGACAAAACAGAAGAAATGACTGAAACCCCCGAAAGACAGAGTGGAACCCAGGGCCGCATCCACCTTGTGGTGTCAAATGAACATTTCAGGAGTGCTCCAAATGCCTGCACTGCATACCACATCTGCCAAGACCCTAGCAAAAGTTGCCCAAGATGAAGTAACACTCTTCATCAAGTGAGCCCCGATCACTGGAGGTGGAGGAAGGCCGAGGGTGTGTAAGGCTGGCCATACATTATGCAATTTTCTTTCATTCAACGAAGGATTGTCCCACTGAGGGAAGATTTAGGGAAGGTTTAAAAGGGGCTTGGTAGTACTCCACAAGAGAGGGAGAGAGAGAGAGTGGGTTAAATGCAGCCAGAGGTATCTGTGATGTTAGAGCCATCTACCTGAGCAGCATTGGAATGGTTTTAACCATTTCAATACTGCACACTTTCACCCCTTTCCTACCCAGGCCAATTTTCAGCTTTCATTGCTGAGGCACTTTGAATGAAAATTGCACAGCCATGCAACACTGTACGCATATGAAATTTTCATAATTTTTTTTCACACAAATAGAGCTTTCTTTTGGTGGTATTTAATCACCACTCGGTTTTTATTTTTTTGCTAAACAAAGTTAACAAGACTGAACATATTGAAGAAAAAAAAGGTTTTTCTTAGTTTTTGTTTTGCAAATAAGTAATTTTTCTTCTTCACTGATGTGCACTGATGGGAACTGATGAGGCAGCACTAATGGGTATTGATGAGGTGGCACTGATGAGATTCACTGATGGTCACTGATAGGCGGCACTGATGGGCACTGATAAGCTGCACTGATGGGCACTGACTGGAAATTACTGGGGCTGCACTGATAATCAGGGCACTGATTATCTGTGTAAATGTCCCCTGTCACACTTGCCAGTTACCAGCTCTCCTCTCCCCACGCTGTGACAGCACATGAGAAAAGGTATGCCGATAATCGGCAAGTTTAATTACAGCTGATCAGCTGTGATTGGACACAGCTGATCGCATGGTAAAAGGCTGCTGTGATTGGCCCTTTAACTCGATCTGTAATCAGCTGTGTCCAAAGGAAACTGCGATAACAGAGAGTGTGCTGGATGCACACCCCAGGGGGCTCGTAGTATGTGTGTTCTGGGAGGATTTCCATGGATGCTCTCCCAGAACAACAGAGCCATGTATTATCCGTCTTTCAGCTATGACGTGGTAATGAAGTGGTTAAAGTGATATGGACGATTTTATTCAGTTAAGATGTGGGTGCATTTTTTTTCTTAATAAAAATACCTCAGTGAGCACTATATCAGTTTGTGGAGAGCACTAACTCATGCTTTATCACCTGAGCTGAGAGGATTGCTGGATTTACAGAGTGAGAGTCCTAGGTAGGATTGCTTGAGCCCTGGGAGAGTCCAACTGTGTGTATGGAGTCCAATTGATTTGATAAAGGTGCAATAAGACCTTTGTTATGAAGGTCAATCCATAAGGTGAGCATGTACCCAAAAGGGGTTTGGTGGAGATGTCTGCTAGTGCTATTATACATTCTGTTGAAAAATGTTTCCCAATGGGTGATGAAAGCACCCTGTGAAGAATCTTCTATAATCAAAGGACACCGTGACTCCACCACCATGTGAATTGAAGGCTTACCAGCTATACAAGCTGTCAAAGCTTGTGGCTAATACCCAGCCAGGGCCTTTAAATCCTCCCGATACCTTCAGTGGCTAACAAGCCAAGCATTCTTGCAGACTGAGTGGGCAGAGCGGTAGGTACTGTGAGCAGTGCGGTGGCTCCATCCAGACACATTGGAGGGGGATGACAGCGGGTGGCTCACAGGTCCGGGCTCTTCACTGTCACATCTGCAAAACTGCGCAACCCAATGTACGGAGCCGCCGCGCTGCTCACAGTACCTACCGCCCTGCCCACTCAGTCTGCAGGAACGCTTGGCTCGTTAGCCACTGGAGGTATCAGGAGGATTTAAAGGCCCTGGGTGGGTATTAACCACAAGCTTTGATAGCCTGTATAGCTGGTAAGCCTTCAATTCATGTGGTGGTGGAGTCACGGTGTCCTTTGATTATAGAAGATTCTTCACAGGGTGTTTTCATCATTCACTCCCTGTTGGGAAATATTTTGGAAGAGACTTTTATTTTTATATTTATTCACATTTTTTTTAAGTTTATACGCTCATTTGTTGGCCTATTTACCATTTTTTCCATTCATGATATTCACATATTTATTGAATTGGTTGCCTTTGTTTCACAAAATAGGCTATTTGTATCTATTACCACACAGGATTGATTTGTTAATTGTATGTCAATTTATTTTCATTTTTTAATCACCTTTTATGGGTTCATTACTGAAGGGTTTTCATATCCTTTATTAATTAATTTGTTAATTTAATTTATTTTTGTTCATTTTATCACATTAATTTGCTTACTTCATTTTTATTAACGCAACTTCTTTTTTGCTTCTTTCTTGTTTGGTGTGTATTTCACTTTTAAGTTGCAGCTCTTTTAGTTGTTTTACTAGTGCAGTTTTTTCTTAACATTACACATTCTGATCTCTCCCAAGTGAACTGTCTATATGTGGACTTGATCATGATTGGTGGATTGCATCACAGTTTTATTTACAGACATTTATATGAAGGACTGTTATGTGGTATTGTTGGATTATAATTACACACGTGTCTATAATTAGCACTAGCAAATATGTTAATTTGGTATTTTATGTTAATGTCTTTTTGCTTCATGAATCAGCACAGCATATTTTTATATATCTATAGTATGTTGAGTGATTTTTCACTTTAATGCTTTCAGATTTAGTTTAGTTCACTGCTGGTGTTCAGTCACATTTTACACTTAAGAGGGGCTTTATCTTGCCCAAAATGTTGTATCTCCTTTGTCACTCCCCTGTATACTTACCTCGGAAATATTTCAAACTTGTTGACGCTATCCTTAACTCCTTTATTTGGGGCAACATCTCCAAATAGGAAACATTAGAAAATCCAACAGACATTGAGGTCGCTGCCCTACCAGACTTTAACCTACCGGTATATTATATTGCAGCCCAATTGTCCCATTTACATCATATAAATAAATTGGACAACAATAGGTTTCATGTCATGCTGTGCTTCACACAGGCTCAAACCTCGCCTTACTCCACATGCGTAATCCTGCACGGCCTTCGGGGATCTACCACAACAGATACTGTACCAGCTTAGTCTTCCATTATAAAGGAATCTAGGATCTGGCTCTGACCAAATTTAATCTTCCTAAATTTCTTGATATTACCCCCCTGTGGAATAACAAACGCCAATCCGATCTTCCTTCTGTCCTCAATGCTGAAATGTGAACCTTCAGGGGTATCTATTACCTACACCATTTAATATTGACACAAGGGTCTTAAAACCTTTGACCAGTTGAAAGAGGAATTCTACCTATTTAACCACATGTTTTTTTGATATCTACAAATACAATACACCCGACGGGTCAAGTTCCCTGCTACTTATCCACCGCCTGTGTCTCCCCCCTGATTGATGTGATCAGGGGTGTTGAACCTCAAAAACGAATTTCCATGTTCTAAAATATGTTACCCCTCCCCTCTGCTACTACTTTAGCTCATCAGATCAAGCCAAAATGGAAGCGGATGTTGGGTATTTGGATGACGATGACTGGAACGAGGTGCTCGACACCTGTAAGGTAGAGTCCCCTAAATGATCTGACTGCCTAAAGATTCATGTACACTAGCAGCTCCTAAACTTGAGTTTAGGAGCTTTCTGTGTGTTTTTTGCCAAAGCTTCTAAACGTAACTTGATAAAAGCCTGTGTGTCAATGTACACATAGGCTTTTAGCAGCGTTTAGGAGCTGCTGCGGTTAGGTGAGCTTCAACCTCCCTCTCCTAAACACTGAAGAATCGCGTTCAGAATAGGAATATTTTGACTGCTGGCCACAGGAAACTGCAAACGGCATGATTTTGCCACAATTTGGCCACTTTTTTTTCCCATGGCTACCGTAAATGTAGGCATGGTGTACATGAAGCCTTACGCTACTCTATATACTGCACAAAGCTTATTTCACACCTACTTGCATTGCCCTAAGTGCCTGATAACCCCTGGCAGATTTTTCCATCTGTTGTGGGCTTGTCCTGCTATTCAAGGGTAGTGGACACAGGTGGTGTTATTTCTCCATGACACCATGGGCTCCTTGCTTACCCTTCACCCCAAACCATGCCTGTTTGGGCTTTAACCTAATTCCAACTTGGACAAGTTTACTAAAATATTTCCATGTGAAACCCTATTAATCGCCCGCAGCTGGATACAGGCCATGCTCCCCTCATTCAACTCCTGGATTCAGAATGTAAATACTACTCTACACTACAAAAAAATAATTTGCATACATAGGGGCTGAGTATCTAAATACAACAAAATTTGGAACCCCTGGCTTCAGACCCCTACCACATGTGAGTGACCTTAACTGATGCCACCTCAAAACTCCCTGGTGAGACATGGATCATATCTTTCGCCTAAGGCTCACTGGCTTAAAAAACTTTGCTTCTACAGGAGTTTTGTGTTCTGCCTGTAGAAGTAGCTTAATGTTATCCTATGTGTCCATGTACATTAGGACGATTACAGGCATAATTTGAGCTCAACGTTTAGAGGCAGGAAAAAAAATCCTTCTGGTTCATGTTTCTGATTGGAGTTTACTGGCAAAAAAAATTGAAAACTCTCCTAAACTCATCTAAACTTTTTACAAAAAATGCTCTGTATGAGTGTTTTTTACTGCCAAAAGAACAAGCGTTTTTTAAGCCCAGAGCTTGATCTGCCCTTCATTGCTACTCAAATAAGTACTTTTCTTCACCAGAAATGCCATTGTGAGATTGAACCTCTGTATATGTCACAGGATCTTAAGCACCAGACATCTGCTGTAATGTCACAACTTGTGTGTTTTTTTGTAGTTTTAATGTCCTTATGACCAATATGTAGTTGTGTGATAGACTTTACATATACTTCAATAGTGTACACGTTTTTCAAATTAAAAGAAAAAAAAGGTAGAGCCTTATCTACATGGTGGCTCTACGAAATCTGAAGACCAGGGGGTGCTCAGTCCAGCTTGATCCTGTAAGAGCTGACAAGACAGCTACATGAACTTTCAGGGATCTACAGCTAAAGAACAGCTCCATCCATCCCTTCTAGTCACCTCAATTAAGTTTTTGAAAAATACTGAACACCCCTCTATCAATTGCAGCCTCACTGTGCCCATCAAATGCAGCCATTGTGCCCATCAAATGCAACCATTGTGCCCATCAAATGCAGCCACTGTACCCATCATATGCAGCCACTTGTGCCCATAATACACAGCTACTTGTACCCATCATATGCAGCCACCTGTGCCCATCATATGCAGCCACTTGTGTCCATCATATGCAGCCACTTGTGCCAATCATATGCAGCCACTTGTGGCTGTCAAATGCAGCCGCTTGTGCCTGTTAAATGCAGCCACTTGTGCCCAGTATATGCAGCCACTTGTGCCCAGTAAATGCAGCCACTTGTGCCAATCAAATGCAGCTATTTGTGCCCATCATATGGAGCCACTTGTGCCCATCAAATGCAGCCACTTGTGCCCAGTATATGCAGCCACTTGTGCCCAGTAAATGCAGCCACTTGTGCCCATCATATGCAGCTATTTGTGCCCATCAAATGCAGCCACTTGTGCCCATCATATGCAGCCACTTGTGCCCCATCAAATGCAGCCACTTTTGCCTCATCAAATGCAGCCACTTGTGCCCCATCAAATGCAGCCACGTGTGCTTCATCAAATGCAGCCACTTGTGCTCCATCACATGCAGCCACTTTTGTCCATCAAATGCAGCCACTTGTACCCATGAAATGCAGCCAGGCTCGGCTGTCACTTCACTAAATCTCCCCCGCGGCCAGTTTGGCAGCATTTACCACTCCTCTCCTAGAGTGGCTGAGCTCTCCTCCTCGGCAGGAACTGGCAGTTCTCCTCCTCGGCGGCTCTTGTCTCCTCCTTGGTAGCTCTTGGCTCTCCACCTCGGCGGGAAGTGGCAGCTGTGGCTCCTGTGTCCCCTCATCTCCTCTTCTGCCAAAGCATTAAGCATCCAAAAGGATTGCCTAATGCTTTGGCCAATTGGGAGACAGGTCTCACTGACCTGCCTGCTGATTGGCAGGGAGGAACGTTAGTGTGAAAATAGTGAAAATACATACGCTATGCCACACAACAGGGTGGGATCGGGATGCAGTGCTCTGCGCCCCGAGCCCACCCTATTTTGAAGCCTATTAGAGCCTCAGGCTTTAATCACGTACTTCAAAATACACACCCCCCACCTACCCCCACCAGAGTATTTCATGTGTCTGGTGTGCTGAAAGGGGCCGAGCACATGAATAGGGAGGGCGGCATAAGTGTCAGGAGGGGCAGTGCCCTTGCACCCACAATGCACGGGCCGCCACTGGATGCAGGAAGCCGTCAGATCCTCCAAGTGACCAAACAGGCTTGCCACAATCCTCGGGTGGGGAAGGCTTCCCCTTCCCCTCTAATGGGACACATATGCCACAGCCATCTTGTTGTCTAGCATCAACCTGACACATTGACTCAGAATGATGGAACAAAGGCCTTCAAAGCTTCCAGCTCCATCCAAGGTTCCAGAAGATTAGACTACTTTGGCCACCAATGTCCCAGGCAACTCTCAGGCAAAGTACCCCTCCCTCCCCCCCCGAGACCGTCTTTCAAAGTAATTATTAATGGCGATGGTAGCAACACAGTTCTATCTATATGTCAGAAACCATAAACCAGGCGTAGACAGAAAATACAGTTTAAACCACACATTTAATAAAATAGCAAAAAAATAACAGTTCAGGAACATTGTCAAAAATTGAAGCGAGGGTTTGGATACCAGAGCAGGTAATCAGAGGAGCCCGAAGCCAGTGTAGTAAGGTGCAAAAACAGTAGCAAGGTGCTGGGCTACAACAACATGGAAAAGGAGACTTTGATCTTTATTTGCCTTTCCCTCTACTGTAATAATAATTTTATGCTGCACCATCCTCCTCTGACCGGCAGGGGGAGAGCTAAAGCCAAGCAAGCAAACCCATAGACATTTATGCAGAGCACTGAGAATGCTGAGAGTTGTAGTTTGAAGTGGCAGCCATATAATGGCTACACTATTTATTTTTATTTTTTTTAAAGCCCGTGGTGTGTGACCATACTCCAAAAACTCCACCCAGTGCAAAAAAAAGTGCACACCAAAAAGTGAGACACAAAAAGTACACAGGGTGTACATATCATCCTTCAAAAAGAAGGGACCTTTGCCCTGATCCCCTGGGGCATTAGGCTCCAGATGGGGACTAGGGTACTTTCACAAGGTCCATCTGGCCAAAACCAGGGCAAACTAAGCCAGAAGGCCATGTCCACCCCCTCACAAGATGTTCAGGGCAGGCCCGAGAAAATGCACCATACTAATCAAATGTGAAGTGTACAAACCCAACAACCAAAAAAAAAGACATAAAGTGACATACAGAACAAACAACATTAAAGTGGGGAAAAGAGAAGTGGAGAAAGTACATAGGTGTCATTGTGTGAAACAATGGCCGGCCTTCCTGTTAGGAATAAAAAATCATCTGGTCCTAGCCAAAAGGCCCTGCCCAAGGGGCAGGTGTGAAAAAAGTGTGATGGTGCAGTGACCTAGGTGCCATAACTCAAAGTGAACCTCACTCACAGTGAGATTACAGCACCCCTGGACCGCCACTCCAGGGGCACATGCACCACAGGCTTTCTTCAGGACCTGGCCTTCAGCCAGACCAGTGCAGCCCCCATCCCTACCAGGAGTACACTTCCGGCTTTCTCAAGTAGAACCTAATCCCGGCCCCCAATGACGTATGGGCACCCCCGTTTCGGTCACTACTGGTACTGACCATCTAGGTACCATTACACTAGAGGATTTGCATAGCCACCACCCCAACCACCACTATAGTCAATGCAGTAACACAGCGCCTCCTCTTGGCAACTGATAAGGACAGATACTACACTTGATCTTTGGCAAAAGTCCCAGGCCGAGAAGCTACACTCCAATGGTTACACTACAGATCCCAGCGTGCACTGTACAGGAAGAGAGTATTTTCATTAAACTGCCAGGTAAAGTTCTTCCTCTTAGCACCAAGGGAATTAGAGAGAGAACATCTCTGTCTGTATAGTTGCCTGCCAGCTGGAGATCATACCAGGGGAGATCCGAGCCGAGACTGGGACTGGGACTGGGAGTGGGAGTGAGATCACCCAGAGGAAGTGCAGCACCACCCACATCACAGTACCTGCACCACTGCAGCAGGGAGACTGGAGCATCTACTCCCCCTCTGCATCCCACGGCTAAGCACTGAAGGCTTTTGGGGAGAGACTGAGGGGGGCCCCTCTTCTACACTGATAAGTCAGCGCAGTATCCTAGGGACTGGTGAAAGGGATAGTCGCTCATTGCTGATACTGCTAGCAGGGACTAAGCCACTGATAGCAGGACACCAAGCAGGGGCGTAACTATAGGGGGTGCAGCAGTTGCGACCGCAACCGGGCCCTGTGATGTAGGGGGCCCATGCAGTCCCCTCTACATATGGCAGCTAGGGGTACCAGTGCACCATGCACACCGGTAGCTGGAGGTGGAGGGTGACTAGCAGAGCTCCATGCTCGACTATCGCACTGGCTGCTCTTTAGTTGTGCATTCCCCGCATGACCTGTGTCCTCGGCCGGCTCCTCAGAGTACCCCTCTCCTGCTCCATGCATTGCCGCTCAGTCCGATGTCTGTTCTCCCCAGCCAGAGTCCCACCCCCCCCCCCCCCCCGAGTCCGGCCCACACTGCACTGCATACTTCTCCCAGGTAAACAAACTTTAAGCACACAGATGTAGTGCAGCCCTTTGAGAGACGGCTCCCCAGGGGGACACTGCAGGCTTGTCTGCCAGCCCCCCTCTTCCCCCGTCATACACAGATGATGAAAGGTCTTTCTGGGAGATATACTGATCGCCCGTCCAGCACACTGGATGGAGCCCAGGCCAACATGGATGAGTGCGCGGCCTACAGCTTGGTCATGGTGAGTGAGAGGACCCCCATCCCCCACACACCATTACATACCCCCTCCATTTCCCTCTGGGGACAGGGACCCCTTCTCACGTGGGGACAGGGACCCCCACCTCCCCTGGGGGCAGTAACTTCATCTGCCCTGGAGAAAAGGACCTCATCTTCTGGAGACGAGGACCCCATCCTGCCTAGGGACAGTCCCCCAATGGGGCACCTAAAAAAAAATATATATATATATAATAAAAAAAAACTAGATACCAGTGGTGGAACTACAGGGCTCACAAAGGTCATACCTGTGACCACGCCCTGGAGTTCCACCGCTGGACTCGGAGGAAAGGGCCCTGGCTGGGGTTCAGGGGGGCCCTTCATGGTTTCTTGCATCGGGGCCCTAAAGGCTCTAGTTACGCCACTGACACCAAGTGTACCCAATCCATACTGCACTCTATAGCTCACTTTTTCCAAACCTAGACTGCATCTATACCATCCCTATACTGCATTATACCGAACCTTTACCACATCTGAACCACATCTAACTTGCACCTGTTTCTGAGACCTGAGATCGCTACACACCTTACCTAACTATTTTTTTTTCTATTCTTTTCTATTTAGTCCTGAAAATAATAAAGGGAGAAGATAAATAAATATATTTTCTTAATTCCTAAAACAATTTTTTTTAGGTCAGTGGCAAAGCTAAATTTAATTACTTGCCCAAGATGTGACAGTCACTTTGAGTTCTTCATTCTGGATGAACCTTTAACCACTTACTGATCGCAATACGTAAAATAGCATTTGCAAAACTGCTGCGCAAATACCGCGTGACATAAAAATTGCAACGATCTGCATTTTTCTACAAAAAAAAAATGTATAAGGTTGGGGGGGTTACAAGTAATTTTCTAGCAAAAAATATTGGTTTTTAACTGGTAAACAAAATGTGCCAGAAAAAAACCTGGTCTTAAAGTGATTAAAGGGTGACATTTTGCAACATTTTTTATATGTTACATTTACAAAGAAGCACTTGAGCAAAGTTAACGGACATGTTCTATTCTTGGATGTTTTGTTCTCTGCTGAGTGGCCACTGGAAAATTGTCTACATTTATAAAGCACCATCACTGGCTCACAAATCTCTTTCAATATCACTCAGCCAACATCTGGATGTTTCAGCCTTCAGGGAGAAAGCAATGTCTCAGTAAAATAAGCTGTACTGATAGTACAGATAGTTTCCATTTTTGGTTTCATTATTTTACACTTATTGAAACCTATATAAATCCTAATGATTGACTATTCTTATTTTAACATGTTAGGTCTGTTAAATATACCATTTAAAGCATTTTATTATACCCATTTGATAAGTGCAAAAAAAAACAAAACGTATTGATCTTGTCGGAAATACAAAACCTGCCCTTTATCCCCGAGTTAACTCAAAAAAGCTCTTCTAGTGCTTATCTCGAATCAAATTACCGAATACTCAACCTTCATGTTGTAGTTTTGGTATGACAGTGGGAGCTGTTGAGTAGTTTAGCAAGAGACACTGGACAGGGCTGACACCACTCAGTCCACATAAATGCTGTATTGTCCTCCCACAACAAAGCTGTGTTTGTTTTTAGGCAGATCAACAGGTATTGTTCTGAACTTGCAGGATCTTTAAAAAGGTTAACTCCACTTTCATGGGGAAAAAAAAAATAGAAAATAAAATAAATAATAATACAGTTGCTGCACTATGCACTAATCATATAATTAAGTGTGAATAAAAATTACATATTTTTTCTGGCTGCAGCGCTGTAATTTTCTATAAAATGCAATGCAATATGGCAACCTGGAGATGCTCTGTGCATAATGTAATTTAATGCTTGTGTGATTGACTGATTTTCCCAGAAGTCTGCACTAAAAAAAAAAATCAGATTTTGAGCATCCCTTGCAACAAAAATGTATTTTTTTGGTGAGATACTCCCAAATGGAAATCACATCTAAAGGGATGCATGTGGGGAGGTACAGTGTGGTGTGGCGGCAGTAATTAAATAATCTCTGTAGAGAACAGAACCTGTATTAATGCAGAATCCAGTAATTCACACCAAAATAAGGACAGAAAAAATAATTACTCCTGTGCTGGTGAAGGCGTTGTTGATATTAAGTGGTAGTGCTATTTAAAACAATAGAACTGGAGAAAATGATTGTACGTGTCCCGCTGCCTAGACTGACCATGGATGGTCTGAAGAAGACTGTGTGGGAAGAGTGGATGGAAGGCACGTGATCAACCGCTTGCCTTGCATCAAAATCATACAGTTTATTCATGTATAATGGAATACATACATAAATCCAGTAATTCACAACAGACCCGGCAGAAAGGCACCCAAACAGGAGGACTCACGGCATGTCACAGCAATGTGTAGCAGAGCACGTCTCAGATGTGCCAAATCGTCTGTCTTGAGAGACGGAATGCATCCTGGCCAATACGGAGCCAAATGGGGAGGTCTTCAGTTAGGATGGCGTGTCCCTATCCTCTCCCTATTCATCAGAAACCTCTCCCTACCACTAAGCACTGTCCTTGTCGGACGAGTGACCTGTCCCTACACTATCCACATGCAAAATGCATGCCAAGCCTGGGAGCCAGAATCCTAAATAGGCTCTGTCTGACCCAAGATGGATGATAGAATCACATAGGGTGGCAGCTTCCCCAGTGACTCCAGAAACCATAGAGGAACCATGTTCCTCTTGACTTTCTCTCTCTTGCAATGCCACTACGGTTGAGCGCCACCTGCAGTCAGGAAAGTAAATTGCACCTGCCTACACGAGGCCCCTGCCACTTTCCTCATTAGAACCCTGCAGGTTCAGAGGCTGATTTACACTGCTTTGGACACAAACAAAAGCTATTTGCACAGAATAATAAAAGGTAGGAATCTGCAACACAATTTGCTAAAATCCCTGCAATGTGCATAGATCACCCATAGGGGAATGTTTTTTCTTAACAAAAGTGGAGTTACTCTATAAAGAGATGAAATATGGGGACCTGTACATTTGTTGCAGGGGTGTACTGCACTACTGTATGTTTTTTTTTTGTTGCTTTAACATAATCTTTAACCGTTTGCTGACCACCTTACGCCGATATACGGCAGAAGTTCTTGTACAGGCAAACTAATGTACCTGTACGTGGCCCTTTAAGAGACGGGGCCCACGGACTCGATCGCCGCGGGGATACCCACGATCGCCTCCCAGAGAGGAAGAACGGGGAGATGCTAATGTAAACAAGCATCTCCCTGTTCTGCCTAGTGACAGTGTCACTGATATTTGCTCCCTGTGATCGGAGCAGAGATCAGTGACGTGTTACACGTAGCCACATCCCCCCCACAGGTAGAAACACTCCCCAGGACACACTTAACCCCAACACTGCCCCCTAGTGGTAACCCCTTCCATTGTCATTTACACAGGAATCAGTGCATTTGTATAGCACTGATTGCTGTATAAATGACAATGGTCCCAAAAATGTGTCAAAAATGTCTGATGTGTCCGCCATAATGTCGCAGTCACAATAAAAATTGCTGCTCGCCACCATTACTAGTAAAAAAACAAATTAATTCATAAAATGAATAAAAATGCCATAAAACTAACCCTTATTTTGTAAACGCTATAACTTTTGCGTAAACCAATCAATAAACGCTTATTGCGATTTTTTAATGAAAAAAAAGTAGAAGAATACGTATCAGCCTAAACTGAGGGAAAAAAAGTATTTTTTATATTTATATAATATATTTATATATATTTTTGGGGGATATTTATTATATAGCAAAATGTAAAAAAGAATGCGTTTTTTTCAAAATTGTTGCTCTTTTTTTGTTTATAGCGCAAAAAATAAAAACCGCAGGGGTGATTAAATACCACCAAAAGAAAGCTCTATTTGTGGGAAAAGAAGGACTTCAATTTTGTTTGGGAGCCATGTCGCACGACCGTGCAAATTTTCAGTTAAAATGACGCAGTGCCGAATCGCAAAAAAGTGCTCTGGTCAGGAAAGGGATAAATTCTTCTGGGGTTGAAATGGTTAAGAAAAAGAGAGTACAGCAGTATAAAAGGCAGTTTGAGCTTCCGATTACATACAGCGCATGAAACCAATTCCTAAATCTAAAGCTAAACGCAGTGTGGTCAAACAGGTTATGATGTCACCAGTAAAGCACTTCTTGAGGTCCAAAGAGTTTAAATGTCAGGTGCAGCTGCATAATCCTGATAGCCATGTGCCACTTGAAAATGTTGCTGTCATTTTTCATTATTTTTCACAGAGAATTTTATAAAGTTTCTCAATAATATTCATGTACAAGGAAGCACAAGTGTGGTATAGTATAGTATTAGTAACAAAGTAGTATTATATAACAGGATATCAACTGTCACCATTTGCAAACAGCAAATCATTGGTTTTATCAGTAAATCCCCAAGGAGACTTGCTGTGCTCGATAATTCTCTATCATCCATATTTGTCGCTTATTAGACACCCTGCAAATTAAGATTTTATGCTAAAATTCTCATTTGCATACTCACATTTGCACCTGCTGCAGCCACATTTTATAACTTCCATGAAGAGAAGAGGTGAATGTCAGCAAATGAGGTTGCATCCAAGCACAGGAATATGTTTGGTGCATTTAGATATTACATACTTATAAATCGTATACATATGATCATAATATATTAGGTGTCAAGTCTATCTTTGGTCATTTGTAAACTTATCTAAATAGGCTCATGAATGCTGAACCTTGGCAAAAATAATTCTAAAAAAACAACAACAATTTAATCCAGTTATATATTGATTTTGATTTAAAATATGAAATTGTATATATACAGCCCAACATTTATCTTTTTTTTTGTTTTTGATGGAAAAACCCGGTCATATATTTTTCTATCTGTGAGATTTTCTTGCATTTCCTGCCCCAGAAATACAAGAGGGGCCTACAAAGTGAGGAGAAATCTGATTCCTCGATCCACACTAAACAGCAGAGATGGAGGAATCTGCACTGCTGTCTATTGTATTCAGACAGCCATAGCAGACGTGGCTGCTATAATACCCAAACAGTAACTGCATATGATAGAATGCAATTACTATTAAGCCCAAAAATGTTGCACCTGGCTCAGTTTGATTTTTAAACCAAATTTAGTTGGATCGGATGGTACTGGCAGAGGCATCCACTACTCAAATATTGTCCGATTCCTGTTGAATTTATGGCAAAGCATTAGACAGTTGTTAGTGGCAAAGGTGTCCCTGTTGGAAGAGGTACCCTCTATACCAGCCTTTCTCAACCTTTTCAACACAGAGGAACCCTTGAAATAGTTCTCCGGTCTCGGGGAACCCCTTCTAAAAATTAGAAATCTACAACTCATGATACATTAACGTGATGGTCAGTGGGAAGAATGGTCTTTACACTTGTGGTCATTGGGAAGAATTATCTCTTTACAGATAGCTAAAAAGATCAATGGTGTGAGTGGGATCTTATCTGAGAGGCAGAAATTTCCCAATGCTGGAGGAACCCTAGTTGAGAATCACTGCTCTATACCTTTTCTGGTGATAACTGCAAAATTTGTAATTTTCCATTGTGCTGCCTCGAGCAGTTAAATGAGCAATGCAATTGCATCTATGTTTATAGCCTAGGCTGTTTTTTCATTAGTTAAAGGGGTTGTAAAGGTTTGTTTTTTATTTTCTAAATAGGTTCCTTTAAGCTAGTGCATTGTTGGTTCACTTACCTTTTCCTTCGATTTCCCTTCCTCTTTGTTTTCTTTGTCTGAATTTCTCACTTCCTTTTCCTCTTCAGTAAGCTGTTCAGTAAGCTGTCCTGGCTGACTAAACACCGCTCGGATGATGGTGTGAAGTTTACTGAGGAGAAACGGGAAGTGAGAGATTCAGACAAAGAAAAAAAACATTTAGAAGGGAAATCAAAGGAAAAGGTAAGTGAACCAACAATGCACTAGCTTAAAGGAACTTATTTAGAAAATAAAAACCGAAGCTTTACAACCCCTTTAATTGTTTATGGTTATACTGCCACCTTGTGGTCATTGTTTTAAGTATACTTAATTTTCTGTGTATCCTCCCTATTTATATGATGTAACTTCCTTCCTTCCTCATTGTGAGTTCCTATATTGTTCCTGAAAGGCAAACACTGAGGCTCAGAAAGAAATATTCATTTGAATTTTCAAACACTGCAAATGCCACTATCTACCACATCTTATTGTTTGCCTCAACTCTTCTGCATGAAATATATTCATTGATTCTTAAGCTGGCCATATATAGATAGAAAATCAAGCGAAAAATCTAATCGGTAGACTTATCATTTGATTTTCGTATGGTCACGTATATGCTCACTGAGACGGTTGATTTCCGTTTTAAAATACAATATAAAGCAAGAAACATTTTGGAAATTTTTTTGAATGAATGATTTTCTAATTGTTTGTAGGTCAATCATTTGAAAATAATTTGTAATAAGTGAAATGTGCATGAGCAGTGGAGGTAGTAGTAAAAATTTTGCAGGAAAAAAACGGACAATTGTATACTCACCTTTCCGTAATTTTCCTTTCCTGACGCATCCCATGGCAGCACACACATTGGGTTGTGACTCCGCCTCCACAAGCTGATAGGACTGGTTAGCTATAAGATTTGAAGAGGAGTCCACCGTTGCATTCTCAGTAACTATCACCTTAGAGCGGCGGGCTTCTGTGTGCTGCCACGGGATGCGTCAGAAAAGGAAAATTACAGAGTATACAATTTTCCGTTTTCCTGACACATCATGGCAGCACACACATTGTGAAATAACTCGCTACATGGGTGGGTGCTTTTAGAAGGTTTTATTTACTCAAATACAAGGTATGGATGAATTTGTTTGGATGACTTATCTCCCGAAGTCAACCGTAGTTAATTGAGCCAGGTCTAATCTGTAGTGTGACATGAATGTGGGTTTTGAAGTCCAAGTTGCTGCCTTGCATATAGTCTCTGGGGACACTCTGTAGTACGCTGCCCATGAAACCGCTTCCGCCCTCATCGAGTGCTCTCTCAGTCCCTCTGGTATTGGGAGAAGCTGGACTAGATATGCTTTCTTGATGGCTCTAATCAGCCAGGAAGCTATTGTTCTTGAGGAGGCCGTCTGGCCTTTTTTGGTGCCATGAGGGATGACCAGAAGGTTCTCCATCTTTCTGAATGTACTGGTAACCTCCAGGTAGGTGGAGATGACAGACTTAACATCCAAAGGATGAGGGTTCCCCTCCATATTGAGAAAAACAGGGAGATAAATCTCCAGATTGAAGTGGAAGGTAGATGCTACCTTGGGTACAAACTGGTCCGAGGGTCTGAGGACAACTCTGTCTGGGTAAAAAACTAGATGTGGTTCTTTAATTAGCAGGGCTTGCAGTTTGGAAACTGCAAAACAATTGATAGATCTCAGGTCAGAAAAAGTGGCTTCCTGGAGGGCCTTATTTTCAGGCATGCTCTCTGAAATTGTACGGGGGATTCAAGGCCCATTTAACTCCTGTCATTGCAGACAGGGCAGAGACGTGGACTTTTAGGGTGCTTGAACCTAACCCCTTTTCCAGACCTAGATGTAGAAATTCTAGCACCCGAGAGACTGATGGAGAGAGGGGATCCCAGGACTGTTGTTGTGCTAGTAGAGAATTTTTCCCAGATCTTGTTATATATGTTGTTTGTTGATTTTTTTCTTGCTTGCTGCAGTATAGATACTACCCTGAGCAAACACCCCTGATCTAACAACCTTTCCCTTTCAATCTCCAAGCCATCAGATGTAATCGTTCTGGTGACGGGTATAGGAACTGTCCTTGCGAGAGTAAGGCCGGAGACAGTGGGAGTGGAAGCGGCTCCTCTGTGTTTAGCTGCAAGATAGTCGCAAACCATGGCCTCCTAGGCCAGAACGGCAATACTGCCACGACTGTGGATGTCGAACTCCTCAACCTGGCCAGAAATCTGGCTATCAGGGGCACCGGAGCGAAATCCCCAAGGATGGTGAAGACAGTCGATCCCTGTCACTGTTGGGTAGGTGGTTCTCGCTAGGAAGCGGGGACATTTGCTGTCCTCTGGTGTTGCCGCTAAATCTATGTCTGGTGTTCCCCACCTGCGCGTGAGAAGGGCAAAGGCCTGGTGACTGAGGGACCATTTGTTGTTTGATATAAATACTCGATTCAAGTTGTCCGCGAGCTGGTTGTGTATCGCTGGGACGTATACTGCCTTTAAATCTGTCAAGTGGACCTGTGCCCATTCGATTATGGGTCGAACCTCTTCCATTAGTATTTTGCTTCGGGTACCCCCTTGCCTTTGAACATAGTTTACAGCCACCGTATTGTCCAATGCGCAAAAGGACGCTCTTCCCTGTGAGCAGGGGACCGAAGGTTAGGAGTGCTTGCCATGCGGCCCTGAGTTTCAGGATGTTTGAGACTACACCCTATGGGCGAAAGGACCAATGGCCCTGTGCTCCCTGGTGTTGATAGTGTGATTCCCACCCATGAAGACTGGCGTCCGACGTTACTATTTATGGTAGTGGGGGTACAATAGGCCGGCGGCGTGTCAAGTTGCTGATTTAAGTCCACCATCGTGCAGATTTTTCTACTGACCGGGTGATCGATATTTGCTGTGTCATTGAGGACCCATTCAATTGTGTTAGGAACGAATTTTGGAAGACCCTCGAATTCCATTGAGACCACTGAATCATTAGGAAGGTAGAGGACATTGAGCCCAGGATGCTTAAGCACATTCTTGCGGACAGGTGGTCTGCCGACCTGAGCCTCTTTTTTTGTGAGCGAGTGGTTGTAGCTTCTCTTGGGGGAGACCGACTGTGTTGGTACTGGTATCCAATTCGGCTCCTAAGAAAACCATTTTCTGCGTTGGGGCCAGGCTACTCTTCTTCCAATTTATTATCCACCCAAACTGTTGGCGTGTGGAAATTAGTACTGTTCGATGTCGCAAGAGTGTTTCCTGACTGTCGGCTAGTAGAAGAATATCGTCGACATAGTGTAGGACTCTCAGTCCTTTCTCTCTCAGGAGTGCTATAACCGGAAGTAAGATTTTTTTAAAGGTCCTGGGTGCCGTTGAAATCCCGAACGGGAGGCTTTTGAATTGAAAATGTTGTTGGCCTATCGCAAAGTGTAGGTACTTCTGAAAGGTTTGATGCACGGGAATGTGTAAATAAGCGTTGGACAAATCAACTGAGAGCATCCAATCTTTCGCTCCTACTGTTAGTAATATTGATTGAAGGCTCCCCATCTTGAAGGATTCGACTAGAATCCTTTGGTTGAGATTTTTTAAATCTAATACCGGCCTCAGGTCTCCTGTCTTCTATGTAACTAGGAAAAGAGGGGAGTAAAAACCTTTGCCTCTCTGCTCCCGTGGGACCTCTACAATTGCCTGCTTCTGTAGTAATTCCGTGATGTACTTGACTGGAAGTTTCCGCTTCAGGTGCGAGGGTGGTAGTCTGGTGGATCTGTAGTGATTTTTCAGTGGTCTGTGTTTGAACTTCCATCTGTGACTCTCTTGAATGGTAGATATCGTCCAAGGGTCTTTTATCCGGTCTATCCATACATGGGCAAATAACCTCAGCTTCGTTACTATTGTGGGCTGGGCATGCGTGGCATCAAAAAGATTTCTGTTGATCTCCTGGGTTGACTGCCTTTGATTTCTGAATTCCCAAGAAGGAAGGCTGTGTGTTTCGCCAATTGCATTTGAACTCCTTCCAGGGTCTATAAGATCTTGCGTCCCGATACCTCTCGGGCAAATGACGTCTGAAGGGTGGATTTTTTTGTTGTTTGGGTCTTCTGTCCGGCGGTATAAGACCTGATTTCCCCCCCCCCCCCCGTTACCTTTGATATTGCGGAATTTAATTTTGGACCGAAAAGATTCGTACCGTCATAGGGGATCTTGCACCAACTGGATTTAGAGGTTGCGCCAGCGACCCAAGGCTTCAGCCACAGTGCTCTCCTAGAGGTTACTGAAGCCAGTATCTCTCTTGCTGAAGATCTTATTATATCCACCGCAGCCTCTGCCACGAAGTCTCTGCTAGGCTGAGTTCCTGCAGAGCTGATATCATTTTTTCTTGTTCTGCTGCTTCCAGCATTAACTTTTCCACATTGGAAGTCCAACAGGTAATGGCTCTACCAACCGCTGCCAGCGTGACCGCTGGCCTGCAAGCCCCACCTGCTGCTGAATAGACTTTTTTAAGATCGATTTTATGGTCCATTACATCTTTAAATTTTGCAGCATCTTCTATTGGCAAAGTTACGTGTCGCGCTAGTCGCATCAGTGAGGAATCCACCTCCGGGGCAGAGATAAGAGGGTTCACTGTTGGCTCTTTTAGTGGATAGAGCTTGGCTAACCTATTATTTAGTCAGGATTTTTTTTCTGGCTTTTGCCACTCGTCTCTTATAAGCTCTTCAAGTTCTTCAATAAAAGGGAAAACTTCAGGAACTTTTTTCATGTTAGCAAAATGCTTCCTTAGTTTAGGCAGGGCGTCCTTCGCGCCTGTTTCCGACGGAAACAGTCCGATGCATACCACACACAGCCGGAATATCCGACAAACCGCTCCGATCGGGCACATTCCGATGGAATCTCCGACCGTGTGTACAAGGGCTTAATGACATCATCCCTGGTTACCACACTCAGGAGGATTCATCATTAGCAATATCTGAGTGGTATTTCTTACCCATTTAGAGGTAAGCGCATAGAGAGCACTGAGTGGAGCACATGAAGAGTACACAGAGGATGTCACCTGAAGAGTTTGACTGTCACGTTGCTGCACACCAGCACTTTTTTCACAAATTTGCACGTTTACTGTTTATGGATGGACTTTTATGGGTATCACTATTCAATATAAATAGGACTGTATTGGTACACCTACACACTTAAAGGCGTACACAAAGGATCATTTGATACTCGGACCTTTATGATAATCTTGCACCATTTTGCACTATTTAGTGTTCATTCAATTATTATTTAATGTTTAGCATCTGATTATTTATTGTTGTTCAAGTGCATGGTATACACTTTAGGCCTAGCAGCAATCTAACCGACATACCACATTCAGATATTTTTCACTTTGATAGCGCGAGGGAACCCCATTTTTCTATGACCTACCAGAACTCCAGAATGAGAGGTATTAATGGCAGTGCTCTCTTTTCTCCTTTTCACTACTTACCGAATCCATACGCCCCCTTACCTTGTAGTTCTTGGATGGTCTACTGTAGCAGAGGTCTCCATAGGGCAGAATAGAGTATACCTATGATAAGAGGTTTAAAATGAGAGCAAATGCAGAGTATGAGCAGCAGGTGCTAGCATAGATTAAATAGAGAATCTGGCTTACCAGAGGCTAGGGCGGACTTGTCTTGCAAGGCAGCAGGCTGTGTGAGCAAACCAGGATGGAGAGTGGTGTAGAAATCACAAGCAGCAGCTAAATGGGGAAAAAACAGTTTTTAAATAAACCGCCGTCGCTGAGGGGATGACGTCACCGCCGCACATGCGCCCTGGCTGCCTGCGCAGCCCAGCACCATCTTGGATACTGGCAAATAAAGCAAACAGAGCCAGTGTAACTTCCTGAGCACCAAGCGTCCTAACGAGGCTGCCATGATAGAGGGGGCAGCCCGCTGTAGGACTACAGGGCTCAGCATGCTCAGAGGAAGCGAAATAAAGAAAAAAGAGTGGAAAGGAGGAAAGAAAAGGTATGACAGCAATCTAAAGTAAAGAAAAAGGGTATAGTGGATTTAGCAAGAGAGGGATGGAGACCGAAATTAGATAGGAGGATGACCGCTGCAAAGTTAAAAAAAACTTTTTAAGGCTTGTGACAAATGTAAATTTCCTCTGCCCCTGAGACGATCAGAGTGGGGACCCCTGCGTTATAGCTAATTTAGAGACTGTATGGCCAGGGCTTCCAGGTAGGAGAGGATGAACCTAGCTGGGGCGATGCGGTAAGGGGTTCCATATTGCTAACCGATCAAACTAACGATAATCCATTCAGGTGAGGGAAATAAAGGAGAATGCAACGGTGGACTCCTCTTCAAATCTTATAGCTAACCAGTCCTATCAGGTTGTGGAGGCAGAGTCACAACCCAATGTGTGTGCTGCCATGATGCATCAGGAAAACAATGTTTAATAATTTATTAACAATGCAATGGGGGTTATTTACTAAAGGCAAATCCACTTTGCACTGAAAGTGCACTTGGAAGTAAAGTCGCTGTAGATCTGAGCGGGACATGCAAGGAAAATAAAAAACAGCATTTTAGTTTACACATGATTGGATGATAAAATCAGCAGAGCTTCCACTCATTTCAGATCTACCCCTTACATTTAGAGTGATTGCACTTCCAAGTGCACTTGCAGTGCAAAGTGGATTTGGCTTTCGTAAATAACCCCCAATGTGTCCATTGTGCTGCTGGCTGCTGCTTTCCTTGAAATCTTCATCCTCTGTTCCCCCCACCATAATCTTTCATTGCGGTGGGCGTTAATAAAACTGAGAAAGCTGTGACAGGCACTCATCAAGAACTATGCCCACCCTTTCCGCCATTCATCAAAGGCATACTATCGCTTCTATGAATTAAATGTGATCATAGATTGCAGTCATGGTCTGCGGGCAGAAACAACATCAACCCATATTACCTAAAATGCTACTAAACCCACTACGTAAAATCAGTCTGTATATGCAGTAAAGCATGCTTGTGATAGTGTGGAACCTAAGGGGTTAACCCTCCACATTGCGTAAAAAGGCTGTTTGATCCTGTCTTCTTTGATCCTCCCCTTCTTCCACTGTCAACAATCCATCTCCTGATAGAACAGAGTCTTGGGGGCAACCTGCACATGCTCAGTTTGGTGTGTATTGCTAGAGGTTTTTTTTTTGTTGTTTCATGTGATCAGCACAGGGCCAATCAGCACTATCCAGACAGAGAGTCAGGGGTCCTGCAGTCTCATAGGACAATCAGGGGAAAATGAAAACTCCTCTTACAAGCTTTAACCAGACACTGATCGAAGTTACAAGACTGCTATATACTGCTGATGAGAAAGGGTATTTAGCAGTTTATATTTAATAAAATAATTGCATATCCATGTTCTGTGTACTGTTGGAGACCAGATATAGTGACTGCAGGGTCTTGGGTTTAGTAACACTTTAAAGCTAAACTCCAGCCATAGAGGACCTGAATATTATTAGCAAGGCACTTGCTAACAATGTGCAAAAACACTATACATTTCTTTTTACACTCCAGTTTTACTTTATTTCTTCTGTTTGTGTGTCTCCCTATGGACAAATGCTCCTTTTTTTTCCTTATAGTCAGTGAATAATGGTCGAACGTTTCAATTTTGGGGTTGTTCAAATTGGTGACATTGATATATGTCCCTCAGGGTGGGAACTGGGCCCTCATACCCATTTTAAGGCCGATAACTAAAATATAAGCCAGCTAAGTGGGGACTAGCAAAATTAACAAATCAGTTCCTATAGACTGCAATGGTATTTGTTGTTTAACTTTTGCCCATATTAGGCTCTTTGTTTGCCCCCCCCCTGGACCGGGGGGTGTTTGTCTCATCTGTAATTTTGTAGCATGCTGGATGATGTGCTTAATTTTGGACACGGGGGTAGCTTATTTTGTGCTAGCTGCATTTGGTTTGTTCTGGGCATGCTCAGGGACTTGTTTTTTTGTTGTGGCTTTTGGTGTGTTAAATGCATTTGTGTTGGTCTGGGCATGCTCAGGACAGCACTTGAATTTTTCTGGGCTGTTTTTTGGGTTAGTAATTTAAGGACAACCTTAACAGGTGTATCCACTTTGAAGTTCTGTCTCCACATTGGGTGAACTTGCATTTTGTGTGTTTCATGGATTTTACAAGTGTTTTCAATTGCCTCATTAGCACAGAAACCTACATTATATAAAGCTTGCGGATACATTCTTTACCTTGCCCAGAAGACCCCTTTCACACTGGAGGCATTTTTGCAGGCGCTACAGCACTAAAAATAGCCCCTGCATAGCGCCTGAAAAAAGCATTAGCTGCAAACCCAGTGTGAAAGCCCGAGTGCTTTCACACTGGGGTGCTGCCCTGGCAGGGCATCACAAAAAGTCCTGCCAGCAGCTTCTTTGCAGCGGTGGAGGAGCGGGGAATATACCACTCCTTCACAGCTCCTGCCCATTAGAAAAAAATGGGGCAGCGCCGCCATACCGCGGGCAAAGCGCCTCTGCAGCAGCGTTTTGCGGGCGGATTTAACCCCTTTTCGGCTGCTAGTGGGGTGGAATAGTGTCACTAAAACGACGGTAAAGTGGCACTAAAGATAGCGCCGCTTTACCACCGACGCCCGGGGAGGCTCAGTGTGAAAGGGGTCAAAAAGAGGCAAGATTGCTTGATGGTGTGTTTGGCAAGAGAGTACATTTGGGTGTCCGTATAGAGTTGTAACCCATGTATTTTCTCTTTGTATATTGTTTGTTATGTCTTTGCAAAACAGATGTGTTTTAGAGCAAGTATTTTTTTGGGGGGGAGATATTTTTCATCTAAATATTTTTGATGTAGCCAATCTGTGCTGTTTGTGGGTTGTTAGTTTAATTGTCTATGCTGCATATTTTGCAAGGTCAAATCAGTTCTGATTTGGATAGACAATAGAGCTGGAATATCATATGTACATCATCAAGGCGGAACCAACAACAGTTCCTTACTAAGGGAATTGGAACCCATCTTTATTTGGGCAGAGGGGAATCTGAATGACCTAAGAATAGTCTATCTTCCAGTCCACTGAAACACAGACACCGATCACCTATCCCAAGGATTCCTGGATCCCAATAAATGGTCCATACAACTGAAGTTATTCAGTTGGATTGTGGGCCAGTGGACCTTTCCTGAACTGCATCCTTTTACTACAGCAAGCAATGCCAAGCTGTGGAGGTTTATTTAACATCTACCTCACCCT